>NC_140952.1:133381217-134073717 GCF_014529385.1 Adiantum capillus-veneris
CCAAGAGCCAAGCTTCCATGCATGCTCATCTCCTCTACCATGCTTATGACTAAGCTAAGCTATGCTAATATGGGTGATTATGTGAGGAGATATACATCTTTCTCGTAAGAATACTCCTTCTTCCTCTCAATCTACTCTCATACCCCGCTAGCTCTCACCATCTTTGAAGGTGTGTGAGGTCTTGGGTTTGAGACCGTGAGGGAATTGATGTTGTGTTTGATAAGTGTTTTGCTTAGTGCATGAAGTTTCCATCTTCATTGCACTAGCTAGTATTGAAGGAACACAAGAAATTGTATTGTAAAATGTCTCTCTCGATTGGAGAAACCATAATACAAAGCCTTTTGGAGGGGGGATCGGATCCATGCAAATCCGGTCCTCAACGGTTGTCAACTGCTTAATTTCTCTCTCTTTTGAAGTATTGTTCATGCTATCTAACTAGGTGTTATGCTTTTTGTTTCTCTCTCCACCCAAGCACTCTTGTTAATCTCATTAGGAATCTATTCTAATGAAATTCTCACTATGTTCATGCTATTTTTCTCTACACCCAAGTTACTAGGCCATTAAATGTTACATTGGTATCAGAGCACAAGGTTTCTCTTTTCTTGCTCAAGAAGGGAGGTCCTCAAGCTAGCTATAAATGGTTGATACTATTAATTGCATGTGAGTAAGTAGATTAGGAATTTTTCAGCCTTGCAGTGCACCTCCCTTTGTGCAGTTAACGAGGCATCACTGTCGAGAGCTATGGTATTAATAGTTAAGTCCTACGGGGCTTGCCTACGTCTTAACCACTATTGAGCTATTAGAAGCTTGACAGGAGCCGGTGCTATTTTGGTGTTGAACGACCCTCTCTTCTATTCCTTGCAATTAATGGTATTCGAGCCGCGGGTACAAGAGCTTGAGTGCTTTTTCTAAAGGGGTAAAGAGGAGTAGCAACTAGGGCTTGAAGTGCCAAAGTATACCTAAAACAAAGTACACATAAAAGTTGTTAGAATGGCTGACAATAGTAAAGAGAGTGAAATTATTGTTGCTAACTTTGATTTTGCTAATGAGCAAGCTCCTAATGATGCCCCAATGCTTGTTAACTATCTTGTTTCTAGGCTTCAACAAGCCATGGGAAATCCATCCCTCCAAAGTGAAGTGCACCGACAGATTCATGCTCATGGGATTCTCCAAGCTCCCCACCATGACGAGAGAACGCCTAGGAAGCCTCCTTGGGAGACTTCCAAAAGAAGTCTCTCTCTGATTCGGGAACAAGAAGAGGATCCCTATGAAGGGCTCATAAATTTTCTCCTTGATGACGCATCTCCTTCTCAAAGGAGAATTCAAGAGCCTCCACCGAAGGAACGAGAAAGAAGTGAGTCTCCCGCCACCTCGACGGAGATGGCTCCACAAAGACTGCGGGCTAAACGCTCTCCATCACCTCCAAAATGGAGAAGACCATCACATACTTCTCCACACCATACTTCAAAGAGGGATGAAAAAAATCAAGACAAGAAAAAGGTGAGAAAGAGGACACCCTCTTCTTCATCCTCTTCCTCTTATAAAAGTCATAGTGAAGACAAAGAAGATCAAGGAAAGAAAAAGGGGAGAAAGCTGTCACCCTCTTCTCCATCTTCCTCAAATTCTTCATCTTCTGAAGAAAGTGATGGTGCAACCTTTGAACCATCAAAAAGAAGAGGCCATAGGAAATCATATGCTGCGTGGAAGAGGTTGTCCAAGCTCAAGAAATTCAACAAGGGAGGGAAGAGCATCTCTTTCCTTGCCTATAATGGCACTTTGGTGCTACGGAAAAAGTATTGGCCTTTATCCAACAATTTGATGCGGCTTTTGGAGATGAGGGCTTCACGGAGTCCTCTAAGCTACGCCATGTAGCTATGCACTTTCAAAAGTCTGCCAGACAATGGTGATCTAGCCTACGGGCCAACGGTAAAGCTCCATGAACATGGAAATCTTTAAGAGCTTCCATTATGAAGCAGTTTTTGGCCACCGATGTCAAAGACAAAGTACTCACCGAATGGCGAAGCTTAAAGATCTCTCCCTATGAATCCATCCACAAATATGTAGACAAGTTTTGGGACATACAACTCAAAGCCACTGTCTTCAAAAAGTTGGATTTTGGAGAGCAAAAGCAGCAATTTTGCGTGGGCTTAACCGAAGAAATGGCCACGCACCATATCAACGGTAATAGATCATACTATGGTGGCCTCTCAAATCAATTTCCAAATAGGGGCTAAGAGAAACTCTAAGCCCCTTGAAAACAAGGGTTCCAATGAGCCTAAGGGGAAGGACAATGTCCAAACGTCTCCTAAGGGCAACTCCAACAAAGATAAAGAGAAGGGAGTTTATAAAGGCAAAAATAAACTCTCTCCTGAAGAGCTTGAGCGTTATCGCAAGGATAACCGGTGTCTCAAGTGCGGTGAACAAGGGCATGCGTACCGTGCTTGTCCCCAAAAGAACAACCGCCATGATCCTCCTAGAGCTACCTTGGTCAAAATCCAAGAGGAGGAAACTCACCACAAAGGATCTCCTCTATGCCATGCTTGGGGAAAGGTAAGAGAACACGATGCTTTTATTCTCTTTGACCCCGGTTCTACTCTTATATTTATATCTATAGAGTTGGCCACCCAGCTAGGCATACAAACCTACGAGATGGGAGATGTCCTACCCGCAGATGGTGCTTTCAAGGGGCAAGAAGCTTTAGTCACTCCCTTAATCGATAAATTGAGGCTCCATGTCCAAAGCTATGTGGACAAAGAGGACTTCTTTATCTCTCCTCTCAAGCATGAGGATGTAATCCTAGGGGCACCATGGTTTGATCGCATGGCTGCCAATGTTAAATTCCCTAAAAGGAGAATCTCCTTTAAGTTCAGGGGAAAAGATATGTATATAGATGCTAAGGAAATGGGTAACACAATATTCATTGTACATACACAAGCTTTCAACAAGTCAATAAAGAGCTCTATTTTTGTGTACATGATTTTTGTTAAAGATTCTCAAAATGAACCTAATGTTTTAGCAAAAGAAAATATACACAATCAAAAGGAATTAGAGTTATCCAATTTTCTCAAGGGGTTTCAAGATGTATTTATTGACGACATCCCTTATGAGCTACCTCCTAAACAAGGCAATGATGACCAGGCAATTGAACTTCTTCTAGGAAGTTCACCGCCTAACAAACCTTCTTATAGAGTTTCTCAAGCTCAACAAGAGGAGATTATGCGGCAAGTTCATGAGTTAGTTGAGAAGGGCATGGTTAGGCCTAGCTCATCTCCATTTTGTTCTCCTGTGCTACTAGTGGAAAAGAAAGACGACACATATCGTATGTGTGTAGACTATAGAGCACTAAATAGGATCACTATCAAAAATAGGTTTCCCATTATACGGGTAGAAGACCTATGTGATAAGCTACAAGGGTCCACCTACTTCAGTAGGATTGACCTAAAATGTGGCTATCATCAAATAAGGATAGTAGATCAAGACATTGTAAAGACCGCATTTCGCACTACGTTTGGTCTTTACGAATACATTGTCATGCCTTTTGGCTTGACCAATGCACCAGCCACATTCCACCGCTTGATGGAGAAGCTATTCATGCCTCATCAAACCTTCACTGGAGTGTTCTTTGATGATATCATCATCTACTCTAATTCATTAGACGAAAACAAGCGACACCTCCAGGTAATATTTCAAGTTCTAAGAGAGAATAAACTTTATGTTAATCAAAAGAAAAGTGAATTTTTCTTACAAGATCGAGATTCAATATTTAGGTCACATTATCTCTCAAGATGGCATCCAAATGGATCCATCAAAGTTGGAGGTAATAAAAGGATGGCCTAAACCAAGGAATCTTCATGAATTAAGAATCTTTATAGGTATGTGTGCATACAATAGACGCTTCATAGAAATGTTCTCACTAATAGCAAGACCATTACATGACCTAACAAAGAAAAACGCTAGGTACACATGGCCTTCCAAGGAGAACAATGCGTTTGAAAAGCTTATCTCTCAACTTGTGCTTACACTACCAGATCTCTCAAAGCCATTTGAGGTCCAATGTGATGCTTGTGGTGATTGTTTTGGAGCTGTTTTGCTTCAAGAAGGGCACACCATAGGCTATGAAAGTCGAAGGATCGACCCTGTTGAGCAAGATCTAGGCATACATGAAAAGGAACTCCTTGCAGTTCTACATGCCTTAGACTCTTGGAAGCACTATTTATTGGGGACTCCTTTCATTCTGTGAATGGATCACCAAAGTCTTAAGTACTTCATGACATAGACCAAGCTCTCCGACAAACAAATGAGGTGGGAAAATTTTCTTTTGCAATTTCATTTTCATATTGCTCACATTGCTGGCAATCATAATCAAGTAGCCGATGCACTCTCAAGATGGCGGCTGAGAGTGAATGCGGTTTCCATAGCAACTCACAATGTTCTATCATCTATGATAGATGAGTATGCTATTGATCCCAATTTTAGAGATGTGATTTCAGCCCTTGCACTAGGGAAGAAAGAGGAACCATTTACTTTACAAGATGGTTATCTTCTCTATGGCAATAGACTATGTGTTACTAGCTCACTACGTGAGAAAGTAATGTATGAATCTCATTCTCCTCCTTATGCAGAGCATAGAGGGATTCACTCTACTCTAAAGGGGATTGAAACATATTTCTATTGGCCTACCATGAAAGCAAACATACAAGCTTATGTTTCTAAATGTGTGGTATGCCAAAAGACGAAGTTTGATAGAAGTAAGCAACTTGGATTGCTTCAACCTTTGCCAATCCCTAATTCACCATGGGAGAGCATATCCATGGATTTCATCTTTGGATTGCCTAAGTCTATCCATGGGAATACGGGATTATGGATGATAGTAGACATGTTTATTCCTGTCAAAAAGACTATCAAAGCCCATCAAATGACAACCCTCTTCATTTCACAAATCTTCAAGTACCATGGCTTGCCAATGTCCATAGTGTCGGATAGAGATCCTAGAATGACCAGTAATTTTTGGAAGGTTCTCTTTGAGAATTTAGGAACAAGTCTAAACTTCTCTTTGGCCTATCACCCGCAAACGGATGGCCAAAGTGAAATAGCTATCCTAACAATTCTTGATCTACTAAAAGCCTATGTAATGGAAGTAGATCAAAGATCCCAATGGGAGAAGTACTTACCTTAGCGGAGTATGCCTACAATAACACTGTACATACTTCCATGGGAAAAGTACCTTTTGAGGTAATTGAGGGAGGATTAAAAAGTTCCTTGCTACTTAAGGTACACAGGAAGATCTTCGCAGCAGATGAGTATAGCCGAGACCTACAAGAATCTTTCCAAAAGATTAAGGATGTTATCTCTATCTCACAGCAAAGGCAAAAGGATACTGCTGACAAGCACAGAAGAGCCCAAGCCTTTAAATAAAATGATTGGGTCTTACTCAAATTTCCCAAGGCTCGATTAAGGTACACAACGGGCAAGAATCCTACGGGACACCAAAAGTACTATGCTAAGTTAGCAAAAAGGTACTATGGTCCCTTCCATATTCTTAGGCCAATCAATGAGATGGCCTATCAACTCAAGTTGCCCAACCATTGGTTCATACACAATGCTTTCCATGTGAGCCTACTAAAGCCTTACAAAGGAGACTCACCTCAAGAACCAACTATTGAAGACCCACCGGAGATCAAGGACCAAGAAGAGGTGTTGCAGCCCGAGTCCATTCTCCGACATGAAGACAAGGTACTAAGAGGCGGTAAGACTATCCGACGATATCTTATTAAGTTTAAGAATTATCCTTTTGAAGATGCTAGATGGACGCAAGGCATACAATTAAAGGATAACCTAAACCTTGCCAATGCTTAGAATGCTTCCCAGGAGTAAGCAAATGTACAAATGTTAAAAATGAACAAAATTTTTGTCTTATAAGACTCTCATTTTCTTTATTGTGTACAAAAATGGAGTAGTTTGCATGCTTAGATCAAGTTTGCGGAGACGACGTCTCCCGAACACCAAGTAGAGCTTGTCAATCTACTATGGAAGATAATAGGACTAATGTGCAGACATGCTTGCGGCACCCTCAGGCTCTCAAGCGCCAAATGGACTAGTCATCCATTGTAGAATGATTTCATAGGTAACATAGGGATCCTCTACCCGCTAGGAAAAAGGACTAATGAATATGCTTTATCTTCTCTATCCCATAGTCGAGGACGACTATGATTTGAAGAGAAAGGTAATGTCATAATAATCAATATCTATTTCTCCTAAATGATTTTCTCATGTTAAACTGATCATTTAATATGGGGAAGTGCCAGAAAGAAAAAGCTAGAATATTGGTTAAGCTAGCAGACCGGGCCACAGGAGGGATCCAAAGGAGGGAAAATAGGGATCCAAAGGGCGGGGGGGGGGGGGGCATCTGCAAAAGAGCAATGTGCAACAATGGGCTTAAAAGACCCTAAGGTTCAGCCCATTAAGACTTCCAAAATGCTAAGGTTCCAAAATTCAAAGGTTGTGTCCAAAGGCCAAACACGTACTAGGGAAATTGGATGCTTAGTGTGTGTCACAAAAAGTCTTTGTCAATCCCTACATAGGAGGGGGCGAGCCTTGCAAGTAGGGGTATGAGAGAGAAACTCACACACACACACACACACACACACACACACACACACACACAAGCTCCCTTTACAAAAAGGGAATGAGGGATACATGTCAGCTCCCTAGCCCAGATGCCCACAAGGTGTACCCAATTCCTATTGGATGGCCTTGGAGGTGGACCAATGAGAATTAGCTATAGGCTAGAGTAAATCTAGTTTAATTAATTTAAAAACACTTAATAAAAGAACCAATAAGAATTAATCTCTCTAGAAGACTAGTGGACAGTCTCCCAAGGGGACCGATGAGCATTCAGTAGCCCAATGGCTTGCCTGATTCCTATTGGCTAGGAGGCAAAGGGGTCCAATGGCAGTTTCATTGAATTAAATAATTACCTAAAGCTCTCACAAAAGGGGAAAGGGGAACACATGTTAGAAGGCTATCACTTATGCTGCTTAATTACCATTGTCTAAGCCTGGGGAGGTCCAATAGGATGCTAGCAATAGCAAATAGCAAGAGGGGTCTACCAAGAGAGAGAGGGGGCTGATTTTTCAAAGGCATTATCACCTACACACTCACACTAGGCTCATGTGTGAAGTAAAGAAGAATCTCTCTCCCTTCTCAAGCTTTAATGGAAATCTTATCACCTACTCCAAGCTTGTGAGAAGGGAGGCCTACACCAACAACTCTTGGATTTGTGATGCAAATCCAACCAAGAGCCAAGCTTCAATGCATGCTCATCCCCTCTACCATGCTAATTACTAAGCTAAGCTATGCTAGTATGAGGGATTATGTGAGGAGATGTACATCTTCCTCGTAAGAACACTCCTTCTTCCTCTCAATCTACTCTCATACCCCGCTAGCTCTCACCATCTTTGAAGGTGTGTGAGGTCTTGGGTCTGAGACCATGAGGGAGTTTATGTTGTGTTTTATAAGTTTTTTGCTTAGTACATGAAGTTTCCATCTTCATTGCACTACTTAGTATTGAAGGAACACAAGAAATTGTATTGTAAAATGTCTCTGTTAATGGGAGAAACCATAATACAAAGCCTTTTGGAGGGGGGACCGGCTCCATGAAAATCCGGTCCTCAACAATTGTCAATTGCTTAATTTCTCTCTCTTTCCAAGTATTGTTCATGCTATCTAACTAGGTGTTATGCTTTTTGTTGCTCTCTCCACCCAAGCACTCTTGTTAATCTCATTAGGAATCTATTCTAATGAAATGCTCACTATGTTCATGCTATTTTCCGCTACACACAAGTTACTAGGCTTTTAAATGTTACATTGCCCTTTAGCACAAACCCTTTAGGTTGCTGCATATTGATCTCTTTCTCTAGATCACCATGTAAGAATACTAAAATGACATCCATTTGATCAAGCTCCATATTTTCAGGTGGCAACCAAAGCAAGCAATATTCTCAGCCTGGTCATCTTGAACACTTGAGAAAATATTTCGTGGAAATTGACACCATATTCTTGCTAAAAACCTTTGGCCACTAAACAAGATTTGTAATTGTCAATCTTCTTCTTGTAAACCCATTTACAAGGCAATGCTTTCCTACCTTTTGGCAGCAGAACAAGTTCCCATGTTTTGTTCTTTGCAATGCTCGACAACTCCCTCTTCATAGCATGTTCCCACTGAACCTTATCATTGGCTAGCATAGCTTCTTTGTAACAAGAAGTCTCACCACTATCTGTCAGCAAAACAAAATCCACACCTGGAACAAAATGCTATGGTGGATGTGAGACTCTTTGATATCTCCACGACTGATTAGAACTGGTACTAGCCTATGTAGTAAGTGGATCAAGAGTTGTCTGGATAGGAGATGATACATCGAAAAACGTCACTTTTTGGAATTCAACCTCTTTCAGTGGATGTCTATGCATCTTAGTCTCATTAAAGACAACATCACTGCTACAGATCATTGATCAAATTTTTGGATCCCATAAATGATAGCCAAATTGACCATCTACACCATAGCCAATGAAGATACGTTTCTTGGACTTAGGATTTATCTTAGCATGCAACTCCTTGGGTACATGTGCATAAGCTTCACAGCCAAATCTGTGGAGTTTTTCATAAGACAATTTATGTCTTGACCATAACTCCAAAGGTACAAGAAACTATAATGAAGCATGTGGTGATCTATTGATCAAGTACACGGCTGTGTATAATGCTTTAGCCTAAAACGCTTATGGTAAGTTAGCCTGTAATAGCATAGACATAATCCTCTCTTGGATGGTCCTATTAGTTTGTTCGCAACACCATTTTGTGCAGGGGTATAAGGAGGTGTAAACTCATGCTTAATTCCCCTACTTGAACAAAATTCTGTAAACTCTTTGGAGACATATTCTCCACCATTGTCTGAGTTCAAAGCTTTGAACTTATGTTCAGACTGAGTTTCAACACTAGATAAGAACTCCTTGAAGCAAGAAAAGGTCTCATCTTTAGACTTCATGGTGTAGACCCAAACGTGTCGTGTTGCATCGTCAATGAATGTAACATAATAGGATGAACCACCATGGGATTTAGAAGGCATATGCCCACATAAATCACTGTGCACAAGCTCTAAGGGTTCTTTGTCAAAAGAATGTGTACGATGTGTCCGTGTTTGCTTTCGATATTGACAGTGCTCACAAAAGAGAAAATCAAAAAATGGCAAAGACAGTAAGTAGCCCAAATGAGAGAGTGTCTCCATTCCCATCTTTGACATATGTCTAAACCGGGTATGTCACAAAGCAACGGTTGGCAGCTCGATTACAGAAAGAACACTATTTTTTATCAGACACATAAAGAGGATAAAGTGAACCAACTATAGAACCATGGGCTATAATAAGATGACCCTTTGCAACACGCCAAGACTGTTGATGAAAAGTGACTTTGTAACTCAAGTCATTAAGACGTCCAACCAATCACATTGTGTGTCAAGTATGGAACATGACGCACATTATGGATGATAAACTTCACCCCATTTTCCATAACCATGGCAATATCACCTATGCCAACAATGTCACAAGAGTAACTATCACCAAGTGTAATAGAGCCAATTGTTTCCTCGTATATGGTAAACCAATGCCTATGAGGTGTGACATGCAATGAAGCACCCAAATCAAGAATCCATGTATGGAATACTTCACCACTAACAAGGAGTTCAGATGGCATAGAACTCTGCAAAGATAGAGTTTCATGTGCACCATAAAAGACATCATTATTTTCAATCAACATATTATTGTCTTGCACATCACTGTCATCCTCAACTATGTTTAGTTCTTCAATCTTAACCAAACTCTTTGGTTTGTCCTCTTTATCATCATGATCTTTGCCTTTACCTTTGCCATTATCTTTGTCATGCTTCCAAGCATAACAATCCTTCTTTATGTGACCAAACTTATCACAATAATGGCATTGAACATTGCGGTGACCATGAGACTTTGATCTACCGTTCGATGCATCTCTATTGCCCTCTTTCTTGGACTCATGGTGTGAATAACAGCCCTTATGTTGCTTATCATCCCTTTGCACATAATGAGCTTCTCCATAATGTGAGCTAGTCATGGTTTTTTGACGCATCTCCTCTGACAAGTGCACTAGTAACATCATCGTATTTTAGCGTATCATTAGGAGCAGAGTTACTAACAATTGTGCAAAAGATATCCCAAGAGAGTGGAAACAAACAAAGAAAAAAAAAATCTTTCATCTCATCATCAATGGTCATGCACTATGCACAAATTTGGGCAAAAAGAGAATCAAAATCAATCATTAGGAGAAATATGGACTTTGCATGGGCTTTGTAAGGAATCCTAATTTTTAGGGATTAAGGTTAATGTTGTGTAGGGTTAAGGGGACAAGGGCATTCAAGAAGTTAGTTTTGAGTAGACTTTTCTAGCCCTTTTTTTTAGACACATGTATGATGTGGACCTAAGAGGTCACTTTCTCTCTCTAGCTTTTGGAAAGTGAAGGGAGTAAAGGGATGTGGCCACATCAGCAAAAACGTGGGTCACTAAGAGCCAAAATTTGACTTTTTTTCAAAAAAGTTATTTTTACTTATTTTTGACTTAAAACTCCCTCCCAACATATATACACATCAAAAAATCATTTTTTGACATTTTTTTAAACCTACAAACACTAAAAGTCCACTTTTTCAAAAAAAAAATCCCAAAAAAAAAAAAAACCTTTGTTCTCTCCTCCTCCTTCCTCCTCTCTCCCTCTCCTCTCCCTCCCTACCCCCTTCTCTCCTCCTCCTCCCCTCTCTCTCCCTCTCCCCCCTGCCCCCTTCTCTCATCCCATGTTCGTACCTCTCCCTCCCCCCTCTTTCTTTTCATTCTTTGCTTCCTCACACAACAGCTGCCATGGTGCTCACGGACATCACAAATCGTATGCCTCCACCACCATGTACTCCGCACAACAAAAGTGTACATATTGCTTGTCTGCGGTGTTTGCACCGAAGGCCGCACGTGAGGGTGAGCAGAGGTCATCCCAAGATCGTCATAATGTCGGTGAGACGAATGTGTATGGTTCTTCAATATCTTGGGAGGGGAGAAGTAGGCTTGTTAGGCTATGAGACGAATGTGTATGGTTCTTCAATATCTTGGGAGGGGAGAAGTAGGCTTGTTAGGCTATTGCAATTGGTTGTGTATAGGTGCAGGTGCTTCTTTGCATTCGTGGATGCACGAATGTCAAGCTTTTCAGCTCAAAACAGTGGCATTACAAGAAACAGTGGGTGCAGGTTAGAGAGGTCAAGTGTCACCACTTTTCCTCTAAAACAGCCTTCTTTGTTACATCTTGCAGGTAGGTGCTTCAAATCCATCCTTATTAGAGGTGGGTAATCTCATCCTAATGTATATTTTAGGATTTTTTATTCCTAGTTGGATGGAAATACTTGCAAATTTGTACAACATATACTTAACAAGTGTCTTTATTATACAACTTAAAAATGTTGAATTCATACATATTTTTGTTTGAAGAACATGTCTCTAATGCATCATGATACAAGGTGACCTCTTACTATGCTAGTTAAGTGGCGTTGTTTGCAAGAATGGCTGAAGGAACTGGCATGACATGAAGCTTTTACAGTGGCACAAAGCTCTCCTCAAGCAATGTGGCTCCCACTACACCAAAAATCACTATGCTAACATGGAGAGATCCCTAGTAGGACAATACAACAGCTTTTCATCAACAGCACACCCTTTCCTAACATGAGGGCACCCCCACCAGAGATATTTTTATATGATAGGTCACCCCATGAGCATACCATGTCATGAAATGGATGTAAGAACTATGACTGCACTACCCCTTGGAAGTTGTTCACGAATGTATGTTTATCAAAGTTAATGAGAAGAAGTTTGGACTTTTTTGTTTGTTGATGTGTAAGAGCACTCTTGGTCTACCATATTTTAGATTGTTTGATAAGTTAAATAAGATTTGTAGTCATTTAAAGTGTCATATTTATTTTTTTTGGTAAGATTGTATATGAGAAGACATGATAAAGTACAAGAGATCTTGACGGAATAAACCTCGATGAGATTCCCACCATGCACTTGTGACACCATACCTCTCCTTGAACCCTTTGACTTCTATTGTTGTGGGGAGTCCAAGGGGGGGCTATTTTCAAATTTTTAGCATAACGTTTTTTTGAAGGAAATTTTGGTTATTCTAAAGTTTATACACAGTCTAGGAGCTCATTCTGATTGTTTTTCTTCAGTTTCAAATTTTGACCGAGTGCACTCCTTGGAAGCCACTTTTGAAGGTGTTAGGGCGAGATTTTGGGAAAGTTTTGTATGTAGGAAATACAGTCCTTAACACAATAAAAAACAATGGTTCTTTGAGTATTTTCAGATTCCATGGTTTTAATGCTCGTTGGAGTCCGTAGATTAAGAAAAAAGTAAAAAATGTATGTTTTACATCATTTTTAAATAAATTGTCAACTTGCACGTTGATTTTTGGAGAATGCGAGCAAGATATGATTTTTTCTCATCACATGATGGTCGAAGAACGCGATGAGATGAACAAATTCATTTGAGACAAGCCCAGACAGATTCGGAGCCGATTGAAATCTAGAAGCTGTTGAAAACAACCGAAAAGTTCAACACTTATTAAAAAAAAAAAAACTTTAACACTTGAATCATGGCCATGCATCAAAAATATGCTCACACGGTGAAGGAGGTGCTTCAAAGCTATGGAAATTAGTATAAAATGCAAGCAATAGCGTTGGAGGCTATTCAAGAAGTTGTAGAGGCTCACATCATTTCAGATGACTTTGCAATGACAAAATGATTAAGAGTTGTGTCTATTGTCTCCATAGTGATTTGGCTTTTCGGTTTATCCATGTGTTTTAAGTTAAGTGGTTCTGGCCATGAAGAGTTAAATTTAAATCAAATATTAACATTTTTGCAATCCTAAGGGGCAAACAAAGCTAGAAAATGCAAAAAAAAAGGGTGGCCACAAGGGCGCGCAGATGGCACATCCACCAGTTTTGGATGGCTCATCTGTGCGCCCTTGTGGCCACCCTTTTTTTTGCATTTTCTAGCTTTGTTTGTCCCTTAGGATAGCAAAAATGTTAATAGCTGATGAAACCAGATGTTTATGTAGCATGAGACTAGATTTTTAGATTGTCCAATGTGATTTGGCCTTTTGGTGCAGGGAACTAGTAAGTTGAGTTGAAGGAAGGCATAATGTGCTTGAAAAGTTAAATTTTACATTCATCTCATCTTTTCCAAGGTCCTGGAGTGCAACAATAGCCTAATTATGCAAAAAAAAGGGTGGCCACAAGGGCACACAGATGGCCCATCCAACAGTTTTGGATGGCTCACCTGCGCGCCCTTGTGGCCACCCTTTTTTTTGCATTATATGGTCTTGTCTGCCCCTTATAATAGCAAGAATCACTACAAGAGGTTGTGTGCTCTTGTGACGCTGTTAGCGACAGAAATACACTGGGTTTTTATAACCCCTGGCGTCGCTAAAACTGTCGCTACGAGCGTCGCTACGAGAGCATTGCTATATGCGTCGCTATAAGCGTCGCTATATAGCGACGCTCATAGCGACGTTTACACAGAAGACTATAGCGACGCTACAGAGCCATAAATAGCGACTGTTATAGCGACGCCCGAGAGAATTTTTTTTTGGTGGCAGGGCATTGAATGCCCTGCCACCCATCAACCATATTGTACTTGATTCACTTTTTAAAAAAAGTGCAAGGGTAGATAATAGACCCAAAATAGTCACCCACAAGACGCATTGTTTGCAAAATTGACAATTGTACACATCATAGGCAAAATGAATTGATTGGCAAATGTAATAATGACAATTGAACAACATCATAGGCATAAAGAATTGATTGGCAAAAGGAACTGTGGTGACAAATGTAATAATATACATGGTTCAAAAAGACGTATAAAATCCGTCTCATGATACATAAGCTATGAGAAACCCTAAACTAATGCTATCTAGCTACGGCTAAACTGACGTCGTCTAGTCAGACGTCTCATCGTGTCCAAGCGGCGTATCTGTCAGATTCTGCAAAAAAAGACAAAAAGACAGCTTTCAGTAAGTATAAACATATAACGACATTTATAAAACAATACAAAAAATAGAAAAGAGTAAACCCTAATACTAACCATGCCGCCGCGAGAACTGAGAATGTCCATCAGGGCGTTTAAGCCCTTCCAGCTTGCGTACTCGCGCTCCTACGGTGTGGGATCACGTCTTGTCATCGACCACTATCAAACATACAAAGATTTCATTATGTTAGAATTAAAAAACTCATAAACCCTAAACTATCGAACATAAAGAGCAATGCGAAAACACTTACAAAATCGGCCTCAAATGATGCCCATCCACCGCTCCCCAAGTGGTGAGAGCTCCCTGCCTCTACTCGCGCTCTGGCTGCATCCTTTTGTTGCTTCCACTTGTCGGGATTCTCACGCGCTGCTTTCTTCGCATTCTTCCAATCTTCTTTGGCCAGCCAATCTGGCCTGTTCCACCCATTCTTGATTGCTTTTTGCAGTTCGGAACGCTTGTGTTTGCAGTATTCGCGCATTCGAATCTTCATCAGGTCTTCATTGAAGCGCTGATCCCGTGTTGGAACGGGAAACTCATCATGAAGTATGCTGATGACTCTGTTTTTTAAATCACTTGGTACTTCACTCCATTTGTTTAGTCTGTAGTGTCTAAACAGCTGAGATCAAAGACCACGCATGTGCGAGATCACCTTCTTGCCGTCATCATCCATGATGATGCCGCCGCTGAAGTCGACGGAGTAAGACAAGCCCTATCGCCGGTGATGCGTGAACCTGGGTGTCCCGGCAGGGGTCTCTAGCGGCGTGTCGATGGGGGTACGGACGTTAGGTGTCTCCACCGGCGTCTGGGCCCCGAAGCGAGGAGTGTCGAGTGGGGTGGCTCCTGGCGGAGTAGGTAGAGGTGTGCAGCTTCTAGGAACAGTCAGTCGTGCAAAACCTGGCGTAGATGGCGATGCTGTGGTTGGTGTGGGGGCGGGCAAAGAAGGGGAGGGTAAAGAGCCTCGTCGAACACGAGGCGGTGTGGAGGCATCGGTGGCGGAATCCCCACAACAACCGCCACCGCCACCACTAGAGCGCCGGTGTCTAGACGAGTGTGAAGCTCGTCTCGTCGATGCCGAAGCTTCGGAGCGCGCCGAATGCTCCGAAAGAGAGGGAGATGCGGATGGAGTAGGAATGCGCGATGATGCGCCAGAGCGATGATGCTCCACGTACCACTGTCTCTGCTGCGGTGACAAAGAAGAAAGAAACTCCTCGTCATCCATACCTGCATTAAACACACGAATATTGAATGAATAGAGTAGACAATGACGCAAAGACCATTAAATACAATGACGTAATGACGCATATAAATACAATGACGCAATGAATTGAGTGATAGAAGAGGCAAGTCGAAAACTCAGAATTTTCAATCAAAAGATGTGAGCGCGAGTAGAAAAGAGCGTTATACACCATGGAAGGTACTTAGAGAGCCAGAGCTTTTACAACACGGAGCAAAATTGCTCAAATACAGAGGAAGCACAGGAAAATGTCGCAAAACCTTTTGTGGAATTTTTGTCCCGTGGAGATCTACTCGATATCTTTCGGAATCACATTTCGGGCACTTCTCCATGTCTATGTATTCCCCTCTGAAAAGAATGCAGTCATTAGGACAAGCGTGGATAGAATTGTAATCCATCCCCAAGTTTCGCAAAATCTTTCTTGCTTCATCTCGGGAATCTGGCATCACATTGTCAGCTGGTAGTATGGGCTCTTTCAGCAATCTACACAACATAAAAATACGATACAGTCGTGTAAAAATCTATCAGATCATTATACATTTAGAGTTTTATTAAAGTAAACTAATTGTAATAGATCACCTGAAAAGCGTTGTGACGCTAGTGTCACTCCATCCAAACTTTGCATGCATGTTGAGAAGAACCAGGAGTGCTTTCAATCTAGACATACGTGCTCCATTATACAATGGCGTATCGGCTTCACTTTTCATATCATCATAGATAAGCCTTTCTGAATCCATGAACGTCTCGATCATTTCATCAATCTCGGGCTCAAACATTGCCTCGTTGGGAATGTGCTCTGCATGATCATCCCCCGATCTGTCAGAGGCTACATCTTGTGGCCTCACATGTGCTGCTTGACCAAAGCGCTTGCGAACACGTCTATTG
This sequence comes from Adiantum capillus-veneris, assembly GCF_014529385.1. Lineage (NCBI taxonomy): Eukaryota > Viridiplantae > Streptophyta > Polypodiopsida > Polypodiales > Pteridaceae > Adiantum > Adiantum capillus-veneris. The sequence continues at coordinate 133,397,477 of NC_140952.1, forward strand.
GGTTGCAAGATTGCTGCTTGTTGGCCAGCGTCAGAGTCCGACGAGTTATAATTGGCAACAACTCGATCTATAATAGATGGATCGAACTCGCCAAATTCGCGAACGTGCTGCAAAGAAACACGTATGTCCGTCGCACAGCATGCTTGCATTGATTACAAGGACATAAGACCCTCGTTGAGAGATAGGTGTTTCGGTTGGACGGTCCCACATCCTCGTCACTACTCATAATGAGGATAAAAATCTTATAACCTGGACAACAAATTTAATATTCTATTGGCATTCTTCGTCTTATCTCTCTCTCTCTCTCTCTCTCTCTCTCTCTCTCTCTTTACCTCACATTCTCTAGTCATGTCCAATCCCCGCACACCTCGGTCTAGAGGTGCACGGAGATCAGAACCACCGGGTTATAATCTCGTCTTTATTGGTCAATACCTATATTTGCGGGTACAAGAAATCTACACACCCACGTCTACATGATACTGCATGTAGTGGACAAAACCCCTTTGCCTCTTCTCTAGCTGTAGCACTTCACAACATCTTAACATCTTTTCACAGTAGATCTTTTCACTGTTCGTCTAACTCTAAACCCTAAACCGTAAGTAATTCTTGCGTGGACTCGATCTAACGTAAATAAGCGTAAATCTAAATAAACGTAAATCTAACTAAAAATAAACCTAAATCTAATTTAACGTAAGTCTACATCTAACCTAATCTTTAACGTCTTTTGGGATAGTTTCCTACGATATTAAAACTCTCTTCTTCTTGTGTGTGTGTGTGTGTGTGTGTGTGGGTAAACCTAAATAAACCTAAGTCTAATCTAATATAACATAAATCTAAATCTAATGTAAATTATGTTATATTAAAAACAAAGAACTAAACTAGCAGGGATTATAAGAACCTTGAAACTGATTTAACACATAATTTTTCACATAACTCGGCAAGAGTTGGCATTCTCATCACTAAAGATGTGAGAGTTAACTTCCGGCGGTGACGCTGCCTCATCTCCATCCACATCTGACGACAGCAATTGGCCCTTTAGACCGTTCTTGCTCTTGTTACTAACTTTGAAGTTGCTGTTGAATGACTAGAGGTTGTCTAGATGGTAATTGTGTCGGGGATGTAGTGACTCTTGCCGCCCTGAAGATCCACCTTCTTCCCTATCTTCTGAAGACATTTCACCAGTACTTTTGGATCGACGGAGCCCACCATGAGTGAAGGCAGCAATACCCTATATTCCATTGAGGGCTTTCTTCACCCGCTTCATGCAGGCATCGCAGTCTATGGAGACCTAAATCTAATCTAATATAACGTAAATCTAAATCTAGCGTAAATAAACGTAAATCTAGTTAAAAATAAACATAAATCTAATCTAATTTAACGTAAGTCTACATCTAACCTAATCTTTAACGTCTTTTAAGATAGTTTTCTACGACGTTATAACTCTCTTCTTCTTGTGTGTGTGCGCGTGTGTGGATGTGTGTGCCAATAAAAAGAGATAAATGGTATAACCTTTCTATCACCCATGCCAAGTATGATAGATTGATTATGCCATTTCCCTCTTGAATAATAGGTCTTGAGTTCAACTCCTCGTCGGCTAGATCTTTAGGTCTTTTAATTTTAATTAGTTTCCTACGACGTTAAATTAGTTTCTCTCTCTTTCTCTCTCAATGTGTGTGCGTTTTTTTGGATCGTATGCATGTTTTCTCTCTTTTTTCCTCTCTCAATGTGTGTGTTTTTTGTTTATGCATGTTCTCTCGCTCTTTTCCTCTCTCAATGCGTGCGTTTTTTGTTTATGCATGCCCTCTCTCTCTTTTCCTCTCTCAATGTGTGTGTGCATTTTTTGTTTATGTATGCATTTTTTGTTTATGCATGCCCTCTCTCTCTTTTCCTCTCTCAATGTGTGTGTGCATTCTTTGTTTATGTATGTGTGTGTGCGTTTTTTGTTATGTTTGTACTCTCTCTCTCTCTCTCTCTCTCTCTCTCTCTCTCTCTCTCTCTCTCTCTCTCAAAAACACTATGTGTGTGTGTATGTGTGTGTGTGAGAGAGAGAGAGAGGGAGAGAGAAAGAGGGGAAGGGAACATGAGAATGAGGAGAGGGAAGGAGCATACCTGGCTCTCCTTCCTCTCCTCGTGTGTGTGTGTGTGTGTGTGTGGAGAAGAAAAAGAGAGAGAGAGAGAGAGAGAGAGAGAGAGAGAGAGAGGGAGAGAGTTACCTGCTCCTTGCTTGAGGGCGCCGAAAAACTCAGATCTGAGATCTGAGTTTTTGGGCGCGCTCGGTTATTTTTTTAGCCCAGCTGGCGTCGCTATAAGCGTCGCAAATTTACAAAGAAATTTGCAACGCTCATAGCGACGCCGGGATTTTTTTTTTTAGTGTCGCTGTGTGAGCGTCGCTAATATGAATAGCCTCTTGTAGTGAATGTTAATATTTGATGAAACCAAATGTTTATGCAGCATGAGACTAGATTTTTATACTGTCCAATGTGATTTGCCCTTTTGGTGCAGGGAACTAGTAAGTTGAGTTGAAGGAAGGCATAATGTGCTTGAAAAGTTCAATTTTAGGTTCATCTCATCTTTTCTAGGGTCCCGGAGTGCAGCAATAGCCTAGTTATGCAAAAAAGGGGTGGCTACAAGGGTCCACATATGGCCCATCCAGCAGTTTTGGATGGCTCACTACGCGTCCTTGTGGCCACCCCTTTTTTTGCATTATATGGCCTTGTCTGCACCCCAGGATACCAATTTTTTTTTAGATTAAGTGAAAGCAAATATTTATGCAACATGACAGTAAAAATTCCACTTCTTTTCACTCAGATGTAATTAGAGCTCCCGCCCCCCTCCCCCCCCTTTCTTTGTGTTCAAAGGTCCGGAGCATTCACTATGTAAAATTTTCCTATATCATGTGTGTTCACTAGAATGGATTAAAAGTACCCCTTATAGGCCTTATCTACACATGTTTCTGCAACTTTACAAGAATATAAAATCCCTTCTGTTGAACACATGTGCTATGTTACATATACTTTAGTGAACTCCCCATGTCAACGGCCTCACAAATCCTGTGCACTAAACATTAAACACTAGAAATCGACCAAACAAGGAGCCAATTTTTACTTCCTTGTGTCCACCTAGTGTTCTTGGGAATGTTTTGGTTAAGCCATTTCTTTGGTATTTGAAACCACATGTGACCCCTATTGTTATAGTATCCAACCAAAGGTTTATTGATTGGAAGTTTACATAGGCTCGAGTGGTACATATCTTCTATGTTAACAATGCATGTATCTATAATTTATGTTTAGACTTGCTCTATCCAAATGAGCTACATGGTAAAAATAAAATCCGGAATTTAACAGTTAAGTTCACAAGGTGATGGCTATTGGTATCATCTTTAGCAATACCAAAGAAATAGCTACCAATAGCTAATGAATAGGGATATTTAAGAATATTTCATACCAAAAACTTGTCAACACTACTCAAAAAGTTGGAAACTCAAAGGCTTTACAATATATGTATGATGAAACAAGAATCAATAATAAGTCACCCCTATACATAGACACCTCCATCTCAAGTGATCATTTCTCTAATCAAGCTTGGCATATGCATGGTATGGAAGCAATAACATGTTGGAAAGCAAGAGTTTAGCTTTCTTAACTTGTAAAACATTGCTAATGATATATATTCAACATCCCCAAATGAGGACATCTTAACAAAGTTTATAATCCACTTTAATAAGAATAACCATTAATGATTAAACTGAAATCAAAATATTGCTTGAATTTCTTCAAGGTGGAGTGATTAAGACTTGCAACTTGAATCATCGTACAGGCAAATCAAAATATCCATAAAAGTAAACAATATTTCTCAGATCTGTATGAAACTTCAGTAATCTAAATTAAATACTCTCACTCAATGCGACACCATTTAACAAAAAAACATATTTATATTGCATTTATAGAGGAATCCATCCTCATGAAAAATAATTACAAATGGAGACAATGTTGTTGTTGTTAGGCTTCTCTTACAAGTATTTGTCTTCCTCATCTAGAGATTCATATACACTTGAGTATTTGTGTGTCTATGACACTAGGGAAGATAGTAGTACTATATGGATGGCTTCTATGAGAGCTCCTAGAGAGTCCCTATTGGTTCAAGATTCTAAAAAACACCTACTATTCTTATCAAAATCTTTTAACATGGTAGTGAAAGGTTCCTCAAGGAACAAAAATAGAGTGATTTCCATCTCTGCACATGGTTGCTTGCTCATGTCCTCTTAAAACAAGTTGAATCTGTAAGTAAACAAAAGATTATGTGAGCACAAAGTTATAAAGTACAAAATGATATCATTTCAATTATCTAATGACAATTATACGAAGAATAAATTACAAGAAAAATCTTTGACGACTCTCCATAGATAACACAACTTACTTACATTGTGAGACTCAAATCACATGCTACACAACGATAGATGGCGCACCAAAGCCATCAACAAAATAGCACCACCCAGTGTTATGAGGTGTGAAGCCTAAACACTGAAAGCCATAAAGAGGTTAATTCTCTCTAGCATGATAAACTTAAAGATGGAGATGATGTTAAGCTCTGAATGTAAGCTACAAGGGTAGTTTTCTTACCATTCTATCTTTATGTTGGAGATGAACCCTTGCACTGCCCACGCGATATTCACACCTCCTATTGTTGTGGTATGCAACTCATGTGAGCTCATACTTTTGCCACCTTGGGGATTAGAGGTTTCCATGTAGTGTGAGTGAATGAAAGTAGAAGGAGTAGAATCTTGTTTCATGTTGTAATGGAGGTGAGAGAAGGAAGAGGAGCTAGCTTGGTGTGAAACTATGTGGTGGGCAAGGGGAAGAGATGGAGGAGGAGCTTGCTTGGTGATACAATGGAGGTGGGAGAAAGCTAGCAGAGGGATAATGATGGACTATAGGGGGTGCATGTGGTTGTTGCAGCAATGGAGAGCTTGGAAAAGGGTTTGTAGAGAGAGAAAAATACTTTTTAGCTATAGAATAGGTTTGGAAAGACTTTGGAGGGTGAAAATGATGTTTTGATTTGTTTTTTTTTTAAATTAATTTTTGGATTTTTTAGTGCACATTTTTAACTTTTGAAGGTCAAAAATACTTTTTTGACCATGAAATAGGTTTGGGGACCTTTGAAGGAGGGAAAACTTGAAATTTGAAATTTTTAGTGTATTTTTAAATCTGGGCCAAAAAGTGGGGGAAAAGAGGTCAAAGTCGTCCCCCCCCCCCTCCTCTTTCCCCTACCCACCTCCCTTACCTTCTCACTAGGTAAGAGGCAATTAAGAGGTGTAAGGCTACCTTGTCCCCCTACTTTTTTGAGGGTATAGAGTGTGTCCTCCACCCTCTTCCTATTGGCTGACCTCTAATTAACCTTAATCCCAAAGGGCCCCTAGAGGGTTCATATTTTTCCTAATGTGATATGGCTGGCAACACTGGCTAACTCCTTCATATGAAGGTTGAAAAGTTTTCGCATCATGAAAACCTTATTGCTAGCCATATCCTTTTTGTAAATGTCGCATAATTTTTTATATAAAGCATGAGAAGTCGCGCATTCCAACACTAAAAAGTACACCGACTCACCAAGGTGCATAGCTCATCGAGCTCCTCCCACTGAAACTGAGTCATGTGCATATCTTCAATTGTAGCCTCATAGGCAATAGGCAACTTTTTCTTCTTTTGAACAAGAACATCATGCATTTGGTTCTTACAAATCTGAAAATTAGTGCCATCAAACTTCTTTATGTCATAAATGTCACAGTCTGTGCTAGTAGACATGGTGACAAAACTACCAAAATATTCTGGGAAAAATTTGGCAGAGTCTCCTTTGTATTTGGGACTATGTCAACCAAAATACGAGACAAAATGACCAAGTATGTCACTCACAAAGCATAAAAGAGGGCAATGCCTCCCAAAAGCACATTGTATAGAGACCAATCAAGGTGCATAAACTGTCAAACTTACCATAGACTGCCAACTCGGCATCAAAAGCACCTATACCGGCCACTCTACACATGTCATATGGCGAGGCCTCGTAAGAGATGCTCCAACTACCTATATCACCAAATGTATCTCCACATTTGAGAATAACCCAGCTCAATGAAAACCTCATGCCATCGACCCTCAACAACGTAGGTTATGCAACAAAACATATAGCCATGTCTTAGAAATGGCTATCATCCGTACCAAGTCTCATAAATGGCTAGGACTCCCATACTAGCCAAAAGATGGCTCCACAAAATAATGGTAGTATTTACAAAGACGTACAAGTATGTTACGATGCTCAAACAGGCACCAAAAGCATGTGCATGCAAAGAAATATCCTTGTGGGGAGTCAAACTGCTCTCAAAAGAGCTCAAACGCTGTCAAAAGTGTCAACATAAGATGTATGCATAAAAAGCTGCTTCCACTCGAACCAGAATATTGCAAGCACTAAAACCTATAGCCTGTGATTCAATGCCGAGCGATCTGTAGCTGAAGCCGAAATCAAGGGCGAGAAGCACAAAGGAAGCTAACCGAGCCGCTCTATGTACATGTACCTGTACCTGTAGTCAAAGAAGACAATGCCGTCAAACCCCCACTCTATGTGTGTGTATGAGGCCACTCCAAAAGAGGCTACACACTCCCGAATGATCCGTGGGCTCTTGTAGATGGAAGAGTCTCACAAACAAGAGCGCGTAACAATACAAAATATATTTGGATAAATAGAATTTATCACTTCTTTCTAAAGCCAAAGGATATAGAGAGAAATAGATAGAGAGTGAGAAGATCAACATAGTACTGGGGACCAGAAGATGGGTTGGTACCCCCCTGTAATAGTATCTTTATTATTGAGGAGAAGTCTATACAAGCACTTGAACCGAACGTATTACCACGTTCGTTCTAGAATAAGACTTGATGGTTCCCGAAAGCCTCGGCTTTCGATTCCTAGGGCAAAACCCTATTATAAGTAACTTTCGTTCCTTATTCCAAATCCTTGAGAACCAAGGTTCTCGCCTCTGGATCTCACCTTTCAAACTCAGGGCATGACATTCCTGCAACTCGCTTTTCCAACTCTGTTTCCAGATTCCTCTTCCCGCAGAACAACTTTGCTCTCCCGGACACGAAGTCCTTACTTGGGAATCCCAACTTCCGGATCACAACTTGAGAGACTACCTCTCTCTGATCCACTGATCTACTTCCCAAACTCGGGTACAAAACCCTTGGGTTGATCTGGCTCTAGTTCCTCAGAGTTCTTTTCTCCTACAAAGGCTCATGCCTTCCTCTACTCCTACTCCCTCACGAAGAGGAAGTACACCTGCAATCAAATACTCAGAGATCATAACATGAAAATCGTTACCTTCAAAGCCTCGACGCTCGAAACGTAACTCGGTTCTCAAAAAGAAATTCCTCGGAAGAGATCTCTACATAGAAAATCCTCTCTTCTAATCCTACACACAAAAGAGGTGTGTCCTCGGGTTCCTTCTCGTAAATCAGCCCCATCTACGATGTTTATGGGCCGAAAACAAAGAAAAACAGCAGCTTGTCATGATGGAAACATGCTCCGTAGGCACTTCTTTGCGAGGGAACTCGTGCACTGGGTCTTGGCGACATCGGGTACACTTCAAGCAGCCATGGGCATCACCGGCAAACGTCTTCTTTGCGGGTGAACTCTGCAGCAACATCTCCTTCTTGCAAAAACTGATCCTCCCCTCTGAGTGAGGGCATGTGATGCTTTTATAGCTTCTGGCCACGGGCACGAATAGATGCTCGCGTAGAGATCGCGGCCAGTTTTTTTTTTTGGTTGTTTGCCAGAAAAAGAGAGAGAATAAATGTTGACTGATCTCTTGCCTTATTTATCCAATGGCTGCCCACTTATTAAGTGGGCGGCCAGTGTATTTTAAAAATAGTTTTTTTTTTGGTTGTTTGCCAGAAAAAGAGAGAGAATAAATGTTGACTGATCTCTTGCCTTATTTATCCAATGGCTGCCCACTTATTAAGTGGGCGGCCAGTGTATTTTAAAAATAGTTTGAATCTGCCCAAAAACTCAATAAAACCTTATAAGTTAAAAACAATGCTTTCACAGCACTTCCCAGGCGTCCCTGGATGCAATCACACGCACAGTTGCAATGCAGACAGAGACTTCCTCGGGAGAAAGCATCTGCTTTCCCAACAAGCAATCCCGCTTTCTCAAAAAGCATCTGTTTTTCCTCAAAGTTTCCTCTGAACCCATCTTAATTCAAGTGCTTCCTTTTCCTTGTGCACAATTCTAACACAGTTCGAAATTTCCTCCTGACTATGGATATTCCCTTTCCGATGCACCCATCATCCACCTTGTGATGCATTAAGAATACCCATCACCTAGTCCTCTCCTACCGAACTTACGGTACAATCTCCTTCACGATGCTCTATGTCACCCATCCTATGACGCATCAGAGATGTCCGTTCCCGGATGGTCGGATACTTCTTTTCGATGCTCCCTCTCACCCATCCGATGTGACGCATCTGAAGTACCCGTTCCTGGTGGCCTTACAGATATTCCCATTCTCAATGCTCCCGTCATTACTTTGAATGATGCAATAGGAATACTCTGTACTCGGATGTCTCTAGTGAGAAAATCCCTCTCACTTAAAATTCCAATAATTCGTTTTAAATTATTTTTCCTTGGTGTTCCAAGCGAGAAAAACCTCTCTTTTATAAATCCAATAATTCATTTAAAAATATTTTTTTGTAAGATAAAGCCAATTTAGTAACATCCCTCTCACTTATAAACAGTTGTCCTTAACTGTAGAGGTCCAACTGAACTGCCGGGGAGAAACCGGAAAGATTCCAAATCTTGCTCAATGGTGAGTTGAGCTTGTCCTTTCTCAAAAGAGAACTTAAAGTAATTTAAACAAAAATTCAATAATTCAATACTTACCTTACCGGTTCATGTCTTTCCTCTAGTATCTTAAGGATATCCTTCACCTTTCATTAAAGTTACGAGCCATGTAAGAACTCGTCATTCGCGTCTTTCTGAGAATTTGTTAACTCAATTCCACCTTCTCAATCCCGAGAAGAATAATCCTCCTAAAAATCAATTTAGGTCTATGTCCTTGCGCATAACCTTGCGCTATTAGTCCTGAGGATATTAAACCTCTTCTGTCCTCCCGTATAGGGCATGTTGAGAGCATTAAGCTGATGTGAATCTTTCTATGGCAGACAAAGTGTGTCACCTTACCAAAGTAAATTCTTATTCTGGGCCTTTGCTTTGGGTAGGCCAATTGTTATGATCCAAAGTTTCCTTATCCAAGACTCTGTTAACTTGATTCCGTCTTCTCAAATTTGAGAAGAATAATCTTCCTAGAAATCAATCTAGGTATCTTTCCTCGAGCATAATCCTGCATTGTTAGCCCAGAGGGTATTAAACCTCTTGTGTCCTCCCACATAGGGAATGCCCAAGACATAGAGCATTAAGCTCGATGTCTTTCTTTCACAATTTGCGATACCTTAAAGAAGGTTCTTGTTCCAGGCCGTCACTCAACGTGGGCGGACGGTTCCAATCCGAAGGTTTCTTGTGCACAATGACACTTCCTTCCAATCTTTTCCTCCTGCAAGTTATTACCACCAGCAGTGTTTTCCAGACGCCCATTAGAGTCTCTTCCTTACAGAATCATAAAATTATTCACCTTGCGAGCATCAATGACGCTTGCAAAATCTCAGGCAGATAGGATTCTAGCCATAGCATTTTTTGCACGTACATTCAAACCCGGTTCACAATAGAGCGAACCCTCTTTGATTCTTACCATTTTGAAACGGTTGGCAAACTATATTCTTGCGAACATAATAGTTCGAATTTATTCCAGCAGCGTGTAAATATGCTATTTGACCTGCTCATGGAGAAACATATACCGCAATCAAAAGTTGCTTCTGTAATGGTAAAAGCACATAGTGTACTCAATGATCAACGATCATCAGAAAACCTCTTCTGCGTAGAGACTCAAAGTCCTTCTACCGAACACATCTCAAATAGAGATTCTCGTGTCGGAATATCCTTGCGCACAGAAAGGCGCTCAAGAGAGTATAACAAACTCCCGTCCAGTTTCTGTAAAGGAAGTTGGTTCATCTCATTCCGTTCAAGAAAAAAATATTTGATTGGTAGATGACCCACCTTAGCATAGGTCTGCATCTTCGTGTGTTATCCATGTATCCAAAGGTGTACCTAAGTTTCAGTGAGCCTGGGAAATTACCTTCCCTTCGTAAGATCCTTAGAGAGAAGACGCTTAACCAGACGATCCCTTGGCTCAATCTCAGAGAAAATCCCGCTCATCAAATAAACTAGGATTTTAATCCTTGGATTCCTTGATCATAGGCCGTAGTCGGTGCTTGTTCCTTCCCTCGTAAAGAGAGTATTCTTTCACTTGTGCAAACAGCACTACTATATCTTCCCTTACCGGGTAAGGGGTGTAGGCTTAAAGAGAACTCTAGCTTAATGAAAGCTTTTCTTTGCTTGTAAGCTTAGAATGGTTCCTTCATAATTTCCTACCCACAGTAGCAGGTAATCTGTTCGAGAATTACCAGATACCATATCAATTATGGACCTTCCGGATGGTTAAGCAAAGCAGTTCATCGTACAAAACAATGTTCTAACTCAACCCTACTCTCATAAGCACTCAAGAGTGATCAGTCCTGGTTAGACTTGTGCATTCCTCGTGCAAAAAAGAAAACGCGCTTTGTAACTTCCTCAAAGATGTAAGTTTGATCAGACCTGCCCTCTCACTTGAAGTTTGAGGGTCTTCTATTCAAAAACTCAGGAGTTAGATTGATTTCCTTTACTCCAAACTTTCTCCAGATAGCAACGTATCCTTCAAGGAGAGGTAACAAAAATTCATTGTTTCTGTGTTCAATGGTTTCCATCCCACTGTGGGGATTAGATTCTATGTACACTGAGGTGTATACTTTCAGCTTGTAATGTTGACTCCACCATCCGCTACAAAGTATCTTGCAAATGCGTTTAAAAATATTTGGGCAAAAGTCCTTCGTTATACTTCTTTATCGTTTCTTCCTCAAAGAGGTTCAAGAATGGAGGCACCTTGGAAAGAGTGAACAAATACTCATTCACATATCCATGACTCGCTCATGCTCCTATCGGGCAAACTGATCCCAATCTTCTTTGATGTCTTCCTAAAAGCGTAGAGGAAAAAAATTCGTCCAAAAATTCAGCCTTGAATTGAATCTAAGTCTTGTGAATTCCTTGCAAAGCTCTGGTATACCACCAAGTACTTGCAATTCCCTTCAGGTGTTTGGCCGCATGCCTCACCTTCGACGCTTTTCAAAAATTACCGTTTGCAAAGGCAACTTCAAACTGTCAAATGAAAGCGGTAGCTTTCGGGACATATTCTCTTCCGTCAAAAGTATCAAACTTGACCGGAGTGTTATGAGGTCTAAAGACCTTCTTCATATCCTTCCTGAAATATTTCCTGGCTATGGTTTTGGATTGATGCTCATGGATATTTTATGAGTTCTGAAGTATCTTGAGCATTCCGCTCCTTGTATTCTCTAGGTTCTTGAGCATCATGCTCTGGTCGCCTTCTCAAAGAACCCCAAGTCTTGTGTTGACTTCTTGCAGAAAGAAAAAAAAAATCCAACTCTGCGAGCTTTTCCTTGTAGGACTTAGGGTTCCGCCTGCTTACTTCTCTCTTGGCTTGTCATGGCTTCTTCCCGTATCGCCCCAGAGTTGTCCTCCTTTACAGAGAAAGAGAGGAGACCATACTCTGATACCAATGTCACAAACGGGAGCGCATAACAATATAAAATACATTCGGATAAATAGAATTTTATCACTTATTACTGAAGCCAAAGGATATAGAGAGAAATAGATAGAGAGAGAGATAGAGAGTGAGAAGATCGACATAGTACTGAGGACCAGAAGAGGGGCTTGTCCCCCCCGTAATAGTATCTTTATTACTGAGAGAAGTCTATACAAGCACTTGAACCGAACGTATTACCACGTTCGTTCTAAAAAAATACTTGATGGTTCCCAAAAGCCTTGGCTTTCGATTCCTAGGGCAAAACCCTATTCTAAGGAACTTTCGTTCCTTATTCCAAATCCTTGAGAACCAAGGTTCTCGCCTCTGGATCTCACCTTCCAGACTCAGGGAATGACATCCCTGCAACTCTCTTTTTCAACTCTGTTTCAAGAGTCCTCTTCCCGCAGAAGAACTCTGCTCTCCCGGACACGAAGTCCTTACTTGGGAATCCCAACTTCCGGATCACAACTTGAGAGACTACCTCTCTCTGATCCACTGATCTACTTCCCAAACTCGGGTACAAAACCCTTGGGTTGATCTGGCTCTAGTTCCTCAGAGTTCTTTTCTCCTACAGAGGCTCATGCCTTCCTCTACTCCTACTCCCTCACGAAGAGGAAGTACACCTGCAATCAAATACTCAGAGATCATAACATGAAAATCGTTACCTTCAAAGCCTCGACGCTCGAAACGTAACTCGGTTCTCAAAAAGAAATTCCTCGGAAGAGATCTCTACATAGAAAATCCTCTCTTCTAATCCTACACACAAAAGAGGTGTGTTCTCAGGTTCCTTCTCGTAAATCAGCCCCATCTGCAATGTTTATGGGCTGAAAACAGAGAAAAAAAACAGTTTGTCGCGATGGAAACACGCTCCGTAGGCACTTCTTTGCGAGGGAACTCGCACACTGGGTCTTGGCGACATCAGGTACACTTCGGGCAGCCATGGGCATCACCGACAAACATCTTCTTTGTGGGTGAACTCTGCAGCAGCATCTCCTTCTTGCAAAAACTAATCCTCCCCTTTGAGTGAGGGCATGTGATGCTTTTATAGCTCTTGGTCACGGGCACGAATAGCTGCTCGCGTAGAGATCGCGGTCGTTTTTGTCTTTTCCGGTGTTTTGCCAGAAAAAGAGAGAAAAAACGTTGGTTGCCCACTTATCAAGTGGGTGGCCAATGTATTTTTAAAATAGTCTGAATCTGCCCAAATTCAATAAAACCTTATAAGTTAAAAACAATGCTTTCACAGCACTTTCGAGGCATCCTTGGATGCAATCACACGCATAGTTGCAATGCAGACATAGACTTCCTCGGGAGAAAGTATCTGCTTTCCCGACAAGCAATCCCGCTTTCTCAGAAAGCATCTGTTTTTCCTCAAAGTTTCCTCTCAACCCATCTTCATTCAAGTGCTTGCTTTTCCTTGTGCACAATTCTAACACAGTTCGGAATTTCCTCCTGACTATGGATATTCCCTTTCCGATGCACCCATCACCCACCTTGTGACGCATCAAGAATAACCATCACCTAGTCCTTTCCTATCAAATTTATGGTACAATCTCCTTCACGATGCTCTATGTCACCCATCATATGACGCATCAGAGATGTCCGTTCCCGGATGGTCGGATACTTCTTTTCGATTCTCCCTGTCACCCATCCGATGTGACGCATCAGAAGTACCCGACCCTGGTGGCCTTACATATATTCCCGTTCTCAGTGCTCCCGTCATAAGAAATAAATCAAATCTCTGCTACACAATAGTCTAGGTCCTTACCTTAAGGTACAATTTATTTACACTATCCATTAGCCTATTGGAGCAAGTACTACTATGATGTCACTCTGAAAACACCTACATATACATCCAATCAACCTTAAAGGTGTAAGCCCAAAGTCATTTTTCGTGCCAACAAGATGTGGAACCAGCTATTTGATTTTTTTATACCAACTTAATCAACTAAAACAATGCCCCACGATTATGAGCAAAGCATAAGTATTACTAATGACAGAGTTTTTAGCAACATAAAAAGAAATAAACCAAAAGTACTCTTAACAGACGAGATCAACCTGGTATTTTGAGGATCATAAATAAGAGCCAATGAGGTAAGTAGCATTAACATAGTTTAGTGAAAGCCAAAATCTAGTGCAACCAAATCCGGATTTTTAATAATATGTACCGTATTGAAGCATTCCCAATTTTTGCTAAAAATCCAGATCAGTTGTTTCTTTGTCAGACATTACAACCAACCACTTAATCAAACAACATGAAGACATGGATCTGAGGTAGCAGGGATGAAGAAAACCCCATCTTCTTTTATGTCCATGACTGCATGCCCAACAAATTAAACCTTTCTTTAACCATAAGGCACATCAGTAGTGTTTTAGGTGCACAGTTGAAAACCCATACCCTCTTGTAGTAGTAAGATGCCATGGTAGTTTTAAAGTGCATACAAAAATTAGTGGAAACAGTCAACAGAGTAACTCCAACACTACCATGTTAAGAGGGAAGGAAAATCTCGCAAGTTTTCCCTACAACTCAACGTCTCGAGCTAGAATCAGTTCAAGCAAACATTACATGCCAGAAATTAGGATTACTAAAGTAATTCAAGCAAGTGTACGTCATGCACAGGATGTGATCAAGAAAATTAAGCTAAAACAATGTTATTCCTTCAAAGATGCAGTGAGCCACATATACTCTTCTTGAAAAAATTTGGCAATAGTATACAGAAGAAAAAAGTGAAACAGATTGAAGCCCATAGAAATCAGTGACTCACATACTATCATCACTTAGATCACTTACACTCACTTACTCCTGTTCTTGAAAGTAAGAAAACATACATTCCAAGCCTAAGTGAGGGATAGAGAATATCCCTCACCTTTATATAGAAATCGGGCTTGGTCTTGGCATGGCAACTAGAAGCAACAACTCCTTACTTGCATAGCCAGTTGTGTGTGTGTGTGTGTGTGTGTGTGTGTGTGTGTGTGTGTGTGTGAGAGAGAGAGAGAGAGAGAGAGAGAGAGAGAGAGAGAGAGAGAGAGAGAGAGAGAGTCTGGGAGCTCTCTAGGAGTTGGTAGTAGCTGTCCACAACATCCCCTTAGTGAAAATATTTGAGCCATCTTCTCTTAATGTAAAGCTAGCAATCGGAGGTAAAGTCGATCGACAAATTCTTTTGGGGAGAATCATATGTAGAGGGGGGAAAAGACATTGCACACTCATAGTACATAGTGGGTACAGATGTAGGTGCTCAGGCTATGTCCAAACCTTGGGAAGGATGGGAGACATCTGTATGCAGCAAAGACATTGCACACTCATAGTACATAGTGGGTACAGATGTAGGTGCTCAGGCTATGTCCAAACCTTGGGAAGGATGGGAGACATCTGTATGCAGCAAAGATGCAATGTCGGATAAAAAATTAAAGGGGGCCCAACCAGTTAATCAAACAACGTGAGGACATGGATCTGAGGTAGCAGGGATGAAGAAAACCCCATCTTCTTTTATGTCCATGACTGCATGACCAACAAATAAAAGCTTTCTTTAACCATAAGGCACATCAGTAGCGTGCCAAATACACAGTTGAAAACCCATACCCTTTCGTAGTAAGATGCCATGTTAGCTTTAAAGTACATTCAAAAATTAGTGCAAGCAGTCAACAGAGTAACTCCAACAATGCGATGTTAAGAGGGAAGGAAAAACTCGCAAGTTTTCCCTACAACCTCAACATGTCGAGCTACAATCAATTCAACCAAACATTAGTATGCGAGAAATCAGGATTATTAAAGTAATTCAAGGTGTAAGTCATGCACGAGATGTGATCAAGAAAATTAAGCTAAAACAATGTTATTCCTTCAAAAATGCAGTGAGCCATGTATATTCGTTTTGAAAAAAAATGGCAATAGTATACAGAAGAGAAAGTGAAACAATTGTAGAATGTTATAGATGACATGTGAAGATGTTGCCAAATTAGCAAACTCTAATGATTGCAATAAGTGAATCACATAGTATCATCACTTAGATTACGTACACTCACTCATTCATGTTGTTGAAAGTAAGAAAACATACATTCCAAGCCCAAGTGAGGGATAGAGAAAATCCATCACCTTTATATAGAAATCGGGCTTGGCCTTGGCATGGCAACTAGCAACTACCATTCCTTACTTGCATAGCCAATTGTGTGTGTGTGTGTGTGTGTGTGTGTGTGTGAATGAGTGTTTGGCAGCTCTTTGGTAGTTGTTAGTAGCTGTCCACAACATCCCCTGAGTGCAAAACTTCGAGCCATCTTTCTCTTAATGTAAAGCTAGCAATCGGAGGTAAAGCCGATCTCAACATATTGTTTGGGGGAGAATCATACGAGTATGGAGAGGGAGAAAAAGACATTGCACGCTCGTAGTACGCAGTGGGTACAGATCTAGGTGCTCAAGCTATGTCCAAACCTTTGGGAAGGAGGGGAGACATCTGTATGCATCAAAGATGCAATGTCGGATCAAAAATTAAAGGGGACGAAAGGGAGCGCGATCGTGACACATCAGAGGGTATGCCGCGAAAGGGCCTCACTATTGGAGAAAGACAAAACTAGCTATCAAAGGAGAAATTCAATTTTTAACTAAGAATCTACTAACCCCATACAAGGGGGAAGGTCCCATAGAGGTTAATCAAGCCTTAGAATAGCTAGAGAAGATACAATGAGAGTAGGGGGGAGAGAGAGAAAGAGAGAGAGAGAGAGAGAAGGAAGGGGGGGGGGGAAGGGGGGGGGGGGGCGGGAGGGCGGATTATAATTATAAGTACTTGAATAGTTGTAGCTTTTAGTTGTAGCTAATTATAATTATAAGTACTTGAATAGTTGTAGTGCGCGGTACTTGCAATAAACAACTCTCAAAACATAAACATATAAAGTGTAATATGAAAATCAAATTGTTCAATGAGAACAACAAGAGCCATTGGACGGCCCAATTTGTTAGCGAGTTGAAATATAACTGCTCCTTGGTCTTTTCCCATCTTGAAGCTACAATGTCAGAATCAGTTCACACAATTAAGAGTTTGTTTGGGTTTATTTATGCAACTAAACAAAAATCCTTATTGAGAATAATCCCACAGAGAAAGCTCTCCTAGGGCATCGCGCCATGATGACCCGTCCATAATTAGCAAGGAGCTGCCACTGCTGATCCTGTGAAGCTCCCCATTGTCTCTGCTGTCGTGAGATTCCGTCGCAATTGGCATCCCCCCGGACATCTCACCCGCATGCTGCATATGATCCTCACGTTGACAACACATGTCAAACATAGAGCCAAAAGGATGCTCACTAGTTTCAGCTGTGGCCATGCCATTGTAATCCAGGAGTGTAGACAAGGAGTGCCCATGTGCAGCTGTTGCAGTGACATGAGGACTAACATATGAATAATGAGGGGAATTGATCTCCCACTGCATGATTTGCTGTGCTGTATTGCCGCCTGCATCTTGTTGCTTCGACTTCACTACATTGCCTTCATCAGCTTGAATGGAAAAGTTCTGTCTCTCAATAATATGTCTGCTGATCTGCATTTCTGAGATTGATAGTGTAGCTGCCATGGCCGCAGTTGCTTGTATGTCGCGAGGCGAGGACGAGATTGGGCATGGCAAAATATCGATGAGCTCCGGGAAATTGAGTACCGCCGCTTCACCCTTGAGACAGCGAGCGGCGACATCGTAGGCACGAGCTGCCATCTGCGCGGTCGGGTAAGAGCCTAGCCATATTCTGGTCTTCTTTTTGGGCTCTCGGATCTCCGAAACCCACTTTCCCCAGCTTCTCTTTCTGACTCCAAGGTATGAAGCGCTCGGGTTGGGGGGCAAGGGTGGCGCCATCATCGGCATTGTTGAGTAGGGTTGACTGCGATCCGAACCAGGCGAATCACGGTGGGCACCAATTTGGAGCTCATTGGAATCCATGGCCTGCACCAGAGTGAAGGAAAGATCAGGGCCAGAACATTAGTACGAGAATGGTAAGAACGTAGGAGTAAAATGTTCAATAAACATCTACATGCAAAGGATGTGCACGCAGAAGCAGAGGACCTTGCATGCAGAGAGAAGAAGTGAGAATCATGAAGGACCTGCAAGAAAGCATTCTCTTTAGATATATTATTAAATTAACGTTGATGATGATGATGAGCAAGAACTGAAGAAGGTAAAAATTAATGCTCCCATGGAATCACAGGCTCATTTATTGAAAAATGAGTTAGCTATTGCGGGGAGGGAGCAAGATT
Source organism: Adiantum capillus-veneris (assembly GCF_014529385.1). NCBI lineage: Eukaryota > Viridiplantae > Streptophyta > Polypodiopsida > Polypodiales > Pteridaceae > Adiantum > Adiantum capillus-veneris. Next base: position 133,415,488 of record NC_140952.1, read on the forward strand.
TGGTTTCCCCGATTAGGGAATGTGAGCTTGGAAGGAGCTGGATCAGAGACGCTAGCTGGTTTTTCCGTTTTGGGGTGGAAGGAGACTCATCAGCAGAGGCAATCGTTAAGTTTGGTGGTTTTAGCGGAGGACGTGGCGCTCTGTCTCCCTCACTCTCTAGTATACACTCATATACAAAGTTCACTCCCCCTCTCTCTCTGTGTGTCTCTCTCTCTCTCTCCGTCGGTTGAGCTTTTAAGTAATCTAGATTAGACGTTGTAGGCTCTCCTACTCCTATTAAGTTCTGGAATCTAGCCTCCTTTTCTCTCTCATCACAATCATGCATCATGCTTTTGGTGGGCTCTTTTTTTGTGTGTTGAAGAACCACCTAGGCCTACATATAGCCACGTTTTTATATGTGGACGTGTTGCTTCCTATAGCCACACAACTTAGGGCTTCTCCTGTGCCTCCTACAACCCCACCAAGGGCCTGTTTCCACGAACAAAAATAATTCACAAAAATGGGCCATTGAAGACCATCGATGGTTTTAAATGTCCCAATGCTTAAAATGGAATTTAGGGCAAGCATGAACATCTTCATGCTCTTCGTTGATCAGGTTTCCCTCCTTGCTAGTCTTTTTTGGCCATTCGTGGTCATGAGTGGCAAAATGAACTCTACATGTGGCTAGACTATGTGGCCACAAGAGCCCCCAAATGTGCACATTTTCCGCTCCATGTGAATAAGCCCCAAGAAGTTAGGCCCCATGCCCACGATGGCATAACATTGAAAAGACACGTGTGTAATTTGATGTGAATGTGTAGCGGTCATTTTGCCGCACTCTTCCGAACTTCAATGCAAGCGAGTAGAAGAATCGTCTTTGTGTGATGGCATTTTAGCACCTTGTTAACAATGTACATTTGTTAATTTTTCAAATTGCATACTAGTGGATGCACATAATGTGGAAGATGCAAAAACCAAATTTTGGAAAGGCAACAAACGTGCTTTCTCTTAATGCATGCAAAATATGATTCAAAATTCAAGCATCAACATTTATAGGACCATGATGAGCGTTGATTGAGGTATGAGGGACTCTACCCCCCATAACCTGGCTACTTTGAGAAGGCCTTCTACATAGGGAAGTAGAAAAGAGGCAAACTCATCATTCCCGATCAGACAAAAATGTCGGAACCCCACTTCTCCTGCATTGATGTCTAGGTGGTAGCCTCCTCATGTCAACTTTGAGAGGAAGAGCCAGTTTTGCGCGAAAAAAGCAGAGGCCCATGAGTTGTACAAGCTCAATTGTGTTGGTCAAGATCCTAGGCTCCTCAATGAGGAGGATTTTTTTTTACAAAGACTGGCTCCAAGTGTTTACTGAGGTGCCAAGGAGAGGCAACAAGGTGAAATGCAGGTAAGTGAAGAAGGAATTCTTGAGAAAATTTTACTCCATGTTCATTTCTATGTACCGGGAGCCTCCTGGGAACTATGGTATGGAGGTAACAAAGGTATTTGCCAAGGGTTTCCTCTATGAACATTTGAGAGGGGCTATGAATTGGGCAGCTTTTGCTGAGAGCATTGTAGCCAACATGGAAACTAGCAAGTTGCAGCTGAAGAAACAGAGATGGGCAATGTTCCACTCTGCAAGTGCAGCGTAGATATCACGGCGCATGACAGTGGTTACGGATGTAGATGATGAGGATGCCAGCAGGGATTTTGGCTTGCACGATGTGGCCAAGTCTTCAAGGCTTGGAAATTTGTCTCTACGTGAACTTGATGATGTTGGAATGGTTGTGTGGCACTCAAGAAAGAAAAGGCATTAACGCAATAGCATGAAGCGTGTACAAAACAGGATGCCATGCAGGAAAATGTGCATCGAAATAAGGGGGCAATGTCAATCATGAAGAGTGTGGCAATGCAGCTTGCTCAAACCAAACATCGATTGGGGAAGCTGCAATCATCTCCGATGGACAGTGCTGATGTGGAAAGGGAGAAGGCATGGGTGTTCAAGCTTGAAATGACACTAGAGACCTTGCAAGCTAAGATGGGTACGATGACTACAATGCAAAGTTACTTGAGATTACTCGAGAGATTGAGATGAAGGAAGAAATTCTCCCCATAATGAATGCTCGTGTCGATTTTGTAAACATCATGCAATGCAAGAAAAGCTCAAATAATTTGCAGGATCCACCCCCCAAAGTGCCACCACCTAATGCAGAGATATCGCAGGTGCCTCATAGCTGCAGTGCATGTGGCCTTCTCATGTACGACGAAGAGGCGTTGGGGATATTCATACTCCCTTGTAGACATGCTTACCACATATATTGTTTTTCTAACCTTGCTAGCAAAGAGGGAAAATGCTTGGCTGCAAGTTGTGATTGTCTCATCCAACATACTATCAAAGAATTAATGTTTATAGACAATGGAGGCGACACATCTCCTGGATGCTTAAAGTTTCGTAAGCATATCATTTTTCTCCTTTACATATGGTATCTGAGAATGTGGCTAAGAATGTGCATTGTTATTACCATCTTCATAGGTAACATATGGGTAGGCACCTAGCAAAGAGGTAGATGTGTTTGTGGTAGAGTTAGTCTACTACCAGTACAACTTCAAGCTTGTGCATACTTGTAGGTTTCATATGAGCATCATCTCAAAGGTGGCTACCTATAACTGCATCTCCACAAGTACTAGCTTCCAAAGTGGTGCTTACTGGGGCAAACATCTAATAGTGTGGCAAGAGGCATAAGCATCTTTGTGCTACCTGTAAGGGTGCAACAATGGTAGGTAGACATCAAACAAAGTACCCTTAGGTCTATTATGCTTTGGAGTGTGCATAGAAGGGTAGCCACCATTTTAGACACTAGTTATGGTACCTATTTCTTAATGGTTGGCAATTTCCCTCCCAAAGAACTGTGGTACCTCTTATACGTGTGGTAGAAATGTAGTTGGCTAGGTGGTAGCATGTATAGGTGGTCTAGACTAGATATTTGCTAGGTAGGTCTTAGTTGGCAAGGTGGTTGTTGGCGAGGTGGCAGTTGGTTGGGTAGTAGGTGGCTAGCTTCTAACTAGCCACCACTAGCTACGCAGAGCTAGTTGGTGACTAGCTATTATTGAGTGGTGGCTATCTATCCACCACTTAGCAATACCTAGTCACAAATGCTAACTTGCTAGCTAGTTGGGTACAATTGGTGGCTAGTGACTATGTGGTAACTTCTACAAAGGTGGTAGTATCTATGGTAGGTGGTGGTCCACCCCACCCAAGTCAGAACTACCTAGTCAGAAGTGCTCACTTGGTTACTGGCTCAATAGTAGGTGGCTAGTGGCTTATGTGGTAACTACTCCAAAGGTGGTAGCTATGGTAGGGGGTGAGTACTACCACTTTGATTCCATGATCAAGTGTGTCATACATTCAATCTTTAGGCACCAATGTTGTATTGGCTAAATTCATGCTAATGTGGGTTGAGCCACACAACACTCTGACTGAGAGATACCCCTCCCAAGGGGTCTATCACAAAATATACAATTTACACCTTTATACGATTTTCAATATACATCAGAGTTGCGAAAGTGTTTGCATAGGAGAGGAGTTCTTGATGCCCGACCAAGCATGGAGTTTAGGCCATGAGTCGGAGTGCATCCAGAGGCACCTAGTGGCTAGTGCTACCCACCGTGAATGGGTGTGATGAATGAAAGCATATTCAAGAACAAAATAACAATGTGGAGGGTGAATATATGTGTACATCACACTGCGGGAAGCGAGAGAGAGAGAAAATATAGTGGAGGGTGAAATGGAGTGGACAGAGACACGAGAGAATGACAACAAAGAATCTTTAAATGAAACAGGAAACCATCTATTAATGTAATGACAAAATCTGGGTATACCATTTCATCAAAAAGTTGATGATAGAATAACTAGTAGAGCACCGAACCTTGTGTAGGGATCGATCGGTCCACCCATCCACTTCCGCTATACTACGGTTAGAGAGAATTGCACTTCACCGGGAGCGAGCAAGAACACCTCCAACCTAACCTGAGCTAGACATAAGCTGAGGCCGCTTTGACTCCTTCATGAACCCGACCTTTGAAAGGATGCCAAAACCAATAGGTGGTAGGGTATCAATACCAATCGTACCCGTTTAGGTGCCACGCCTCTTCGATGCCCAGCATCAGGTGTTAAGGCAAATCCAATGAAAACTATCCCACACGCTAGCCGTGTAGGTCGTTCAACCCCCCGACACACTAACCGTGTAGATGAGCCTAACAAAAAGAAGAAGACCTAGGCAACACCCCCGATCCGTCAAAGCCCCAGGTCAACGACCCTTTTATCTAAGGCTAAGCGATGTAGATGATCCTACTCTTGTAGCGACGCTGCCATGAGAAACATAACACGTGAATCCAGTCACAATAGCACCTTCCATATGCATAGACAATCTTTTCCTAGCAATTAGAGTGTACAGGGTCTTTACCCTTACTCGTCTACCATAAACCATCTAAATCACTTCATGATCTAATCCCAAAACCATAAACCATAATCCAATCATATTCCATGGGTGAGCACTCAACCCAACTCGGGTGAGGCATGACCAATCCTGCATAACCATTTTAGAACATAGCATGGCTGCAAAAATTTCGGCAGCATAACCATATCTTGGAAAAGAAACCAAGAGCCATATTGGCTTCCACCAAAAAATCACAATCATAATCCATGAGGAATCTCAGCCCTTAATCACAAATCATATTCACACTGAACCAACTCCCACACTTGGAGTTTGACATATCCACTGTAGTCAATCGGAGTCGACACACATGGCCCTTAAGACATGAGATTTTCATGCATAAAATAAGTCTGACCAGCAACTAAACATGATATAAAGATCCAATTTTGACAACATCTAACCATGCAAAGTTGATGCATCATATCTGCACTTCACCTCTCTAACACATAGAGCTAGTTTTGACATAGAAAGGTAAAAAGCAATCATACACATGCACATGAGGCATTTAAATCTATCCATAAGGTTCCATACATCATATGATATCATTACATCACCATAAACATGATGCAAAACAGCTATGACCCTTAGGTCGACTATAAACCATAACTTCACATATATGCAAAAAACAACTTTTGTCATTTTTGGGAGCATACATAACATGTAAATGAAACTGGTTTACTTAGAACCAATGCATCAAGCTCAGCTCCATAATATATACTAACAATTTATCACATCACTTTTTCCATTTGACATTCACATAACAAATGGTAACACAGAAAGAAAGCCACTTTATTCACATCTGCCTATGCGGTTCTTCGGGTTGACTAACCATACACCCCTCACATGAATTTTTGAACATCTAATACTTGAAATCAACTCACCAAAATAAACCATAAACCATATATAAATGGCTCGGTTAACTCATGCCGTCATATGGTACTTCCCCTTGATCACACCCCTACACGTGTAGGTAAACCCGATTATGGAAGGATTAATAACTCGCATACTTAAGGTGATAATGGAGACCTAAATACATTTATCATCAAGTTTAATCAGGTTTTTCAATTGGCTAAGTGGGTTTCCCATCCGGTGAATCTATATAGAGGTTCTCCAAGGAGTCTGGGGTCTAGAATTTTTTACCATATCTCTTAGCTCGTGTGTGATTTTCACATAACACACAAGAGATAAAATGTTCTAAATTATGTGTTTTATCTTTGGTTTAAAGGGTTCGGGCTGATTCATAACGGTTGGTGAGTTATGAGCAAAACAATGTTCCTACCGCTTCTATGACATGAAACAAAAAGTGCTTTTTATGCACGCGCGTGATCATAAACACATCGTGTGTAGAAATCAGTGTGTTAATCATGATGAAATAATCATGGGACACTTCATATGCACTCCAAAAATCCATACATGCACTCGTATGTGAAAAACAATCATCGAGAGGATATCTACTCTAAAAAACGACATAGAGAGAGAGATTATGATGGCTATTGAGTTTAGAGCTTCTCACAGTGCTTTAGAATTGATTAGGGGCTCAAAAGGCTTCTTGCTTTGCCGCAAGAGAGCGGTGATGAGAGCTACGTAGAGGTGTTCACCATGAGAGCTTTCGGAGAGCGCGTACCCCGTGAAACAAGAGAGGAGATAGTAAGCAAGTACAAAGAGAGAGAGTATTCTTCTTCTTCTTCTTCACATAAACGAGAGAGAAGAGCTTATGGAGATGGTGATGAAGATCTTGGACCACTCCGTATAATAGGTATGTATTTCCTTGCGGTAGTAGACGCAACAGACGGCATTGAAAACTTAGCACTACATATGGTTGATAGGCACTAGGCAAGACTAGAGTGAGCCCCAAGGCAAAAACTACCTTCTTAGCTAGGAATAGCTGCATAGCTTTTGGGACTTTTTTATAAACAAGGCTTGACTTTATATGGCAAACTCTCCCACTTACCATTTAATTCTTATAATAAAATTGACCAATTGAACAGTATCCGGTCAACTAATGAAACCTTGATTATACTATGCCTCACCGTGATGTCCTGACATAATTATGACTTTTTCGTGCTGCCCCGACGTATTTACAGTACTGTTTTTATAAACATAATTCTCATAAAAATCCCATTTTTTCTTCGGGTGATTATTTTTAAATCCGACGGAGACTAAAATTGATATTTTAATGTTTAGGTTATCCTAAAAAGCACATTGCTTTTCAAAAATGCCAAAAATAGCGTAAAAGACAAAGAAAATCAATTTTTTAAAAAATTGAACCACGAGTTTCCCTTGCCCACTGGAATAAGAAAGCGGACTCGCTTTTCACTAAAAAACACTAAAAATAATGAAAAGCTAAAAATAGCGTGAAAAGCACTCGAAAAGCAGATTTTTATAAAATTGAACCATAGCTTCGAACCATAGCTTCCTTGGAACACGTAAGTTAAGGATCTAACCCTACTTTTTGCAAAAAAACACCTAAAAGCATAAAAAAGCTAGGAATAGCTGATTTTTTCAAAACTGAACCAAACGTCCGTCTGACCTACTAGAACATGGAAATGACTTTGCTTTTTACTTTAGAACCTTATAATATTATCAATCAAGCATCTTAAATCAAAATTTAACAAAATGGACATTAGAATCTATATTTCTTATTTTCAAAAGATACACAAAATTTGGGGATCTTACATCCCTTGAAAAATTCGTGGTGTCCTTGCATCGACATGAAATCTAGATAATTTAGTCTCATTACATCATCACGTTCCCAAGTGGCATCTTCCTCACGATATGTTGACCAGCTTAACAAGGTGTTTAATAATGGTCCGAACACGTAGAGGCTTAGTTCTACTTTGAAGTATCACTTCGGGATTTACTTCAAAAGTTCAATCGATAGAGGTAGATAATAGAGAATCATCAAAAATGTGTTGTGGATCAGGTACATACTTCTTGAGTAAGCTGGCGTAAAAGACATCTTGTACTTTTATGTGTGTTGGCAACAAGAGTCTATAAGCTTGATCATTGATTCTCTCTGTGATTACAAAAGGTTCATAATATCTGGCACTGAGCTTCTTACACTTACCCATTGATAAGGAACTACGTTTGGGTTTCACTCTCAAAAATACCATATCACCCTCTTCAAAAAGTCTAATAGATAGTTTAGGGTCAGCATAGCTCTTCTCTCTATCTTGAGTAGTCTTAATATCCTGTGGTATAAGATCAGTTTCTAGTTGCATTTCATCCAATATTTCTTTGGACGCTTGAACCCGTATGAGAGGGCCTGTCCATTTAAGTGGAGTAATACACTCTTGTCCATACAATGCTTGAAAAGGAGACATCCCAATCGAGCGTTGGAATGAGGAATTATATTCAAATTTAACCAAATACAAATATCTAGTCCATTTACCTTGCTCATGCTTGCATACAATAAGCTCTTAACATGTCTTCAATGATTTGATTGGTCCTTTTTTTTCTGTCCATCAGTTTGAGGGTGATAAGTAGTACAAAAGGCCAATTGGGTTCCTGTAGTAGCTGAGAATAAGGCTTTCCAAAAATTTGAGGTGAACTTCACATCGCGATCAAAAATTATCCGTCAAGGTAAGCCATGATACATGAAAACACCGTTCATGAAGACTTGAGCTATATCCTTAGCCGTAAGCATCGTCTTGACCGGAAACAAATGGGTCATTTTTGTAAGCATAACAACAACCACATAAATAGAGTCATATCCTAGAGATGTAGAAAGTTATGTAATAAAAGCCATATATGGATATGCATTTTCATTTCATTTGTGGTGCATCAATAGGTTGAAGCTTACTGGGGTATCGAACTTGTTCAGCTTTAATACATTGACATATTAAACACCTTGTAACATAGTTCAACACATCACGCTTTAGTCCTAGCCAGTCCTAGCCAAAAGAAACTCTTCCTTATAGTAGAAAAAGTCTTAATGTATCTAATGTGTCCTGCGCTATAGGTATATCATGAGCTTCCTGTAGTATGTGAAGTTTGATCCCACCTTCATTTGGGATAGAAAGACGGTTATTGAAGTAAAGATCATTGTCATCAACGTGGAAGCCTTTGATTTTCCTCTCTTTCTTCTCCATGCGATTAATTAAGCTCATCAAGTACTCGATTTTTATGTAGTACGGGGTCATGAGACATACCTTCTCGAATGATGTCAATTAAGAAGGTAGTAGAGGTTGTGACAGCCGCTACATTACTCTTCCTGCTTAATGCATCAGCCACAAGATTTTCCTTTATAGGTTTATATTTAATTCCAAAATCATATTTGCATACCAACTCCCTCCATCTTTGTTGCCGCATAGGTCAGGTTGGGTGTAGATCCACTTCAAAATTTTATGATCGGTATGCAGTTCAAATCTCCTTCCAAGAAGATAATGTCTCCTTACTTTAAGAGCATGCACAATAGCCAATAATTCCAAGTCATGTGTAGGATAATTTAACTCATGTGTACGTAGCTTACGAGATTCATAGGATATTGGTTTTCCTTCTTGAGATAGAACGCCACCGATTCCTTGTCCACTTGCATCAATGAGCACATTCAATTTCTTTGAGAAGTCCAAAAGTTGTAGTATTGGAGCATTCACCAAAGCTTCTTTGAGTTTCTCAAAGCTTGCTTGCGCACGTTCATTCTAGGTAAAGACTTTAGCCTTCTTAAGTGTATTAGTCAATGGAGATGCAACCTTAGCGTAGCCTTGAATAAATGTACAATACCATGCTGTTAAACCAAGAAAGCCACGTACTTCTCTTACTGATTTTGGTGTATGCCAAGCTATAACAACTTCAATCTTACTTGGATCAGTAGAAACACAATCCTTGAATACAATAAATCCCAAATATTCCACCTTGTCAATGAAGAAGGTGCATTTTCTACGTTTACATAAAGTTGATTTTGGCGGAGAAGTTCAAGTACTTCTCGCACATGCTGCTCATATTCTTCTCTGTTTTTTGAATAAACCAGGATATCATCAAAGAAGACAAGAAAAAAATCATCAAGATGCTCTCGAAACACGTCGTTCATGAGACGAAAAAAAGTTGTAGGAGCATTGGTAAGTCCAAATGGCATAACTGTAAATTCATAATGTCCAAAAAGAGTATTAAATCCTATCTTTGGTATGTCCTCCTCCTTGATTCGGATTTGGTAATACCCTAAGTTAAGATCAAATTTTGTAAAGATAGACACTCGATGTAATCGGTCAAGCCACTCATCATCCTTGGTATTGCGTACTTATTCTTGACCGTTATCTGATTCAATCCATGATAATCAGGACAAAGATGTAGAGTACCATCCTGCTTCCAATTAAAGAGAGCAAGAGTACTCCAAGAAGAAACACTGGGTTGAGTGAAGTCTTGTTCAAGAAGTTGAGTTAGTTGCTCCTTGAGTTCCACAGATTCAGGTAGGGACATTTTGTATGGCTACAGGCAACTGGTTGAGCTACTGGAGTAAGCTCTTTTGCATGACCAACATCACGCTTGGGAGGTAATTGTGAAAGTTCTACGGGAAATACATCATCAAATTCTGTTATCCATTCGAGTTCAGGTGAATCTAACTTCTTCTCCTTAGCATTAAGCTTTACTGTGTAAATCATTTCATTCTTCCTATGACTCTTCATAAGTTTGCTAAAATTCACTAGTCTGAGTTTAGGCTGAGTTTAGGCTTTCCTCGTTTCCAAATAATTGTAACCCTGGAGTTTTGGTCATTTTCAAAAATCAATGAAGCTTTTTTACAATGTATGTGAGCATCATTGGCCTAAGCCAATCCATTCCTAGGATTCCATCATAGATCCCTATGGGTAAGACTCTGAAGTTTGTAGAAGTATTGTGACCCTCCAAAACAAAATTCAAGTTACCCACTGAAGTAGAATATTTAATCTTTCTACCCGTAACTAATTCCATTGTAAGGTATGTATAAGGGTGTTCAGACAAAATGAGATTTTTGATGCACCTATAAGATATGAAAGAATGTGTACTCCATGAATCAATCAATAAGGTAAAATGGTTATCTTGATACTCCGTTGGCGTTTGAATTATTGAAAATTATTCTTTCACTCCCTGATGTTCAATTGTAGCATGAACATACGCATTTTCCTGATTTCCTTCGTCTGTAGTCCCTTGAGCTATGTTAACTTGAGGTCTTCCTTAAGGCCTTTGATTTTCTCCTCCTCCTAGATGAGGTTGACAGTTAATATTTCTATTGTTATTGTTTGCAGGGGATCCATTTCCGACAAAAGCTGGATTGTCTAGTCTAAAGTTTCCTTGGTTTTGAGGTTATCTCTGACTTTGGTTAAAGTTTTACTCATTGAAGTTTCTCTGAATTGTGGATGGTCTAGGTCTAAAATTTCCAAAACTTCGATTTGGGTTGAAGTTCCTAGGTCTATAATTGTCCACCAATCCTGTGAAGCCTGAATTTTTAAATGGACAATCTTTGGGCTGATGGTCAAGATCAAGACAATTGTAACACAAATGATCTCGTCTGGCCTTCATACGTAATAAGCTCTCTCTTAGTTTTGTTGTGGATTTCTAGACCTTTGTTCCTCCTCAGGACAAGGCCTTTTGATTTCACAAACAGGAGCAGGTTTTTGTTTCCTCTTTTCGGTATTGGATAACTCTAGATCAATGGGTTTGACTGCATCAAGGACATCTGTAAAGTTGGTAAGATGAAGACTCTGGAGTCTAGTCTTCATAGGATTATGTAATCCGGACATGAATTGAGCTACCTTGACCTCTTTAGTCATCCCCGTTGGAGCATATTGACAAGGTTCAAGAAATGTTTATAGTATGATTCCAAATCTCTAGTTCCTTGAGTAGAATCAAGAAACTCATTCATACGGTCTGAATGATAAACTTTGTTCTGATATTTCTTCTTGAGCTGGGTTTTAAGAAAACATCGAAGCGTTGGTGGATCAACATTGTTTTTTGTGCAATGATCTCTTCACCAACGCTTCCATGTTTTCTCTAGTTTGAACTTGGAAATAATGGCTTTGTTTTTTGTAGATGAATGAGCTAGATCAAAGCAATCATCCATGTGCTCAATCCAATCTTCAAGAACTTTGCCTATATCTTTGCGTTCCCCACTAAAGTTTCCAGATTGAGACTTGCAAAGCATAACACCAATGTCTCTATCAATGATGGTGTGTTGAGGAAAAATAGACGAATTTGCATTAGCAACAGTCGTATTCCCTCTAGGAGGCCTGGTAACTTACTGCACCATATCAACCAAGGTCACACTTAGTATAATATTCTAGACCGCTCGAAGGCCTTTAAGTCAGACAAAAACACACGGTTGAGAATAAGATAAGACAGAGACAAGGAGAAAGAATAACAAATAAATTAAACCAATTTCTATATCACAAAACTTTGGGGTTCCAAAAAGTCTACAAAGTGTTTTGAAGGTTTCTAATAAATTCTAATAGCTTTGACATAATGCACCAGGTAGTAGCCATTGTAACATCCTTACATCAATTGAGCATAGATATCCCATTCCTTGAGTATATCGGACGGGTGATCCCAATAATCCTTTTTTATCTTTTGCTTAAATGTTTCCTCGTTAGCGTCTGAATCATACCATTATTGCGTAAGATATCGGTTAGTTACAAGTACTTCCATTTCACTGTGAACTATTGCCTTCTTGTAACTGAAGTAGTCATCAAAGTAAGTGGATTCTTTTGGAAACACATCCTATGTGTCCCACCCATCAGAGTTGTGTATATTTGCATAATTTTCAAGGCACTGGGGGTCCGTTATAGGCATTGTATAAAACTTTTACATGGTGAGGATTGTGGATTATGGCCTTTCTAAACAAGTCAAAGCATAACTTACAAGGTACCGGGCTAAAGGAATGTTGGTCCCCTGGTCTGGCATTGATGACCCCATACATTGAACATGACAATGTTGAAACATCTCGGAGCCATTACTAAGGAAAGTATGTTCCTAGCTATCCATGTTTCCTTTGCCGGTCTCAAGGTAATCTCATAAACATTTATGTACAACACTTGGTTAGTGACAACGATATCCTTTCCTAACTTGGATTGGATCCATTCGATACTCCCAATGGGCAAGGGTTTATGTCCAAGTGGTCTAAACTTGGGGTTTCTTGCAATGTAGTGGTACCAAGCTCGGAATGTACCAGGTACAATACAATCCCTGGACAATAACATTTTTTTTCTCTTTCCCATTATGCATGGCAGTGACAAGCCATTGCGTTTCCACTCCTGTTTGAAGATGCTCTTCCACCATAAGGTGGACATTCGATACTCCCAATGGGCAAGGGTTTATGTCCAAGTGGTCTAAACTTGGGGTCTCTTGCAATGTATTGGTACCAAGCTCGGAATGTATTAGGTACAATACAATCCGTGGGCAATAACATCTTTTTCTCTTTCCCATTATGCGTGGCAGTGACAAGCCATTGCGCTTCCACTCCTGTTTGAAGATGCTCTTCCACCATAAGGTGGGAGAGTATATTTGTCCATATCCCTTGAGGTAAGATATCAGTCATCTACACACACATCCCATCACTCAAGTTAGTTAGACTGATTAAATTAAGATCTAAACTCAATTATTATGACCTCAAAAGAATATGAGTCATATCAAAACCAAATTTTTATAGCTGTAAAAACCCAAAAAGATACATAGTGTCTTTAGGAAGATACATGAATACAAAAGGGTCCTATGAACCAATTCTTGGTTCCTACAACTGAGGTTCTACCCTTATATTTGTTCACATCTTGAGTTTCAAAGTTTAGAACTTCAACTTGTGCAATAAAATTCACGTCTTCCTTTTTGTACCATTATTTTCCTCATGATACATCCGTGGGTGATATCGCATTAAAGCAGTTTACATGAGCATGCCATTCATTTACATCATCTCTGTAGAAATATCTACTCAAAGTAACTGCCATTGGATGCACTTGAGAAAAGTTACTAATGCATTTGGGCTTCTCTTAGTCATAAAAGGTAATAGTGACATTGTGAGGATTGTATTTGAGAATGGGTCTATAGACTCTATTGAACCACTCCTGGGATACATAATAGAATTGGTTGCCTCCATTTGACTCCTTCCAAATTATGATTATGAATTTTCCACATGTTGGGGTATAAAGCCCAATGTGGTCACCCAGGTAAGTGGGCGGGCCGCCAGGTATATACACATATTCTTTTGTAAAAACCTAATAAGAACTCACTATGCTCTACACATTACAGTAGAGCGAGTTCACCATATCGTCGTGCTCTTCTTCTCGCACTCTCTCTCGCGTCGCACTTCCGCTCATACTCCTTCAACTGGTATCAGAGCTCAGATCGAGGCTCGGGACAACACTGCAGGAGGCTAGAGTCACCAACTCAGATTGGAGTGAAATTCGACAGGCGAAGACACGGCCACCGTTCGGCTTCGACAAAGGGCTGGTGTTGTCAGAATTTCATACTGAGGTCATCTCGGCCACCGTTCGGCTTCGACGACAAAGGTCTGCGCAGGCCATTTTCGACTACGTGGTCTCGGCGGGTGTAGATCCGACTCTGCAAATTTGGGGTTTTCGGCCTACAACTGCAGGTGCTGAGGATATCGACACTCCCAGAGTGTTGATTTGTGGCTGTCTACACATCGAAGGACGGCTCACAGTTCTTGGAGGCGTGTCACATACGACACGGGCGCATCTACACATAGACTATAGGTGACATCCACTAGTTCATTAGGTAGCTTGTGTTTGCTGCTTGATATTCCAGATTTCATCCTGACATTACAGGTACTTCCACATGGGATGTATTGTCAGAGATGATGTATGTCTGTTGAGGGTTTGCTAGCTGTGAGTCACGCAGCAAACAACCGCCGCAGCGGTTACAACATACAGTGGGAAATTTGTGGATGTATGACTTTGTGGGAAGTCTATGTACTGTCAGATTTACTGCAGCCTTTGTTGAGGGTCGTGTGAGGTTTTATTGAGCTGGGGGATTCTCGAATGTTGAGATCCTTTCGGTGATACAGGTCTTGGAGCGATCCCTTGAGCACCCTTAGATAGGCAGCTAGGATGTATTGACTGTGAGTTAGACAGTTGGGATTGCATCTTTGCTTTACTGCCGTTGAGGCATTGTCGCAGTCTATGCTTACAGGACAGTGACAGGATAGTAAGAGACAGTACATGTGCAGGACAGGTTTACCCGTAGCTTACAGTGTCAGAGAGACAGTGTTTTTTGAGTTGTTTTTTGGTCTGTTTTTAGTACACCAGAGCCATTTTACAAAGGAGACTCTGCCGAAATTTATGTAGACTCTGAAGATTTCTTGGTTCATTTGACAGGTTGATATTGGTTCAGAGGTCAGTTTACAAGGGAAACTCTGCCGAATTTTTCCCAGGAAAGTAAACCACTGTGAAGCGTAGCTATGGCTGTTGGATCACAGGACACTGCTCTTTACAATATCAAGAAGCTGGATGGAACCAATTTCCCATTGTGGAAGCAGCAGATTTGGCACGTGTTGGTACAAAAGAAGCAGATAAAACCTATAAAGCTCAAGGGGATAAAACCAGAAGATATGGACGAAGATGAATGGAGCGAAATGGATGAATTGGCACTTTCTACCATTATGCCGACTTTGGCAGAAAGCGTTTACTTCAATGTAGCAGACGAGATGTCGGCTTATCAAGCATGGTTAAAGCTGAGTGATCTTTATGAGAATCAGAGTGCAGCTTCACAGGTATACTGGCTTAAGAAGCTTGTTGACTTGAAGATGAAAGAAGGGACACCTATGTCCAATCATCTGAATGAATTCAACACAATCTACAATCAGTTGTCAGCTCAAGGTGTCAAGTTTGACGAACCTGTTAGAGCTATGTTCCTGTTGATCACATTGCCGAAAAGTTGGGACACTTTTCGTACAGCTTTGAGTAATTCTGCACCTCCAGATGGTTTGAACATAGCAGGTGTAGAAGGAAGTCTTCTTACTGAAGAAACCAATAGAAAGACAATGGACAAAGGCAAAGGAACAGCCTTAGTTGTCAGGGGAAGGACCAAAGAAAAGTACAAAGGTGGAAAGAGGAATCAATCTCGTAGCAAGTCCCGCAGTGCTAAAGGCAAGAGTGACATAGAATGCTACCATTGTGGCAAGAAGGGTCACATGAAAAGAGACTGCAGAGAATGGAAAGCAGAAAAAGGCAAAGAGAAAGCTGAAGACCATGGTGAGAAGAACAAGTCCTCAGTGAAGATTCAAGAAATAAATGTGACAAACACTGTTGCAGAGGATGACAGTCTAGTGTCAGGAGACATCTACTTCTTGAAGAATACAATGGACTCAGCTCTTCCTACAGCATCTGATGGAAATGCACTGAGTGACTGGATTATAGACTCGGGGGCATCACTTCATGTGTCTCCAAACAAGGAGTGGTTTACTTCTTATGTGACCACTAAAGATCATGTTCGGCTAGGAAATGGGCAAACATGTGAGATCTTAGGTGTTGGAGATGTTCAATTGAAGTTTCAGAATGGCTCTTCTTTCACGATGAAGAATGTGATACATGTTCCCGCAATTACAAAGAGCTTGATCAGCACAGGTTTACTTGATGATGCTGGCTACGTCACCACTTTTGGGGAGAACATGTGGACGATATCCAAGGGTTCTATGACAGTAGCACATGGAGTAAAGTCTGGAGGACTTTACATGATTTATGTATCAAATGCCTCTAAAAATGTAATCAATGTAACCGAGCAGCCGAACGTTTCTTTGAGGCATAGCCGGTTAGGACATATGTCCAAGAAGGGAATGGAAATCTTGTCTCCTTCTGGTTATTTGCCTGGATTTTCATTTAATGATTTTGAATTCTGTGAACATTGTCTGTATGGTAAGCAAACACAGCAGCCACATAAGCATAGAAGCAGTAGAAGAGATACACAGTTGGCACTTGTTCATAGTAATTTGTGTGGACCTATGCCTAACCTATCTCTAGGGGGAGCTTCTTACTTTATGACATTTATAGATGATTACTCGAGGAAAGTATGGATTTACTTTCTCAAGCACAAGGATGAAGCGTTTAGTGTTTTCAAAACGTTTGTGACACTTGTGGAGAATCAGAGTGGCAAGAAGCTTAAATGCTTACGGACTGACAATGGTGGAGAGTATGTTTCAAAGGCTTTTCAGGACTTTTGTGAGTCAAAAGGTATAAAAAGTGAACTTACTGCTCCTTACAATCCTCCTCAAAATGGTGTTGCTGAGAGGATGAATAGGACCATACAAGAGAAGGTCAGAAGTATGTTGTCTAATGCACAGCTGCCAAATGGGTTTTGGGCTGAAGCTGTATCAACAGCTGTTCATCTTGTAAACAGATCTCCTAGCAAGGTTTTGCAGAAGGATTCAGTGCCAGAGATGGTATGTCAGGCAAAATGCCCTCATACAAGCATCTCAGAGTCTTTGGCTGTGAGGCATATACTCACGTTCCAAGGGAATTTAGGAACAAACTTGAGCCAAAGAGTAGAAAGTGCATCTTTCTAGACTATGGTAATTCTGGTGAGATGGGGTACAGACTTTGGGATCCCAAATCCAGAAAGGTTTTCGGCAACAATGATGTTCACTTTAATGAATCCAAATATCATTCTAAACCAGAGAGGGTTGAGGAGATTAGAAGAGTTGTCTTCCAAGAAGAGGGACCTGCACGTGCAAGACAAATGTCAGGGCTCATGAGGAGCAAGGACAGGATAGAGTGGAACCACAGGTTGTGGCTGAGACTGAGCCACATATTGTGCGTAGATCTGGACGTGTCACGCGACCTCCTGATAGGTTTGTTCCATCTATGAACTATGTCATGTTGACTGTTTGCAATGAGCCTTCATGTTACAAGGAAGCAGTGCAAATGAAGGACTCCGGGAATTGGCAATTGGCCATGCAGTCAGAGATGACAGCTCTGCATAAAAACAAGACATGGAAGCTAGTTAAATTACCACAGGGCAAAAAGGCTCTACCCTGTAAATGTGTTTACAGGTATAAGATCACCGCTCATGATAGTCAGCCAAAGTACAAAGCAAGGCTTGTTGCCAAGGGCTTTAAGCAAGAACAAGGCATTGACTTTGATGAAGTCTTCTCTCCGGTGGTCAAGATGACTACATTGAGATGCTTTCTTGCATTGGTTGCCATATTAGATTTGGTGTTGCACCAAATGGATGTCAAGACAGCGTTCTTGCATGGTAATTATATGTGGAAATTTACATGTAGCAGCCAGAAGGGTTTGTTGAGAAAGGCAAGGAAGATTGGGTATGCCAGTTGTTAAAGAGTCTTTATGGCTTAAAACAATCACCGAGGGCATGGTACCATAAATTCCACAAGTTTATGCTTTCTCAAGGCTACAAACGTAGTGAGTTCGATCACTGTCTATATACAAAGAAGGCTAAGGATGGTAGTTGGCTGATCCTTATTTTGTATGTGGATGACATGTTGATGGCTAGCAAGCACTTGGAAGAAATTACAGCTTTGAAGTCAAAGATGGCAAAATTGTTTGACATGAAAGACATGGGTGAGGCAAGTCATATACTTGGTATGCGCATTGAGAGAGACAAATCAAAGAAGTTGATTTGGTTATCTCAAACAGAGTATATTGACAAGGTTTTGCAACGTTTCAATATGGAGAAGGGAAAGGCACTGAGTGTTCCATTGCCACCATATGTAAAACTTAGCAAACAAGATTGTCCTGTGTCTGAGGAAGAACAGGCTGAAATGGATAAGATTCCATATGCGTCTGCAGTGGGTAGTTTGACGTATGCAATGATTGCTACTCGCCCAGACATTGCATTTGCAGTGGGAGTAGTAAGTCGATACATGTCAAACCTAGGCAAGAAACATTGGGAGGCAGTGAAAGGAATATTGAGATACCTGAAAGCTACAAAGAGTATGCGTATATGCTATGGGAGTCAGGAGCTAAGTGTAAAGGGTTTTACAGACTCAAATTATGCTGGTGACTTAGACAACCGAAGGTCTACGTCAGGGTATGTCTTTACATTGGCTGGTGGAGCAGTATCATGGCGTTCTAGATTACAAGATTGTGTTACTCAGTCTACTACAGAGGCTGAATATGTTGCAGCATCAGAGGCATGCAAAGAATCAATTTGGCTAAATCGACTAGTAACAGATTTAGGAATCAAAGAAGAGATGCCTGTGTTATATTGTGATAGTCAAAGTGCTATACAATTGGCTCGCAATCCATTTTATCACTCAAAGACAAAGCATGTGGATGTGAAGTATCATTTCATCAGGGAAATGCTCGAGGATAAGCAACTTCAGCTTGTGAAAGTTCACAGCACAGAAAATCCTGCTGATCTACTTACAAAAGGACTTCCCTCAGAGAGCTTTGCGCATTTTCACAAGCAGTTAGGTGTAGGGTAGTACATCACTTCTCTACATCTCTTGTATATTAGCTTGTATAGTAGCTTCTCTAATACTTAAAGTACCACATTGGACTTTAAGTGGGAGGTTGTTGGGGTATAAAGCCCAATGTGGTCGCCCAGGTAAGTGGGCGGGCCGCCAGGTATGTACACATATTCTTTTGTAAAAACCTAATAAGAACTCACTATGCTCTACACATTACAGTAGAGCGAGTTCACCATATCGTCGTGCTCTTCTTCTCGCACTCTCTCTGGCGTCACACTTCCGCTCGTACTCCTTCACCACAGAAGCTGTATCTTTGGTTTAGCAAGAGGTCCTTCTTACTAAGAATGATCTCTTATATCCAAAAGAGAACACAGATTAAGGTAAAGAACATATCCCTATACTTTGATGTCGTCTTCTTGGATCTTTTCCTTGACCCAAAGTTGTGGATCGGTCATAAACCTATCAGGCACTTGTGTCCAATGTTCAGGTTGGTCTTCAACATACAACTCCCATGCTACGTAAGTGTTCAAAACAAGGTTGTCTCTGGTCCCCTTTGAAGCTCAAACCACTTCAACTCCCTAATGGATATTGAATCCGACCACGTAACTGAAAAAGACTCTTTGTGAAAAATCACTTCGAAGTTCATTTAGACAATTAAGAAGATCCATCTAAAAAACAAGACAAGCAGAGAGGAAACTTAGTACACATGTGAACCAAAACTAAGTATATGTCCTTTTTATTCATCAAAATTTGATGTTTATGATTCCATTACAATATTACGGATGTCGTGGAGCCAACTTTGTAAATATTTTTTTAACTCTCACGAAAATGTATTCTCTTAGACCTCCTACGCGACAAAGGGGTCTATAGTTATCTTCTAGTCTTTCTTTCCCTATGATAGCTGCAAGAGCTTCAAACTTCTTAACAACTTCGGCAATCCTTAACATTTTGGAGCACATTGCGAAGTAGTAGAACATGTCTTCTAGGACTAGCCACACTTTGAGCCGAAATATCCTGAGGTTGTGAAACCAGTCTCTTGGAGTAACATCAATGTAGATAAAGAATTGACGGAAGGGTTCTTGGTGACGGGTAAGGTAACTATATATGGTCAACACTCTTCCAACAAGTTGTGCTTCTTGGCATGCCAAAGACTTGGTCCCAATTTCTAAGTAAAAGAGTTTTCTTGCATCTCTTGAGATAACCATGTTGCCATATTGTTGAACACTATGGCCAAAACTTCATTCCCCTAGCTAAAGCATTCAAACGTCACTCTGGGAGCCATTTGTTACTATAAAACAAACATTCAAGAAAATTACACTTCATCTCATAACTCAAACCAAATATTTCCATTCAAGAAGACAAGTCAAGCAGGTACCACCAACCAATGTCACTTATAGATGCATCATGAATACAATATCCTTTTTCAAACAACATGCATAATATGTGCACGATGCATACCTAAACCGACTAGTATTAGGCTTTAAGCTATCTCCGCAACCTTAAGCATCGGCTCTGATACCAGCTGAGAGATACCCCTCCCCAGGGGTCTATGCACAAAATATACAATTTACACCTTTATACATTTTTCAATATACATCGAAGTTGCAAAAGCGTTTGCATAGGAAAAAAATTCTCAACGCCGACCAAGTATGGAGTTTAGTCCATGTCATAAAATCTAATATCTAACCAACCCATATGATTTTCTCATATTAAACTGATCATTTAATTTGAGAGAATAAACGGGAACAAGGGCTAGGATATAGACATGTGCTTGTAGATCTATATCAACACGGGACCAATGGTAAAGGGACCCAAATGAGAGATGGTATGTCAAATAGAAAGGCTAACCAATGGAGCTTAAATCCCTTATGGTTAGCTTCATTGAAGACCTCCAATAATTAGTGTTAAAAGTTCTTTGACCTTAGGTAAGCTAGGGATGTGCTTGAGGTGGGAACCCGGCCCAAGATTGAGGTGCTTGTCGTGCTTGATGACTGAGATACTTGAGGTGCTTGTCATGATTGAGATGCTAGGGTTGTACTTAAGGTGGGAACCGAGCCCAAGCTTGAGGGGTTAACGGACGTGCTTGTGGTGAGAACTAGGCCCAAGGTTGAGGGGCTTGAGGTGTCTTACAAAAGTCAAAGCAAATCCCTACAAGGAGGGGGCAAGCCATGTAAGAAGGGGGGGGTGGTTGGACACTTGTCCCAAGGCTAGCATTCTTGCTTGGTATGACTCTTGCTTGTGATTGGCCAGGCCTCGAGGGGTCCAATGAGCTTCAAGCATGAGCTACAAGGGGGGGTCGAACAAAGCAAGTAGGGGGCATGCTTAAGGGGTATTCTCTCCCACACACACTCTCATTATGTGAAGTGAAAAGTGCAAGAACTCCCTCTCCTTCTCCACGCAAGTAGAGAGGTTGAGATCCTACACCAACACTCTTGGTTATGGAATGCAAATCCAACCAAGAGCCATGCTTCAATGCTTAAGCTTTCCATCTTCTCCAGCCTCATTACTATGCTATTATGTTTGCTAGAAAGTAAGTGATGATAAGTAAGGAACTAATTCTTTCTCTTATGAAATGTTGCTTCTTCCTCTTCCCTACCCTCATTCCCTGCTAGCTCTCTCCACCTTCGAAGGTGTTTGAGGTCTTGGGACTGAGGCTTGGGATAGTTAATGCTTTCCACAAAGTTTAAGTTATTCTCATGATGCATGAATATTTCCATCTTCATTGCATCACCTAGGTCACAAGAAACAAAAATCTTGTATCGTAACAAGTCCCTCTTGATGGGAGAAACTATAATACAAATGCCTATTGGAGGGCGACCGGCTCCACATAAATCCGGTGCTCAACTGTTTTCATGTTCTCTAAACTCTCTCTCTTGCAAAAGTATTGTTCATGCCAAGTTAACTAAATACTATGTTTATGTTGCTACCATCAATTAAGTTCACCCGCTATGCTCACAAAGTAATTCCACAAAATTACTTTCTCTAATTTCCACTATTCTCAAAGTTAATAGGCCATTTCCATTACATTGATATCAGAGCATTTGGTTCTCTTTTCTTGCTTAAGAAGAGAGGTCCTTAAATAGGCTATTAATGGTAGATTTTATTAATTCTATTAGGGTAAGTGGGACTGGGATCTATTATCGGTTTTGTTGAGCCCACTATGTGGGATATGGTGCGCACCTCGAGAGATTTGGACTTAAAAATGGGGTCTTTTTAGAGTTTCATGGCTTTACCATTATTGAGCCATAAGAAGTCCAAAAGAAGCTAACCCTCGGCAATTTTGCAATATTAGACCCACTCCACTACTCTCTATAATTAACCACTTCGAGCCGTGGGTGTAGATACTCAAGTGTTGATTCTCAAAGGCTAAGAGGAGTGGAAACTAAGGTTTTGAATTGCGAAATCATACACTAACTAATTAAATAAACTTTGTTAACATGGCTGACAATAACCAAGAGAGTAGAATGAACATTGATAGCTTTGATTTTGCACATGAAGGTGCTAATGATGATGTCCCTATGTTTGTCAATTATCTCATTGCTAGGTTGTACCAAGCTATGGGCAAACCTGCTTTGCAAGCCAAAGTTACTCAATGACTTCGCGCTTATGGGATTTCCCTTCCTCTCCAAGAGGAGAGAGTGCTTAGAAGGCCTCTTGAAGAGACCCCCAAAAGAAGACTATCTCCCATACAAGAGGAGGAATCCAAAGATCAAGAAAGCAATGAAACTTTAAGTTCCTCTAAAGATGTGGCTCCACAGAGATGGTGGTTTAGACAATTGCCAAGTCCTCCCAAGAGGAAAAGATCAACACACAGTCCTTCTCCTTGTCACTCCAAAAGGGAAGAGAGTAAACAAAGGAAGAAAAGGGCAAGAAAGAGGTCACCCTCTTCTCCTTCTTCTTCACCTTCTCCTCTTCTGAAGAAACCTATGGCTATTCTCCTAGAGAATACAAGAAGGGAGGACATCGCAAAACATACCTTGTATGGCAAAGGTCACAAAATCTCAAGAGGTTCAAAGAGGGAGGAAAGAGTATCTCTTTTCTCACCTATGATGGCATCTTTGGTGCCACGGATAAAGTATTGGCCTTCATCCAACAATTTAATGTGGCCTTTGGAGACGAGGGCTTCACGAAGTCCTCCAAGCTATGCCATGTAGTTATGCACTTCCATAAATTGGCTTGTCAATGGTGGGATAGCCATCATGGAAATGACAAAGCCCCAAAGACATGGAAAACTCTACGAGTTTCCATCATGAAGCAATTCCTTGCAAGCGATGCATAGGATAAAGTGCTTACCGAATGGTGTAGCTTAAAGCTTCTCTCCCATGAGTCTATCCACAACTATGTAGATAAGTTTTGGGACTTAGATCTCAAGGTTACTGTCTTCTAAAAGATAGACTTTGCTGAGCAAAAGCAACAGTTTTGTGTGGGATTACCTCAAGAGATGATCAAATATTTCAACTCTTAATGGCCTGGTTCTATCACCAAAGTAATCCATCACGCCATGGTTGCTTCACGCATCAATTTCCAACAAGGGGCTAGGTGGAATGTCAACCCCATGGAAAACAAAGACAAGAATGATGCAAAGGGGAAAACCAATGCCCAAAATTCTTCCCAAGGCACTTACAACAACAAAGACAACAACAATCGGTCCAAGGAGAAGGGAGTTTACAAAGGCAAAAGTAAACTCTCTCCTGAAGAGCTTGAAGCTTTTTGCAAGGACCACAAGTGTTTTAAGACATGGCTAAGAAAAATGCTTGCAATGACACTCCTAGGGCTTCCACCATCGAAGCTCGAAAAGAGGATGCTCATTGCAAAGGATCATCTCTCTCCTATGCTTGGGGAAAGGTAAGGGAGCATGATGCCTTCATCCTGTTTGACCCTAGCTCTACTCACAACTTCATATCAATGGTGTTGACCCTAGCTCTACTCACAACTTCATATCAATGGTGTTGGCCAGCAAGCTGGGCATTCAAGATTTTGAGATGGGAGATATTGTAACGACTGACACGGGTTTCAAGGGACAGAAAGCCTTTGTTACTCTCTTGATTGGGAAGTTGAGGCTTCATGTCCAAAGCTATGTCGACAAAGAAATTTTTTTTATCTCTCCTCTCCAACATGAGGATGCTATCCTAGGGGCGCCATGGTTTGATCACATGGCTGCCAACATGAAGTTCCCTAAAAGGAGAATCTACTTCACCTACAGGGGAAAGAACATGTATATAGATGCTAACGAGTGTGGTCATACTATACCACTTGTGAATCCTCCTGCTTTTGATAAATCAATAAAGAGCTTAGTTTTTGCGTACATGATTTTTGTCAAAGAGTCCCTTAAAGATCCTAATGTTTCATCAAATGTAAATGGTAGGAATCAAGAAGAGCTAGACTTGTCTAATTTTCTAAAAGGATTCCAAGATGTGTTCATCGATGATATCCCTATGGACTTACCTCCAGAACGAGGGGATGATGACCATCGCATTGAGCTCCTTCCAGGAAGCTCACCGCCTAACAAGCCTCCTTATCGAGTTTTTCAAGCTCAACAAGAGGAGATCATGAGGCAAGTACAAGAATTGGTTGACAAAGGGATGGTGAGGCCTAGCTCCTCTCCCTTTTGTTCTCCAGTCCTTTTAGTGCAAAAGGAAGATGGTACATACTGTATGTGTTGGACTATTGAGAGCACTAAACCATATCACTATCAAAACAAATTTCTCGTGCCTCGGGTAGAAGATCTGTTTGATAAGCTACAAGGCTCTACCTACTTCAGTAGGATTAACCTTAAAAGTGGCTATCATCAAGTAAGGATAGTGGATGAAGATATCCTAAAGACCTTGTTTTGCACAACGTTTGGTCTTTATAAATATCTAGTCATGCCCTTTGGCTTGACTAATGCACCAGCCACGTTTAATTGTCTAGTGGAGAAAATCTTTAGATCCTATAGAAAATTCACTGGAGTGTTCTTTGATGATATCATCATCTACTCCAAGTCCTTGAAGGAACATAAGCAACATCTCCAAGTAATTTTTCAAGCATTGAGGGAAAACAAGCGTTTTCTCAACCAAAGAAAAGCAAAGTTTTCCTTCAAGATATTCAATACTTAGGTCATATTATCTCTCAAGATGGTATCCATATGGATCCATCAAAGTTAGAGGTAATAAAATCATGGCCTAATCCAAGGAATCTACATGAGCTGAGAAGCTTTATTGGTATGTGTGCATATTATAGATGCTTCATAGCAAAATTTTCTCAAATAGCAGGACCACTTCATGACTTGATTAAGAAGAACGTTAAGTATTTATGGACCGCTAAGGAGCAAAATTCTTTTGACAAGCTCAAAGAGAAGCTTACCTCCCAACCAATCCTCATGCTTCCGGATATCTCAAATCCATTTGAGGTCCAATGTGATGCTTCTGGTGATTGCCTTGGAGTAGTCTTGCTTCAAGAAGGTCATGCCATAGTATATGAGAGCCGAAGGCTCAATACAAATAAATGTGTCTTACGCATTTATGAGAAAGAGATTTTAGCTATTCTACATGCCCTAGACACATGGAAGAATTATTTATTGGGGATTCCATTTATTCTACGAACCGACCACCAAAGTCTCAAGTACTTCATGACGCAAACCAACCTTTCCCTCAAACAAATAAGCTGGGAAAATTTTCTTTCGCAATTTAATTTCCATATTTCTTACGTTGTTGGTAAGCACAATCAAGTGACCGATGCAATTTCACGACCACCAAAAGTTAATGCGGTGTCTATAGCTACTCATAATGATCTATCTTCTATGATAGATGAGTATGCTACTGACCCTAACTACAAAGACATAATGTCAGCCCTTGCTTTGGGAACGAAAGAGGAACCATTTACCTTGCAGGATGGTTATCTTCTCCATGGCAATAGGCTATGTGTTATCCACTCCCTTTGTGAGAAAGTCATGTATGAATCCCATGCTCCTCCTTATGCGGGGCATAGAGGCATTCAACCTACTCTTCGAGGAGTAGAAATGTACTTCTATTGGCCTACCATGAAAGTGGACAGACAAGAGTATGTTTCAAAATGAAAGTGGACAGACAAGAGTATGTTTCAAAATGTGTAGTATGCCAAAAGACAAAGTATGATAAAGGGAAGCAACCTGGATTACTCTAGCCATTGCCTATCCCAAATTCACCATGGGAGAGTATATCCATGGATTTTATCTTTGAATTACCCAAGTCTATCCATCGGAATATGGGAATATGGACAATAATCAATAGGTTTAGCAAGCAAGCACACTTTATTCATGTCAAAAAGACTATTAAGCCGCACACCAAATGGCAACTCTCTTCATATCACAGATTTTCAAACACCATGGATTGCCAGCATCCGTCATGTTAGATAGAGATCCTAGAATGACCAGTAATTTTTGGAAAGGTCTCTTTGAAAATCTAGGAACAAGATTGAATTTCTCTTCGGCCTATCACCCACAAATGGATGGCCAAAGTCAGATAGCCAATCTTACAATACTCGATCTACTAAAGACTTATGTTACCGAAGTAGATCAATGCTCACAATGGGAAAAGTACTTACCTCTTGTAGAGTTTTCCGACAATAATACTCTATGTGAAAAGCACCTTTTGAAATCATTGAGGGAAGACCTAAAAGTCCCTTGTTACTCAAAGTACATGGGAAGATCTTCGCTTCTGATGAGTATAACCGTGACCTACAAGATTATTTTCAAAAGATTAAGGAGCCTATATCCATCTCTCAACAAAGGCCAAAAGCTACTACAACATGGTAAGATTATCTAACGGCATCTTATTAAGTTCAAGAATTATCCTTTTGAAGATGGTAGATGGAGGCAAGGAATACAGCTTAAGGATAGTATGAACCTTGTCAATGCTTACAATGCTACATTAGAGTAAGAAAATGTACAAATTTCTTTTAAATAGCCAATGTTTTCATTTTATAAGACTAGCTCTCTTTTCATTGTGCACAAATTTAAATAGTATACATGCTTAGAATCATTTTGTGATGATGACGTCTCTTGAAACACCAAGTAGTATTTGTGACTTTACTTGGGAGAATGAAATGGACGAAAGAGGAGACATGCTTGCGGTAGCTATGTCTTCCAAGCACCAAATGGATTAGTGATCCATCTTGGAAAGATGTCATAGGGTAAAAGGAATCCTCTACCCGCTAAGCAACATTGACTAATGACTAAGGCTTTATCTCTTCTACCTCATAGTCAAGGATGGCTATGATTTCAAGAGAGAGGTAATGTCATAAAATCTAATATATAGCCAATCCAAATGATTTTCTCATATTAATCTGATCATTTAATTTGGGAGAATAAATGGGAACAAGGGTTAGGATATAGACATGTGCTAACAGATCTGTATCAACACAAGACCAATGCTAAAGGGCCCAAATGAGAGATGGTCCGTCAAAGAGCAAGGCTAACCAATGGAGATTAA
The DNA here is from genome assembly GCF_014529385.1 of Adiantum capillus-veneris. Classification (NCBI taxonomy): domain Eukaryota; kingdom Viridiplantae; phylum Streptophyta; class Polypodiopsida; order Polypodiales; family Pteridaceae; genus Adiantum; species Adiantum capillus-veneris. Next base: position 133,442,751 of record NC_140952.1, read on the forward strand.
AAATCTTAGGGCTAGCTTCATTGAAGACCTCCGATAGTTAGTATTAAAAGTTCTTTCACCTTAGGTAATCTAGGGTTGTGCTTGAGGTGGGAACCCGACCCAAGCTTGAGGTGCTTGTCATGCTTGATGACTGAGATGCTTAAGGTGGAAACCCGGCCCAAGCTTCAGGTGCTTGTCGTGCTTGATAACTGAGATGCTTGAGGTGCTTGTCATGCTTGAAATGATAGAGTTGTACTTGAGGTGGGAACCCAAGGTGGGAACCCAACCCAAGTGGAGGGGCTTAAGGGTTGTGCTTGTGGTGAGAAGTGGGCCCAAGGTTGAGGGGCTTTAGGTGTCAGAAAATTCAAAGAAAATCCCTACAAGAAAAGGGGCAAGCCATGCAAGAAAGGGGGGTGGTTTCTTGACCAGTCTCTTTCCCAAAGGGTACCCCTTGCCCAAGAGGCAAGTAGGACACATGTCAAGCCCCTAGCTAGGTTACCCTCAAGGTGTGCCTAAAGCCTATTTGTTGGCCTCCCAAGGGATCCAATGATAAGTTAGTTAATTTAATTAACTCTTCTAGCATTTATCAAGTTCTCTCTCTCAAAGGGGAAAGGGGAACACTTGTCCCAAGACTAGCATGCTTGCTTGGTATGACTCTTTCTTGTGGTTTTCTAGGCCTGGAGGGGTCCAATGAGCTTCAAGCATGAGCTACAAGAGGGGGTAGACCAAATAAAGTAGGGGGCATGCTTGAGGGGTATACTCTCCCACACACACTCACACACACTCTCATTGTGTGAAGTGAAAAGTGCAAGAGCTCCCTCTCCTTCTCCAAGCAAGTAGAGAGGTTGAGAGACTACACCAACACTCTTGGCTATGGAATGCAAATCCAACCAAGAGCCATGCTTCAATGCTTAAGCTTTCCATATTCTCCATCTTCATTACTATGCTATTATGTATGCTAGTAAGAAGAGTGATGATAAGTGAGTAACTAATTCTTTCTCTTATGAAATGTTTCTTCTTCCTCTTCCCTACCGTCATTACCTTCTAGCTCTCTCCACCTTCAAAGGTGTTTAAGGTCTTGGGGATGAGGTTTGGGATAGTTAATGATTTCCACAAAGTTTATGTTATGCTCGTGATGCATGAATCTTTCCATCTTCGCTGCATCACCTAGGTCACAAGGAACACAAAGATTGTATTGTAACAAGTCTCTCTTGATGGGAGAAACTATAATACAAATGCATATTGGAGGAGGGACCGGCTCCACATAAATTCAGTCCTCAAATGTTGTCATGTTCTGTAAACTCTCTCTCTTGCAAAAGTATTGTTCATGCAAAGTTAACTAAATGCTATGTTTATGTTGCTACCATCAACTAAGTTCACCTGCTATGCTCACAAAGTAATTACACAAAAGTACTTTCTCTAATTTCTGCTATTCTCAAAGTTAATAGGCCATTTCCATTATAGGCCATGAGACAGAGTGCATCCATAGGTACCTAGCGGCTAGTGCTACCGCTGAATGGGTGTGATGAATGAAATCATACTCAAGAACAAAATAACACTCTAGAGGGTGAATATAGGTGTACATCGCACTACGGGAGAGAGAGAGAGAGAGAGAGAGAGAGAGAGAGAGAGAGAGAGAGAGAGAGAGAGAGAGAGAATATAGTGGAGGGTGAAATAGAGTGCACAGAGACACGAGAGACTGACAACAAAGAATCTTTAAATTTCCCATCTAAATGAATAGGAAACCATGTATTAATGTAATGACAAAATCTAGGTATACCATAACATCAAAAAGTTTATGAAAAAATAACTAGCAGTGCACGGGACCCTGTGTAGGGATGGACCGGTCCACCCATCCACTTTTGCTCTATGATGGACAGAGAGATCAGTATCACTTCGTCAAACGCGAGCTAGAAAACCTCCAACCTACCTGAGCCAGACATAAGCTGAGGCCGCTTTGTCTCCCTCCATGAATCGGAGCTTTGAAAGGATTCCAAATACCAGTAGGTGGTAGGGTATCAACACCAACCATACCAATTTAGGCACCACACCTATTCAATGCCCAACATCGGATGTTTAGACCAATCCAAGGTAAAATCCCTAACATGTTAGCCTTGTAGGTCATTCAACCTCGGACACACTAACCATGTAGATGAGCTTAACAAAAAGAAGAAGACCTAGACAACACCCTTGATAAAGCAAAGCCCCAGGTCAACGATCCTTTTATCTAGGGCTAAGCGATTTATATGATCCTAGTCTTGTAGAGACGCTTCCATGGGAAACATAACACATGAGTTTAGTCACAATAGCACCTTCCATATGCACAAACAATCTTTTCCAAGTAGTTAGAAAAGGGTCTCTACCCTTACTCGTCTACCATAAACCATCCAAATGACATTATGATCTAATCCCAAAACCATAAACCGTAATACAATCATCCCACGGGTGAGCACTCAACCCAACTCGCAACCAATCTTGCATAACCACTTTAGAACATGACATAGCTGCAAAATTTTTGGCAGCATAACCATATCCAGAAAAGAAAACCAAGATCCATAGAAAAATCACAACCCATAATCTATGAGGGATCTTAGCCCGTAACCACAAATCATATTCACACCGAACCAACTCTCACACTTGGAGTTTGACATATCCACTGTAGTCAATCGGAGTCCACACACATGGCCCTTAAGATATGAGCTTTTCATGCATAAAAAAAGTCCAAACAGTGACTAAACATGATATAAAAATCCAATTTTGACAACATCTAACCATGCAAAGTTGATGCATCATATCTGCACTTCACCTCGATAGCACATAGAGCTAGTTTTGACCTAGAAAGGTGAAAAGCAATCATACCCATGCACATGAGGTATCTACATCTATCCATAAGGTTCCATACATCATATGACATCATTTCATCACCATAAACATGATGCAAAACAACTAGGACCCTTAGTTCGACCATAACCCGTAACTTCACATATATGCAAAAAACAAATTTTTGCCATTTTTGGGAGCATACATAACATGCAAGTGAAACTCGTTGATTTCAAACCAATGCATAAAGCTTAACTCCATAATATATACTAACACTATATCACATCACTTTGCCCATTCGGCATTCACACAACAAACGGAAACACAGAAAGAAAGTCACTTTATTCATATTTGCCTACGCAGTTCAAGTTGATTAACAAAATATCCTCACATGAGGTTATGGACATCTAATAGTTGAAATAAACTCACCAAAATAAAACATAAATCATACATAAACGGCTCGATTAACTTACGACGTCATATGGTACTCCCCTTGGTAGCACCCCTACACGCGTAGGTAAACCCGGTTATGAAAGGATTAATAACTCGCATACCGAAGGTGATAATGGAGACCTAAATACATTTTTCATCAATTTTAATCAAGATTTTCAATTGGATAAGTGGTTTTTCCCATCCGATGAATCTATATAGTGGTTCTCCAAGGAGCCTAGGGTCCAAAATTTTGACTAAGTGTAGTGGCTAGCAAGCTGTTTTTTGCCCATATTACTTAGCTCATGTGTGATTTTCACGTAACACCCAAGAGATAAAATGTTCTAAATGATATTTTTTATCTCTGGTTTAAAGGGCTTGGGCTGTGAGTTATGACCAAAACAGTGTTCCTACCGCTTTTATGTCGTGAAATGAAAAGTGCTTTTTATGCATGCACATGATCATAAACAAATCGTGTGCAGAAAACAGTGTGTTATTCATGATGACATATTCATGGGGCAACTTCATATGCATTCAGAAAATCCATACATGCACTTGTGTGTCAAAAACAATCACCGAGAGGGTATCTACTCAGAAAAACGAGAGAGAGAGAGAGAGAGAGAGAGAGAGAGAGAGAGAAGAGAGAGATGATGTGCTTCTCCTTTGCATTTCCTCACTTAGGAGAACACCCACAACATCATCAAACTTAAGAGTATTTGTGCCAGAGATAGAATTACTTACAGCCATCACAAGGCTGTCCCAACTATCCGGTAGAGATGATAGTATAAGGAGAGCTCGCACTTCGTCATCGAAATTGATTTTCACTGATCGAAGTTGACTTATATTTGTGGAAATAAGACGTAGCTAAATAGATAATTGAGTAGATTACTTAATGGAGAGAGACAGATTTACATACATGAGATTATAGAGTAGAGAGAGAGAGCGAGAGAGAGAGAGAGTACACACGATATACGTGGTTCACCCAATGTGGGCTACGCCCACGGGAAAGCAGCCACTCAATGGCTTTAGTACTTCAAAACAAGAAGTAGTTTACAAAGGGATTATACCCTTAATAGAGCTCCCGCCTTGCTTCACTCTCACCACCTCACACTCACCTTGTTGCATCAACTTCACACTATGCAATGTGTGTAGAAATGGCCTCCTTTTATAGGCCAAAAGGGCTGCCCTCTCTTATGAGAGACAGCCATGTGTAGCCGCCCTTGTGCGAATAAGTCCAAATCGGACCCTCCAATCCGCCCATGTGTGGCCGCCCTTGAGAAGACAAGTCGGCTTTTGAATTCGGCCACCGGCCATTGAATTCGGCCACTGGCCACCGGCCATTGACTTTCGACCGTCGGCCATCGGCCATTGACTACCGGCCACTGGCCAACCGACCGGTTGTTTTCCGACCACTTTCCGGCCGCCGTCCGGCCATAATATTCCGGCGAAAAGGAATATTCCGCCCCCGAGGCCTTTAAAGTTGCCCCTGATTCTTGTCCGTGAAAATTTTGGTTTCCGGTGAGTGATTTTCCTTCACGCACGATGGCTTCTCCTCATAATGGGGGCCTTACAAATGTGCGATTTTACCACAGAAAATTACAAGGGTAAATCAGGCTCCATACTTAACAATGATGATGGTTGTGGAGTTTAGAACCTCTCAGCGTGCTTTAGAATTGATAAGCAAAAGGCTTCTGGCTTTGCCACAAGAGAGTGGTGATGAGAGCTACATAGATGTGTTCACCACGAGAGCTTTCAGAGAGCGCGTACACCGTGAAACGAGAGAGGAGATAGTAAGCAAGTAGAGAGAGAGTATTATTCTTCTTCTTCCTGTAAACGAGAGAGAAGATCTTATGGAGATGGTGATGAAGAGCTTGCACCACTCCGTATAATAGGTATGTATTTCCTTGCGGTAGTAGACACAACTGATGGCACTGAAAACTAAGCACTAGAGATGATTGTATAGACACTGGGCGAGGTTGGAGTGAGTCAGGCAAAAACTAGCGCTACATTCTCACCTAGGAATAGTTGCACAATTTTTGGGACTTTTCTAAAAAAAAAGGCTTGGCTTTTGCTGGTCAACTCTCCCACTTACCATTCAATTCTTACAATAAAACTAACCAATTGAACAATATCCTGCCAACTAATGAAACCTTGACTAGACTATGCTGTACCCTGATGTCTCGACATAATTATGACTTTCTCGTACTGCCCCAACGTATTTACGATACTGCTTTTTATAAAAATAATTCCCGTTTTTTCTCTGGGTGGTTATTTATAAATCTGACGGAGACTAAAATTAGTATTTTTTCGTTTAGGTCATCCCAAAAAGCAGGTTGCTTTTCAAAAATGCCGAAAAGCACAAAAAGTTAAAAATAGTGTAAAAAGCAAAAAAAATCTAAAATTGAACCACGGGCTCCCCTTGTCCACTGGAATAAGAAAGCGGACTCGCGTTTCACTAAAAAGCACTAAAAATCATGAAAAAATAAAAATAGCATGAAAAGCACTCGAAAAGCAGACTTTCACAAAATTGAACCAAAGCTTCCCCGGAACACGTAGGTTAAGGATCCGACCCTGCTTTTTGCAAATAAGAACCTAAAAGCATAAAAAACATAAAAAAGCTAAACATAGCAAATTTTTCTCAAAACTGAACCAAACGTCCATGTAACCTACTAGAACATGGAAACGACTTTGCTTTTTACTTTAGAACCTTACAATACTGTCAATCAAGCATCTTAAATCAAAATTTGACAAAATGGACATTAGAATCTATTTTTTTATTTTCAAAAGAGAGCCAAAATTGTTGGAATTAGGGTTGCAGAGAAACACACACAGCTTGGAGAAGACGAAGGAAGCTCAAGGCACACAATAGAGAGTGTGTTACTTAGTGTGCAATGGAAAGATAGATAGCCCTAGAGTGATGGGCGTATATACAATGCATGGGGGAAAAAACCTCCTAAAGAGGGAAAAAATGCCCCGGCGGTCCTAGTGTGTTCACACACATCACTACCACATGTATATGGTAACAAATCCCCCCTGGAGTGATGCGGTGAACGAGAGCTGGCACATGAGTAAAGGGAAGTGCCATGCCCTGAGGACAGGATCAGTCCACAAAGGGGAGTAAGCCCAAAGCTTTGCGGAAAGCTTCAAGCTTCTCACGAGACAATGCCTTTGTGAAAAGATCTACAAGGTTGTCCTGTGTTGGCACATAAGCCAAGCTGTGATAAGCTGTGATCTCTCCTGCTGAGAGCCTCTCCCTGACATAGTGGTAATGCACCTCAATGTGCTTTGTGCGAGCATGAAAAACTGGGTTCCTCGCAACTGCCAATGCGCTCTGACTGTCAGTGTAGATAGTGTTGGCAGTGTCCTGTCCAACACCCAAGTCAGCCATAAGGCGTCTGAGCCATACACACTCAACCGTAGCTGTGAATACTGCCCTGTACTCAGCCTCACAACTCGAAGTGGCCACAGTAGGTTGCTTCTTGCTCAACCATGATATACATGAACTGCCAAGCATGAAACAAAAACCACTTGTGGACACTCGCGTGTCAAAACAACCAGCCCAATCTGAGTCCGAAAAAGCATGTAAGTCTGGCGGCAATGATCCCCCCTTGGGATAAAACAAGCCAAGATGTAAAGTGCCACTAAGGTAGCGGAAAATCCTCTTGACAACCTGCCAATGCTTAGACCCTGGGCTATGCATAAATCTGCTGACCTGCGAGACTGCAAACTAAATATCTGGCCTCGTGTTGCATACATAAATGAGACAGCCAACAGCAGTTTGGTAAAGAGTGACATCAGCAGGATCGCCAGCATCATGTAGACTCAACTTCAAACCTGTTTCCATGGGAGTGGCAATAGGTTTGCAATCCTCAAGTCCAAACTTACATAGCAATGTCTCTATGTAACTTTTCTGACACAAGGCAATACCACCATCACACTGCTTAAACTGTATACCCAAGTAATGATGCAACAGCCCCAAATCTTTCATCTTGAAAGTAGCATTCAAATCAGCCTTAAATTCAGCAATATGTCTCTCATTTGGTCCAGTGATCAACAAATCATCAACATAAAGAACCACAATGAGAAATGCATCATCCTCACGCTTTACATACAATGTGCTTTCTGTTGGACTGTTACGAAAGCCTCGTTTAACCAAATGAGTGTCAGCTTTCTCATACCAAGCACGAGGAGATTGCTTCAACCCATACAAAGCCTTCTTACATTTGCACACTTTGTCCTCTTGTCCTTTTATGACAAAACCGCGAGGCTGCGTTACATAAACTTCCTCAAATATGTCACCATTCAAGAAAGCAGTAACAATGTCTGATTGATGTACATCCCAACCAAAATGAGCTGCCAATGCACATAGAAAACGTACAATAGTCATACGACAAGTGGGAGCAAAAGTCTCTTCATAATCTATGCCTTTTTGTTGTGCATAACCCTTTGCAACAAGTTGAGGCTTATGGCGATCGATCTCACCATCCGGCTTGCGTTTCAACTTGTAAACCCACTTCGTACCAGTGGCCTTTTTGCCATTCTCTATAAGTGCATCATATTCTGATTTCATGGCAGCAATCCAATTTTCATAATTCTGTGCTTCATCAAAAGACAGAGGCTCCTCAACATCATGTAAACTAGACACAGCCAAGGCATAACAATCTGATGCATAAGATGCATGGCGAGAGCCTGAACGAGTACGACTAGATAAAGGTGCATCCAATTTATTGTCACGCAAAGTGTGCACCAGCCATTTTGGCATACCTCTAGCCTGCTCATTTTCAGCCCTTTCCTCATCAAGTACATCATGTACATCTGCATCAGTAATAGGCTGTTCTAAAACATTTTCAGAAACCCCCATAGGCTGTACATTTGCCTCATTGGAACTTACATTCGTATTTCCACCACTGAAAAGAGGCAACAAAGTGTCATAAATGTCCTGTGAGCTTACATTACTTTCTCTAGTACATGACAGCAAGGGCTGAACAGAATCTTCCACAAACACTACATCCCGTGAAACCAGAATACATTTTGTTTGCGGATGATACAACCTGTAACCTTTGCTTTCAGCACTATAACCAACAAAAATACATTTGACAGCCTTATCATCCAATTTTCTGCGCTGCACTTGTGGCACCAAAGCATATGCCAAACAGCCAAAAACACGCATGTGCTCAATAGAAGGCTTTCTATCATGCCATGCTTCATATGGAGTAATAGACTGCAAAGCTTTTGTAGGACACCTGTTAAGTACATAAGTGGCACACATGATGGCCTCAAGCCAAAAAGAATGCGGCAAAGCTTGACTTTTGACCATACATCGTGCCATTTCCGTTAGTGACCTGTTTTTCCTCTCAGCAACACCATTTTGCTGAGGTGTATAAGGCACTGTACATTGGTGTTTTATCCCACGACTAGCTAGAAATGCATTAAATTCATGAGACATATACTCCCCCCCTCGATCGGAACGGAGGGTGCCCATAGTACATTTTGAGACATTTTCAGCCATAGCCAAAAATTGTTTGAAGCACATAAAAACTTCGGACTTCGCTTTAAGCGGAAATACCCATGCATGCCTGGAGTAATCATCAATGAAAGTCATGAAGTACAGGTAATTGCCCAAGGACGGAGTTTGCATGGGCCCACAAACATCACTATGCACAAGCTGCAACCTGCATGTGGCCCTAACTGAACCATCCTTTGGAAACTTAGAACGCTGCATTTTACCCAGAATACAGCCTTCAGAAACATGTTTGACAGGTGCTTCAAGAGGCGGCAAAGAAGCAACCATATCAGATTTCTGCAAACGCAGCAAACTGGCAAAATTCAGATGACCAAAACGTGCATGCCAAAGTTTTGCATCTGAAATAGCCCTTGAATCTGCAACAGCATTTGCAAAATTTTGTCCACACTTGTCATACAAAGTGAGCTTATACAGCCCACGGCACAAAAGCCCAGATGCAACAATTTCATCACCAAAACTGAGATCATGAACTGTACATCTGTCATCTACAAATTTGACTACAAGTCCAAGTCTAGCAAGTGCGGATACAGACAAGAGATTCTTCTTGATCCCAGGTACATAAAGTGCATCAACAAGTGTGAAGGAACTGCCATTAGCAGCAGTGAGCACAATCTTTCCAACTCCCTGAACTGGATAAGAGGCGTTGTTGGCACAAGTGACTGAATTCCTATGAGGGACAGACTCGAGAGAGGTAAACAATTCACGATGTGAGGTAATGTGCTTTGTAGCACCACTGTCGAAATACCACACATGTGAATCTGCAGCAACTGACAAGCATACATCATGGACAGCAGGATTGTAAGTGCACTCTGCGCTAAAAGCCCATTCTGCATCAACATCAGCATCACAATCTCCTTTCACAGAAGACTCAACAATGGCTGCATTTGTAGTGGAACCAGCATTTGCAGTGGAACCACCCTCTTTCTTCTTAGCCTCTTTGGCCTTCAACTTAGGACACGACTTGATCAAGTGATCATTGGCTTTACAATAATGGCAACGCATCTTCTTTTTGCCCTTATCACCAGAATTGCCAGACGAAGTGCTGCCAGCAGAAGCATTAGGAACAGAATTTTTTCCACTCGCAGCAGAACCATAAGAAGTGGCTGCATTACTGTTACCACCCTTTCTTTGAGAAGCAATAAAAGCCTGTTCAACTGCACGCTGCCTAGTCCTGTTTTTTCTAGAAAGTGACTCTTGCAACAGCAATGTGCATAATGCATCAAACTTGACAACTTCAGGATTTCCTTGGGTCATCAGTCTCCAAGTACTAGCAAAAGTCTGGTAGGAATCTGGTAAGGCATCAAGAACAGTCTGCACAAGGGAACTGTCTGAAATGACTTCACCTGCAGAAATGAGTTGCTCATTGATATCCTTGACACTAGCAAGGAAAGTGTCCATATCATCTTCCTCATGCATAATCTTCGACTCTAGCTCTTTACGCAGCAAAGAAATTTTAGCCTCATTGCGGCTTGCATAAAGACTTGCTAGAATATCCCAAGCCTGTTTTGCTGATTTTGCTGAACGGATGTGAGGAATAATGGTGCGCTTCACAGACAACACAATCAATGCATGAGCCTGCGCATCCTTAACATCCCAACGAGCTTGTTCTACCGTAGGCAAAACAACTCTAACAGCTGCAATCCTTGCAGCAAGACCTGCAACATCCTCAACATCGCCTACATCTTCAGAACCAGGACGTACATCAATGCCCTGCACAATGTTCCAGACACCTTTTGACACAAGAACATGTTGCATCATATAAGCCCACATAGGGTAGTTGTCCCCATCCAACCTGTCCTCAGCAGCAAACATCTTGAACACATCTGTGTTGTTGTTGTCAGCCATGGTAAATGTTGCACCTGATGTGAAAACTGCCCGAAAATAGGAGAAATGGAGCGGGAACAACTTGTGCTATATAGCACAAACCGTAGAAGACTATAAGGCACCTGTTATGCAAAAAGCGGCACTGACAGAAAATCTGCACAAAATGACGAAATAGCCTGTGCAGTACTGCCCGTAGTGGAAACGGAGGCCGAAATGAGCCCAAATCAAAATTCTGAGCAGACCAAGCTCTTCGAGCGCTCCCAAAATATTTGTCGACCTGGGAACGCTCGCCAAAGCTCACTGAAATCGGAGAAAGTGAGCAGGCGTGTGCTGGAGCAGCTGGCGACTAAGCCCGGGAGGACGTGACCTGCTCTGATACCAATTGTTGGAATTAGGGTTGCAGAGAAACACACACAGCTTGGAGAAGATGAAGGAAGCTCAAGGCACACAATAGAGAGTGTGTTACTTAGTGTGCAATGGAAAGATAGATAGCCCTAGAGTGATGGGCGTATATACAATGCACGGGGGAAAAAACCTCCTAAAGAGGGAAAAAATGCCCCGGCGGTCCTAGTGTGTTCACACACATCACTACCACATGTATATGGTAACAAAAATTTGGGGATCTTACACTCATGTCACCCAATAGTATTGTGGTAGCTACTAGTTTGGGGATAGCTACCTCTTTCATGCAATGATATCTAGCATTGTGGGACATAATCGTTAAGGACATAGCATTATATTCATTGATGGTTATCTTGTCATAACCTAAATTGCCTAGTGCTTGTGCAGAGTCTACCTCCAAAAAAAAAAGTGGGGCGTACGTCCTTTCAAACAAATTAGATGACAATTTTGGTTACTCTCTCTAAACACTAAAGTGATCTTCAAAGAGGTCGAAGTGGGGGCTACAACCAATGTTCTCTCTGATAAGGAAAAAAGGCGTTGCAATCTAGAAGGTACTAGCAGTTCACTAGTTTGTTCGAAGCACTTGTTTAGTACAAAGTTTACCTATCATTATTGTTTACGATACACCTACAATTTATTTTGTGATGTTTTGGAAACAAATTTTCTTAATATAGAGGAGCCCCCAATTAATGGATGGTGATGTGCTTCCCATTGTGCATGAAATACTTGCAGAATCGCCACTTGTGAGGAAAGAAGTGGAGCCCACTAAGAGCCACTATCCTAGAAAACCCATGACATCCATACCGGTGAACGAAGAGGAATCTCCCTCAAAAAGCCCTAATATTGCAGAGGCTTTTGCAGCGGCAAGAAATGCAAAAACATGCAAAGAGACTTCAGATATAATTGGGTAGTCTTTGAGATGTTTACATTGAAGGAGTACGAGCGGAAGTGCGATGCAAGAGAGAGTGCGAGAAGGACCTCTTGCTAAACCAAAGATACAGCTTCTGTGGTGAAGGAGTACGAGCGGAAGTGTGATGCCAGAGAGAGTGCGAGAAGAAGAGCACGACGATATGGTGAACTCGCTCTACTGTAATGTGTAGAGCATAGTGAGTTCTTATTAGGTTTTTACAAAAGAATATGTGTACATACCTAGCGGTCCGCCCATTTACCTGGGCGACCACATTGGGCTTTATACCCCAACAAGATTAACACTAAAATACAATGTGGTACTTTAAGTGTGAGAGAAGCTACTATACAAGCTAATATACAAGAGATGTAGAGAAGTGATGTACTACCCTACACCTAACTGCTTGCGAAAATGCGCAAAGCTCTCTGAGGGAAGTCCTTTTGTAAGTAGATCAGCAGGATTTTCTGTGGTGTGAACTTTGACAAGCTGAAGTTGCTTATCCTCGAGAATTTCCCTGATGAAATGATACTTCACATCCACATGCTTTGTCTTTGAGTGATAAACTGGATTGCGAGCCAATTGTATAGCACTTTGACTATCACAATATAACACAGGCATCTCTTCTTTGATTCCCAAATCTGTTACTACTCGATTAAGCCAAATTGATTCTTTGCATGCCTCTGATGCTGCAACATATTCAGCCTCTGTAGTAGACTGAGTAACACAATCTTGTAATCTAGAACGCCATGATACTGCTCCACCAGCCAATGTAAAGACATACCTTGACGTAGACCTTCGGTTGTCTAAGTCACCTGCATAATTTGAGTCTGTAAAACCCTTTACACTTAGCTCCTGACTCCTATAGCATATACGCATACTCTTTGTAGCTTTCAGGTATCTCAATATTCCTTTCACTGCCTCCCAATGTTTCTTGCATGGGTTTGACATGTATCGACTTACTACTCCCACTGCAAATCCAAGTCTGAGCGAGTAGCAATCATTGCATACATCAAACTACCCACTGCAGACGCATATGGAATCTTATCCATTTCAGCCTGTTCTTCCTCAGACACAGGACAATCTTGTTTGCTAAGTTTCACATATGGTGGCAATGGAACACTTAGTGCCTTTCCCTTCTCCATATTGAAACGTTGCAAAACCTTGTCAATATACTCTGTTGAGATAACCAAATCAACTTCTTTGATCTGTCTCTCTCAATGCGCATACCAAGTATATGACTTTCCTTACCCATGTCTTTCATGTCAAACGATTTTGCCATCTTTGACTTCAAAGCTGAAATTTCTTCCAAGTGCTTGCCAGCAATCAACATGTCATCCACATACAAAATAAGGATCAGCCAACTACCATCCTTAGCCTTCTTTGTATATAGACATTGATTGAACTCAGTACGTTTGTAGCCTTGAGAAAGCATAAACTTGTGGAATTTATGGTACCATGCCCTCGGTGATTGTTTTAAGCCATAAAGACTCTTTAACAACTGGCATACCCAATCTTCCTTGCCTTTCTCAACAAACCCTTCTGGCTGCTGCATGTAAATTTCCACATCTAAATCACCATGCAAGAACGTTGTCTTGACATCCATTTGGTGCAACACCAAATCTAATATGGCAACCAATGCAAGAAAGCATCTCAATGTAGTCATCTTGACCACCGGAGAGAAGACTTCATCAAAGTCAATGCCTTGTTCTTGCTTAAAGCCCTTGGCAACAAGCCTTGCTTTGTACTTTGGCTGACTATCATGAGCGGTGATCTTATACCTGTAAACACATTTACAGGGTAGAGCCTTTTTGCCCTGTGGTAATTTAACTAGCTTCCATGTCTTGTTTTTATGCAGAGCTGTCATCTCTGACTGCATGGCCAATTGCCAATTCCCGGAGTCCTTCATTTGCACTGCTTCCTTGTAACATGAAGGCTCATTGCAAACAGTCAACATGACATAGTTCATAGATGGAACAAACCTATCAGGAGGTCGCGTGACACGTCCAGATCTACGCACAATATGTGGCTCAGTCTCAGCCACAACCTGTGGTTCCACTCTATCCTGTCCTTGCTCCTCATGAGCCCTGACATTTGTCTTGCACGTGCAGGTCCCTCTTCTTGGAAGACAACTCTTCTAATCTCCTCAACCCTCTCTGGTTTAGAATGATATTTGGATTCATTAAAGTGAACATCATTGTTGCCGAAAACCTTTCTGGATTTGGGATCCCAAAGTCTGTACCCCATCTCACCAGAATTACCATAGTCTAGAAAGATGCACTTTCTACTCTTTGGCTCAAGTTTGTTCCTAAATTCCCTTGGAACGTGAGTATATGCCTCACAGCCAAAGACTCTGAGATGCTTGTATGAGGGCATTTTGCCTGACCATACCATCTCTGGCACTGAATCCTTCTGCAAAACCTTGCTAGGAGATCTGTTTACAAGATGAACAGCTGTTGATACAGCTTCAGCCCAAAACCCATTTGGCAGCTGTGCATTAGACAACATACTTCTGACCTTCTCTTGTATGGTCCTATTCATCCTCTCAGCAACACCATTTTGAGGAGGATTGTAAGGAGCAGTAAGTTCACTTTTTATACCTTTTGACTCACAAAAGTCCTGAAAAGCCTTTGAAACATACTCTCCACCATTGTCAGTCCGTAAGCATTTAAGCTTCTTGCCACTCTGATTCTCCACAAGTGTCACAAACGTTTTGAAAACACTAAACGCTTCATCCTTGTGCTTGAGAAAGTAAACCCATACTTTCCTCGAGTAATCATCTATAAATGTCATAAAGTAAGAAGCTCCCCCTAGAGATAGGTTAAGCATAGGTCCACACAAATCACTATGAACAAGTGCCAACTGTGTATCTCTTCTACTGCTTCTATGCTTATGTGGCTGCTGTGTTTGCTTACCATACAGACAATGTTCACAGAATTCAAAATCATTAAATGAAAAGCCAGGCACATAACCAGAACGAGACAAGATTTCCATTCCCTTCTTGGACATATGTCCTAACCGGCTATGCCACAAAGAAACGTTCGGCTTCTCGGTTACATTGATTACATTTTTAGAGACATTTGATACATAAATCATGTAAAGTCCTCCAGACTTTACTCCATGTGCTACTGTCATAGAACCCTGGGATATCTTCCACATGTTCTCCCCAAAAGTGGTGACGTAGCCAGCATCATCAAGTAAACCTGTGATGATCAAGCTCTTTGTAATTGCGGAAACATGTATCACATTCTTCATCGTGAAAGAAGAGCCATTCTGAAACTTCAATTGAACATCTCCAACACCTAAGATCTCACATGTCTGCCCATTTCCTAGCCGAACATGATCTTTAGTGGTCACATAAGAAGTAAACCACTCCTTGTTTGGAGACACATGAAGTGATGCCCCCGAGTCTATAATCCAGTCACTCAGTGCATTTCCATCAGATGCTGTAGGAAGAGCTGAGTCCATTGTATTCTTCAAGAAGTAGATGTCTCCTGACACTAGAGTGTCATCCTCTGCAATAGTGTTTGTCACATTTATTTCTTGAATCTTCACTGAGGACTTGTTCTTCTCACCATGGTCTTCAACTTTCTATTTGCCTTTTTCTGCTTTCCATTCTCTGCAGTCTCTTTTCATGTGACCCTTCTTGCCACAATGGTAGCATTCTATGTCACTCTTGCCTTTAGCACTGCGGGACTTGCTACGAGACTGATTCCTCTTTCCACCTTTGTACTTTTCTTTGGTCCTTCCCCTGACAACTAAGGCTGTTCCTTTGCCTTTGTCCATTGTCTTTCTATTGGTTTCTTCAGTAAGAAGACTTCCTTCTACACCTGCTATGTTCAAACCATCTGGAGGTGCAGAATTACTCAAAGCTGTGCGAAAAGTGTCCCAACTTTCCGGCAATGTGATCAACAGGAACATAGCTCTAACAGGTTCATCAAACTTGACACCTTGAGCTGACAACTGACTATAGATTGTGTTGAATTCATTCAGATGATTGGACATAGGTGTCCCTTCTTTCATCTTCAAGTCAACAAGCTTCTTAAGCCAGTATACCTGTGAAGCTACACTCTGCTTCTCATAAAGATCACTCAGCTTTAACCATGCTTGATAATCCGACATCTCGTCTGCTACATTGAAGTAAATGCTTTCTGCCAAAGTCAGCATAATGGTAGAAAGTGCCAATACATCCATTTCGCTCCATTCATCTTCGTCCATATCTTCTGGTTTTATCCCCTTGAGCTTTATAGGTTTTATCTGCTTCTTTTGTACCAACACGTGCCAAATCTGCTTCTTCCACAATGGGAAATTGGTTCCATCCAGCTTCTTGATATTGTAAAGAGCAGTGTCCTGTGATCCACCAACCATAGCTACGCTTCACAGTAGTTTACTTTCCTGGGAAAAATTCGGCAGAGTTTCCCTTGTAAACTGACCTCTGAACCAATATCAACCTGTCAAATGAACCAAGAAAGCTTCAGATTCTGCAGAAATTTTGGCAGAGTCTCCTTTGTAAAATGGCTCTGGTGTACTAAAAACAGACCAAAAAACAGCTCAAAAAACCACTATCTCTCTAACACTGTAAGCTGTGGGTAAACCTGTCATGCACCTGTACTATCTCTGACTGTCCTGTCACTATCCTGTAAGCATAGACTGCGACAATGCCTCAACGGCAGTAAAGCAAAGATGCAATCCCAACTGTCTAACTCACAGTCAATACATCCTAGCTGCCTATCTAAGGGTGCTCGAGGGATCGCTCCAAGACCTGTATCACCGAAAGGATCTCAACATTCGAGAATCCCCCAGCTCAATAAAACCTCACTTGACCCTCAACAAAGGCTGCAATAAATCTGACAGTACATAGACTTCCCACAAAGTCATACATCCACAAATTTCCCACTGTATGCTGTAACCGCTGCGGCGGTTGTTTGCTGCGTGACTCACAGCCAACAAACCCTCAACAGACATACATCATCTCTGACAATACATCCCATGTGGAAGTACCTGCAATGTCAGGATGAAATCTAGAATATCAAGCAGCAAACACAAGCTACCTGATGAACTAGTGGATGTCGCCTACAGTCTGTGTGTAGATGCGCCCGTGTCGTATGTGACACGCCTCCAAGAACTGTGAGCCGTCCTTCGATGTGTAGACAGCCACAAATCAACACTCTGGGAGTGTCGATATCCTCAGCACCTGGAGTCGTAGGCCGAAAACCCCAAATTTGCAGAGTCAGATCTGCACCCTTCAAGACCACGTAGTCAAAAATGGCCTGCGCAGACCTTTGTCGAAGCCGAACGGTGGCCGAGATGACCTCAGAATGAAATTCTCACAACATTGAGCCCTTCGGGCTCACCCACAAGATTTGGGGCTGTGTCTTTGCGTGTCGAATTTCACTCCAATCTGAGTTGGTGACTCTAGCCTCCTGCAGTGCTGCCCCGGAGCCTCGATCTGAGCTCTGATACCAGTTGAAGGAGTACGAGCGGAAGTGCGACGCGAGAGAGAGTGCGAGAAGAAGAGCACGACGATATGGTGAACTCTCTCTACTGTAATGTGTAGAGCATAGTGATTTCTTATTAGGTTTTTACAAAAGAATATGTGTACATACCTGGCGGCCCGCCCACTTACCTGGGCGACCACCTTGGGCTTTATACCCCAACATACATCTGTATGGCTTGACTTTTTTGTTTAATTGGTTATTGCTCCTATAGGGGGAGCAAGGGGAGACCATAATGAAAGGTTGGATGCAGCCAAAGGGTTAGAGAGCGCTAGAGACCCGCTAGAGAGAAGGATTCTATAGTTGTGGCTGGGGACACGAGTGTTGTAAGTGCAACACACTTCAAACAAGGTGCTGTAAACACACGGGAAAAAATATGCCTAGCTTAGAGTCTACCAAGTGTCTCTGAGTGATGCTTTATAGCCAAGCCTTCTATGAATCTTTTTGGTTCTTCCACAATCCTTTTTGTATCAGACCACTATCCTTTTTTGTACTACAATCCTTTTGTAATGTAGCAATAGAAATATTTGGATCAACCTCGAGTTCCTATTTCATTGTCTAAGTGTCTAAGCATGTGTTTTGTGATGCAATGCATGTGTCTTTTGATGCCTTGTCCATTGACCTGATATGCATTTTCTAAAAGAAGATTAATATTGCAACTTTTTGACTTGCGTTTTATTTGTTTAGAGGAACTTGAACCCTTGGGCTATAACAGGTGGATATGGGTAATGCCCCTAGGATTGAAAGGGATTTTGAAGATCGTGTCTACTTTACGACGCAAAGGTTTTGCAAGCAAATCAAGAACAACAAAGGAGTTGTTCGTGGTGATACAATCATTAGCTATTTTTTCTCGTGTGCAAAGTGATAAGTATGCCGATCCGGGGGTTGTGCCTGAGGAACTTTTTGTTGGTTTGGGACCTAATGACGACACATGTGGGGATGCACTAGGAAAGGAAGGGAGAGCAAGTAGAGATTCTGACATGGTGGCACCTCTCTCTGGGTTATGGTCACAAAGGCCCACCTAGGAGATATCATTTTAAAGTTTTCCTAAAAAAAAGCAAGGGTCAACCACCTGGCTCCTTGCTTTGTCTCTCCTGATTAGGGCCCTAACCTAATCAGATTATCCTAAACTAATGTAGCCTGCACCTATAAAATAACAGTAAGAGGTCACTATCATGGGGGCAACACTTGTGAGTTAGCACTTGAGAAGGAAGCCATGCACACACCGTGACTCCAAGGTCGCCACACACAAGAGTAGAATCTTTGTGTATATGGAATTTTCCCTAAAGAACGCACTATAGTCTCTCTCTCTCTCTCTCTCTCTCTCTCTCTCTCTCTCTCTCTCTCTCTCTCTCTCTCTCTCTCTCTCTCTCTCTCTCTCTCTCTCTCTCTCTCTCTCTCTCTATCTATCTATCTATCTATGTCACAATGGTTTCCATCCCGCCAAAAGTGAGTTTTTTGTAAATACCACTTTGAATCAAGATTACCTCACATCCGAGGGGTTTTCATCATCTATGTCTACCACTTTGAATCAAGATTACCTCACATCCGAGGGGTTTTCATCATCTATGTCTACGTCTCTCTCTCTCTCTCTCTCTCTCTCTCTCTCTCTCTCTCTCTCTCTCTCTCTCTCTCTCTCTCTCTCTCTCTCTCTCTCTCTCTCTCTCTCTCTCTCTCTCTCTCTCTGATGTGCAGTATTAGTGGTATCCTAATTACTACTGTCTGCGTCCTAGCCGCTCAAAGCTAGCTGGTGCCCCCTATTCCTTCTCGTGCCGAGTTTGACGTAAACAGTCTTGGCGTAGAGGCCGTCGGGGTCCCTTTTGCGCTTACACCTCTCATTTGGTGCCCCCACTGAGGAGGGCTTCTCGAAAACCTCCAGTTTACAACACTAAAAATGATGGACATCATCAACCATGGACTGGGGCAATTCTCCAATTGAAGAACGGAGGAGGAAGAAATTGAAGAATCATGACCGCCTTCATCAAAGTGCTACTGCCAAGTTGTAGCGTCATCGATATCCAAGAGGTAAGCTCTCCATCTTGCATTGCTTGTGCTAATCGCAAATCAAGGTCATCAAGAGGGAAGGCTATGAAATTTTATCACTGCTATCAACCAAAGAATTCTATCAATGAGTGCCGATAGAGGAGGTGAAGAAAGAACGATGATTTTTGCTCTTGAGAACCACATCAGCGCTCTCACATCAATCAGATTTTGTGTAGCCCCAAGTGTTTTCTCTCCAACGTTGAGAGAAGAGATAACAACTACATCCACCACTAAGTCCAAACCACAAAGCCTAAAGCATTTGGTGGAAGAAAGTGGGCGTATGCTCTCCCTAGGCCTAGAGAGTTCAAGTGAAGTACGGCCACCCAAGCATCCCCGCCGCATACAAAAGGGAAACCCGATTGAGTTAGACTCTTCTTGCCAGTTTGTTTTGAACCCAATATGGAAGATTATGTGGACTTCAACAAGAGGTAGAGGCTTGTTGTGAAGGTGTCACCTTCTTGTCAACACCTAAGCTATGCAGCTCTAGTGGTCAGAGCCTTTCCCTACACCCGACATGGATAATAACAACAGACCAAAAGTCTTTCCTTTCTATTTCTTGCACACATGCATGTAAACGTCTGCATTGATAGGAAGATATTCTATCAACAAAAGATTTTTTTCCTATTCGGAGTAGAGATGCTTGATGAAATCCGTAGATCCACACGTCCCATCAACTTTCCCCTTCTTGATTTTACTACCACTCTTTTGATGTAAGCATCTTTATTTATTCTAGCCTTGCGCTCTTCTTAGCTCCTGCTCAAGTTTTCCACCCTGTAAGAAAGCCGCTATAAGCTGCTAAGTAATTTGTGTTTAAGAAAAAAAAGGTTTGGTGGGGGAAGATGATTCAGATTTTTTGGATAATCTTGAAATAGCATGTGCCGTCTCTGGAAGGAATGATAATGCTTTGCATCTACGTATTTCACCACTGCTAATGAAAGCGGAAGCAATATCATAGTACAACACCTTGGTGCAAGCCCCCAAGGAGAGGTGGGATTTGCTCAGAGCAGCATTCCTAAGGCGTTTTAGAGAAGGCACCACATCCGAGAAGCTATGGCAATTGCTGATGGAGTTGAATCAAGGAAGTATGGCTCAGTATGCAGCATATGAATCAAATTTTGTGGATCTATGGGGAGAATGGGTTGCATCGCTGAGGGAGGGTGAAGGGGCACCCGATTTCCTAAAGAAAGACCGGTTTGTGGTTGTTTTATGGACAATTCTTAAAGAGAAGGTGAAGGGAAGGTTTCCTGTTCTAGCCTACCTTAAAGATGAGAATTTGTGTCTACAAGCTATAACTACCAAGGAAGAGGAACCAGAAGGGGCCGACCACACCTAGCCTCACTCGCAGCAACCATCCAAAGGAATCAACCACCCACAAGAACAGGTTGAAGATCAACAAGACCTGCTCAATCGAATCACCAATCAGCTAGAGAGTCTTTTAAAACATCTGGTGCAGAAAATGCATGTACCTGCCAAAAATCCAGAGCAAAGAAGAGGGTAGCGAAGACAGAATCAAGACTACCATTGTTACAATTGTGGAGAGGATGGCCATGGCATGTACTACTGTCCTCATCCAAGAAGGCAGAACTTCAATAGAGAAGGAAGGCAGAATCAAACCTCTCCACCAAGGGTGAGACCATCACCACCCAGGCAACTAGAGTTGATTTCACCTGTCCAAATCCTTCAACCGCCCATACAACCTCCACCACCACCACAACATCTCATTCCACCGCTACCTCCACCACCTGCTAGAAACCAAGTAGTAAGTGTCATCAGCCTTGAAGCTAAAGGGAAGGCAAAGGTAGAAGAGTGGGTCAAAGAGAAGGACAAAGGAAATGGAAAAGTAGAAGAAGTGGATGCCATGGGAGTGAAGCCTGCCAAGCACGAAGAGGCCTCTCAAAGGGAGGAAAAGATGAAAGAGAAAGGAGAGTCTAGCAAGCATGCGACTAAGCCTGTTGGTGGAAGATCGACATCGTCCATTTTTCACTAGGTGAGTATGGTAAACCATATGACCTAGTTCAAGATGTATTAATGTAGGGTCCCAAGATAACCTGGCCCCAAATACTTTATCTTGCACCAAGAATGAGGAGACAATGGACGAAGATGGTAAGTACAAGGAAGTCAAGACCAAGGATTGTTGAGGCTATCTCTGGGAGGAATCTTGACAACATCCTACCTATCATGGATGTCCACATCAAGGGGCAATGTATCTCAAATGTCTATATAGATGGTGGCACATAAATATGTGTCATGAGTGAGAAAATGATGCACCATCTAGGCCTAGAGGTAAGTAGTCCGGCACCGTGTCGAGCTCAAGTGGCAAATAATGTCAAAGTGAAGGCATTTAGCACAGAAGTGGAGGTAGACATTTTTGTCATGCCGCACAATGGGAAGGGCTACCCTATCATTCTTGAAAGACCATGGCTCATGGCTATGGAGAATAATCAGGACTGGAGTACCAGAATGATCCAGATGAAGGATGCTAAAGGAAAGTCCATATTCTACTACATGAAGACTGGGAAGCAACGCAACATGACCTTGGAGGCATCGAAAGGTGAGTTCACCAGTGACTCTTTGACCACCTTGGGAGAAGCTATGACAACAAATGAAGAGAGCGACAGTAGCATAAAAGTGATGGGAGTCATCCTCAGAGATCCAAAGAGATTGCCACAATCTGAAACACCACCGAAGAACCAAGAGGGACCATCAGGTATGCAACCCTTGGTGGATACAAGTAAGTTACATCGGATGCTCTCTAGTGAGTTAGCTAGTGAAGAGAGAGAAGAATACATCTCTATGCTGAGTAGCTTCACCACACTTTTCATTGATGGTTATGAAAAGATCACAAGAATCACAGTGGTGGAGCACCGCATAAGACTCAAGGAAGTAAGTAAGCCTATAGTGCAAAAGCTCAGAAGGCTTGGGGTAATTCAGCAAGAAGCATTGCTCAAAGAGGTAAGGAATTTTCTACAGGAAGGTTTCATTTACCCCATCAAGGACTCAGAGTGGGTCTCTCCAATGGTGGTCACGCCAAAGAAGAATGGTAAGTGGAGGGTTTGTGTAGACTACAAACCTCTCAATGTAGCAACAAAGAGGGATCATTTTCCCCTCCCACTCCAAGACGAGATTTGAGGTAGCAGGTCATGAGTGCTACACAGTATGTGATGGCTACTCAAGCTACTTCTAGATTAGCATTGCAAAAGAAGATCAGAAAAAGATAAATTTCATAACACGATGTGGATGTTTTGCTTACAGGGTAATGCCTTTTGGCCTCATCAACGCTCCGGCCACATTTCAATGCTATGTAAATTTTTTCTTCCAACCATACTTAGTAAGTCAATACGGGTTTCCATAGATGATTTTTGCATCTACAGCTCTCGCTCTCTCCATTTAAGCAAGGTCTATGATGGCCTAGCTAGGTTGAAAACCTTGGGTGGCCAGCTTAAGGTATATAAATGTCACATTGGTGAAAGAAAGGTCTCTCTTATCAGCCATGTAATTTCAACAAAAGAAATTGAGGCTGACCCAAGCAAGGTTCAGACTTTATTATCTTTGTCATCACCCACAACAGCTAAGCAATTGGTCTCTTTCCTTCAGAAGGTAAGGTACTTGAGCACGTTAATCCACTTGCTCTCTCAGGTGGCTCTCCCTCTACAACAAGTCACCCATAGAGATGTCTTTCTATGGAGTGAAGAAAATGAACAACATTTGAGTGAAGTGAAACAGATCCTGGATGCTCTTCCCACCATTGCACCCCCTAGATGGGACAAGCCATTTTATGTTAACCCTAGTGTAGGAAGTAATACACTTGGAGCCGTACTAATGTAGAAGGACCCCCAAACCTCTTTCATGCGTCCTATCTACTTCGTCGCATCATGACCCCATCAGAAAAAGGATTCACCACGTAGAGCACATGGTGCTTGCATTGATGTTTGCCACTACAAATTTCCGCTCTTATCTATTTCCTAGACCCTTTGTAAGTCTACCAATGGAAAAGGTATTTTCGTATGTGATGCAGCACATGGATGTCCCATCTAGAATCTCTAAGTGGCTTATTAGATTACAAGAGTTTGATTACACTATGCAAGTGGAGAACTCCACTAGAGCTAGTCTAGCAGGTATTCTTACTCATCGTCGTCACTATGAGAAGGAGCTAAAGATCAACACAAAAGGTAAAGGAGTGACACCAATGGTGGAAGTTTCGAAGCTAGAAGGAGCTTGCTATCTTTTCTTTGATGGAGCTTACAAAAGGACAGTGGACCAAGCTGCAGTTGGCATCATCATCTACAATGAGCAAAAGGATAAGGTATTCTCCATTGGAAATGTTGGGGGTTCCATCATTGCAATAGCTCCAATGACCAACAAAATTGTCAATACAAAGGGATGAGGTATCCAGCTAGGGAATGAAACACTCACACAGTTAGTGAGCTAAGCATGGCAACACAATTGGTTAACTCTATGAGATGAGCTTCTTAGTTATGGAAAAGAAAAGCTGCAATGAAGGGCAATCTCGACATCCACTTCTCTAATCAACCCAATCACACACACTACGATTTCAAGACGCACACAACACTAATCCTATCATGCAACACACTAAGTGCAAGCACACACACATAGATCTATTGAGCACCACATTCCAATCAAACCTACATGCACACACAAGCAAAAGAGGGAAATCACACAAGATTAGAGAGGGGTTAACCACTAATTAGTTAAGATCTAGCTAATCTAAGCATCATAGGAAATCATAAGAAGTATGAGAGAGGCATAGTGAAAGAGAATGAATCATTGATTAGTGTTAATCAAGTCTCATGAGCAAGGAGAAGCTCAAGGAATCCATAGCCACACACCTCAAGAGCTCTCACCAAAGAGTGCTCTCAACAAATGAGCTTCAGAATCCTAATTTCATTTACACACTGCCTTATATACCTAGGGTAAAAATATGCAATGTCCGGGTGCCCAAGGCCTTTAGGGATCCACCACTTACTGCATCTGCAACCTAGGAACAATAACTGACCTACTCTTTATAGCTTGGAACTCCCATTGAGCCCGTAACACATTAAAATATTACAATGGCTTGAAATAATTTGGAAATTTACAATACGTGACCATTTTGGGAAAATGTGGAAAATGTGTAACTCCAATCTTTATTGATTATTTGTATTCATCCTCGATGTGCATCCGTACGTCTTCAGTCTTTAGCAGCTTAGTTAACTGACATTGACTCAGTTAACATTCCCCCCTTCTGATTTTAGTGCCCATCCTCGGGCGCTATTGAAAAGTGTCTGTGGAGGTTGTGGAAGGTTTTTGATTGGTTGTTGATGGGCGAGTCATCTTACTGTGCAATGTGCGTGAGTGTTGGACTCTACGACACTCCACCATTTTTAAGTTAATAGACTTTGACTCTTATGCTCATCTCATCCAGCATGAGCAACATGACTTTAGATATTCTCAACTCTTTCAGCTTGAGCGTAAGCCTAATAACTATGACTCTTAGCACAAAGTTTAATATGCTTGAAGCTTTGGGACTAATGCTTTGCTCATTTTATGGCTCAGCAGCTCAACTTTGACTATGCCAAAGAGTGTTTTTTGCACCCCGGCGACTTGACTTTTTACATTCTTGTGCTTACTAAAAACATTTCTTCAGGTAAAAGTAAGCTTGAATCCTCAAAAAGAGGATTAGTGAAGGACCAAGTTGGCATTGAAATTTTCTTCTGACATACCTGTTTTATCATCTCTAAATTTGCATCGTTGGCTGGGTTGTCCTTCGTTGACTTTGAAGACTCCATTATCTGTTTTATTCTCCAATTAGGCATGTTGATAGGAGTCTTTGATGTTGTTGTAGGACTTTGTTGGCTGTCGGCATCTGGCTTTTGACTCGGAGCATTAGAAGACTTAGGGATCCAAATCTCTTGATGATATTTGTACCTCCTTTGTTGACTTTGTTGAGCTCTAGGTCTTGTTGAATTCTTAAGATCTTCATGCAGGTCTGGTGTAATTGTAGTTGGCTTGTGGTTGGCTGGAAGCCAATTCTTTGTATACCTTGTGTAAAATCCTTGTCCAAGAGAAAGATTCTTTGAGATCCATCTTTTTTCTGTATCCTCTTGAAAGTTGTGGTACACTTTAGCATCTTCCAATGTTGTTTTGTTGTATACCTGCTTCTTAGGTATCCTAGAATATTGTCGACGTTGATACCTTGTGGGCCTTCTTTCTTGGGAGGGTCTTGAAGTTACTTCATATGCCCTTACCTAAGGTTTTGGTACCCATATCTGTTTGTTACCTCCATAGTACTCCTGTTCTTTTAAGCTCCATTGTGATGCTATCCATTCCATGTGTTTGTCTTTATGTGTTGATTTCTTGTCTTTAATCCAAACTGGATCATTGAATTTGACTAAACTTCTCGGAACAAACACTTGCTTGAATTTCCTTTTCTTTCTTGAGTACTTTGGCTGATATACCTTCGCTTTTCTGGGCTTCTCCTTAGAAGTTTCAATTGGGTCAGCAATTGACTTGAATTTTTGAAAGCCTGACTTGCTAGAACAAGCTAATCCACGAGGGTTCTTTGATGTAGAGGCATATGATGTCACACCTTCTTTGATAGTCGGTGGAAGTTCCACTTTAGCTTTACCTTTGTCTGCAAGATTTTTCTTTAATTCTTGTAACTTCTGCAACTCTGAATCTAGCATTAACGGTACCTGTAAATGTTGCTTGCTACTTCTTGAAAAAGAGAGTATTAGCATTTTATCTTCTTTGTAGGCCTTGTGTTGATCTAACCACTGGTGTCCAAGTATGACATCTACAAGAATTTCCTTTGAAGGCTTCACCTGAAATTTTACCTACTCTTCATGATTTTGGATGCTAAGGATAACAACCATTTCTTCTTGACTTGTAGCCTTACCCATGATTTCTCTATTATTAGCCTTGCCCTGAGTAATCTCTAGAATTATCTAGATGTTGTCTGCAATCATATTGCACTTTGCTTCTTTATCTAGTAGAGCATTGCATCTGACTCTTGCTCCTTTCGTACTGCTAAGAACTATAGCTACTCTGAGTGGAGGTTCTATTGAAGATCTCTGTCCTGCTTTTGCCATGGTCTCATCTTGATCTAATTGTGTCTCTATGGAGGGTGGCTTGAGACTCTGTTCCAATCTGACTTACATCAATTGATTCAGCTGGCAATGAGTGATTGATCTTTGGACTTCCTATTGTTTCTTGGTTGTCTGCAATCCCGTTCTTCTTAACTTCTGGATTTGGTGGCTTTCTCTACTCTTTTGGATCTACAATTGTTATTACTTGATTTTCTTCAAGCTCTTCTAAGTTCTGATTTATGGAGATGAATCATCTTCAATGATCTTTGCTTTGGCATCGGTCTCTATTTGAACTGTGCTTGAGAACTTTGAGCTGTCGTCCGCGGGTGACCAGTCTTGGTCTTCATTCTTTGTTTTCTGTGATGATTCTGTCATGTTTGAATTCTGTACCTTTGACATCTTTTGGGCCATTGGCATTCCCATTATGATGTCGTCTAGCATATCTTTTGTTGTGATCACGTGGAATTTAGCTATGATTATCTGTGAACTTACTTCAATGGTGGTGGAGATGATTTCCTAGCATTCTACTCGTTTGTTTCCTGATATGCTCACAAGTTCAAGAGAATCTTCTAGCTGTGGTTGACCAAACTTTTTCCAAGTGCAAAAAGACATGAGTTTATTGTCTAACTGAAAATCTAGCTTTACTTCTCTTGATAGATTTTCTTCGTTTTCACCAACAATGTTGCACTTGATCGTCTCAGGATTTCTTTCTGTATTGACTGCTTTTGTTGTGGCAACATCCTTTGGTTGAACTTTATCTGCATTTTCTTTGCTTTGACCACCTATTTCAATTGATGTTGACTCCATTGGCTGTGATATTGCACCTTTTTGCAATTGTTGAGCATTGTCCACCTGCATCTGAGTAACATTTGACCTTAAAAGATCCACAGTACTTTCTGGCAGAATCTGTCTCTTTGGAGGAGATTTTGGTGGTGACTTTTGTGTAGCTTTCAAGAATTTAGCTCCCATTGACTTTGACATTTTTGTCACATGTTCCGGCAGCTTAAGGCTTTGCATCATCTTCAGATAGTCTTTACTTCAGTCGTACCATCCATAGGGGTTTCTACAAGGTTTTGATCTTGCTAATATTCGTTACCATGTGCATCTTGATATGCATATGTGAGCTTGATCACATGTAACTGCTTGAACATTGTTGGATTTGTTGGCTTTTGACTCTAACTTGTGGAGATCAGCTGAAACTTTTGTCCTTGATGATCTTCATATAAGCATTTGTCTGCAGATTTTGATGGAATCTGGTGCAATTGGAAACTTCCAACAACCATATGATCTTACAATGGTTTCTACCTTGAAGGGGTCTGTTGGCTAGAGGCTCTATGGCTTCTAACTGGTGTAGCATTTCCTGGTAATGATAAGTTGAGCTTGATGGATTTACAACTCCCCCCTTCCTAGGGTGATCACTATAGCCTGCTTCATTTTAAGAGTTCAAAGTTGTTTGGCTTTGGTTTAGTCTCACCTTTTGGGACTATGAAGGTATACTTTGGTAGCACTATTGACATTTTGGCATTTGTAAATCTTCTGCATAGTTTCCTATGTATCTCTGTGAAACATGACAAATTATTCCCAAGTCAAGCTATAAATAGCATTATCTTTACCCTAATATTGTCTATCCCATGGGTCTCCTATGATATGAGCTTCTATGGTTTTAGGACCAAAGGCATCATAGATGATAGACTCTCATCTATATCTACGATTGTTTTGGTCAAAGTATATGCTCGTTTGGTCACAACATCGAAGCTTGATTTCCAATGGAAGAGAGTTTGGCTCTGAACAAATTTCTAGGTTCACTCAGGTAATATCCTTCAGCTCTAGAAAGGATGGGCTATAATAGATTCTTTCTTCTGAAATGGACCATCCTTTGTGATCTATCACTGGACGCACTTCTATGAGCTGATATGTGGGCCGTTCAAACACTGGTTGATCCTTTTTGTAAAGTTTCCCTTTTTTATCTACATAGTGTGCATATGAAATATGGCTACCATACAAAGCTACATCATTCTGTTGGATGTGTCCCTTAGACTCGTGAATGATTGCCACTTGTGGTAGTGGATGCAAAATTATTTGCAAAATTAACCGTCTTTTAAACCTTTGGTGAGATCTCGACACCTTTACTAAATTCATGCAGGAATTTGTTATTCAAAGAATCAATTTTAATCTTTTCACGTTTCTGTGCATCTTTATGCTCATTTTGAACTTGCGGTGCTTTTACTGGTGCTTCTAATGGTAATGCAGAATCATCTGATTGCATTAAACATGACAAGTTAAATGCACTTACATCGAGATTCGCATTTCCAATTTTCTCTGTACCTTGCTTGGCAGTTGATTGTTGTTTGGATTTCTTGGATAATATTCAACAAAATGTCCATCTTTTCATCCACAATCTGAGCAATACGCCATGACTGTTGGTATTTCATTTGGTTCGGTCATGTCAATCTCTAGTTGAGAAGTTTCTGCTTCTATGTTGGCCAAGATGTCGACATCTTCTTTTAAAACACTAAGCATCAAGCTCGATCTTGACCTTTGTACCATCTTTGGCTTGGTTCTCCAATTAAACTGGCCATATAGCTGTAAAATCTGCTCTGTTGCAGTTGTGCATGTGTTGCCAGTGCTACTAGCTTTCTTTTGTTGTACTTCAACTCTCGATTCGATTTGAGTCCATGTTGGCTTGTTCTGTAAAAACTGTCTCCTAGCAGATTTTTGTATTGATTAGCAAAATTTCTCCTGCTTGGTTTGATAAAACTGCTTGTGTCAAAGCACTTTTGCAGTTGGCTGCTCTTCAATCTCACAAGAGTTGATTAACTCTAGCTCAAAAGTTTCAAAATTATTTGCAACCTTTTGAAACGATGAAAAATTGGGCCTTTGACAGATTAATCTGCAATCCACCGTGATTTGTGTCTGTTCGTAGCGCAATTACTCGCACTAGTCAATTTCTAACATGCAAATTTTTAAAAAAAATTACCTGCCGCTCAAGTGCTTTGAGTTAGTCGATTTCTCGCTTTTCTTCTACTGGTTTGGTTCGCTTTGGCACAGTCTGCTCCTCTTTTTGCGATGTGCGCGAAACACTTTCTGGCTTTGCTTTCGCTATTTCTGACTTTTTTCGGCCTCGTTCTGGCTTTTTCTGTCTTTTACTCGCACTTTCACAGATTTTCTTATTATTTTTCCTACTTATTTGTGAAATTTTGAATTTTCTTCATTTTTTGGTCTTTTTATGATTTTTTACAATTTTTTTGGAAAACTTTTAATTTTTGATAACCTTTTTGGTAATTTCTAATTTTTTATGATTTCTTTGAAGGTTTTATAAATTTTACAATTTCTGGGATTTTTTCCAATCAATTTTAGATTTTTTAATGAAATTTTTCATGTTTTTTGAATTTTTTATGTTTTTTAATGATTTATCTATGAGTGTTTTTTATTTTTTGTGATTTATTTGTGAATTTTTTAAATCCCTTTTATTGATTTTTTATGAGTTTTCTATTTTTTTATGATTTTTTTGTAAAGTTTTGATTTTTTTTTAATGAGGTTTTTTAATTTTTGTGAATTATTTATGTGTTTTTCTTTTTTTTTGCAATTTTTTAAAAACCCTTTTTTATTTTTGTTTTTTTAAAATTGTTTTTTTTTCTTTTTTGTGAGTTTTTATTCTCTTTTTTTGAATTTTTTTATGTTTTTTTTATAAATGAGTTTTTGAAATTGAAATTTACAGAAACAAACAAACCAAAAAGAAAAAACAAAAATATACTTACCTCAGTTACCTGGAGGTCGTTGACCAGCTGAGCAGAGCGCGTTGATGCAGGGACGCGGGCTAAGTAGAGTGCGCTGATGCGGGGACGCGGGCTGTCAGCGCCAGCAGCGTGTGGTAGACAGCGTGTGGTGGGCCAGCAAACGGTGCGCGGGAGAGAGCAGAGAGGTGATGTGGACAGCATTGACAACGGACCTGAGCGCACGAGGGGAGTGGGAGGCGGTACACGACAAGGAGGGTGGGTGTGTGGAAACGACAAGAGAAAGAGAGCGTGACAAGAGAGGGAGAGAGACCGCGTTCTCACCGAGAGAGAGAGAGAGAGAGAGAGAGAGAGAGAGAGAGAGAGAGAGAGAGAGAGAGAGAGAGAGAGAGAGAGAGAGAGTGAGTGAGTGTGTGTGAGTGAGAGTTAGAGAGAGTGTGAGAGGGGAAAGAGAGAAAGTAAGAGGGAGAAAAAGGGAGAGAGAGAGTGTGAGTTAGAGAGAGTGAGTGCATGTGTGAGAGTTAGAGAGAGAGGTTCACGCCAAGGCTAGAAAAAAACCATTTTTCTTAACCGACGAAAATAAGGGCCAACTTGAAATTCTCTCGGTTTTTAGGTCGAAATTTGAAGCTTTTGAAGGTAAATTACACTAAAACTTGTGGAAATCGCCCGGTTTTCTTCAAGGCAAGCTCAAAATCTAAAGGGGATTTTCAGTTTTCAGTCGGTTCAAATACATTAGGCCTGTTTTTTTCTACTTGGTCACTCACGGACAACAAGAGAGAGGGGGAGTGTGACGGGAAGAGAGAGAGAGAGTGAGGGGGCTAGGAGAGAGAAAGTTAGAGAGAGAGTGTGGATGGGAGTGTCTGTGTGTGATGGGTGGTGTTCCCCCGGAGAGAGAAGAAAAAGAGTATTTTATTGTCGGCGATAATTATCCTAGTAGATTGCAAAGATCTGTCCGCCACGGGAAGTTTTATGCGCCGCAAGGCACGGAATCAAAGTCGAACCCGACTTTTTATCAAAAATTTTAATTTTTTATTTCCAATCGTCTAGAAATGCCAAAAATAGGCCGAAAATTAGCCAAACTCCAAAAATCAACAGAAAATCCCTAAAACTGCCAAAAAAATCCAAAAAATTCCCAAAAATTTATAAAAACCTTAGAAAATCATCGTCATTCACAACTGAGCATTTTCGACATGCAACAGCACACCAAAAATAGCAATTTTTATCAAAAATATAATTTACGACACAATCGTCAACCCAGCCCTCGGAAATAGCAAAACGCCCAAAGAGGGCACAAATGCAAACAAAATGATGCCGTAAATATGCACACACAAAATAGCTCGTAAAGATTGCAAAATCAAATTTCTATGGAATTAAACAAAAATTAATGCAAAAATTAGCAAAAAATTACCAATAATTACCAAAAAAATTATGCAAAAGAATCTACAAATTCTCCACACATTGGGGAATAGTGAAGTTAAATAAAATTACGCAAATCACATCAATTCAATTGCCAGACAATTTCATCACTAAATTCAAGACTAGGCAATTAAACCGGCAAAATTATTGACAAAATTAAGTCAAAATTTGACGCAATTGGAGTGTGTAAATCACTGTTTTGAGCACAAAAAAATAGAAATTAATCATTACACACATCCATTATGCAATCAGAATATGAATCAATCATGCAAATTAAAACACTTTTTAGGCACACACACACACACACACTCTAAAAAATTGGCAGTTTTTACCAATCTTTATGTGCGCACACAAAAGGGTTAAACTTGTTAAATCTTCAATATGACTTCACAAATCAATAGTCGCGCATGAGCAAAACACAAATCAATCATCAGAATTGAAAAATCATAACGCACACATTGATTTTTTAGTGCACAAACATGGGCAAAATAGTGCACACACCTAAAATTAGCATACACACACTCAATTAGAATGCACACACACTT
This sequence comes from Adiantum capillus-veneris, assembly GCF_014529385.1. NCBI lineage: Eukaryota > Viridiplantae > Streptophyta > Polypodiopsida > Polypodiales > Pteridaceae > Adiantum > Adiantum capillus-veneris. The sequence goes on from NC_140952.1 coordinate 133,474,951, forward strand.
GATTTTACTGCACACATACTTGAAATTGACCATCCAAGCATGCAATTAACTCAATTAGAAATCCACAGTCACTAATTAGCAATTGAAACTTGTCAAATCATATGCCACCAAATCTTAAAAATTTCGGCATTACGACGGCGTGAAAATGAATAATCGCAAAATTTTCAATCCACATTGCATCAACATAGCATAGCATTACATTGCATCATCATGGTGGAAGTTCTACACATCTCTAGATTCTAGGGAGGTTGAAAATACCACCTTGATTACCTTTCCGTTGAAGATCAATTGAATGGTCGAATGCTCCAATCCTTCATAGCAAGTTAATAAGTTAGCAAAACTTAGTCAAATTAGCAAGGGGCTAGTGTGAAATTAGAGTGTGGATACACACAATTGGCAAGATATGGTGACAAATTAGGGAATTATGAACACATTGCTTCATGGACACACATGCAAAATCCACAAAAGCATCAACACACAAGTGAAATTGGTAGTGAAATTAGTGAGGAAACGCATTCAATTATGCCACAATTACACTAATGTAGGCCATCGTCCCTGATAGCGGCGCCAAATGTTGGGGGTTCCATCGTTGCAAATAGCGCCAATGACCAACAAAATTGTCAATACGGAGGAATGAGCTACCCGGCTAGGGCATGGAAACACTCACACAGTTAGTGAGCTAATCATGGCAACACAAATGGTTAACTCTACGAGGGAGCTTCTATGCTTATGGACAAGCGAAGCCGCAATGAAGAGCAATCTCCACATCCACTTCTCTTCACCTCTAATCAACCCAATCACACACACTACGATTGCAAGACGCACACAACACTAATCCTATCATGCAACACACACACATAGATCTATTGAGCACCACACTCCAATCAAATCTACATGCACACACAAGCAAAAGAGGGAAATCACACAAGATTAGAGAGGGATTAACCAATGATTAACTAAGATCTAGCTAATCTAAGCATCATAGGAAATCATAAGAAGTATGAGAGAGACATAGTGAAAGAGAATGAATCATTGATTAGTGTTAATCAAGTCTCATGAGTAAGGAGAATCTCAAGGACTCCATAGCCACACACCTCAAGAGCTCTCACCAAAGAGTGCTCTCAACAAATGAGCTTGAGAACCCTAATTTCTTTTACTCACTGCCTTATATACCTAAGGTAAAAAATATGCAATGTCCGGGTGTCCAAGGTCTTTAGGGCTCCACCACTTACTGAATCTGCAACCTAGGCACAATAACTGACCTATTCTTTACAGCTTGGAACTCCCCTTGAGCCCGTAACACATTAAAATATTACAATGGCTTGAAATAATTCAAAAAAAAATTTATACGTGACCATTTTGGGAAAATGTGAAAAATCTGTAACTCCAATCTTTACTGCTTCTTTGTATTCATTCTCGATGTGCATTTGTACGTCTTCAGTCTTTAACAGCTTCTGTTAACTGACATTGACTCAGTTAACAACAGTTGCTACACTCCCACTCCAACAACGAAGCAGAGTATGCGGCCCTAATTTTTTGTTTAGAACAATGTGTTTTACAAGGGGTTCGGTGCCTAAATGTGTTTGGTGATGCCATGCTCTTAATTAAGTAGATAAATGGTACTTGGGTTTGTAAAAATTGGGTTTTGCTTGGCCAATTGCGCCAAGTTAAGGATCTGTTAAGGAAGTTCAAAGCACTGCAATTATTTCATGTCCCTAGGGTAGCGATGTTCCAATCGGAGAAATCAAACTAAAGCTGCCCCTCTTTCAGGGTAGCGATGCTATGCCTGATATCATCAGCTTCTTAGATATAGGAGAATGTCCTGAAGGGTATACCAATGGTAAAAAATAATGGCTTGTCCGAAAGGCAACAAGATATCACCTTATAAACAACACCTTGTACTGCAAGGGCAAAGACCAGATTCTCATACGAGTGCCAATATCCAGTGAAATCACGGAGGTAATCTCAAGTTTCCATAATGGTGTTTGCAGTGGCCGCTTTTCTCTAGATATTACTAGTAGGAAGATTCTACATGCAGGATTCTCTTGGCCTAGTTTGAACAGGGATGTGCATCATTGGTGTAAAACATGCAGAGCTTGTCAAGTATCCAGTGATCAAACACTAACCTATGGCCCACAGACTCATATCATCTCATATGGCCCATTTGAGAAGTGGGTAATAGGTGCAATTTTTCCTTTACCAAGGGCCCAATTAGGTAAATTGTACATTCTAGTTGGTGTAGACTACATGACCCGATGGGCGGAAGTAGTAGCCACCACACCCATTACAGCCCAAGAAGTGGAGAAGTTCATATTTGAGCACATATGTTGCTGTTTTGGAACACCGCTGGAGATAATATTTGATAGAAGTCCAGGTTTTAGAGGCAACTTGGTGGGAGAACTGATGAAAAAGCTAGACATCCCACGTCGACACTCCACTCCATACTATTCACAGTGCAATGGTCTAGTAGAAAAGTTAAATGACATGATGTGTAAGATCATCACAAAGTAGGTGAATAACCACACAAGTGATTGGGATAAGCATCTCATGGCCACTCTTTGGGCCTACCGCACGACATTCCAAACATCACTAGGTTTCACCCCTTTTCATCTAGTATATGGAAAAGAGGCCATTCTACCCATTAAGGTACATATAGCCAGCTTGCAAGTCATGGATAGTTATTTACAACGCCCAATTGCCCATCTCCGCAACCACATTTTAGATCTAGAAAGGCTTCATCTAGATAGGGAAGATGTGATCAACCACTATGCAACGCAAGCAGAACGACGCCGACTCACGTTCAATCAAGGTCTTAAGGAAAAGGGTATGAAGAAAGGAATGTTAGTGTTGAGATACGACAACAGATTTGACACGAGGAAAGATAAGAAGTTTTAGCCCAGATGGGAAGGGCCATTCATCGTCAAAAACAAATACGCCAATGGAAGCTACAAATTGATGGAAGTAGATGATCGAATTCACAAGACCAGAGTCAATGGATGGAGGCTAAAAAGGTACTTCTTAAGGTTTAATCTAGAGTTCATGCTAGATATTCCAGAGGAGGGAGAACCCTCCAACTCCGCTGCTAGAGAGTCAGAAGCATAGCTAGAGACATGAATGCCTCTATCCAAAAGGGGAGGTCTAATGATGGCCGGCTTTGACAAGTTAAACCACGGGAACGAACCCCATTTTAGTGAGCTTTTCATAATGAAAAAAAAAAATCATTTTCCCTCCCTTGCATCGCCGCCATACCCCCCCCTGCTCATGCGCATGTAGGTGGGCCATCCCCCCGCCCCCCCCTTGGCACCACCCTTCCCCCTCTCCTCCATTATCCACCTCTCCTCTCTCTCTCTCTCTCTCTCTCTCTCTCTCTCTCTCTCTCTCTCTCTCTCTTCCCTCAGCTTGGTGCCAACAACTTCTCCCCCTCCTCCATTATCACTCCAAGCCAAAACCCTCTCTCTCTCCCTTGTTCGTCATCAGCCCATGCAAGGCACAAGACTCTCTCTCTCTCTCTCTCTCTCTCTCTCTCTCTCTCTCTCTCTCTCTCTCTCTCTCTCTCTCTCTCTCTCTCTCTCTCTCTCTCTCCCCACACACACACACACCGCCACACCTGCCACACACACACACACTTACACACACTCTGCCTCCCTCTCTCCCCATCTATCGCTCACTGTCTCCCTCCCTCTCTCCCTCGTTCAGCCTCCCTCTCTCCTGTGTCGGCAGCCCGTGCAAGGAGCATGGCGATAGGCACACTCTCTCTCTCTCTCTCTCATTATTTATACACACACGCAAACCACACACCCCATACACACACACACACACTCACCCTCTCCCTCTCTCTCTCCCTCTTGTTAACCCTCGCTCTCTCTCCCCTTGTCATGTATCAACATCAACCATGTAAAAAAACCTCTCTCTCTCTCCGTCGTTCAACCTCTCTCTCTCTCTCCCTCGTTCAACCTCTCTCTCTCTTCCTCGTTCTCTGTCGGTTCAGCATGTTAAAAAAAATATATCTCTCTCTCTCGTTCCCAGACACACACTTGCCGATATCCCTCTCTCTCTTTCAGTGAAAATATCTCTCTCACTCTCTTTTCATACACAAACACTGACACACATGCATACACACTCACGAGTTCAAGATAGCCCTAGAAGCTTTAGACAACCAGGGGGACCACTGTGAGATGGAGTTTTGGAAGTATCTGGGTAATTCACCCCATTCTAGTGCCCCCTGGTTGCTCTATCGCACTTTTGCACCAGCTCTCCCATGATGCCACTCAGTCTTATTACATACCAGAGTAACTTACGAAGTGTCTTTATCACATAGTGATTAAAGACTATTTTTTGTACATAGGGTTAACTTTTAGATGGTGGATTTAGAAAAAAAGTATGTATACTCTTACTTCTAAGTAAACTTGGAGTTATTTGATTGTTTAGTGTATAGATTTTGTGAAAAAAATTAATTTTTTAATAAGGAAGTTGTATAGATAATTTGAGTAGATGCCCAAAACATATTATTTTTATTATTCAAAATGACACAATGTGTGCATGCCGTGATTACTTCAAAAAAATATGTGCCCATGCCACCCCCCCCCCTTCCTTCTGTGCACGAGGACACTTGGCCTACCTCTGTTACCTTCCAAAGTTTGCTTCTTTAGCCAACATGCCGCACACTGCTGCCAAGTGGCGCCACTACCCAACATCCAACCTTCGCATGACTCTACACCCTCCTCTCTTTTCCTTCTTAAGTATACCCTTCTAGAGGGTATCTACCGAGATACCCTCTAATAAAACCAAAATCAAGATCATAACTCCTTACTAAAAACGGAATTTTTTTCAAAGTTAGTTTATCATAGAGCATGATACAAAACTATGATAATACTTTGCTCTTTCTCAAACCTTGGAAACTAATAAGAAGTTGAAATATAAAGTGGATTGGCTTACTCTGCTTATCAATTGTGGAGGGTGAATTGGTACGAAGAGAAGTGCTCAAACAACATTTGGGAGTCAAAGTCGCCAAGGTCAATGAAGATCTTCACTTGGAAGGTATTGTCGTAGGAAATCCCAACTCAAAACAAGATTCTTGTGAGAGGACTTGGCACCTACAGTTGCCCTAGGTGCAAATCTCCTTCAAAGGAACCCTTGCATCTCTTTAAAGATTGCCCTTCTGCATAGGGTCTTTCCACCAAGGTTTGCAAATGCATGGGAAAGACATGGAAGGTGTTATTCTTTAGGAATGACTTAGTTATGGGAGGGAGATGTTGGGGTAAAGGCGTTACACCTCTTCCCATGGCCGACGGGCGACCGGCCACCTACCCACTATACAAACTTACCTTATTCTTCATACACTAAGAATAAGGAGCTCCTCTAACTTCTTGGAGGTTGCTCCACTCAGACAAAACCACGTTCTTGACTCTCCCCTTCCTCGTAGGCACTGTAATGCACCTCACACACACCCATCCACGCACAATGCACTTTCAATCGGTATCAAAGCTTGCGAGATCTTTTCATCGTGGAGAAAAGAGATGACATGTGGACTCTCGGTGGCATGCATGCCTGCACACACACATAGGCGGTGTGTGTAGGAATCGATGAATAAGCCACAGCATCGCCTGGCATTGACCACAATATCCTCCTTAGTAGTGGCTTCTTCTCAGCATGTGTCGGCCTTTCAATGTTCTTCTACGGCTCGGCATTGACTTATATTTTGAAAGTTTCAACATTAGGCTAGTCATCGGTTTGTAATTTGACTAGCACACTTTTTTTTGGCGGCAGAAGGGAACATGGAACTTTTTTTCTTGGCCTTGAGCGAGAGCAAGAGAAAGTGGCCTGGCTCCTCCAGCACAGCTTCACCACCTTGCTCCCATGCTCATTTTGGAGCGGTTTTTTGCTCCGAAAAACTTCCTTGACATCCCTAGCTTCTTGATTTTGATGTAGAAGGAGACAGATGAGGGAAAGTGGCATCAGCTCTTCTCTAGCCTTGCATCTAGAGTGGCTTGGCTCTGCAACATCTCCTCGATGACTCCCCTCTGATGGTGTTTTGGCTTCAACAATTCTCTAGATTTTTGTTTTGACCACACATACCGACACATACGGCTTCGACGGACCATTCTAGAACCTGGTGGACTTACTCTGTTTTTCCATATGGTACCACGTGATTGTACAAGAGGGGGTTTTTGGATTTTGTACATAAGCTTATACAATAGGGGTAGCCCCTCATTATTGCATATTCATACCGTATATGTAAGGGGTGGGGGTGGGGGGTTACATAGGGGCTACATAAAACTACCTGGGCCACCTTAAATAAAATGGTTGTTTTAAGAGAGAGAGAGAGAGAGAGAGGGCATCTGCTAAGTCATTAGGGCCTCCCAGTTCTATCAGATTTTCTCATCCCGCATCTTCAAACCCTTTGTGAGTCTGTGAGTGTTGACCCGTGAGAACCTTAGAGCACATCACATCATCCCTCTTGGTTGACTTTGACCAAGAAGTAGGAGAAACACAAAAAAAGTTAGCTTTGAGCTCAAGCAGTAGTGCTCACTACCGCTGCATTGTTTGGGTTCGACCCTTGAAGAATCCTAACACTTTGGGAGGAGATGAAATGGGTGGTGGGTTATTCATTTTCATTTCATACAAAGGAAAGATAGAATCTTTTTGGCTAAAAGGTTGGAATTTAGGCGGGCTAGAAATTCCATTTCACTTTAATACTAAAGATTAGAGTAGCAAACTGCATGCACATTTAAATTCCCTCTTGCCGCCACTCCTCTGGGCTCTCTGCAGTGCTCCCTCAATGGGTCACTCCGCCTCTTGTGCCCATCTCTCTCTCTCTCTCTCTCTCTCTCTCTCTCTCTCTCTCTCTCTCTCTCTCTCTCTCTCCCCCCCCCCTTCTCTCTCTAAGTCCTCCATAGCTGCTGCAAGTGCTTGCGGACGCAGCACAAATCCATATCAACCAGCTCCTCATTGCCAACCATATTCAGCTTCAACAAAACCTCTCTCTCTCTCTCTCTCTCTCTCTATATATATATATCTATATATATATATATATATATATATATATATATATATATATATATATATATATATATATATATATATGTATGTATGTATGTATGTATAAGTACTATGGCACTATTTTGATTGTCTTCATTGTTGTGTCAATAGCACCCTCGCACATTCCACATGGAATCACATAATACTCATGATGGCAGTACAAATCCCCTTTACCTTCCTCCATTATCTACTACACAACATATCCCATGGGATCTTCTGTCGAGTCTACAAAACTACTGGACTGCAAAGAAGAGGGAACAAAGAAACATGCAAAAAAGGATGGCACGAGCACGAGAGGATGGTGACATTGATGAGAAGGAGGCAAAGAAAATCTATAGGGTAGAGAAAATCTGTAGGGCAGTTGCTAAGTGTTGGCATAATCAAACAAACGGGCTTTTCGAGGGTCTTCAATGGAGCATTCTATAGCAACTTCTCAGTCATCCAACGTTCTCAATGTTGCAACCCACATCGGAGATAGTTGGGACGCTGATTTTCTCTAGCATTTGTCATACATTCTCTGAGGTGAAGACTCCTCGTTCAAACAATGAGCTATTTTTGAAACAAGCTACTATCATGGCATTCCTCAATGGAGTCAATGGAGCTACGATGTAATGAGCAGTAATGATGTTGCAAAGGCATTAGGACTTCATCGAAGAAATGTCGGGGGAGCCATTTTCCGGCTGCAAACTGATATGGAGGAGGGGTCACTTCCCTTAGACATGTGTCAACGTCAACAGCATAGGACCAGTACCTTAACAATTGAAATCAAAGAAATCGTGTTTCAATTTTGGTCAATGGAAACCCGCATCTCCCCAAACAAGAAAGTTGTCGTTCGAAAGAGAATCGGGAAGAGGGCACATGTGGTGCATCCAGTGCATCTCCTCGATTTACCTCAGGTATATCAGCGTGAAAACATCTTCAAAGTGTGTCACAATGCTTTACTTAGTAATTTTGGGTGCTTAGAAAAGCTCTGAAATCCTTTATAAGTGTCTCAAAGTGCTTCAAAGTGCATCACTTAGAGACTGCAAATGCTTGAAAGCGCCAGAAAAGTGTGAGTGCACCGAAGTGCCCCAAAGTGCTTCATAGTGCTTCAAACTGCCATAAAGTGCTTCATAGTGCTTGAAAGTGCCACAGAGTGCCTCAGAGTGCTTTGAAGTGCCACAAAAGTGCTTGAAAGTGCTATTAAAGTGCCACCAAGTAGTTTAGAGTGCACCAAAAGTGCTGGTAAAGTTCTTCAGAGTGCTATCAAGTGCCACAAAGTGCCTCAGAGTGCTCTTAAAGGGCACTAAATTGCTTCAGAGTGCTTTCAAGTGCCCCAAAGTGCTTTACACTGCTATAGAGTTCTTCAGAGGGCACCAAAGTGCATGACAAGTTGCTTGAAAGTGCCATGTGGTGCTTGAAAGTGCCACAAAGTGCTTCACAGTGCTTTCAAGTGCCCCAAAGTGCTTTAAAGTGCTACAAAGTGCCCCAAAGTGCTTCAGAGTGCTCTCTAAGTGCACTTCACTAGTGGACACCAACTCCCACTCTTCACCAACTCCCATTGCTCAACCAACCCCACCTCACTTTGGTTGAAAATGTGGAGAAATGACATACCTATTTTTTTTTGTGGACAAAAGGTGAAGTCATACCTACTTTTATGAAAATACACCCCGAGGTGGTAGTAGGTAAGTGTTGCAACTAGATTTTAGTACTTTATAGTATTTTTAAATGTCTTTTGTGTGGTAGAGGGATTTGTACACGCGGTTCCAGGAGGCTCATCCGAACATTAGGATGTCCCTTAGATGCTTTGAGGGTCTTAAGTCATACTTTGTACGCAAGTTGAAGGACCACAACACCTGCTATTGTGAATACCATGTTCAGCTTGTTTACTTGAAGGAAGGCTTAAATCAGATGCATTATGGAAGAAACAAGCTACATAGAACGCCATGCTTTTGCAGGTGTCTTGTGTGCAGTCCAAGTGATGGAATAGCGCAATGCAGAGCATCAAAACCCACTTTTTCATCCTTGACAGAACTATGGGAGTCTGTATTGTGTCCAAAGCCAACTCATAGTGCTTTTCACCGTAGCAAATGCCTTTTGGGAAAATGCACTGATTGCGAGATTGAAAGGCTCCTATTGTGTCCCTTCGAAGAGAGTGATGGTATCTCTAGAATGACTGTCAAGCTTTTTGAAAAGGTTCCTACACAAGAAAAGAATGAAAAAGGTCTAGATAAATGTCAAAAAGACCTCGTGGTTCAGCAGCTCAATCCGATGAGTCTCATTTCTGTGCTCTGAGGGAAACTAGGGAAGTTCATCGAACACAGCTACTTGTACATGTGGCAAGCTCAACATTTGAAGGAGTGTTTGGCCAATTTTTATGACGATGTAGTGGTGTCTATAGTAGATTTTGCAAAGAATTACTCCTTCAAGGTACAGAATGAGATCCAGCCAATGATTTGGTATTCATCTCAGGTCACAATCTTTGTTCACATTTCATACTTACGTAATACGCTTGGTGCTATACAAAAGACGACTCACTTCTACATCTCTGACGACAAGACACATGACACTTTGTTGGTGCAACAGTGTTTTCTTTTGCACAATGAATGGCTGAAAAGACACGGCTATAGTGTCAAGAGACATTGGGTTTGGTCGGATGGTGCTGCATCACAATTCAAAGCAAGGCAGCCATTCTATTTTGTTTCACAATTCTTCAATATGAAAAGTGTCAAAATGACGCACAATTTTTTTGTCCATGGAAAGGTTGAACAAGACGGGGTTGTTACAGTGGTCAAAAGATCCCTCACACACGAGCAGTTGAAATCTGACGGGTGGGAGCTGCATAACGCTTCAAGAGTTATTGTATTCCTCAATGCAACTCTCAGAAATCAATGCCCACAAACAGGAAAGAAAGTCGATCGTGCTTTCTAGGAGGTGGATCTTGGTGATGTCGATAGAGTTATAGAGTGGGATTGCAAGCACATGACAAGGTCTCAATCTTGGCACTGTCATTAGGAAGAGAATGGAGTGTAGGAGGGCCTCTTTATTTGGAAGTTTAAGAGACTCAAACCTTTAGTATTAAGAAAGAAATCAAAGGACAAATTTTGAATTCAAACAGGTAAAACAACTAGTTTATTTATATTCAAAACTTCCCCCCAAAATGAAATTTAAAATTTAGTGAGCAAAAGCATATCTATGTAAAGAGCTCGGCATGTAGATTCTAGATCTATAATCTCCGCTCAAATCAGAGATCATATGTAGGAGTTATAGAAGGCCAAAAATCATAAATTTTTTCTCCCCCTTTTTGGGGGAAAAAGTGCATCCTTTGACCACTCTTACACACCCACCATTCTTGCACACATGGCATGTATCTATTCATCCAAATTTTAATCACCTCCATAATCTCATGGCAAATAAAGTGGCCCTCCTAGACCCCATCCTCTTCCTAATGTGTCAATGGCTACATTCAGACAGATATGCACGGACTAAGGCACAGACTGCTCTCTTGCTTTTGTGGTGCGTGCATCAACGGTCAATGGAAGAGATGTGCCAACAAATATCATGTGTAGGGGTGGGTATACTTGCAAATACAACCCACAATTACGGATGAAATCGATGGAGAAGCGTCGAGAAAGGATGAGGATGAATACGCCCCCATGTATGCTAGCCACCACGATGACCTGAGCGGTGCCTTGATGGTTGGCCAGAACTTTGCAATGACTGCAGAGGAGGCACATGCAGACTTCTACATCCTAAAATGCACCAACACAAAGCACTTGGCCAAAATAGAGGAAAAGGATCAATGGCACAACATCATTAAGGAAAATTCGTATGTGGTTGAGGGCCTATTCTATGACAAGTTAAATGGACGAGATGATACTTATGTCCTTTTGGACAACAAGCCCACTCCTCTAATCTACTCCCATCTGGTGCTATGCATCAGGTTTTCCATGTTCCCGAGGGAAGGTGAGCATAATGTATATGATATGTCAAATGACATATTCGATTAAATCTATAGCAGCACGCCGCTAGAGGAGAACTTGTAAGATTTATCTCTGTAAATTTGACATTGGCCAGCACTTTTAACAATAGCTAGCACTTTTTTTTTTCTTAAAGGGAGACAGTGAACTATATTGAAGAGAGCTGGGAAGGATTACATCAAAGCTGAGGGAGGGGGGATCACGTGACTACTTCCCTCTTAAAATTATAGCTAATATTATGGGTTGCCATCCAATGTGGCAATCATTTGGAGGATGTTGTTGGTGTCCAATTGTTGCTTCCACAGATCTAGGATGCAATCCAAGCTGAAGGATATTCCAATGTTGGTGGTGCAACACAACCCCCTCTTCCAAGGTGCTCTCACCGACAAAAAAATGTCGTTGAATTTCCTCTTCCAACCTGCTGATGCTTCTATTCATGGGTAGACATCCACCTTGAGAGTAGTGAAAAGGTTTTTTCTATTGAATGTCCTGTTGCTACATCTAAGCCACACCAACGTGGGGTAGAATCAATAAGAGTCTTTCCCTTTTGAAGGTTGGAGCACACTGATTGCAGATTTTCAGCTTCACAAAGGGTATGCCAAACTCCTCATCCAGTCTCTGCTCAGAACCACTATTATCGACATTATCATAACCAACACTCAAATATGGCAACTTAGGGGAATCATCAACTTTTTCCTTTCCTTTTCTTTATACATTTGAAGAGTTCGCAGGACTCACTCTTTCACATAACCTGCCACTCCATGGATTCTCACCATGACTTGCACTAGAGGACCCTTGCGGCCCACTCAAAACTTGCACTCGTATTTTCTACAACCACATTCTCTCTTACATGAACCCCCAAATCATCTTTTACATGAGCATACCAATATATGCCATTTCATCAAAAACGACATTCTTGAGATAGGATAGCCCTAGAGTGATGGGCGTATATACAATGCACAGGGGGGAAAACCTCCTAGTGAGGGAATAAATGCCTCTATGGTCCTAAGTGTGTTCACACACATCACTACCACATGTATATTTACTTAGTGTGCAATGGAAAGAAAAGATAGCCCTAGAGTGATGGGCGTATATACAATGCACGGGGGAAAAAACCTCCTAGTGAGGGAAAAAAATGTCCCGATGGTCCTAAGTGAGTTCACACACATCACTACCACGTGTATATTTACTTATTGTGAAATGGAAATATAAGATATCCCTAGAGTGATGGGCATATATACAATGCACGGGGGGAAAAACCTCCTAGTAAGAAAAACATACCCGACGACTTCTGAGAAATTGTGTAAGGTTTCCAGTTCCTGAAACTTTAGAAATTGTATAAAGCCTACTCAAATTGATCTACTTGTTAAGAAAGCAATGTAGACTTGTCAAATGATAGCAAATATTAGTATTTTTGGAACCTTGATCATGACTTTACTATGGTTAGAAATTTTCAGAACTGAATTCCGATAAAAACTGGCATAGTTATGGGTCATGGAAGTTTACACTGTGGATTAATTTAATTAAATAAATTTTAATGTTTTAGTAATCAATAATGCAAAATATTTTTATCCTAAAGTTTCTAAATATTTACAGATAATTGCAGATATTTCAAAATTAATCATAAAAAGGTCAAAAAATTGAAGTAAACTTTTTCATTGGGACGGAGAATCCAGAAGAAACCCTTGTAATAGATGATGTCCAAGTATCACAAAATCAGTGGGTGTTTGATTAGGTGTCTAAAGTAATCTACCCAGGTAGAATTATACCCATAGGTGTAAGCCCTAGTTTTAGTGGACCAAAAGATATTGTATATTTTGATCCTATATTTGATCCACCCAAAGTCCACAAGATTCTAGTATAAGATTGTCGTCACCCTTGTATATAGTAGGATCTTCATGGATTGTATTAAGTCTAGTACATACTATGGTTCTCATGGGTATGCTATAAGCAGTTTTGTTTATGGTTTGGCAATTGTCTTCATCCTGTGTGCAAAATTTTTTAGTATAAGATAAGTTAAAAGCATAAGTAAGAGAGATTTCATTTGGTACTAAATTCCCACTAATTCAATCTCAGAGAAATACTTCTGTAAATAGCCTTTACAGTGTTGCTCAAGAGAAAAAATTACTACTAAAGCAAGTACAACTCCCTACCTTCAAGGGAGAGGGACCCAATTTAGAGCGAGATGCCGAAGTATGGGTAGATGCTATGCACGACTATTTTAGAACTACAGGAACTGCTCAGGAAAACCAAACAATGTTGGGTATGTTCTGTCTCAGCGGAGATGCCAAATTTTGGTGGAAGCAACACTGCAGAGATAATCCCACAAGTAGTCTGTCTTGGGAGAAAATGAAGCAGGCAATCAAAGAACGCTATCTCCCTCCTGCACATCAAGCTATCAACATGAACAAATTCTTTCGTCTACGCCAGCTAGGACTTTCACTAGAGGAGTACTACACCAAGTTTGTGTCTTTACGACGCTATGCTCCCCGCATGACCATGGAGCAACAAATTGCCCGTTTCTGTCAAGGCCTGAATAAACCTTTGAGTATACGTCTCGAAGCCATGAGGCCTACATCAATTCAGGATGCCCTTCTTAGGACTAAGCCTCTTGTAGCCGAAGGAACCAACTCTACAAGGAACTATAATAGATTTAATAACTTTAGGGGAAGAGCCAGTGGAACTTTCAACCAAGGATATCAACAACGTGGAGTAGCTGCAGCAGTGAATTTGGAGCAGACCTTCCCAAATGTTAGAAGCAATGGATGCAATCAAATGGGACACTATAGAAATAATTGTCCTGAAGAGAAAAACCCTCGAACTACTGCTAGAGCCATTCCTCAAAATCAAGAGATAATCTAAGAGGACGTAGAAATGGAGGATGAGGTAGAGGAAGAGCAAGAGGAGCTAGATCTTATTCAATCATGGGAGAACCAACCTTAATGAATGAGGAAGATGAAAGAGCCACTCGCTTGACTACAGTTAGTAATCCTAAAGCTCAACAATAGGCAGTTTTGTAAACCATTATAAATCAATAATGTAAAACTTTGAGTTACTTATATATTATAATGGTATACATTATTTTCTTTCCCAAAATTACTTAAGGAATCTAAAGTTAAATTACCATTCAATCAAGAAATTAAGGGTTGATCTAGAAAATGAGACAGAGGTTCTCAATAGAAAGAAAAGAATTTGAATCTTGAGAATAAGATAGTTACCAAGAAACCAACTCACATTCTTTGTGTACACAATAGCCTTCCTTGAAAATGACCTAGATATGGAAGTATTAATGTATAAGACTAATAGGAAGCCAAAAAGAACTCTTGGTATGATACTTCTTAAAACCCTTTACATATCGTTGGTCAACCAGGTTAAAGCACACAGAGGGTACCTCTGGTGCAATAGTGGAAGCTTGTGCCGAATGCAGATTGCTCAAGATGGCAAGAACACGCTGAGCGCATTCAGATTGGCAAAGTTGGAATACATGATACTTGTCGAGCGCTAATTGCTATGAATGGTCAGTTAGACCGAGTGCGTTCTTGTTGACAAGGTGGATATATGGATATTTCATGGAATAGGTTGAGATGAGGACATCTCAATTCCTTAAGTTGGGGTGATTGTAGCGTTTCCAATTCCTGAAACTTTAGAAATTATATAAAGCCTAATCAAATTGATCTGTTTGCTAAGAAAGCAATGTAGAATTGTCCAACCGTGGAAAATTTTGGTATTTTTGGAACCGTAATCATGACTTTACTATGGTTAGAAATTTTCAGAATTGAATTCCGATAAAAACTGACATAGTTATGGATCCTAGAAGTTTACACTATGGATTAATTTATTTAAATAAATTGTAAGGTTTTAGTAATCATTACCGCAAAAGACTTTTATCCTAAAGTTCTTAGATATTTACAGATAATTGCATATATTTTTAAAATTAATCATGAAAAGGTCTAATAAATAGAAAAAAATCGATTTTGTGTATCTGGGGGGCTATGTGGGACAGTGATGAACTTTCCCAGGATAGAATTAGCAACAGGTGGCGCTAAGGGAACGTTGGGGACTGGCTTGAGGTGAAAGTAACTGCTAGAAGCAGCCTAGGAGCCCTAAAAACCTATAAATAGGTCCCCCCTCTTCACAAAAAAAAGAATAGACTCAGAGGCCTAGCCATTTCTCTCTCACCTAGAGAGAACTCCACTCAAAAATCACTAAAGAGCAAAAACTCTAGTTGATTAATCCACGATAATTAGTTTAACTCCTTTTTATTAGCAAAATTATGATAATTTATCTATATTTTTCTAATTAGTCCATTTAATTAAGAAGATTAAACTTATTTACTCTCTTAATTCTTAATATTTTGTTGACTAATTTGATTAAGATTAGGGATATTAATCTAATTAATTACTAAGCCATATTAGGGCTAAAACTAATCTTTTTGGACATAAATTCAGGATAGTTATACTAATTAAACTTACATTAGTATACGATAATTATCAAAGTTGTGTTAAACTCCCAAGATGCTAAAAAATTTATCTTTTAATTTTTTGATTAGTTTTTATAATTAATTAGGCAAAACTAAGCTGTTTTTAATCAAAAAAATTAGTGGACAAACTATTTAATTAGCTCAAAAATTCTGAAGTTAATTATCACAATTAGAAAATATTGTTAGAAACAAACAATAAATTATTCATTAACAGATAATTAATCTAAGTATTTAATTAAGTTAGAATTAACTATTTTTAGCTATAAATTAAAGGAGGAAATTCAAAAAATATGTTAAATAATTATGTACTATTTATTAGAGTTAGTTTACCTGTTAGAGAATCTGTGCTAATTATCTTGCGGTTAAAAAAATAATATAGCTATTTATCTAAGTCAAATTATACTAATTGTAGCTATAAATTAAAGAGAAAAATAAAAAAACATGTTTGATAACTATGTGCTATTTATTAGAGTTTGTTTACATGTTTCAAAATTTATGATAATTATATCAAGGTTAAAAAAAATAATATAGCTATTTATCTAGATCAGATTAGACTAATTTTAGCTATAAATAAAAGGGGAAAATTAGATAAACTACTTAGATAATTATATAGTAATTATCAAAGGTAGAAATCACTGTTAGGAACTGGAGATGAATATTTCATGCATAGATAATTAGTTTACCCAATTATATTAGCTAATAGTGTCTAATTTTGACTATAAATTGCAAAGGAAAATTAGTAAATTAATCTATATAATTACATAGTAATTATCAAAGATGAAAAAAACATTAGCTAGTCAAGATAATTATCTTTAGCACAAATAATTAGTTTAGCTAATATTCTCTGACTTTTACTAAAAAATAAAGGGGAAAGTTAGTAAATCATGTTAGATGGTTACATGCTATTTACCAGAGTTAGATTACATATTACAAAAGCCATGATATTTATCTCAAGGTAGAAAACTAGTATAGATATTTATCCAAGTCAAATTATATTAATTCTAGCTGAAAGTTAAAGGATGAAATTAGAAAATCATGTTAGATGACTACATTTTATTTATTAGAGTTAGATTACATAATAAACAAGCTCTGATAATTATGTCAAGGTTAAAAAATAGTATACATATTTCTCTAAGTCAAATTGTACTAATTTTAGCTAAAAATTAAAGGGGAAAATTAGTAAATCATGTTATATAACTATATCCTATTTATCACAGTTAGATTACGTAATAAAAAAGGTGTGATAATTATTCAAGGTTAGAAAATTAGTATAGATAACTATCTAAGTCAAATTATACTAATTCTAGCTGAAAGAGTTAGATTATATGATAAAAAGGTAGTGATAATTATGTCAAGGTTAGAAAATTAATATAGATATATATCTAGGTCAAATTATACTAATTCTAGCTAAAAATTAAGAGGAAAAATTAGTAAATTATATTAGATTATTACATGCTATTTATTAGAGTTAGATTACATAAAACAAAAGCCGTCATAATTATGTTAAGGTTAGAAAATTAGTATAAATATTTATCTAAGTCAAATTATACTAATTTTAACTAAAACATAATTGTAGAAACTAGATAATTAGGTTGAAAAATTCAAAGATAATTACCAAAGGTCACAATTATCGTTATTTACTTGTGATAATTATACCATAGTATATTAGTTATTTTAGAAAATTATAATTGACCAAAAGTTCTATTTTTAGCAAAAGATTAATTAAAATAAATAGACTTTCGCGTCAAAAGTTTCTAGAAAAATTACAGTAAGGGTAGATGGGTGATATGAAGTTGAGGAAATGAAATTATAAAGAGAAAGTAAATAGAATAAATATTAAGCTCAAAATAAGTAAATTCCAAGCTTAAAATTAGATGGGGAAAAAGTTATTATATCTATATAGGCAAATAAGAAATTATTAGGTCAAGAATTTACCAATTAAAACTACAACTTTAACCTTGATTGGATTTTGATTGAATACAAAGGTTACGTCTAGCTTTAGGATAATTTACCTAATGAATAGTCGTTCTTTTCTATAAGGATAAGAAGTTATGGCACCCAAAAGGACCCGAGCAAATCCTACATCTGATGATGAGCTCCAAAACGAACTAGAGCGTCACACGACGACCAAGCCGGGCCTAGTAGTAGGTCTACGAATGAGAGTCTTCAGGTGCCAGTGCAGCAGCAGATGTCCGACCAGTCCCAGGTGGATTTTCATTATTCAAATAAGTCTTTAAATAGTTTAAGTTCTTTTATAAGTTAACATTGCATACATAAGGAGTGAGTAAGAATCCGAAAATAAATAATTGGCCGAAAACGGAAGGTAACTTCCAAGAAACCAACGTGTGTTGTTCGTAATTAGGAACGAATTGTTTGGGCTAAGACTGGTTGAATTAGGAAAGATATGATTGATCATCCTTAAGACAGCTTGTCTCAAGACACCTCTGACTCCTTGGTATGTTTTGATGAATAATGATGGCTTTCCAGCCACGGATAAGTCGATTACCCCCATGAACGATGAGTTTCTACTCATGTCATGTCTTGATGTTTCTACATAAGTTAGGATACTGTTTTTATCGTAAAGGAGCCGCCCGATTGTATGGGCAACTGGTTTGGTGTATGGCATTGGGTGGGGGTTTATCCACCCCGGATTGTGAATAAGGAATGGGTGTTGTTTTTTCACCCTTAGATGGTCTTGAGACAAGAAGAATACTGGTCATGGTTATTATGCACAATGTTTTGATTGACAGTACCACCTGTCTTAAGTTTAAAGATGTCTGTTTGCTAAAAGAATGTTTTCAATACTGCTTTCAAGGGCTGTTTTAATGAAATTTTGTTATGAAGGATAAAAGGAATCATTATTTTAATTGTAATAAGAACATGGTAGTAATTAAATAACAAAGTATCATGTGTGAGTGCGGGGTGGTAAGTGGGGATTGACTAAGGTTGTCAATTATGGACGGGTGGACCTGATTGGTCAGGTAACTATCCATCCCTGCACACTAAAACATTCAAAAAACTTCTTCACTTGGAAGAGGAGTCCACCAATGGTTGTGCCCTCACATATGTTATGGGGCAAAGAGCATTGGTTGAGGATACCTTAACCCAACTTGTAGAAGTTATTGGGCCGAAATAGTTTTGGACTTTTAATAGGTTGTCTCGTTTTCGCTGCAAGACAGGACTAGGTCTTCTTCTAGGGCTATAGACCCAAGCCATTGTCAATGGTAAAGGTCTATTCCTTGGATTTTTCTTGTTTAGAGACTATGACTCTCAATAGGCCTAGAGACCTGTTAAGGATCCCATCCCAATCTTGGTATAGGTGGGTTGGGGATCTCATACTTGGCGAGTTGACCAACACTTTACTAGACCCCTTGAACCACTTTACTAGCCCCCAAAAACACTTAAAAGCACTTCTGAGCACTTTACCATCCCCCTGCACCACTTGACCAGCTCTTTGGACCACTTAAGACCACCTAACCAGCACTTTATACTACTTGACAAGCACTATGAACCACTTGACCACACCCTAAACCACTCTGCCAGCAATTTATACCACTTGACAAGCACTCTGAACCACCTGATTAGCACTTTTAACCACTTGACCAACCCCCTGAACCACTTAGACATCACTTTGTACTACTTGACCACCACTTAACAACCACCTAAACCACTTGACCAGCTCTTTGGACCACTTTGGACCACCTAACCAACACTTTATACTACTTGACAAGCACTATGAACCACTTGACCAGCTCTTTGGACCACTAAGGACCACCTGACCAACACTTTGAAGCACTTTAACTACTTGATAAGAGTTATTGACCACTTGACCACGTAACCAACACTCAACACCCAATCCAGTTGACTTGTAAAATTCTTCATAGTATATTCAGGTTTAGATACAAGGACAGTTTGCTTTACAGGGAGTTAGCTTTTTCAAGGAGTAAAGTCAATTAGTTAGTAGACTGCTTTGGCCATTCTTGCCAACGTGGCCGCTTATAATTGGTTGCTAGAGGTGGCATTTTCAGTGCAAGAATTTTTTGTTGTGCCCGTACTTTTCCATGTGCCAGATTCCAGTGCAATTGTGCAAGTTCATCCTTCCTGGCATCAAATGGACCAAAAGAGGTACCAAAAGGTTTCTAGTTTTTCCATGTGCCAGATTCCAGCAGTAAAATGTTTGACTCATTGAACTTAGGAAAGAGGTACCAAAAGGTTTCTAGTTTTTTGAAAAACATTTGCTTTGGGGGGTTTCCATATTCCCAACTGCTAACATGGCAGCACTTCTGTGCCACCCACCCACTCAGACAACGCTTGGCCCGAGATAGGCACTTGTCCATACCCTTCTCAAGACTGTGGCAGGCACGCGACGACCACAGAAAATTCTCTACTATCTGACTAAGTCCAACCAAGAATAATTCTGCATCGTTCCATCCATAGGAGGCCCACGTTGTGATCCCCCTTTACTTTGTCAAAGTAAAGGGTCTTTGAATCTGGGGGTTCCAATCCTTTGCGCTTATCATGCACACAAGAAAGCACGTTGTTGAAGTCTACAATTACTGCCAAATCTCTACGGACTGGGAACCAAGACATTGGTTCGTAGCAAGGAAGCTGGCGATCAATGTGCTCTACCTCATCAGTGGGCGGTGGGGGTTTTGAGCCAACCACACAAATTTTAACTACATGGCACAAATGGAGAGAAACTAAGAGAGAATACTTAAAATTAATATTTCCGGGAAAAAAGATACAAAGCTGCAATCTAAAAAAGATAGCATGAAAAAAAAGATACAAAGCTTCAAGAAGCTAAAGAGCCTTGTTGCATGCTTTGGTTTTTGGGCGGAGTATGCAAGTACTCTTTTTGGCGTCCTAGGACAGCTCGTCCTCCATCTGCTTCTTTCTCTTCTTCCGCCTCTTCACCGCTACAAATTGCAGGGTTGATTCCATTTTAGTATCCTCTACCTCAACTACATTGTCCTCCTTATAGACATCAATACATGGGCAGCATATTGTGACCACAATGAACACACGGTGACCATGATTGAGACATGGGAGGAGAGAGATATGCAAAACTGACACTACCTTGGTTGCTTGCGGATAGAGTTGTCTCCTTCAAAATGTCTCAATCACCACCCTCATTAGTTTTCCCACCTTCAAAGTTCTTGTAATTCAGTAGCATGGCGTCAAGGTCAAAGACCTCATCCACATCGTGCATGGACAATGTGGAAGCTTCTTTCTCAGCCACTGGCTCAGCTGAACCAATGCACACAATTAGTCTCCACAACAGATTAGCATAAGTTCTGTTGTATAAAATGACCAACCTACTCCTCATAAGGATTCCCAAGTGCCCAGCATCTTGCTATATGGGTTATCTCCCATTTACAGTCTGGTACAAAAAACTTGGGATCAGTCGCACTGACCACTGAAAAGCATAATAGATGGTATCTGTGGGCACACGGCAGCTGAAAGACAAACTAGCAAAGACATAGGCTTTCCAAAAGCAAAGTTGAGCCACCCTTCAATTGGCTTTCAAGAGTAAAATTAAAGTCTTGATGAAAAATTAGAGTTAAACTTTTTTTTCTCTACTTTAAAAAGTTAAAAATTGAAGGTTGAAAAGGTTCATAGATTCCAAGATTTCAAACTTTAGAGAAATGAGACATTTTGTAAGGTTTTTTGTGAAGTGAAGCAGTGAGTGACACATGGAGGATCTCTCCTTCCTTGAAAATTTTAAGTTGCATTATATATAGTACTAGTATGTGACCCGTGCGTTGCTGCGGCTAAGAAGAAGCAATCATCGCACTCTCCTCCCTCACCTTTCCCCAGCTGTGGATATATACATTAGTATGTGACCCATGCATTTCTGTGGTTGAGAAGAAGCAACTGTGGCACTCTCCTCCCTCACCTTATTTGAAGGTGGCATACACACACACACACACACACACACACACATGTCCATGCTTTGACAGCAGCCTAGCCATGATCTTAGAAGATGATTCAGAATGCACTCTTGTCAAAGTTAATAATGGGCTTTTCACAAACCTCT
Organism: Adiantum capillus-veneris; assembly: GCF_014529385.1. NCBI lineage: Eukaryota > Viridiplantae > Streptophyta > Polypodiopsida > Polypodiales > Pteridaceae > Adiantum > Adiantum capillus-veneris. The sequence continues at coordinate 133,496,465 of NC_140952.1, forward strand.
TCTCTTTGCCAACTCTGGATGGGGAGTAATCCTCATCCGTACATCTCTCTCTCTCTCTCTCTCTCTCTCTCTCTCTCTCTCTCTCTCTCTCTCTCACACACACACACACACACACACACACACACCGCGAAAAACTTGAATTACGTTTAGAGTTGGCATGTGGATGGATTAACTTTCCCATAAGCAAACCAATCCCCCTCTATTTGTAGAAACATACTCAACCTTTGAGCGTTCCTTAGTCTCTCTTTCGTGTACGCGTGCGTATACACACTCATCGCAACAATCAACAACTCGGTGGGGGAGGGAACGGGGGTAGCACAATTGCTCCTGACACGTGGAGATGTCAATTTTTCAAGAACTTTAAGAACGAGTATAAGAGTACCTCTTTAGAGTAATCTTTAAAAAATTAAAAATATAAAATTACACAATTTGTCAAAATAATATCAATATTGATCTTGAAAACATTCCCTTGAGAAAAAAGATCCAAATATATCTTTAAAAACCATATTTGCATTGAGACGTAAAATCCTCCTCAAATTTATCTTTTTTTATGATTTACCCTAGTAGAGTAGAAAGTCTTTTGTCAAAAAAAACAACAAAGTAAGTTTTTTTATTTTTTATTGTCAAAAGGCTTTTCATTCATACAGTCTTGCTCTTCACGTGCGTGTGTGTGTGTGTGTGTGTGTGTGTGTGTGTGTGTGTATATATTGTGATGTACATAAGTGGGAGACAATATAGGACTAAAGCAAGCATCTCTTCCTCTTGTCAAGCACCTCCTTATATTACCAATAGAGACTGCATGCCAAGAACTGGGTGTCCTCCCACACTAGGTGATCGGACACCTACACCACACCTCCCCCCTTAGCAAGAAAAAGATGAACATCTTTTTACAAGTTCTGGGCTGAGAATGGAATGAAAGACGGGGACCGACTCCAACGCCTCATATGGGGGGAGTGATCATACAACAGCTTAGGGGCTAAGGGGCTGAGCTTGGGGGACTAGATTCGTCATCATACCGATCATCATCAAGGCATCGAACTCATACATCTCTCTTATGCAAATGCAAACATTAGGTCGCTATCCCAATGAAATGGACAAGACGAGGAACGACTAGGGGCTGTGCCATAATAGCAACAAGTTTTTGGCAATGTACATATTCCCAGAAGGAGCTTGGTGTAATGTGATAAGGCTTACTCAACAAAACTAGAGTGTACAATGAACTAAAGAGAAAAAACTGACTATCACTAAAAACATGGAGAAAGGATGAACTCTGAGCGGCAACTCTGCATCACGACTATGAAAGAGGAAAGATCGGGCACCTCTGCAACCAAGATGCAGCAACTCCCGACTCTTCAAACATTCTGGAAACACAAACAAAATTCCAAGTGCATTAACAAATGGGCAACTTTTTGCATCTTTGCAATTGGCATGAAATAGTTGGCATTAATAGGTAGCCGTGTATGGCAAGCTTCATCAGTTTCTTCCAAAACAGGTTGACAACATGCAGTGCGCACAATTTGACCTTCGGTTGTGTAAACTCAGCACCAAATGACACGACCTCAACACCAAATGTGAGGTTCGATTGGGTAGGGAGAGTTTTGAGCTTCTGGCAGTCCATCTGAGTGGCCAGCAGAGCAAGCCGCCATAGACAAGGCGATGAGCTCATCCGAACGCTAGACACGGCACATGAGGGCACACCTCTTCTACTGTAGATACGCATCAATTGGGGTCCGTGTATGGCAAGCTTCATCAGTTTCTTCCAAAACAGGTTGACAACATGCAGTGCGCACAATTTGACCTTCGGTTGTGTAAACTCAGCACCAAATGACACGACCTCAACACCAAATGTGAGGTTCGATTGGGTAGGGAGAGTTTTGAGCTTCTGGCAGTCCATCTGAGTGGCCAGCAGAGCAAGCCGCCATAGACAAGGCGATGAGCTCATCCGAACGCTAGACACGGCACATGAGGGCACACCTCTTCTACTGTAGATACGCATCAATTGGGGTCCAGGCACCGAAGGGTTTCTCCATTGAGTGCTCAACAAGTGGGGGCCATAACGGTGGCTCTGTGTCAGGGGATGCAAAGGTAGAGAGAGAGAGCAGTGATGTAGCAAACAAATCACGGCCAGAATATGAGGGGATTAAGGTGATGGGTACTTATCTGTTATGAAGCTCAAGAGGTCACATGCTGACTCGGCAAGACCTTCAAGGGAAACAGTGTGGGATTGCATGACGATAAATAGGTGAAACTTAGCAGGAGAAAGGGATCTCGTAGAACATAATTAAAGAACTGCAGGAGCAGTTAGCCTGTATCAAACAAGAAAGCCATGGAAGATGGAGAGATGTGGACTGAGAAAGAAGTGAAACGTAACTACCACCTCTACCCCTTGCCCGTCTCCTTGTTCGACCTACTGCAATTAACGGCTTCGTTGTCGGACCTGGCTTGGCCACCTTGCAAACACCTTGCTGCTGCAGAGAGCGATGTTCTCAAAGAAGCAGGCGCCGACACACTATTCTGGTAGCTAAGAACGTCAACAGGACCTCGCCATCAGTCGGTGATGTACCAAAAAGAGGTTGCTAATATGGTTGGTGCCTCGTTGCCTCATTTGGGCACCTACAAGATAGAAGGAGAACTAACCTGTGTCTAAATAGAATGCAATGGCCAACCAAAGGAAAATTCAAGAAATTAAAGAAAACTACCCCAAGAAGATTGTGGTGCCCGTAAACTCCACCAATGTGATGTACAGTTTTTGTAAAGTGTGGTTTTGGTGGAACGGCCTATCTTTCAAGGCTGTTGTTGTCATCCTCTCTCCATTTAGCTTACCATGGAAAGCTAAATGGAGAGGCTTTTCTTGTAGTTTTGGTTTTTTTATTTGTGTATGTAGCTAGTTGTGCTTGGTTCTCACAGTTCCAATTTGTTGCTCTAGTTCTCTCAAATTCGTCATCAACTGGGCATTCTTAGAGATTTTTCAAATAATATGAATAAGCCTTTTGTGTGTGTGTGTGTGTGTGAGAGAGAGAGAGAGAGAGAGAGAGAGTCATAAAATCTAATATCTAACCAACCCAAATGATTTTCTCATATTAAACTGATCATCTAATGTGGGAGAATAAATGGGAACAAGGGTTAAGATATAGACATGTGCTTATAGATCTATCTCAACACGGGGCCAATGGTAAAGGGGCTCAAATGAGAGATGGTCTATCAAAGAGCAAGGCTAACCAATGAGCATAAGTGGGTTAACTTCATTGAAGACCTCCAATAGTTAGTGTAAAAGTCCTTTGACCTTAGGTAAGCTAGGGTTGTGCTTGAGGTGGGAACCCGACCCAAGCTTGAGGTGCTTGTCGTGCTTGATGGCTAAGGTTCTTGAGGTGCTTGATGATTGAGATGCTTGAGGTGCTTGAGGTGCTTGATGATTGGGATGCTTGAGGTGCTTGTCATGCTTGATATGCTAGGATTGTACTTGAGGTGGGAACCCGGCCCAAGCTTGAGGGGCTTAAGGGCCAAGCTTGTGGTGGGAACCAGGCCCAAGTTGAGTGGATTGAGGTGTGCAAAAGGTCAATGCCAATTCCTCCTCATGTTCCCCTCATGATGTGCCTGAAGCCTATTGGTTGGCCACCCAAGGGGTCCAATGATAATGTAGAAGAATTAATTGATTGTCTTTGCATTTATCAATTTCTCTCTCTTCAAAGAGAAAGGGGGACACTTGTCCCAAGGCTACCCTTGTTGCTTGTAATACCTCCTGCTTGTGATTGGCTAGGCCTGGAGAGGTCCAATGAGCTTCAAGCATGAGCTACAAGGGAAGGGTCGACCAAAGCAAGCTAGGGGGTTGCTTAGGGAGTATACTCTCCCACAAACACCCACACACACTCTCATTATGCAATGTGCAAAGTGCAAGAGCTCACTCTCCTTCTCCAAGAAAGTAGAGGTTGAGAGCCTACACCAACACTCTTGGCTATGGAGTGAAAATCCAACCAAGAGCCATGCTTCAATGCTTAAGCTTGCCATATTCTCCATCTTCATTACTATGCTATTATGTATGCTAGCAAGAAGAGTTATGATAAGTGAGGAACTAATTCTTTCTCCTATGAAATGTTTCTTCTTCCACTTCCCTACCCTCATTCTCTGCTAGCTCTCTCCACCTTCGAAGGTGTTTGAGGTATTGGGACTGAGGCTTGGGATAGTTAAAGCTTTCTTCAAAGTTTATGTTATGCTTGTGATGCATGACACTTTCCATCTTCATTGCATCACCTAGGTCACAAGGAACACAAAGATTGTAATGTATCAAGTCTCTCTTAATGGGAGAAATCATAATACAAATGCTGATTGGAGGGGGGACCGGCTCCACATAAATCCGGTCCTCAACTATTGTCATGTTCTCTAGATTCTCTCTCTTGCAAAAGTATTGTTCATGCCAAAGTTAACTAATTGCTATGATTATGTTGTTATCTTCAACTATGTTCACCCGCTATGCTCACAAAGTAATTTCTTAAAATTATTCTCATTAATTTCCGCTACTCTCAAGTTAATAGGCCAATTCCATTACATTGCTATCAGAGCATTTGGTTTCTCTTTTCTTGCTTAAGAAGAGAGGTACTTAAGTAGCCTATTAATGGTTGATGTTGTTAATTACATTAGGGTAAGTGGAATTGGGATCTATTATCGGTTTTGTTGAGCCCACCATGTGGGATATGGTGCACATCTCGGGAGCTTTGGACTTAATAATGGAGTCTTTTTAGACTTGCCTACGGCTTTACCATTATTGATCCATAAGAAGTCCAAAAGGAGCTAGCCCTTGGCAACTCTGCTATGTTAGACCTACTCCACTACTCTCTATAATTAACCACTTCGAGCCATGGGTACAGATACTTAAGAGCCGACTTTCAAAGGCTAAGAGGAGTCACATAAGGTTTTGAATTGCCAAAGCATACACTAAGCAAACACATTAATTTTGTTAACATGGATGACAATAATCAAGAGAGTAAAATGAACACTGATAGCTTTGATTTTGCGCATGAAGGTGCTAATGATGATGCCCCCATGTTTGTGAATTATCTCATTACTAGGTTGTAGCAAGCTATGGGCAGCCCTGCTTTGCAATCAAAAGTTACTCAACAAATTCGTGCTTATGGACTTTCCCTTCCTCTCCAAGAGGAGAGAGAGCTTAGGAGGCCTCTTGAAGAGACCCCCAAAACAAGACTCTCTCCCATTCAAGAGGAGGAATCCAAAGAGCAAGAAATCAATGAAACCTTAATTTCCTCTGAAGATGTGGCTCCACAAATATGGCGGTCTAGATGGTCGCCCACTCCTCCCAAGAGGAAAAGATCAACACACAATCCTTATCCTCGTCATTATGAAAGGGAAGAGAGGAAACAAAGGAAGAAAAGGGCTAGAAAGAGGTCACCCTCTTCTCCTTCTTCTTCACCTTCCTCCTCTTCCGATGAAATCTATGGCTATTCGCCTAGAGAATACAAGAGGGGAGGACATTGCAAATCATACCCTACATGGCGAACGTCCCAAAAGCTACATGGTGAACGTCCCAAAAGCTAAAGAAGTTCAAGGAGGGAGGAAAGAGTGTCTCTTTTCTCACCTATGATGGCACCTTTGGTGCTACCGACAAAGTGTTGGCCTTCATCCAGCAATTTGATGAGGCCTTTGGAGACGAGGGCTTCATGGAGTCCTCCAAGCTACACCATGTAGCTATGCACTTTCAAAAATCAGCTCGTCAATGGTGGGCTAGCCTTCGTGGCAACAACAAAGCCCCAAAGACATGGAGAAATTTACCAATTTCTATCATGAAGCAATTCCTTGCAAGCAATGCAAAGGACAAAGTGCTTACCAAATGTCGCAACTTGAAGCTTCTCTCTCATGAGTCTATCCACATGTATGTAGACAAGTTTTGGGATTTACATCTCAAGGCTACTATCTTTCAAAAAATAGACTTTGTCGAGCAAAGGCAGCAATTCTGTGTGGGGTTACCTAAAGAGATGGCCGAATACATCAACTCTCAATGGCCTAGTTCTACCAGCAAAGTATCCATCACACCATGGTTGCTTCACGCATCAATTTCAATCAAGGGACTAGATAGAATGTCAAGCCCATGGAAAACAAAGACCAAAATGATGCAAAGGGGAAAACCGATGTTCAAAATTCTTCCCAAGGCACTTCCAACAACAACAATAGCAATCGGTCCAAGGAGAAGGGAGCTTACAAAGACAAAAACAAACTCTCTCCTGAAGAGCTTGAAGCTTTTCACAAGGACCACAAGTCTTTCAAGTGTGGGGAGCAAGGACATGGCTATCATTCTTGTCCCAAGAATAATTCTTGCAATGAGACTCCTAGGGCTTCCACCATCGAAGCTCCAAAAGAGGATGTTCATTGCAAAGGATCATCACTTTCCTATACCAAAAGGCATGCTTAGATATTCATAAAGACCAAACATTGTGCGAAATGTGGTCTTTAGGATATCTTCATCCACTATCCTTATTTGATGATAGCCACTTTTAAGGTCAATCCTACTGAAGTAGGTAGAGCCTTGTAGCTTATCAAACAGATCTTCTACCCGAGGCACAGGAAATTTGTTTTTGATAGTAATATGGTTTAGTGCTCGATAGTCCACACACATACGGTATGTACCATCTTTCTTTTTCACTAAAAGGACTGGAGAACAAAAGGGAGGGGAACTAGGCCTCACCATCCCTTTGTCTACTACCAATTCCTACTTGCCTCATGATCTCCTCTTGTTGAGCTTGTGAGACTCCATAAGGAGGCTTGTTACGCGGTGAACTTCCTAGAAGGAGCTCAATGCGATGGTCATCGTCCCCTCGTTTTGGAGGTAAGTCCATAGGGATATCATCAATGAACACATCTTGGAATCCTTTTAGAAAATTAGACAAGTCCAACTCTTCTTGTTTCCTACCATTTACATTTGATGAAACATTAGGATCTTTTAGAGACTCTTTGACAAAAATCATATACGCAGGAACTAATCTCTTCATTGACTTATCAAAAGCAAGAGGATTTACAAGTGGAATAGTGCGACCACGCTCACTAGCATCTATATTCATGTTCTTTCCTCTGTAGGTGAAGTAGATTCTCCTTTTAGGGAACTTCATATTGGCAGCCGTGCGATCAAACCATGGTGCCCCTAGGATAGCATCCTCATGTTGGAGAGGAGAGATGAAAAAGTCTTCTTTGTCGACATAGCTTTGGACATGAAGCCTCAAATTCCCAACAAGGGAGTAACGGAGGCTTGTTGTCCCTTGAAAGCTATGTCAGTCATTACCATATCTTCCATCTCAAAAGCTTGAATGCCTGATTGCACCAAAAATGATGAGTTAGATGCATGCTTGTCTATCACTAGAGCCAATACAACTGCATGTAGATCAATTGAGTGAGCCAATGGGTGTAGGTTGAGAGAGTCTCTCACTTTTTTCCTTGTACAGACTACTAGATTATCTAGTAGCACTCACTTATCTATGCATTGCCTTTACGTTGTCGTGCTGTGACACGTACATAGTGGGAACGCATCCTACAAGAGTTATCTTATAATTTTTTAGATACATAATTATATTTCCTATAATGTACATATGCATATGTAAGTATAAAAATAAGCTTTCTATCTCATCTTATTATTTATCTCAAGGGTAATGTATTCTTACTTTACCATCAGAAAATACTATGGGAAAAGCATCAATAGCTCCGCCTCTTTAACTTGGGGCAAAACGCATTGACTCTTTATTTCTACTATTTCATTATCATCCCACACCCTAGCTAGATCCTATATCTAGGGTAAACTCCAATATATATATATTCTATGTATTTTTTATACTTTTCTTTTATTTCTTTTTAAATAGCTACTAGGAGGGAATCATATCCTAGTGGGACACTAGGTGGCATGATTTCAAAGATACACTTATTTAATGCATTATTGCAAGCATGGTTACAAAACTTTGTCAAGGAGAAATGTCATGCTTCCATATGGCATGAGGTGTCCTTGGGAATTAAATGAAAGTCAAGGCTAAGGAAACCACATGAAGACTTTTATTGCCATAAATGGATCCTATTTTGATGATTTTTTTACACAAGGTTCCAATCCGAATTGGAGAATGATTTTAAAATGAAAATCGTAGCTAATGAGCTGAAGTTTCTGCCCATATTTTTATTTTTTTATTTGGAGCTACGGTTGAGGAGATATGATCAAAATACTGGACCCCAGTCTGCCCACATCATGCAGGGACAGCTCATTTCCAACTTTTCCAATTCCTGTTCACACTGGCTCCTCTCTTCTTGTGTAAACCCTTGTGGGTTCCCTTCACCTATAAAAGGGGACCTCTTCTTCCTTGGAAGGAACTCAAGCATTCAAGCCATTGATGAGAGGAATTCTTGAGGGAGTGAGTAGTAATGCCTAATTGTACTTAGCCATTAACATAAGCCCAAGCCTACACTTTCTCCTAGAGGGAGACTAGCCATTCTTGCAACAAGCTAACCTTGTAAGATCAACTCTAATCAAAGAAGGTCTTGCACTTGGTGTATCCATCAAAGTGGAATTATCCACTCTTCTTCTCTCTCCCATCAATAATGGTGCCGAAGGGTTTCAAGTAAGATGTGTTCTACATTGATGTTTTCTTGACTTCTTGTTGTTTTCATTTTCACCTCTAATCCAATATATATATATATATATATGTATCTAATCTCATATCCTTAACCAAACCTATCTCTCTCATTCTTAGTAATTCATCCTCTCTAGGTTCTCTTTGCTACAGGTACATCTCTCCCCGCAGTATCCTTATTGCCTACGGCCAAGAATAGGGCTTGGGAGGGAAACTTCTCATCTCTTCACTCCTCTCATATCTACATTTCTCACATACTATCCTAGATGAATAACCCACATGATGATCATTTCTATCGCTTTCACTCTGTACGATCTATTAGAATTAACGTATGGATTAGCCGTAAAATACACTTTCAACAACGTATAGTGTTTCTCTTCGGCCCTGAAAGGCTCAATGAAATACTTCTATCACCGGATCCCATCATACTACCTCTCATAGACTATAATTTTTCTTTTGATGTAAGCGTAGTTATCTTGCTATGAACCAAGAGGATTTGTACATACAATTAATCCCAATCACTAGACAAAATATATATATTATGGTAAGCACAAAACTACAATTCCAAAGAACAATTCGTAGCCTATTTGGTCAGCCAAGATTGAATGCCATTAACTCATCCATTAACCCTTTCATATTACCCATGATACGATATGACCATAGCCTTGATGTTTTCATCTTCGTATTGTTTTGACATTCTCTTTTGCGTTCTTTCTTTGTGTGTGTGTGAGTGCAAGAGAGAAAGAGTGAGTCTTCTTTGATTGCACTTCTTTCCAAACCCTAGTCTTCATGGCATCTATGGTTTAACTCCTTCATATAGTTTTTGTTGAGTTCTCTCACAAACTCTCACAGCCATAAGCCCGGTGCTTTCCTGGCAAGACCGCAAATTTCTCGACAACGTGTGAGTTTGTTGGGGTAAGGCATTATGCCTCTGTTCGCGGCCCAGGTAGCCGCCTGCCCGCCCACTATACATACTTACCTTATTTTTCATATACTAAAGAATAAGAAGCTCGTCTCACTTCTTGGAGGTTGCTTCATCCACACAAGACCGCGTTCTTGCTTCTCCCCTTCCCAGCATGCATCACACCGTGCACACACACACACATCCATGCACAACACACTTTCAAGAGAAACATTCAAAACCAAGCCATTCTGGTGTGCATTCAAATAAGCAGGTACTACTTTTTGAATCATGTTGGAAAACCCAAAAACTTTGAGTATCTGAGGGGCAGCCTATGGTAGCTTGGTTCAAAGATCTCATCTATGAAAGTACTTAACTTATCTACTTGATAGGATCTAGTGTATGATCAAATACGCAAAGAGAATAATGCCATTATGCTTTAAGTTGTATCACATGATCAAGTTTTAGTCTCTAGGGGAGAGTATATCACCGTGCTGCAACACGAGCAATTGGTTAAGGATAATTTAAGGTCTCTTGCTTCTGTTTTGTGTAACCTGTTACTAAAAAAACTTGTCCCCTCAAGGCACATGTAGTTAGTATAACATGTAGTGTTTGATATTCTTTATACATTCTTTGGTAGGTTAATATAAAATCCCAACTCAAAATTTTGAGTATATTAAATATATATATGATGTACACTTAATACCCAATAGATTTTCATCAAAATGGGTAGTAAAGTTTGCAATAGCCTCAATTATGATGCTTACGTGTCTTGTAATGGTAAAAACTATTGCTAACTTCCTAGAGAGTAAGAAGGAAAAAGAGACAAAGAAGAGCAAGAGCAAGAAGAAGAGGTGAGATTACATGGAGCATGATCAAAATAGAGAGAGAGAGAGAGAGAGAGAGAGAGAGAGAGGAGAACAAGATAGAGTGATGTATCCCTTCTCGAAACACCCACCCACACACTCCTCCTCCACCTCCTCTTCCTTTTGATGGTTGATTTCATTGGTAGATAAACCAATGTGCTATTCCTATCTTTAAGCTTGTTTTCCTCTCACTTTCACCTATGCTAGTGAATCCGTACCTTTTGAGTCTTCAATCAATCCAAGGAAAAGTTTGATGGGCTTTGTCTTTGAGTGAAAAAAAAGTTCTTAGTCTAGACTCTAGCTTGTCCAATTTGTCACAAGATCACCTTTGAAACTTTGTTCTAACTAGTATGTGACCTGTGCGTTGCTGCAGCTAGAAAATGACTGGTCTATTCTTATAACTATAAGGTGTAAAATAATATACATTCTATTTATCTACATGTACAAACTCTCTTGCATTTCACAAAAATGATTCACAAAATCTCTCTATGGATTTTTAAAACAAATTATACATGCAAGTGGCAACAAATATTCCTTTAATACCAAGCTTGGCACGTTCTCACATGTTATGTAGGATTTTCTAGCCCTTATTCAATGGATCTATGATTTCTTTATAGCTATTGAAGAGAACGCGCGCACGCACACACACACACACACACACAAATTAATACTTTTATTTCCTCCTCCTCCTTCTCTCTTTCTAATTGCATAGTTCTCTAGGTTGCTTGCAACTGTTTAATTATTAATATTTATATTCTCTTCCTCCTCCTCCTTCTCTCTGTTTAATTGGATATTTCTCTAGGTTGCTTGCAACTGTTTAATTTTCTCCTCTCTCTCTCCCCTTTTGCCCGTAAATACCAAATTCCTTCATATTTTGTAGGTTTTCTTACCTTCCAATTTAAAATCTAGAGGCTACATTTCAAAACTTGTGGGTGACATTACACTTTTTTTGCGAGATTTTTTCCCAAGGCATGTCCCTTCTTGTTAAGTATCATGCTACACACACACACACACACACACACACACACACACACACAGACCTCATCCACGGAGGTCAGATATGACCTATGGGACCAGAAACAAAACATTACAAAAGATTCCTTCTGATACCTATGAGAGAGAGAGAGAGAGATTGAATTATCATCCACGGAGGTCAAATATGACCTATGGGACCAAAAACAAAAGAATACAAAAGATTCCTTCAGATACACATCACTTAAGGTCGGGGGGTCCATCGAGGGGTGGAAAATTGAAGATAAGGTGGAGTAACCTAAGTTGGGGTAGGTGATGAGGAGGGAGAAAATCTGGGAGTTTGGAACTCTTGGATGATGGGTTTACCTCCTCGATAAACTGCCCATTTCCCTGCTATGAGAGAGAGAGAGAGAGAGAGAGAGAGAGAGAGAGAGAGAGAGAGAGAGAGAGAGAGAGAGACATAATCTAATTTTCTAAGAAAAAGAGAGCTACAGAGGGCTTGCTAGCTCCATGATGAAGGAGAATTTAACCTTAAATAGCTTCTTCAAGGAGTTGTTTCTCACATCTTGGTCAACATGGAAAACAATCATGCCTATGTATACCACATCTGAGAGATGTAGTTGGCCATGGACATGCAAAGATGTGTAATGTCATCGCCACCTAGTGAGCCATCTTGTGAGGAGTATCATTGCCACTTGATTGCACTCACATGTAGTTGGTATGGTAAAGATGAATAATTCCAAGCCTTTAGAAGAGGTGAAAAGAAGCATCGCTCATGTTTCCCCATTGAATGACTTATACATCAAATTTGACATTCTCAAGTCCATGGGACTAGCCCCTAACTTGATGTAGGAAGAGATGAAGAATGGTTTACAGACATTGAAGCATTTTGTTGGGCCGCTAGCTCTCAAAGGATCATCTCCGTACCCATCCCATATTCACGCAAACCAACAGTTCAAGAAACCATTAATGTGTTAGACATCATGCAAGATCTAGATGAGGGAGAATATCCCTCTTCACCATCATCATTAGATGTTGGATCAATGACACCTTCAACAAATAATGCGTAAGTCATTGTGACACCTTCCTCTCCCTACTAAAAGTCTCAAAGCTTTCATCTCTTGTAACATTGATATTGTGTATCCTAGTGCTAGAAAAAGGGCTTGGTTTAGTGCAATCTCACCTAGAAATGTATTTGAGTGTACGCTTACTCTAATCATATGTAGGTTTTTCATTTTTTGGGAAACAATATTGTGTATTTGAGTGCTAAAGAAAAAACCTAGGTCTAGTGTGATCCCACCTACAAATAACACCTTCAAATATAGTAAATTTGCCTCTAAAATTTCTCATACGCAGGTTTTTCAAGTTTTGGGGAGAAAGTACTGTGTATCTCAATGCTCGAAAAAACCTACATTTACTGTAATCTAGCCTACAAATATTAAGATTTACCTCTAAATTCTAGTTTTGAAGGTAACAATTCCTACAAAGTTTAAACAATTTTAGTGTAAAAACCATCAAATACAATAAATTTGCCTCTAACATTTCTCATAGGTTGGTTTTCCAAAATTTTGAAAATAGCATTGTTTACCTGAGTGCTCGAAGAAATTTTAATTTTAATGTAAATATAGTAAATTTTCCTCCTTGGAAAGTGACCCAAAAGAGTAAGAAACCTTTATCCTCTCTCTCTCTCTCTCTCTCTCTATATATATATATATATATATATATATATATATATATATATATATATATATATATATATATATATATATATATATATATATATATATATATATATATTTTACTGAAAACGGAGGATACTTTGATGTGAGTAGTTGTTGAAAATCAACGTCTCTATGATCTCTGTCTCTCTCTCTATCTCTCTCTCTCTCTCTCTCTCTCTCTCTCTCTCTCTCTCTCTATCTATATATATATATATATATATATATCACACACAACATCTCTTTGCTCTCTGCTTCTCGTTGATTGGCTCTCTCTTTTAACACAACATCTCTTTGTGTGTGATATATATATATATATATATATATATATATATATATATATATATATATATATATATATATATATATATCACACACAACATCTCTTTGCTCTCTGCTTCTCGTTGATTGGCTCTCTCTTTTAACACAACAACCTCTCTCTACTCTCTTCTTCTCATTGAGTGATGCCCTCTAATCTCTCTCTCTCTCTCTCTCTCTCTCTCTCTCTCTCACACACACACACACACACACACACACTACATGCTTGTGCATTGGCAATGGCCTACCCATGATCTTAGAAGCAGATTCACATAATCAAATGCACATTTGTCGTATCTGACAATGGACTTTCCACAAACCTCCTCTCTTTACCGACACTCTCTCTCTCTCTCTCTCTCTCTCTCTCTCTCTCTCTCTCTCTCTCTCTATGGTGAACTACATTTGGAGATGGCATGTGGTTGGCTTAACTTTGCAATAAGCAAGCCCACCCCCCTCTATTCATAGAAAGATACTCAACTTTCGACTTTTCCTTACTCTCTCTCTCTCTCTCTCTCTCTCTCTCTCTCTCTCTCTCTCTCTCTCTCTCTCTCTCGCTCGCGTACACACTCATTGCAACAATCAACTACTTGGTGGGAGAGGGGATGAGATAGCATGTTTTCTCGCGACACATGGAGGTGTCAATTTTTCAAGAACTTTAAGAAAGAGTATAGGAGTGCCTCTTTAGAGTAATTTTTCAAAATTATAAAATACAAAATTACATAATCTATTAAAATAATATCAATATTGATCTTGAAAAATCCCCTTGAAAAAAATAATCCTAATATATCTTTAAATTCAAAAGTCAAATTTGCATTGAGGAGTCAAATTCCCCTTAGATTTACCTTTTTCGTATGAGGCATATTTTATGTAGAGTGAAAAGTCTTTTGGCGAAAAAAAGAAAGTAAGTCTTTTGACTTTTGATTGTCAAAAGGAGGTCATTCTAGCAGTCTTACTCCTTCACTTTTGCACTTTAGATTAGATGTTTTGTTTTAAAACAAATTGAAGTGAACCAATGAGTGACACTTGGATAGCCTTTCCTTCCTAAAAAATTTTAAGCTGCATGATATATATAAGTAGTATGTGACCCGCGCGTTGCTGCGATCAGGAAACATGGCATGTATTCTCATAGGGCTATCTTATGTTCCAATTAGAACACTATCAATACTCTCTTTCTACATGTATAGACTATTGTATTTCTAAAACTAATGCATGACACAACCTCTTGATAGATTTTAACAAACATGAATAAATGTAAGATGCTACAAATTAAGCATTCTTTAAAACCAAGCTTGGGAAATTCTCACAAACACTATCTTTCATGAGGTGCTAGCCTTTGTTCAACAAACTTAGGAGTACTCTCCTTCTATTGAGGTGGGTAGAGAGAGAGAGAGTCCTCGTTTGGTCTATATGTAAGATGATGCAAAGCATACTTTAAAACCAAGCTTGGGAGCTTCTCATAAACATTATCTTTCATGAGGTGCTATCCTTTGTTCAACAAACTTAGGAGTGCTCTCCTTATATTGGGGTGGGTAGAGAGAGAGAGAGAGAGAGAGAGAGAGAGAGAGAGAGAGTCCTTCTTTTGGTCTATCTTGATCTAGCAATGCTACCAAACTTGATAATAGAGATTAGATAAGTTAGCATGGTGTGAAGAGATGAATAGTAAGAGAAGTCAATGTGAATAAAACTTTTTTTGAAAACGGAGTGGGTTCTAGAATTGGTTTCAATGATAAGAACACAATTGGATTCAATGTCTCTACTCCAGGACACTCTCTTACTTGATTCTATCCTTGCGTCTTTCTTATGAGCAAGACATGGTAGTAGTGCACATCATAACAACCTATATAATAAGAAGGATATCTTTTCCATGGTCTACCTAGGGTTGAAAAAAGTGCTACCAAATGAAGAAGTACAAACTGGCTAAGCTAGCAAGTTGTTAGAGATGAGGACCAACGACTACTACATTGTGTAAGAAAAGATTAGGGCTCATAGTTTCCAATGTACCAAGAAAGTTTCAAGTTTCAAAGAGATGTTTTGGCTTTCTATTAATATTAAGAATGTGATTGACCCTTCCACCTATGTTTCTCTCTAGATGACTCTCATTAGGCAAAATGTGGACTCACGAAGGGGCCCTTTAAGGAGTTTGACTTTACCTCTCTCTACCAAAACGAACGCATGGATAAATTTTTGCAAGCAAACTCCAAAGTTGGCGGAGGTTTGACAATTAGAATGTCCTCTTCAAGCTCTATCTACTGATATATAGCACGCCATAAGAGGTGAATCAAAAAAAGAATCTTCTAAAATATGAGGAATCTCATGGCGTGCTATATATCAGTAGATAGAGCTTGAAGAGGACATTCTAACTGTCAAACCTCCGCCAACTTTGGATTTTGTTTGCAGAAATTTATCCATGCGCCCATTTTGGTAGAGAGAGGTAAAGTCAAACTCCTTAAAGGGCCCCTTTGTGAGTCCAAACTTTGCCTAATGCTTGCATCTCTTTCTATGTTTTTTGCACAAGCATAGTAATGGTTTCAATCATCGCCTAATCACAATAATGCATAAGAATCTTAATACAATAAGGTTCACACTTATTTTTCATTTACACTTTCACGTCATTTGCATCTTTAAATGTGATAGATTTGAAAGTAGAATAAGGTTGCTTAGTTGTTTATTTTTGTAAAAGTTTTGGCCATTATGTTAAATTGAAGCATGTGGTGCAAAATGAAGTTGTTGAATCGAAATCATGCATGCCATTGATCTTTCTCTCCCTCTCTCCCCGACACAAAAGCATGTTCCTCTTTGTGAGAGCATATTGTATTCAACAATTTACATGCTTGAGACTATTCCCTTATGCACAATCTATATCATACCAACCATTCGGCTTAGCTCCTTAGCTCCTGCTCCCTTACATGTGAGACCAAACATTGAGGAAATGTAGGAGAGCATCTTTTTTTATGCACATTATATCCTTTGAAAATTTAAGAGTACAAATATCATACCCTACTTTAGTGTTCATCTTTTGATCAAGTCAAATTTATTTTCTTACATTTTAGCCTGTATCACGACCTACATTTCTTTCTCTCCTAGAAACTTCATTGACGCAATTTGTTAGTTGCCACCATTATATCCAAAGTAGGGGAGCATCTTCTTTATGGAAACTTTAAAGATGCCACCAATAAAGAAGATACCACCAGTGACATCAATAAAAAAGTTATAGAAGATTCTAATTTCATAGAAAAAACCCCAAATTATTTCAAAGATTTGAAGCATCTAATAAAATTGGATTGATATAGAAATGATACACATTAGTCTCTCTCTCTCTCTCTCTCTCTCTCTCTCTCTCACACACACACACACACACAATGTGTGTTTGAGTTCAAGACTCTATGAATAGATATTTCATTGATCAAATTATGGTTGTTTTTAAGCACACGCCCCCCCGCGCGCACACACACACATACATATATACATATGCATGTGTCTATGTATATAAATTATAAATAAATAAAATTGGAATGATATAGAAATGATACACATAAGTCTCTCTCTCTCTCTCTCTCTCTCTCTCTCTCTCTCTCTCATAGACACACACACACACACACAATGTGTTCTTGAGTTCAAGACTCTATCAATAGATATTTCATTGAAATTATGGTTGTTTTAAGATGTAAAGCTCTCTATATATATGTGTGTGTGTGTGTCTCTGTGTGTGTGTGTGTGTGTGTGTACATATATACATACGTATGTATACCTATACATATTATGTTTAAAAATAATGGAGCAATTTATCTCCAAAACCTACATAACCAACTCAAATTCTAGTTTTAGCTTCTTGTATTCAAAGATAATCATTCTTCTTATGAAAAGCTGCAAAGATTTTTATCGCTGGAGAGGTTTAATCTCACAACCAAGGGTATTTTTGGAGTTTTGAACAATTTAAAGGGAATTTTAGAAATTTATGACAAAATATTTGGGGTATTTTTAGGCTTTTTGAAAATTGAGAGATCTTTTGGAAATTTCCACAAATTTATAGAGAGGTATTTTGGTAGTTTTTTCTATATGTGTGTGTGTGTGTGTGTACACACACACACACACACACACATACATAGGCATGTGTCTATGTGTGTGTGTATATATATATGTATATGCATGTGTGTGTGTGTGTACATATGCATGTATGTATCTATGTGTATAAATAAATAAATAAATATATGTATATGTGTGTGTGTGTGTGTGTGTGTGTGTGTGTGTGTATATATATATATATATATATATATACTATGCTTGAATCAAAGATTTTGCACATAGGTCATGAGGCCTCATGCTATTGTTCCAGTATAGTAATTATGACATTCAAAATTTCTATGCTCCCTCCCTCCCCCTCGCAGCAAAACCTCTCTCTACCCTCTCTCTCTCTCTCTCTCTCTCTCTCTCTCTCTCTCTCTCTCTCACACACACACACACACACACACACACACACACACACACACACAAGTTGGATGGATAGTGGTTTGCATGGACTATGATTGGTCGGTCTCTCTCTCTCTCTCTCTCTCTCTCTCTCTCTCTCTCTCTCCCCCACCCCCCCCATAGATATTCGCTTTTGTTGAAGACTCGTGCAACTTTTAGTGTCTTTTTTAATTGTTCCTACACCCTTGAACATTGTTCTATGTCTTTCTCTCTCCCTACTTCTCCTTTACACATCATTCATTGGGAGCTCAAAAATTATTCTCCCTCTCTCTCTCTCTCTCTCTCTCTCTCTCTCTCTCA
Source organism: Adiantum capillus-veneris (assembly GCF_014529385.1). Classification (NCBI taxonomy): domain Eukaryota; kingdom Viridiplantae; phylum Streptophyta; class Polypodiopsida; order Polypodiales; family Pteridaceae; genus Adiantum; species Adiantum capillus-veneris. The sequence goes on from NC_140952.1 coordinate 133,514,616, forward strand.
ATGTGTGTGTGTGTGGGGGGGGGGGGGAGGGGGGGTTGATTTTTAATCGCCAATAGGTTTTTAAGAATGGCCCACATTTTAACTCTTAAAAATAAAAAGGACAAAATATTCGAGAACTTGTAAAAGGTCCGTCCAACTGGGTAATCTCTCTCTTCATTTGGGGTGCCAATGTGAGGGTTGGTTTTTTTTAGACATTTCATTCATTTTCTACCAATAAAAACCGTTAGCCATCTCTTTTAGAATTACATTCTAATGCAAAATAACCATAATATCTTCGAAATTGGAAGGGATTGAAGGATGCCCTCGATGAGATATAGTGCATATGAGCTCAACGATAAAATCTATTCTTTCTCTCTCTCTCTCTCTCTCTCTCTCTCTCTCTCTCTCATAGCCAATAACGTGGATCAACCTCTTTATTTGCATGCATGTCCTCAAAGCAAGACATCACCAAGTCTACGTGAGGCGAGTTTTTTTTTCTCAATCTCTTCAAAAAAGACAAACTTTTAGAAATCTATGAGAACATCAATATTGGTTTTGGAAAAAATCTATTGAAAAGATAAAGCCAAATATATATATCAAAAATTAATTTCTTTTTAAATAATAAAATTTTCACTAAAATTATCCTTTTTTGTTATTTGCATTTAGGCTGAAACATTTATTCTATGCAAAGTAGAAAGTAAAATGACTATTGAATTTACATTGTGAAAAGCCTCTGGCTTCTTACAATGTTTGTCTTCTTAGAATGTTTGTCACTTCTTACAATGTTACCCTTTACTTTTGCATTTTAAACTTAACCCTTCACTTTTGTTTTGCAAGGTTTTACTTTTGCATTTTAAACGTAACCCTTCACTTTTGTTTTGCAAGGTTTTCTCTTAAGCGAAGCACTCAGTGACACATGGAGGGCCTCTCCTTCCTTGAAAAATTTAAGCTGCTTCATATATAGTATAGATATAGATATAGATGAAAGATGTTTGTGAGTGGGTTGGGTGATTATCTGACAAGTTTGAAGACTATCCATTGGGCAATAGCTCAGCTCATAAGGTGGATGAAAAGTGTCGTCAAGTAAAAGCATAAAGCCAAAAAAAGAATGATTTCCAAAATAATGAGCAATTTCACTCAATGTGTTACGTTACAGATTCAAAATATATAAATAAAGATTAATAATGGTGATTTTTTAATATGTTTTTCCACAAAATTTCCAAGATACCAGGCATATTTCACATTCAATGGTTCCATACGTTCAATACATCTTGTGGACATGTATCCCAACTTATTGGCAAACCATTTTGGTATAGCTTGTGTTCAACGTTTGAGATCAATTGTCTTGGAAAAAGATAATGGCGAAGAGCATAGAGCCATTGGAAGAGCATAGAGCCCATTGAAAGGTAAACACCTACTCGTGGTTTCCTTTACATTGAGAGAGTGAGCAAGAGACAAGAGCGCCAAGAGATTCCTACGTGCTTCTTTTTCAACCATGGTCACTTTTCTTCTCAGTTCAATATCAATGATGTGAAGCTTGAGTAGCTGTATTTCCAAATTCATGTAATGTGGATGCGTGGTTTCAATGGTATTTCTAGCTTTAAAGTTTAAAAAACTTACATAACTACATTATTTGATGTCGCTATATCTAGAACGACCACGTCCTAATCACTCCCCAAAACTCATATATTGGTGAGTCTTGTTCCCACCATTTTCTAGGGCGAAATGTGGTCACATATCCAAACATGATTTAACACACTGAAGGGTTTTCCTCCTACTCTCTCTCTCTCTCTCTCTCTCTCTCTCTCTCTCTCTCTAGCATGACCTTCTACATCCAACCCCTTCTCATCCCTACCTAATTTTCATTGAGATAGGGTGTGTTAGACTAGAAGGGTGGAAGAAAAGCACCCTCCCACCACTTCCAAGCAGAACAGAGGGGAGCTCAGCTCTTTCACTGCCAGGGATTTCATTAACGTGATCACGAACACGTGAACATGTTAATAACATTCATGATCACATTTCAAAATACTCAATCATGTTAAATATTCACGTGGTTTTCCCTTAATCTATAGAAATTGTCCGATTCAATAAGTCCATTGGGATTTTTCATTTCTTGGTGGGTTCGGTTTAGCGTTCTTATAGTTTTTCGATGTGCCCGTCAAGAAAAATGTATACCTCAGTGAGGTTTTGGTGGGTTTCCATGTCACCACTTACCATTTTTTTGTGATCACATTAATTGTGATTATGTGAATGTGATTATAAACATTGTGATCACAAGAAATTTCACGTGATCGTGTGAATATTAAATCCATGTTCGCCGCCCTAGTATTCACACCAGGTGATATTGATATTTGCTCTCTTTTCTTGCATCACAATGCTCCACATGTTGGCGAAGAAAGCTATCAGGGTGGAAGTGCTCACGGGGAGGGGGTTTTTAAGGAAAAAAAAATTTCTCTTCTTTGAAGTGGCTACCTCGTCAGTAGCTTCCACCGCCCTATGGGAACGGGGTAGGAAGAGAGAGTTTCTGATTGGCTTGTAATAAAAGCTCACTTATTCTACCACGAGAACCTAGCCATAGATAGCTAGAGAGAGCAACACACACACAGCCACACACACACACACAAGGGTATTGACACATAAGAAACAATTTGAAGAACTTGGGCTCTTGTCTTGAATATATTTGGAAATAAGATGCGGGCCTTCAAAATTCAAAAGAGTGACTATTGAGGGGAAATGAGAGTTAAAAATCTATTTTAAAGAGGTAAAAACTTAACCTCTCACTTGCAATTGAAAGCCAAGCACTACTGGTATGTACTCAAACTGTGAGATTCTGCTATTTTCAACACCTGTGGAAAGCCAAGAACCGTCGGATTTTTGAGAATGACACCATGGCAACTAGCTTTAAGGACATTATCCACAAAAGCAATGAACTGATTATTGCCAATGGAAAAAAGAAGAATTCGGACAAGTGGAGCCAGACATTTCTAGCGAATGAGTAAGGGTACGTGGGTAATGGCTCATCATTACTTGGCATTGTGTAAGCCTTCTGATGTCTCAAATGTCCCCGAAAGACTCGATATAAGCTTGAGGATACTATTTTTTGAAGTTTAATACAATACATCTACTCACAATTGTGAGTTTGGCAAAAAAAAAAGATATTATAATTTTTTGCTGATCTTTTCAATAGGTTTCTTAGGAAAAGGAATTTTTTAAAAAAAATTAATTTTAAAAAAGTAGACGATAAGCATAAAAAAATAATAAAACAATTTAAGAAAATAATTTTTTTGAAATCCTTAAATGAAAGGACCCTTTATCAATATCTCATATCATGTGATGAAACTCTTATATATTGTCCATTCATTTGTTCTCTAAAACCCTTTGTCAAGCATGCCAAAAAATGAATGCGCCTTTGGACTTTTGGAGAATAGTATTTAAGAGACTAGGCCATAGGACACTTGTCAAACAAGAAAACTTGAACGACTTTCATCCTTGGGTACTATGGCCTTTAGAGGCCAAAAAATCTTTCTTACATGGATGGTCTTGAGTGTGTCAAAACAAATAAAACCTTCAATTATAGCAACTTGCTATGAGCTAAACCAAATTATGATTTGTCCTAACAGGTATTTGGTAGTCACTAGTCCATCCATGCATTCATTTCCACATATTCCTTTTCTTTTTTTTTGAAACTCACAACTGCTAGTGGATGTATTAATTTTTCCAATATATACGTACAACATAGCCTCAAGCTCGTGTCGAGCCTTGAGGGATTTTGTATTACATCGAGACAAGCTATTGAGTCTCACCACGAGGCAAAAACCGACCCATATCCAAGCTATTGCATCAGAGTGGAGTTAATGGTGAGTAGCGTTAAATGGTAACCTTGCATTTGCACTACATTTCTACTCAAATGTATATATTTTTTATCAAAGTTTTAACCTAGTGTTCATTCTCTCTTTTCGTAATAGCCTTTTTCCATAAAAACACCTTACCCTTATTAGATCTTTATGCATTTACATCATATTTCTCTCTTCATGATGAATGTAAATAGTAAACTTAATTCTACTCTCCTAATTTTTTTACTGCATATTCTTTTAACTAATTACCTTTACTAATTTAAATACCTATCTACATCCCATAATTTGTAAATAAATAATTTATGGGCACTTATCTTACCCATCTTCTCTCAAGGGTAGGGTTAACCTTGTAGGCCTTCCCTTCCCCACCACTATGTGACCCAAGTCTTGGATCATTTACTTGTGTTGGTCAACAAATCTTAAATATAATGTATATCCCCAATAAATCAAACTTTATTGGAGCCTACCTCATTTGTTTAAGGTGGATTCCCTTTTGAAAAAAGCATGCTACACCTTGGATGCATACTAAAGGGCCCCCTACAAGGAGACTTGGTTCAAAAGGTGTTTTGGATGCATCTTGAACACCTTAGCTCGTGGGTATACTTGAGGAACACTCCAAAATCAGCTTAAACACTTTGAGGAGGTCAACTTTGCCTTTTACAGCACCCAATTCTGAGTTACAGGCTGAAAGTTATGGTGAAAACAAGGTGTTGCGGACACTGTTACTGCAGGTCAAAGTCACAATCAGGTAAACCACAAAGGTGAAAAGTTTTCTTGACTTCTCCAACATTCTAAAATACCAATGGGGAGTTAAAAACCACTTGCATGTGGAGGGGTCGGCTCAAGATGCTTCCAGAGACACAACAAACAGGATGGGGACACTCTGCAAGAGCCACTGGAGGGACATCATGGTGGGGCCCACATACATTATCAACCCTTATGGAGCCTCCACGACCTAAAAGGCTATTTTTAATGAAAAGATAAGTCCCTTATTTGCATAATTGAAGGAATGGTCAAAAGGGAACCTAACTATGGTTAATTACCTACCCTAGTCAAGTTTAACCTAACCCAAGGTCTTTTACAGCTATAAAAAGGCCCTTTGGCAAGCACAAAAATACACACACCTACTCCATTGCTGCAAATAAGCTCCTCTAAGGTTGGATAAGCCCTAATCTCTCTCTCCTCTTGTCTCCCTATCCATTTCCTAAGCTCGCTATCATAAGCGGCACCATAGAGAGAACATCAATATGCTATTGCTACCATTCTCTTGCAAACATTTCTCTTATCATACTCATCCCTAAATAAGGATTTTAGATTCTATATGAGACCAAGGATATCAAGTTCAATGATCTATCTCATGGTCTGATCAACAAATTGTTGCAATTGGGGTGTCGTCGTCACACTTTTGCTCTAAACGCATGTAAAATTGGTAAGCATATCTTGGCAGCTTCTCATATTTTGTGCTCATTGGGTTGCTTGTTTGTTGAGAAAGTTTTTTGTGCACCATGGTGTCTATTTGCTTGGCTTCTCTCCTTATGTTGTGTGTAAGTAAGTCTTGGGGCTGCATAGATGGAGAAGAGCTCTCTATGCATGCCGCCTTATGTGTGTAAGTAGTCTCTTCTTTTGGGAAAGGAAAGGAGTCGTCAAGTATTTGTGCATTATGGTGTTTTGAATTTTGAGGTTTTGTGCTTGTTTTTCTTAGAAGTATATGAGCACTAATATGGTGAAGGTAAATCTTTGCATGTGAGTTTGTGGAGTGCTCAAAGGGATTGCTTAAGGAGTGTGTGTTGAATGGTTGAAGGGCATTTTGTGTTGAAGCACATAAGGAAGGTGTGAGTGTGTGAGTGTGTGAGTGTGTGTGTGTGTGTGTGTGTTGTATATGGTTTGTTTTGGTTTCCTTCTTTCTCCATAAAAGAGGGTGGTGCCCCTAAGAAATATGTGTGTGTAGGGTCTCACGGAGTGGTTGTCTGGTGGGAGCCTTGAGTTGAGCCCCATCTCAAAAAATCCGCTCTCATAAAAGTGGTGCCCCCACTGAGGAACTTTCCTAATTGCCTTCTATTCTCCTCATGAACAATAGAGTTGCACCATATGCTTTTCATTTTTCACAACGCATCAGAATTAACATTTGTGTAGATCGCAAATTTTTTTACCAACAACGCATTGTTTTTATGTTTGGAGCAGAACGACTTGGTGAAATCTTGGCATCTCCAAATCCCATCATTCTTCCATTCATTAATTATGATGATTCATTTGATGTCCATGTTTTTATTTTGTTTTGAGGCAGGGACAAGAGGCGCTTAGATAGCGATCCACTCAAAGGAAACTTTCTTCAAGAGAAAGAAAAAGGAGAACACATTGTCACATGAACCAACCTGGAGCTGCTTCTCCTTTTACACCCATAGCTCGTCAATCTGTGCACATCATAATTGCTACAAAATTTAGATCTCAAGCAACCATTAGGAGAATTTTTGGACCCACTCGCCTTAATGAAATTAATGCCTCAATCAACCCTTTTATTTTACCTATGATAAATTATGAACTAACACTTGATGTATATATTTTCATTTTGATGTGATCACTCATCGTAGTCAAAACTTTGTGGTACACAAACCTCCTTGTATTGTAAAAATGTCAAGCACTTTTCCTACCTTTCATTCTAAAAATGGTGAGGATGCACAAGAATTTCTGGATAATTTGGAGATGGCACACCTTATCTCTGGGAGAGATCAAGAAGAGGTAAAGATGCGTGCTTTTCCACTCGTTCTCAAAGGGGAGGCTAAGGCATGGTACGAGGCCTTGCAACCTCAAAACAAAACCAATTGGGAGAGGCTACGTGCAATTTTTCTTGCCAAATTTGGGCAAGGAGATACTCCAGAGGGTCTTTGGAATTGTCTACTTCAACATAAACAGGTATTCCTTGAAGACTACCCATCTTATGAGGCCGTTTTCCTTAACCTATGGGATAGATGGGAGGCTACCTTACAAAACCAAGGTGGTGCACCAAACTTTCTAAAGAAAGATAGTTTCATGGCTGGCTTGTATCCAATTTTGAAGACCAAGGTAGACTTAAAATTCCCATCAACATTTGAGGAAGCACGTGAGGTGGCCATGGTCAAATTCAAGAAGTTAAATTTTCAAGCACATAGAACAAGGGACCTAAATGAAGTCATTGAGAGGGATTCTTCACCAAGCATGGGAGCACAAGTTAGGGGCTCTCTTGCCCAAACTTCACAAATAGGGGAAGGATCACAACAAGAGATCTTGCAAAGATTAACTCAACAACTAGAGAGTCTCACCTTGAATCTAGTGCAGGGCCTACCCCAACAACGACAACCAAGAGAAGGGAATCTCCATCAACGACGTCAAGCACAAGAGTTGAGATGCTGGAATTGCAACGAAGTTGGTCATGGCATGTATAATTGCCCTCACCCTCGAAGGCTTCCAGGGGACATATACCCTCCTAAACCCCCTCCGCTCATGGTACAGCAAGAGCATGCTCAAGCCCCGCAAATTCTTCGTCGACCACCACCACCTCCAGTGGCAAACATCCCTCCTGTCCCACCAGTGGAGGAAGAGAGAGGAGTAAACGTCATAAAGCTGGAAGAGGAGATAGAGGTGAGCCCTATACATTTTGATGTTATGCCAGCAGAAAAGCGCACAAGAGCACACAACAAGGATGAAGACACAAGGAATGAAGAGTCAGAACCTGCAAGGAAGGAGAGGAAGAAAAAGTCAAAGAAGGAGGAAGGAGGCAAGAAGCAGAGGTCAAGGCGAAGGGAGATCGGCATCAACAATTTTCCATTAGGAAAGAATATGGAACCCTACAACATCTTAGAAGATTTGCAAACTCAAAAGCCCAATATTTCTTGGCCTCAACTCCTACATCTATCACCCAAGGTGAGAAAGCACTGGTCCAAACTTGTAAGCACAAGACTCCCAAGAAAGAAAGAAAAGGTGACAGTAAAGGCATTGACTTCAAAGACACAACAAGATGTGGAACCTATTGTAGATGCTTATGTAAGAGGTAGGAAGGTATCCAACGTGTATGTTGATGGTGGAGCACAAATGTGTGTGATCACGGAAAGAGCCATGAATAGACTAGGGCTTGAAATCACTAAATCCTCTAATTGTCAAGCTAGGCTGGCAAACAATGCAAGTGTGAAGTGCCTAGGGATCATCGAGAATGTAAAAGTTTCTGTATGTAATATAGATGCACGTGTGGACATGTATGTTATGCCAGCCAAGGGGGAGGGCTATCCCATCATCCTAGGGAGGCCTTGGCTCATTGCTGTGAATGCAGATCAAAAATGGGGACGAGGACAATTGATTCTCAAAAAGGGGCAACATGTAGTATACAATTGGCATGAAGGAAAGCAGCTCGACATCAACTATGAGACCACGGCTGATGAAGAAAGTGAAGAGAGTTTTGGCTCAAGCGACGAGGAAAGTTCAACCACTACATCCAATAGCGAAGAAGAATCATCTTTGGAGGTAATGGAAATCATCTTCAACACATCAAAAACTCCATCAATAGAGGTTGACCCCACAAAGGAGCAAACAAAGGATGACAAAGGTAACCACAAGCACTTTGAAGACTTTGAGAGGATGCTTGCAAAAGATCTTACCCCTGAGGAGAAGCGGTCCTACATCGATATGCTCAAGAGGTATCCCAATTTGTTTATCACAGATTACTCACAAATTAGAGGTGTGGATGTTATAGAGCATGGCATAGAATTAAAACCAGGTACTAAACCTGTGGCTCAAAAGCTAAGGCGCCTAGGAAAAATACAACAAGAGGCACTTTTGACAGAGGTTAACCGACTCCTCAAAGCTGGTTTCATTTACCCTGTGTCTAACTCTGAGTGGGTGTCCCCAATTGTAGTAACCCCTAAAAAGAACGGAAAATGGAGGGTCTGTGTTGACTACAAACCGCTCAATGCTGCAACAAAGAGGGATCATTTTCCTCTTCCTTTCCAAAATGAAATCTTAAATGAAGTAGCCGGCTATGAATGCTACACAGTGTGTGATGGGTATTCAAGGTATTTTCAAATCAGAATTGCAGAAGATGATCAGTTAAAAACCACTTTCATCACACCTTGGGGTTGCTTTGCCTATAGAGTGATGCCATTTGGGCTCACAAATGCTCCTAGTACCTTTATAAGGTTTACAACTCTTGTCTTTCAGCCCTTCTTTGGAAAGTCAATTAGGGTTTTTATGGATGACTTCTGTATCTATAGTAGCCAAAGACTTCATTGCCAAAAAGTCAAGAAGGGGCTTAGGAGGCTTCATCAATTTGGGGGACAGCTTAATCCTAAGAAGTGTCACATTGCAAGGTCACAAGTAGTATTGCTAGGTCATGTGGTTTCTTTGCAAGGAATTCAAGTGGATTTATCAAAAGTAAATGCTCTCTTGTCACTACAACCACCAACGACAACCAAGGAGCTCATGACTTTCAACCACAAAGTAAGGTACATGTCTCGTTTCATTCACCTTCTAGCGGAAGCTATTGCACCTTTGCACAAGCTAGCAAACAAACCCACATTTGAATGGAGAGAGGAACACAAATTATGCTTTACTGAAGTAAAGGGTATTCTCAACTCTCTTCCAACAATAATGCCACCAAATCCAAAGGATACATATTACATCAGGCCTAGTGTAGGAATGGAGGCCATCGGTGTAGTTCTCATGCAAAAAGACCCAAAAACATGCTACATGAGGCCAGTATACTTTGCAAGCAAAGTCATGACCGCTGCAAAAAAGGGCTACACCAATATGGAGAAGGTGGTATTCACAATTATGTTTGCGGTAAGAAAGTTCCGATCATATCTCTTACCTGCACCATTTGTCATTCTCACCATGGAAAACAATTTACCATATGTTGTGCAACACATGAGCCTCTCATCTAGGATAGCCAAATGGGTTCTAAAACTTCAAGAGTTCGAATACACTTTTCTTGTGGAAGATAGCACAAGGGCAGGTCTTGCAGACATTCTCACATACAAAGTGAGAGAAAGGAAAGAGTCACCAAAGGCAGGAGACAAAGCTACACCACAAAATAATGAGGAGGAGATGGACAATGCACACATTTTGTGCTTTGATGGAGCTTACCGACGACAACACGATCAGGCAGCAGGGGGGGGTTCTTATTCTAAGTCCACAAAGGGAAGTTCTTGTTAAGAAAGGTATCACCTTGGAAAATGTTCATTCTAATAATGAGGCTGAGTATGTCACCTTAAAGTTGGGGCTTGAAGAATGTAGAAAACTTGGCATCGAAAGACTTATAATAAGAGGTGATTCCTTACTAGTTATTAGGCAAATCCAAGGGATATGGAAGTGCAAGAACCCTACTCTAGTGGAGTGGCTTAGACAGGTGAAGGCTTTGATAAAGAACTTTGAAGCTACACAGGTACAGCATGTTGTGAGAACCCTCAACAAGGAAGCAGATTATCTCGCCAATGAGAAACTTCAGATCATGGTGGGAGGTGTGAAGCTCTACGAACCAAAGTACTGATAGCCGTTTTTCGGCTCTTTGTAATTGCCACAATGAGTTACCTCACCCTACCAAAATCACCCAAACACTGTGGCTATCCCTACCATTTCACTGTACATAGGCGTGCGTGAGTCACGGGACTTTTCCCATATCTTCTTAAAAAACCCTCAATTAGCTAGTCATTGGGCTAGTTGAGCCAAAAAAATTAAAAAAATTAAAAAAAATATAAGTATATTATGGCCCATGCATATGTAAATATTTCTTTGTATATAGGGCTTAAATAAAAGATTTTTTCATAATTATTTTGGTATTTATTTAAATATTTCTACCTAGGTGTGTGTTATTTATGCTCTGTACATTGCCTCACCATTACCACAATTTTTTCTTACCATTTTTCATACTCTTTATTCCATATAGAAATATTTTCATGTAAGCTTCTCTTATATTTTGTGTAACTCCATCCCAACAAAAATCCAAAAAAACTAGTTCTATTTATGTGTATATTTTTTTTCACTATTGTGATTTTTTCCTTCCTACATATATTCTCTATTACTCTCATAAATTAGACCACCAAAAATATTCATCTTTTTATGGTAGACTTATAATGAGAGAGATTTATTTTGACCCCTTTATATTTTTCCACCTATATTATTTATATTTGACATGTACATATTTTTTAGACCCCTCAATATTTGATTTTCTTAGTTGTACTATTCACTTATATCCTAATCTCAACAATATCTTCAATTATAGACCTACCAAATAAGGTCAAGGGTAGGTGGCATGCATACATGCACTATGGAGGGCTCACTCTTGGAGGTATTCAAAAGAATCATCCAAAGAAGGACCCCACAAAGACCTTGTGCAGTGGAAAAAAACAGTCGGTTTTGCTGAATTTTTAAAGTTCACTTGCTCTCTGAATTTGAAAAGGTGATACAAACAAAAGTTGTAGCTCGTGGGCTGAACTTTTGCCTCAAATTTTTTCATATTTTTTTGAGCTACGAGCTGTGAGCTATGATTTTTTTAGTGGACCCCAGTTTTCCCATGCTATGCAGCCACACTCCCTCTTCCACTTTATCATTTTCCTCTTTCACACACACTTCTCCACTCATCATCCCCACCTCTCTCACCACTCCTCTCTGCACCCTACTCACCTTCTCCTCAACCTTGAAAAAATAAGAGAAACCATGGTGAACTCATACCTCCCACACACAATTCCATTCCAAAATTGACCACCTAGTCTCATTTTTCCTCCTCCAATTTACCCATATCTATAAAAAAAAACCACAAAATTCATCCTCTTCTCTTAAAAGACAGCATCATGGTGGTTGATTACTCAGCTTCAATTACCTTGTCTCTCAAGGAAGGTCAAGAGTGGAGAAGAAATGTACCGTCAAAGCTAGTGGACCGTCAACAAGCGTCAAAATCGGCCCTACTCAAGACACTTGGAGCATCAACCTTGTAAGAAAGCCACCTTTTCTTACCTCTTAAGAGTTTTTTTCTTCCTTATTTGTATCCTACATGGATACTCCCATTGTAAATATCCAATTCCATTTGTAAATTAATACTAACTCTACTAACACTAACCCACTATGAAAAGTCCTATCACCTCCATTTCTCTCCTCTCTCTTTCCTCACCAACTTCTTGATAATTCCAAGCAAAAGAAATTAGATAAATTGCTGAATCTAACCCAACCATGGTTAGAGGAGTAACCCTAGCCTTCAAAATTGCTATAAAAGGAGGGTGTAGCTAGCACAAAGGGGGAGCCATAAGCAAGAGCACTATGCTATAGCTTGAGAAGCCAAGCTCAACCTCTCTAGAAGGAGCTCTTGAGTGGAAGCTCATTGTCTTATGCATGTGCATGTGTTGTAATAGGGGATTAGCAAGGGAACTCTATGCCATTGTAAGAGAGAGAGTGATCATTCAATTGAGAGTAGGAAATCTATCATTTCTCCTACTAGTGTAAGCCCAACATTTGCTGAATCAAGGAGGGTGGATTTGGACTAAGCTTGGATATTTTGTCTCCCTTCCAACGTGAAGTAATGGACAACAATGATGTGTAAGTGTCTTGGTGTTTTTTGTTAAGTTCTTGATAGCTTGTTCTCTGGTGTTGTCATCAACCTAGCCATAAATCCCACATACTGTAAGAGGGCGACAGGGTGGAGAGGACTCCCCTGGCTTTAAGACAGTGATTGGGGTGGCTTTTCTTGTGATGTGTTGTGGTGAAATTTACGTTTCTCTCTCTCTCTCTCTCTCTCTCTCTCTCTCTCTCTCTCTCTCTCTCTCTCTCTCTCTCTCTCTCGTGTTTTAGGGTGTGAGAGTATTCCATTGGTGTTAGGGTTAGTATAAATTCCTTGCTTGTTTGTGGGTTGCTCTAACGATTCTCCTCTTTTGCGTCCTAGTTCGCTCTTTAACTAGGTGGTGCCCCTTGTGTAGTTGGGATTTGGCTGTGGGTTTGTTGTTTTGGTTTGTGTTGTGTTGTGCCCCAGCCCCATTGAGCAGCACGGGAGCCTTGAAGGGTGTCTAGAGGCCACTCTTCTTGTTGCCCGCCCCGGACCGCCTCAGTACCAAGGCCAAGAGGAATTGAAGGATATCATATTTTTCCTCCAAACTGGTGAGTGCCCTAAACACTTGGATAAAGTGCAAAGGCATAGGTTGGTAAAAAAGGCAACTCCTTACCAACTCATAGGAGATGATCTATATCATAAAGGGAAAGATTTGGTGCTAAGAAGGGTGCCCTCTGTTCAAGAAATAGAGAGAATCCTCTTTTCATGCCATGATGATGTCTGTGGGGGTCATTTTTCTCATGATATTACAAACAAGAAGATTTTGCAAGCACGGTTTGTTTGGCCAAGTCTACACCATGATGTCCAGCATTGGTGTAAGTCATGCAAATGTTGTCAGATTGCTGGAAATCGACGACTCACTTACGAACCTCGAGTTCCAATAATTTCGTATGGTCCTTTTGAGAAGTGGGGTGTGGATGCAATAGGCCCCTTACCTCGCACATCTACCGGGAAGGTCTTCATCATTGTGGCAGTAGATTACATGACACGATGGGCGGAGGCAGCAAGTACAACACGAATTACAGCCGAGGAGGTATCAAAATTTATCTTTGATCACATATGCAGTAGATTCGGCACACCATTAGAGATTTTGTCAGATCGTGGTCCAGGGTTTAGAGCAGAGCTCCTAGGTAATCTTTTGACAAAGTTAAAAGTCAAACATTTGCATTCTACACCTTACTACCCTCAGTGCAATGGGTTGGTTGAAAAGGTGAATGGAATGATATGTAAGATCATTTCTAAGCAGGTTGCAGATCGACCAAACAACTGGGATCGTCATTTGACCACAGCTCTATGGGCATACAGAACATCTTTCAAGGTATCCACTCAATTCACTCCTTTTCATTTGGTATATGGACAGGAGGCACTCCTTCCTATTGAGGTGGAGATTGCAAGCCTACGCATTCTCTCACGGGGAGCAAAGAGGCCAAAAGAAGCTTTTCAGGAAAGAATTTTAGATCTTCAACGACTTGAGCTTGATAGAGAAGAGTCCATCGACTATTACATTGCCCAAGCCACAAGCCAAAGGGACAAAATCAACAAGAAGCTCAAGGAAAAAGGATTGAAGGAAGGTATGTTGGTTCTTCGCTATGATAACCGACTTGATACTCGACTTGACAAAACGTTTTTGCAAAGATGGGAGGGACTTTTCATGATAAAAACAAAGTTTGGGAATGGTAGTTACAGATTAGCAGATTTATCAGGAAAACTCCACAAGACCAGAGTCAATGGATGGAGATTAAAGCCCTACTTTCAACGTATCAATCCGTTGATAGGAAGTCATCTACCTACATCGTCTAAGCTCCAAATTGGCATGGCTCCCTTCGGCTTGGCAAATGCTCCACCTATTTTTAAAGCTTTGATGTGCAAAGAAGAACCAGCCTTGGAATCTCAACATACCCAAGGCAACCCTCCCATCTCCGATTTATGGGATTGAGGTAATGAAAAGCAGGTCTAATGGAGTAAAAGAGTGTATATCACTCCTCCTTTTTTTAGAAAAATAAGGAAAAAAAAAAAAAAACAAAGAAAAGAATAAAAAAAAAACTCTTTTGTTTCATCTAGGAGCATGAATGATCCTAGACGAAGGGGGGGGGGCTAATATGAGTAGCGTTAAATGGTAACCTTGCATTTGCACTACATTTCTACTCAAATGTATATATTTTTTATCAAAGTTTTAACCTAGTGTTCATTCTCTCTTGTCGTAATAGCCTTTTTCCATACAAACACCTTACCCTTATTAGATCTTTATGCATTTACATCATATTTCTCTCTTCATGCTGAATGTAAATAGTAAACTTAATTCTACTCTCCTGATTTTTTTACTGCATATTCTTTTAACTAATTACCTTTACTAATTTAAATACCTATCTACATCCCATAATTTGTAAATAAATAATTTATGGGCACTTATCTTACCCATCTTCTCTCAAGGGTAGGGTTAACCTTGTAGGCCTTCCCTTCCCCACCACTATGTGACCCAAGTCTTGGATCATTTACTTGTGTTGGTCAACAAATCTTAAATATAATGTATATCCCCAATAAATCAAACTTTATTGGAGCCTACCTCATTTGTTTAAGGTGGATTCCCTTTTGAAAAAAGCATGCTACACCTTGGATGCATGCTAAAGGGCCCCCTACAAGGAGACTTGGTTCAAAAGGTGTTTTGGATGCATCTTGAACACCTTAGCTCGTGGGTATACTTGAGGAACACTCCAAAATCAGCTTAAACACTTTGAGGAGGTCAACTTTGCCTTTTACAGCACCCAATTCTCAGTTACAGGCTGAAAGTTAGGGTGAAAACAAGGTGCTGCGGACATTGTTACTGCAGGTCAAAGTCACAATCAGGTAAACCACAAAGGTGAAAAGTTTTCTTGACTTCTCCAACATTCTAAAATACCAACGGGGAGTTAAAAACCACTTGCATGTGGAGGGGTCGGCTCAAGATGCTTCCAGAGACACAACAAACAGGATGGGGACACTCTGCAAGAGCCACTGGAGGGACATCATGGTGGGGCCCACATACATTATCAACCCTTATGGAGCCTCCACGACCTAAAAGGCTATTTTTAATGACAAAATAAGTCCCTTATTTTCATAATTGAAGGAATGGTCAAAAGGGAACCTAACTATGGTTAATTACCTACCCTAGTCAAGTTTAACCTAACCCAAGGTCTGGTACAGCTATAAAAAGGCCCTTTGGCAAGCACAAAAATACACACACCTACTCCATTGCTGCAAATAAGCTCCTCTAAGGTTAGGGAAGCCCTAATCTCTCTCTCCTCTTGTCTCCCTATCCATTTCCTAAGCTCGCTATCATAAGCGGCACCATAGAGAGAACATCAATATGCTATTGCTACCATTCTCTTGCAAACATTTCTCTTATCATACTCATCCCTAAATAAGGATTTTAGATTCTATATGAGACCAAGGATATCAAGTTCAATGATCTATTTCATGGTCTGATCAACAAATTGTTGCAATTGGGGTGTCGTCGTCACACTTTTGCTCTAAACGCATGTAAAATTGGTAAGCATATCTTGGCAGCTTCTCATATTTTGTGCTCATTGGGTTGCTTGTTTGTTGAGAAAGTTTTTTGTGCACCATGGTGTCTATTTGCTTGGCTTCTCTCCTTATGTTGTGTGTAAGTAAGTCTTGGGGCTGCATAGATGGAGAAGAGCTCTCTATGCATGCCGCCTTATGTGTGTAAGTAGTCTCTTCTTTTGGGAAAGGAAAGGAGTCCTCAAGTATTTGTGCATTATGGTGTTTTGAATTTTGAGGTTTTGTGCTTGCTTTTCTTAGAAGTATATGAGCACTAATATGGTGAAGGTAAATCTTTGCATATGAGTTTGTGGAGTGCTCAAAGGGATTGCTTAAGGAGTGTGTGTTGAATGGTTGAAGGGCATTTTGTGTTGAAGCAAATAAGGACGGTGTGTGTGTGTGTGTGTGTGTGTGTGTGTGTGTGTGTGTGTGTGTGTGTGTGTGTGTGTGTGTGTGTGTGTTGTATATGGTTTATTTTGGTTTCCTTCTTTCTCCATAAAAGAGGGTGGTGCCCCTAAGAAATATGCGTGACAATAGTTTCCGTTTAAGCATCTTTATAATTTATCTCCTTATTCTTGCAAATTCAATTAAGATATGCTCTCTGCCTCGACCATGCCATGTTTTTTGCCGCAAATGAGACTAAATATTCTGCCCTAGCTGCCTTAAGCTTTTTCAAGATATGTGCTCTCTTTATCGGATCAGCTATAGTACTCATCTGAGTAGTCATCCTATACCGTGGTATAACCTGATAACAGTATACAAATCAACTTTTGGCATTATTAGCATTAAACTCTCTTACAATTTTTTGTATACCATGGTATAAACTGATAATAGTAGACAAATCATTTTTTAAATTAGTAGCATTAAACTCTCTTACAATTTTTGTATACGAAACCTTGACAGGTTTTGCCATAATATTGAGCTCGGTACATGTCTCGTTTCATTCACCTTCTAGCAGAAGCTATTGCACCTTTGCACAAGCTAGCAAACAAACCCACATTTGAATGGAGAGAGGAACACAAATTATGCTTTACTGAAGTAAAGGGTATTCTCAACTCTCTTCCAACAATAATGCCACCAAATCCAAAGGATACATATTACATCAGGCCTAGTGTAGGAATGGAGGCCATCGGTGTAGTTCTCATGCAAAAAGACCCAAAAACATGCTACATGAGGCCAGTATACTTTGCAAGCAAAGTCATGACCGCTGCAAAAAAGGGCTACACCAATATGGAGAAGGTGGTATTCACAATTATGTTTGCGGTAAGAAAGTTCCGATCATATCTCTTACCTGCACCATTTGTCATTCTCACCATGGAAAACAATTTACCATATGTTGTGCAACACATGAGCCTCTCATCTAGGATAGCCAAATGGGTTCTAGAACTTCAAGAGTTCGAATACACTTTTCTTGTGGAAGATAGCACAAGGGGAGGTCTTGCAGACATTCTCACATACAAAGTGAGAGAAAGGAAAGAGTCACCAAAGGCAGGAGACAAAGCTACACCACAAAATAATGAGGAGGAGATGTACAATGCACACATTTTGTGCTTTGATGGAGCTTACCGACGACAACACGATCAGGCAGCAGGGGGGGGTTCTTATTCTAAGTCCACAAAGGGAAGTTCTTGTTAAGAAAGGTATCACCTTGGAAAATGTTCATTCTAATAATGAGGCTGAGTATGTCACCTTAAAGTTGGGGCTTGAAGAATGTAGAAAACTTGGCATCGAAAGACTTATAATAAGAGGTGATTCCTTACTAGTTATTAGGCAAATCCAAGGGATATGGAAGTGAAAGAACCCTACTCTAGTGGAGTGGCTTAAACAGGTGAAGGCTTTGATAAAGAACTTTGAAGCTACACAGGTACAGCATGTTGTGAGAACCCTCAACAAGAAGGCAGATTATCTCGCCAATGAGAAACTTCAGATCATGGTGGGAGGTGTGAAGCTCTACGAACCAAAGTACCAAGGCCAAGAGGAACTGAAGGACATCATATTTTTCCTCCAAACTGGTGAGTGCCCTAAACACTTGGATAAAGTGCAAAGGCATAGGTTGGTAAAAAAGGCAACTCCTTACCAACTCATAGGAGATGATCTATATCATAAAGGGAAAGATTTGGTGCTAAGAAGGGTACCCTCTGTTCAAGAAATAGAGAGAATCCTCTTTTCATGCCATGATGATGTCTGTGGGGGTCATTTTTCTCATGATATTACAAACAGGAAGATTTTGCAAGCAGGGTTTGTTTGGCCAAGTCTACACCATGATGTCCAGCATTGGTGTAAGTCATGCAAAGGTTGTCAGATTGCTGGAAATCGACGACTCACTTACAAACCTCGAGTTCCAATAATTTCGTATGGTCCTTTTGAGAAGTGGGGTGTGGATGCAATAGGCCCCTTACCTTGCACATCTACCGGGAAGGTCTTCATCATTGTGGGAGTAGATTACATGACACGATGGGCGGAGGCAGCAAGTACAACACGAATTACAGCCGAGGAGGTATCAAAATTTATCTTTGATCACATATGCAGTAGATTCGGCACACCATTAGAGATTTTGTCAGATCGTGGTCCAGGGTTTAGAGCAGAGCTCCTAGGTAATCTTTTGACAAAGTTAAAAGTCAAACATTTGCATTCTACACCTTACTACCCTCAGTGCAATGGGTTGGTTGAAAAGGTGAATGGAATGATATGTAAGATCATTTCTAAGCAGGTTGCAGATCGACCAAACGACTGGGATCGTCATTTGACCACAGCTCTATGGGCATACAGAACATCTTTCAAGGTATCCACTCAATTCACTCCTTTTCATTTGGTATATGGACAGGAGGCACTCCTTCCTATTGAGGTGGAGATTGCAAGCCTACGCATTCTCTCACGGGGAGCAAAGAGGCCAAAAGAAGCTTTTCAGGAAAGAATTTTAGATCTTCAATGACTTGAGCTTGATAGAGAAGAGTCCATCGACTATTACATTGCCCAAGCCACAAGCCAAAGGGACAAAATCAACAAGAAGCTCAAGGGGAAAGGATTAAAGGAAGGTATGTTGGTTCTTCGCTATGATAACCGACTTGATACTCGACTTGACCAAAAGTTTTTGCAAAGATGGGAGGGACTTTTCATGATAAAAACAAAGTTTGGGAATGGTAGTTACAGATTAGCAGATTTATCAGGAAAACTCCACAAGACCAGAGTCAATGGATGGAGATTAAAGCCCTACTTTCAACGTATCAATCCGTTGATAGGAAGTCATCTACCTACATCGTCTAAGCTCCAAATTGGCATGGCTCCCTTCGGCTTGGCAAATGCTCCACCTATTTTTAAAGCTTTGATGTGCAAAGAAGAACCAGCCTTGGAATCTCAACATACCCAAGGCAACCCTCCCATCTCCGATTTATGGGATTGAGGTAATGAAAAGCAGGTCTAATGGAGTAAAAGAGTGTATATCACTCCTCCTTTTTTTAGAAAAATAAGGAAAAAAGAAAAAAAAAGAAAAAAAAGAATAAAGAAAAAACTCTTTTGTTTCATCTAGGAGCATGAATGATCCTAGACGAAGGGGGGGGGCTAATATGAGTAGCGTTAAATGGTAACGTTGCATTTACACTACATTTCTACTCAAATGTATATATTTTTTATCAAAGTTTTAACCTAGTGTTCATTCTCTCTTTTCGTAATAGCCTTTTTCCATACAAACACCTTACCCTTATTAGATCTTTATGCATTTACATCATATTTCTCTCTTCATGCTGAATGTAAATAGTAAACTTAATTCTACTCTCCTGATTTTTTTACTGCATATTCTTTTAACTAATTACCTTTACTAATTTAAATACCTATCTACATCCCATAATTTGTAAATAAATAATTTATGGGCACTTATCTTACCCATCTTCTCTCAAGGGTAGGGTTAACCTTGTAGGCCTTCCCTTCCCCACCACTATGTGACCCAAGTCTTGGATCATTTACTTGTGTTGGTCAACAAATCTTAAATATAATGTATATCCCCAATAAATCAAACTTTATTGGAGCCTACCTCATTTGTTTAAGGTGGATTCCCTTTTGAAAAAAGCATGCTACACCTTGGATGCATGCTAAAGGGCCCCCTACAAGGAGACTTGGTTCAAAAGGTGTTTTGGATGCATCTTCAATGCCTTAGCTCATGGGTATACTTGAGGAACACTCCAAAATCAGCTTAAACACTTTGAGGAGGTCAACTTTGCCTTTTACAGCACCCAATTCTCAGTTACAGGCTGAAAGTTAGGGTGAAAACAAGGTGCTGCGGACATTGTTACTGCAGGTCAAAGTCACAATCAGGTAAACCACAAAGGTGAAAAGTTTTCTTGACTTCTCCAACATTCTAAAATACCAATGGGGAGTTAAAAACCACTTGCATGTGGAGGGGTCGGCTCAAGATGCTTCCAGAGACACAACAAACAGGATGGGGACACTCTGCAAGAGCCACTGGAGGGACATCATGGTGGGGCCCACATACATTATCAACCCTTATGGAGCCTCCACGACCTAAAAGGCTATTTTTAATGACAAAATAAGTCCCTTATTTTCATAATTGAAGGAATGGTCAAAAGGGAACCTAACTATGGTTAATTACCTACCCTAGTCAAGTTTAACCTAACCCAAGGTCTGGTACAGCTATAAAAAGGCCCTTTGGCAAGCACAAAAATACACACACCTACTCCATTGCTGCAAATAAGCTCCTCTAAGGTTAGGGAAGCCCTAATCTCTCTCTCCTCTTGTCTCCCTATCCATTTCCTAAGCTCGCTATCATAAGCGGCACCATAGAGAGAACATCAATATGCTATTGCTACCATTCTCTTGCAAACATTTCTCTTATCATACTCATCCCTAAATAAGGATTTTAGATTCTATATGAGACCAAGGATATCAAGTTCAATGATCTATCTCATGGTCTGATCAACAAATTGTTGCAATTGGGGTGTCGTCGTCACACTTTTGCTCTAAACGCATGTAAAATTGGTAAGCATATCTTGGCAGCTTCTCATATTTTGTGCTCATTGGGTTGCTTGTTTGTTGAGAAAGTTTTTTGTGCACCATGGTGTCTATTTGCTTGGCTTCTCTCCTTATGTTGTGTGTAAGTAAGTCTTGGGGCTGCATAGATGGAGAAGAGCTCTCTATGCATGCCGCCTTATGTGTGTAAGTAGTCTCTTCTTTTGGGAAAGGAAAGGAGTCCTCAAGTATTTGTGCATTATGGTGTTTTGAATTTTGAGGTTTTGTGCTTGCTTTTCTTAGAAGTATATGAGCACTAATATGGTGAAGGTAAATCTTTGCATGTGAGTTTGTGGAGTGCTCAAAGGGATTGCTTAAGGAGTGTGTGTTGAATGGTTGAAGGGCATTTTGTGTTGAAGCGCATAAGGAAGGTGTGTGTGTGTGTGTGTGAGTGTGTGTGTGTGTGTGTGTTGTATATGGTTTATTTTGGTTTCCTTCTTTCTCCATAAAAGAGGGTGGTGCCCCTAAGAAATATGCGTGACAATAGTTTCCGTTTAAGCATCTTTATAATTTATCTCCTTATTCTTGCAAATTCAATTAAGATATGCTCTCTGCCTCGACCATGCCATGTTTTTTGCCGCAAATGAGACTAAATATTCTGCCCTAGCTGCCTTAAGCTTTTTCAAGATATGTGCTCTCTTTATCGGATCAGCTATAGTACTCATCTGAGTAGTCATCCTATACCGTGGTATAACCTGATAACAGTATACAAATCAACTTTTGGCATTATTAGCATTAATCTCTCTTACAATTTTTTGTATACCATGGTATAAACTGATAATAGTAGACAAATCATTTTTTAAATTACTAGCATTAAACTCTCTTACAATTTTTGTATACGAAACCTTGACAGGTTTTGCCATAATATTGAGCTCGGTACATGTCTCGTTTCATTCACCCTTTAGCAGAAGCTATTGTACCTTTGATGGAGCTTACCGACGACAACACGATCAGGCAGTAGGGGGGGGTTCTTATTCTAAGTCCACAAGGGGAAGTTCTTGTTAAGAAAGGTATCACCTTGGAAAATGTTCATTCTAATAATGAGGCTGAGTATGTCACCTTAAAGTTGGGGCTTGAAGAATGTAGAAAACTTGGCATCGAAAGACTTATAATAAGAGGTGATTCCTTACTAGTTATTAGGCAAATCCAAGGGATATGGAAGTGCAAGAACCCTACTCTAGTGGAGTGGCTTAGACAGGTGAAGGCTTTGATAAAGAACTTTGAAGCTACACAGGTACAGCATGTTGTGAGAACCCTCAACAAGGAAGCAGATTATCTCGCCAATGAGAAACTTCAGATCATGGTGGGAGGTGTGAAGCTCTACGAACCAAAGTACCAAGGCCAAGAGGAATTGAAGGACATCATATTTTTCCTCCAAACTGGTGAGTGCCCTAAACACTTGGATAAAGTGCAAAGGCATAGGTTGGTAAAAAAGGCAACTCCTTACCAACTCATAGGAGATGATCTATATCATAAAGGGAAAGATTTGGTGCTAAGAAGGGTGCCCTCTGTTCAAGAAATAGAGAGAATCCTCTTTTCATGCCATGATGATGTCTGTGGGGGTCATTTTTCTCATGATATTACAAACAGGAAGATTTTGCAAGCAGGGTTTGTTTGGCCAAGTCTACACCATGATGTCCAGCATTGGTGTAAGTCATGCAAAGGTTGTCAGATTGCTAGAAATCGACGACTCACTTACGAACCTCGAGTTCCAATAATTTCGTATGGTCCTTTTGAGAAGTGGGGTGTGGATGCAATAGGCCCCTTACCTCGCACATCTACCGGGAAGGTCTTCATCATTGTGGGAGTAGATTACATGACACGATGGGCGGAGGCAGCAAGTACAACACGAATTACAGCCGAGGAGGTATCAAAATTTATCTTTGATCACATATGCAGTAGATTCGGCACACCATTAGAGATTTTGTCAGATCGTGGTCCAGGGTTTAGAGCAGAGCTCCTAGGTAATCTTTTGACAAAGTTAAAAGTCAAACATTTGCATTCTACACCTTACTACCCTCAGTGCAATGGGTTGGTTGAAAAGGTGAATGGAATGATATGTAAGATCATTTCTAAGTAGGTTGCAGATCGACCAAACGACTGGGATTGTCATTTGACCACAGCTCTATGGGCATACAGAACATCTTTCAAGGTATCCACTCAATTCACTCCTTTTCATTTGGTATATGGACAGGAGGCACTCCTTCCTATTGAGGTGGAGATTGCAAGCCTACGCATTCTCTCACGGGGAGCAAAGAGGCCAAAAGAAGCTTTTTAGGAAATAATTTTAGATCTTCAACGAATTGAGCTTGATAGAGAAGAGTCCATCGACTATTACATTGTCCAAGCCACAAGCCAAAGGGACAAAATCAACAAGAAGCTCAAGGGGAAAGGATTGAAGGAAGGTATGTTGGTTCTTCGCTATGATAACCGACTTGATACTCGACTTGACAAAAAGTTTTTGCAAAGATGGAAGGGACTTTTCATGATAAAAACAAAGTTTGGGAATGGTAGTTACAGATTAGCAGATTTATCAGGAAAACTCCACAAGACCAGAGTCAATGGATGGAGATTAAAGCCCTACTTTCAACGTATCAATCCGTTGATAGGAAGTCATCTACCTACATCGTCTAAGCTCCAAATTGGCATGGCTCCCTTCGGCTTGGCAAATGCTCCACCTATTTTTAAAGCTTTGATGTGCAAAGAAGAACCAGCCTTGGAATCTCAACATACCCAAGGCAACCCTCCCATCTCCGATTTATGGGATTGAGGTAATGAAAAGCAGGTCTAATGGAGTAAAAGAGTGTATATCACTCCTCCTTTTTTTAGAAAAATAAGGAAAAAAGAAAAAAAAAGAAAGGAAAGAATAAAGAAAAAAATCTTTTGTTTCATCTAGGAGCATGAATGATCCTAGACGAAGGGGGAGGGCTAATATGAGTAGCGTTAAATGGTAACCTTGCATTTGCACTACATTTCTACTCAAATGTATATATTTTTTATCAAAGTTTTAACCTAGTTTTCATTCTCTCTTTCCGTAATAGCCTTTTTCCATACAAACACCTTACCCTTATTAGATCTTTATGCATTTACATCATATTTCTCTCTTCATGCTGAATGTAAATAGTAAACTTAATTCTACTCTCCTGATTTTTTTACTTCATATTCTATTAACTAATTACCTTTACTAATTTAAATACCTATCTACATCCCATAATTTGTAAATAAATAATTTATGGGCACTTATCTTACCCATCTTCTCTCAAGGGTAGGATTAACCTTGTAGGCCTTCCCTTCCCCACCACTATGTGACCCAAGTCTTGGATCATTTACTTGTGTTGGTCAACAAATCTTAAATATAATGTATATCCCCAATAAATCAAACTTTATTGGAGCCTACCTCATTTGTTTAAGGTGGATTCCCTTTTGAAAAAAGCATGCTACACCTTGGATGCATGCTAAAGGGCCCCCTACAAGGAGACTTGGTTCAAAAGGTGTTTTGGATGCATCTTGAACGCCTTAGCTCGTGGGTATACTTGAGAAACACTCCAAAATCAGCTTAAACACTTTGAGGAGGTCAACTTTGCCTTTTACAGCACCCAATTCTCAGTTACAGGCTGAAAGTTAGGGTGAAAACAAGGTGCTGCGGACATTGTTACTGCAGGTCAAAGTCACAATCAGGTAAACCACAAAGGTGAAAAGTTTTCTTGACTTCTCCAACATTCTAAAATACCAATGGGGAGTTAAAAACCACTTGCATGTGGAGGGGTCGGCTCAAGATGCTTCCAGAGACACAACAAATAGGATGGGGACACTCTGCAAGAGCCACTGGAGGGACATCATGGTGGGGCCCACATACATTATCAACACTTATGGAGCCTCCACGACCTAAAAGGCTATTTTTAATGAAAAAATAAGTCCCTTATTTTCATAATTGAAGGAATGGTCAAAAGGGAACCTAACTATGGTTAATTACCTACCCTAGTCAAGTTTAACCTAACCCAAGGTCTGGTACAGCTATAAAAAGGCCCTTTGGCAAGCACAAAAATACACACACCTACTCCATTGCTGCAAATAAGCTCCTCTAAGGTTAGGGAAGCCCTAATCTCTCTCTCCTCTTGTCTCCCTATCCATTTCCTAAGCTCGCTATCATAAGCGGCACCATAGAGAGAACATCAATATGCTATTGCTACCATTCTCTTGCAAACATTTCTCTTATCATACTCATCCCTAAATAAGGATTTTAGATTCTATATGAGACCAAGGATATCAAGTTCAATGATCTATCTCATGGTCTGATCAACAAATTGTTGCAATTGGGGTGTCGTCGTCAAACTTTTGCTCTAAACGCATGTAAAATTGGTAAGCATATCTTGGCAGCTTCTCATATTTTGTGCTCATTGGGTCTATTTGCTTGGCTTCTCTCCTTATGTTGTGTGTAAGTAAGTCTTGGGGCTGCATAGATGGAGAAGAGCTCTCTATGCATGCCGCCTTATGTGTGTAAGTAGTCTCTTCTTTTGGGAAAGGAAAGGAGTCCTCAAGTATTTGTGCATTATGGTGTTTTGAATTTTGAGGTTTTGTGCTTGCTTTTCTTAGAAGTATATGAGCACTAATATGGTGAAGGTAAATCTTTGCATGTGAGTTTGTGGATTGCTTAAGGAGTGTGTGTTGAATGGTTGAAGGGCATTTTGTGTTGAAGCGCATAAGGAAGGTGTGAGTGTGTGTGTGTGTGTGTGTGTGTTGTATATGGTTTGTTTTGGTTTCCTTCTTTCTCCATAAAAGAGGGTGGTGCCCCTAAGAAATATGCGTGACATGTAGGGTCTCACGGAGTGGTTGTCTGGTGGGAGCCTTGAGTTGAGCCCCATCTCAAAAAATCCGCTCTCAATGGCTCTACACCACTCTTCTGAGACCTTCCGTAGACCAATGGATACAATCAGTTCCTTGTTTTCTCGCACGATCTTTGTGAAACTGGTAGTAGAGAGACTATTCTCAAAGACCCCATGACATTTCTTGGTCATCCATATTTTCTTGAAGTACCAGAATCTAGAAATTTGCATGCAAACCACTAGCACTTGACTTTTCATCACCATCCCTCCAAGGAATAGGTCGTTCTTGAAGAACCCTATTTTCTAGGTCTTTGAACCAATTTGTACGTCTTTCCTACTAGGCCACTTATAGCTTGGTACTCATTAAAAAGGTGAGAGAGGTCCTAATGAGCTATTTTGCATCCCCAACATCCATTAGATCCAATCCCTCTCTAGCAAAAACCTTTACTCTGATTGGCTTGGCCCTCTGCAGATGCAAACATTTGGTTGAAGTATACCCATGTGGCGGGTGCCTGTCCTTGCATCAACAGTGTCGTCCACCATGTAGCGCATTGCCTTTCAAGAAAGTGACAGCTTTCTTGACCTTACAGGCCTATGGAAAATCCCCCCCCCCCCCCCCCCCCCCTGCATAAGCTGTATTAAATTGCTGGAGGAAAGTATGATCCTTTGCCTTATCCTCAAAGCCGTTGAAAGTATCAAACTTCACAGTTTCACCACCTTCTTTGTAGGCTTTTGTGCTCCAAATTGTCATAGGAAATTTTCTGCAACATGAGCATTGTAATAGGGATCATAGGTGCCCCTTGGCCATTGAAATTTTGCATCACTGTTGCCATATGTGATTGCTGGTCGGAAAAACCAGCAATGCCAAAACTATCATGCGGCATCTCAAAACTCGTCGTGGTTGCATTGAAACCCTTGCTGCATGCCAATATTTCCATACATGGGGTTTGGCATCATGCCTTGCATACCCCCAAAGACTGTTCCTGGCATATATTCCTAGTTTCCAGGTGCATAACATGCTCTGAAACACAGTTCCATCCCCAAAATACCCAGGGTGTACCATGGGTGGTGGAAAAACCTTTTGCATAGCCTGGAAACTGGTTCCCTGTCCATTTAATGCAACATTCAAACTTTGAAAGATGGCTAGTTGAACTGGTAAAGCCTGCGGAATAGGCGTCCTAACCACCTGTTCATGGACTGGAGAAAGTTTTCCACATCTTCCAAAGAAATATCTTCATCATCTCAGTGGCCATTGTGACTTCCAAATGTTATTTTCTATCACCATCCACCTTGCCTCTCCGGACATTGCTTTCCCCACAACTGGTTGAGGGGGGAGAACCAATCAATCAAGATCATTAGAGTATGGTAGATGTCCTTGGTTTTTGGTTTACAAAAGTGCTTGCTCCTAGCAAGCATTCCACTCAAACATAGAGTTGCACATCAACATATAGTATCTGTCAAGCCCCACCAAAACTTTAAAGACTAGTAGTTTCTTAATCCCATTTGGGTGGAACTGGACAGCCAATTGGCTAGTTCCTTTCTAGCTCATGTTGTTGTTATCCCAAAACTGGCCAAGATGTATGAGGCCTTTATTGCTAATCTTTCTAGCTATCTCTCTCCATAATGGGATTAGCTAGATGCTATCCACTTTAGAGCAACAAGGGGACCAATGAGTAATGGAATATTGAAAATCCTTCCTACCTCTCCACATTCTAGTGCCTCCCAAACTCTAGTACATTTCTATATACTAATTTGCCTAAGTAGGAGCACTTTGTTTTGTGGATGATTCATTGATGGTTGAAAAGGCACTACTGGTATTTGTGTATGTATCCTCTGATACCTCCCCGTAGGTCTTATAGTTGTCAACTAGATACAGTTCTTCTCTAGTGACTTGCTCAAATGTGGTGCATGCAATTTAAGTGCAAATCCTTTTCGAGAGTTTTGTTTCTTAAGCCCACTATGAAGAGAACTAATAGTCTTTCATCTTGAGGAAACTCTCGCACAGAACATCTCTTAATATATTGTTTGAAGCAAAACGAAGCTTCCTTCACCTTTTAGTTTCTTTTTCTTAAAGGCATATATTTGGAAAACCGTATTGTGCTTGATCCCTCTTTTGGAGAATTCCTCTCCAAACTCATGCACGAGTTGATCAATGTTTGGGAAAACTCTATTGTTCAGTGGTTGGAAACAAGTCAATGATGTTCCTTTCAAGGTCAATCCAAATCCCTCGTAATGAGTGTGTAAATCCGTGACTTGTTCTACTCTTAAGACTAGTGTAAAACATATGCATATGGATCCCTGTCCCATTGTACGTTTTGGCAACACATTTTTTCACTTGAGATGGTCGCATTATTTGTGTTTTGGAAACTATCCTCATCATTCTAAGCTCCCTTAATACAACATCTCTCGCTTCATATCCACTCACAGGTGCTCTAGTAGGAGTTAAATCAATTGCTCTCTCATCAGGTCGTAAGTCTCTTGCTTTGGGCCAGGTATCTGGAACTCTAGTAGTGTGAATAATATTTTGAGCCTCAGTACCCTGATTTGTGGTCATTGAAATCCTTGAACTTAAGGATCCCATTGGTCTAGGTATATAAAAATGTGGTTGAGACAACTACTCTATGTGTGCCAAGAGTGACATAGTACTGATAGAGTGGTCCTCCAAATTATGTATATCTCTCCAACTCCTTGCGGTCTACGATAGAGTACCATCATCCATACTTATCAAGAATTATCACTTGGGTATCTCTAACTTCCTTGAATGTAAAAACATATAAGCATTTTTGCTTCGCTAATTCCCCAATATTAGGCTTGTCAGACTTATAATAGAGCATATCCTCTCCATTGTCATACTTGCTATAAACCCATATGTGTATTATTTGTGTTGACTCGAGTTTCGATATTCACTCACCTAAGCTTCACATTAGGAATGTCAAGCTTTGACGACTTTTCTTTAGGCTCGACATCAACCTTATCTTTGGTGCCTATGAATCCCTATTTATCCACAATGTAGGAATTTGCACAACTAAATACGTGGTTCCCTCATCATTGATACTAATTTCATGCAATAGCAATCCATACCATCTTTGTAAATTTTAGCACTTTGTTTTTAATTGAAATTTCAAGTCCAAAAGTTTCATGGTTGGTGATGGTTGGTGATGGTTGGGATGGTCCCGTTCCCATGGTTGCTCCCTCTTTAAAGCTCACACACTTGAACTCGTTAGCCATATAGGTGTCGATCTCTTTGAAGAAATATCAAAAAGACTTTCCTCTAAGATTGGCTCTAAGGTTGGCAATGGTTCTTGATTGACACTCTCTTCTATTGAGATATAACTAACTTGGTCTCTAACAATAGGGTTTCTACTATGGTATAGTTTACCTGATCACAAATACATCAAGAAATCACTCTTTCAAAACCATGACCTGTTATCTTTTATGATACATCCAAATCCTCCAGTTGATGGCACTTTAAGCCGCACACTCTGGCTCTTGCAATCTATATAAAAAAACACTTGGTGTCTATGAGTTTACAGCCGCTTTGTTAGCCAAAATTTAAAACCAATAAAATTTTGTTGTACTTTTGCGAAAAAACTTGTTTTGCTTGTACAACCCACAAATAAACTCCAAGTTCAATTTTGAAAAGACCACGATGCTCCTAAGAGCTAGTGCTAGCTATGCTATGAGTGTAAGCTCAATCTATGACAAAGGAACATGGATCGTGATACATGTAACTTTGCGTCAAATTTTACTGAAACTTGGCACATAGCTTTCCCTTAGTCCATTGATCCTAACCATTAGGGAAAATTTGGACTCTCAAAGGGGCCTTATAAGGACTTTGACTTTCTCTCTCTTGTCCAAAACGGGCGGGGCATACAGTAAAATTTTTATAAATGAAATCAAAACTTGTCCGGCGTTTTGGATTTAGAATGTACTCATTGAGATCTATCCATTGATATATATCATGCCATCAGATTTCTTATATTCTAGAAGATTCCATTTTTGTTGTGACAACTCCGTCTTATAAATCGAATCCCTCCCTACATTTCGATTTCAGTGGGGAGGCCATACCTTCTACAAATCAACTCCAAATTTGTCAGAGTTTGGGGATTTAAAACCTATTTTCTAAGATCTTTTTAGTGATATGTTGGTTGATACGGTTTTGAGAAGGCGTTCATGGACTTCACTGGTTGCCCACTTTGGACAAGAGAGACAAAGTCAAACATCTTTATAGGGCCCTTTTGAGAGTTCAAATTTTTCCTAATGTATATGGTCTTTATGTGATTTGGATCAATTTAGGTCGCCCAAAAGTCAAACCCTAGGTTAGTTTGGTGGTTTTTGGAGTTGAAGTGCTTTTGCTCCCTTTTGACCCACTTTTTGAAGTTTTTAGGCTACCTTGCTTTTAGAATTTTTGTTTGCAATGGTCTCTGCTATACAGGTCGATATGTTCTCTATCCAAAAAATCAAAAAATGTACATAATTGTGATCCATGTTCCATCAGATCTGGACTCCAAATTTAGCTTCATAATTACTTGTAGTTTCAATAGTCTACTCCACCACTTAGTTTTGGATTTGAAAACCTTTTTTTATTCAAAAGAAATTTTTTGTGTCTGCCCTATAATTTTTGACTTGCTATTGGTTTTTTGATGATTTGATCAATTTTTTTTCCAATTTTTACTATGCTGCCATTTGTAAACTTTGTTTCAAATATTTTTAGGTATCTACAACTCAAATCTCAACCTTAGATGGTAAAAAAAAAACATGGATCGTGATCCATGTGTGACAACATTTTAGCATGAAACTTGGTCGACAAAATGCTTATGTCCTGTGGAAGCCAATTCTCACCCATTTTTGGATTTGGGTCTCTAAAATTTGAAAATCCCCAAATTTTGTTCAAATTTCAAAGCTTTTGTGGTTTTTGCCCAATTTCTTGATTTTGAGTGTGTTTTCATTGTCAATTTCACTCCAAAATTGTGTGTCCAGTGATTAGGTACCATCCTTGACTCAATTGTGTCATTTCTATTCAATTAGTCATAGAGATACATGGATTGTGATCCATGTTTCTCCACCAAAACGGATGAAACTTTCTAGATTTCTGCTCTTGGATTTGGTTATCCTGCTTTTCCACAATTTTTTGGGTTTTGATTTGCGTTCAAGCTCTGACCATCAAATTTCCCAATTCTCAAAGTTATGGTCTAACTTACTAAAATATGGTTTTGAGAAAGTTTTGCCTTAAATTTTTTAGCCCAGTTTGATTGTGAAGGTTGCTACTTAGTCTACCTCTAAGTGCTGAAATGAATCTAGGAACAAAAACAACAAACAATGCAAAATTGAAAGCAAAATGGATGATGGAGCTGTACTTTCAAAGTATGGAGAAAAATGTAGACTGAAATTCATTGGGTATCTCACTCACAACTCCATATGTATCTCAAGAGTAGATCTAGCAAGTCAGGTGAATTCTAGCCTCTACCAGCCACTAAACATGTGTCTAGTTGCTTAACTGCTAAGGTGTAAATGGAACATATATCAAAATCTAAAGACACGAAAGCTACAAGTACGACTAGATTAATCACCACCTAAGGATCACTATCCCCCGCAATGGCGCCAATGTTAGCAAGCCGTCATGATCGGACATCTGCAATATAGTTATCTAACACTAACATACTATCAATACTCAAGTAAGCAACTTGGATGGGGCACTAGAAATCTTTGGGGTATCAACCTCAAGAAATGAACCTATGGAATGAAGCTCTCTATAGCACTATCATATCTATCACTCTATATTCAAGCAATTTGCATATGTCCAGTCTCATTGCTCTAGGTCATCATGCCATTTCAGCACTTGAACGGACTCAAAATGCAACGAAACTTTAGGAGGAGGTCTAAAAGGTCTAGGTTCACTAACCTAGTAAGTCTTGTCACAATCTAACAAGGTACCAAGATCACAATCCATCATGATTAAGGTCCTAAAAACTACAACAAAACTATCTAGAAAGGTTGCACTAGGGTCTACGAACACTCTCCTATGGTCAAAATGTTAAAAAAACAACCATTTATGCACTTAAAACAAAAGATTTAGCTCACAAGAAAGCCATCACAAACCAAAAAAAAATTAAAAATGGTGATACCTAGCTTGAAGAGTGCAAGACAAGGAAAACAATGCAAGTGTCAGAATCAAATTTGGATTACCAAAACTTGGGAAAAATCGATTACAAATTGCTTGAGAGTAGCCACTCTCAATCATACACTCAAAGATTGAGAGTAGCCACTCTCAATCATACACTCAAAGATCCAAACCTTTAGATAATGATACAAAAAACATTGTGTTCAAACTTAGAAATTGGAACTTTATACCTAGGGCTCTTTTGGCCAATGGACGGCTTACAAGGCTCAAAACGCAAAATAAGAGAGTACAACTCGGATTTTACATAAATATGGCACAGTAATCATTCGGCTCAATATTCAGAGTTTCTCTGAGTTACAATGCTATCTCAGAAAAACTAATAGGGAGTAAAAAAATGATTGCTTTATGAAGAGGTGATTGACTAGGAGGGTGCCCATTTGGTCCATCTGCTAACATGCACTTGTTTCCAACCATCAATTAATTGGGCACTCGTCTCTTAAGAGGTGCTAGCATGTGCACCCTGAGTCTTGATGTGCCTTGCCAACCTTGATAGGCTAAGTATGTGGCACTAGTTGGGTTCTCCTATGAGGGAAAGACTTCGCAAGATGGACCATCTATCTTCGTATGAAACACTGGTTTCAAAGTCCCAAATACTCCATGCT
Organism: Adiantum capillus-veneris; assembly: GCF_014529385.1. Lineage (NCBI taxonomy): Eukaryota > Viridiplantae > Streptophyta > Polypodiopsida > Polypodiales > Pteridaceae > Adiantum > Adiantum capillus-veneris. Next base: position 133,547,168 of record NC_140952.1, read on the forward strand.
CTAACAGAACCTTCCAACACTCACCCTAGGCACTAGGACTATGTTTTGGAGATTTTGGGTGTCCCGAACCAAAACGTATACCATAGGTATACCTACAACCTTGGAAGTGACTAAAGCTATCCAAGATCTTCCCAATCTTGAAGCCAATCTTCGCTGGTGGAAAACCAAAGGACGCCTTACCTAAGAAAAAATCAAACTTCATGAGACAATGGTAGCTAGCCTTTGCTTATCTATTTGCTATAGATTTTCTAGTCTTTTTGACAATTCATGACCCATCCACTCTAGTTCACATGAAACTTTGCATTTTGGCAATAGAAACTCCATTGGAAATATAGCATCAAGTTTGTAGACTAGATTAATTAGAGTGGCATTCAAAGGTGTTTTGTGAGATTTGATAAGGCCATAAAGTTGAATGGAGATTCATTTTCCAATCTATATGTCCCAAGCTCACAATCTTTGTAAGCACACAGCTAAGAATTTTTTGTGTATCCTTTGCTTGGTCATTTTCTTGAGGATGATAAGGCATGGATTTGTTATGGATAACCATAAACATGTTTAGAAAATTCTCCTCCATTATCTCATTTAGGAAGTGATTAGTTTCTTAGTAGCCAATAAAGAGTGCACGAATGTGATGCATGTGTGAGGGGGGGCGGGGGGGATGAGAGAGAGAGATATAACACAAGATGTGGGTGGAGAGACTCACCACAATTTCTGTGAGAGACATATTCTTCTATCTAGTAAATAATAAGGTGTGTACAATTGTTGCGGTCAAACACATCTGGCGTATATGATCGAGGTAAATGGCATACCACGTTCACCCCGACCATATCCCACTTAAAGGTGAATGTGTTGAGATAAGTGGTACTATTATAGGACCTAGTAGTATACACAAGAGGTATAGGAGGAATCTTATCTCAACCTATGCCCACTGGCTCTCTCGAAGTTGATGCATGCTATTGTATAGACTCTAGCAATGTGCAGAAGCATATGTCCCTGCTAGAGTCGGCATGCATGCCGTGCAAGTATCCTATAATGACTTGCACTTCTCCATGATGCATCATGCTAGTGTCGGCAACACTCAACAGACAACCCCAACTACAAACGCTCCTAATGCAGCTACTATGTCGAGTCTTGACAATAAGAGTTCATACATGAGAGTCTTAAAGGCTGATGAATCCCGCAGTAGGTAGCTCAACACTCACTACATCACCACCAAAACTTGTCACACATGGATGTGCCAATCCTAACTCCAGGGTAGACATCACTCCCTCATCGTCCATAGGCACTATATCCAAATGTTTTGGCATCACCATATTAGTATCTACCATGAGAATGTCAAAGAATTCCACATCACTCATCTCCATGGTAGGAGGCATCTCTATCCTAAGAGGATCAATCTACTGTGTTGCACTAGAGCATGGACTCTCTAACTTTGAGTCTACAAACATGTCATGCACAACACTCTGGAGCTCATCCATGAAAGATATGTGTCTAGTCTCCAACTGAAATGACTGTAATGTAATCAAGACTATGTCGTCTCGCACATCACATACACGCATAGGGTAGACCAACCCATTTTGGGCTCCTCTCCAGTCCTCCAAGAGAAGCTAGTTTGTTGAGCCCGTTTTCTAGGAGTGGTGGATGCACCTACTGTCATTTGAATGTACCTCGTTGTAATGCAAATGGATAAATTTATATTTATTACGATTGACAGGTAGCAAAAGCTATGGAGTATATAAATAGATAGCAATACTATGGATATTTAATTATTAAAGTGCTCTTTATGAGCTATGATCACTTTATGTCCGGTGGAAATTTTGTAATCACTTTGAGCATTCAAGAAATCTATAAATAAGTATGTGCAAGAAGAAAATGTTCACTCTTGTATGGGGGGAGATCGCACCCAATATCTGTGTTCATCTTTCTTCCCACACCTCTTCTCTAGACTCGCTGTGTTGGTGTAGTACTCCGCTCTAGGAGGTGCACCTGCACGTGCTTCCCCATGCTCTGTTGCTCATTGTCTCTCTTAGTTCGTGTATAACTTTGATTACGTATTCCACCCACCGCACCTCCGTCTACCCTCCCTTCTTATTGACCCACCCTCCATACATCGCAAGGAACCACCCCCTGCCCCACAAGGCCCCATACCATTTCATTTGACTCCTACTTTGCATGAGCCTCATCGACATTCCACAGGTGGTCAATGAACGTCTTCTAACAGTGCACCGTGATGTTTGTCTCAGGGTAGCGAGCGTCGCGATAGGCCGAGCGGTGGGGGCTCCTATTGGGATAGTTGTTTTGGGTGTGGAGGAGGGATGGACTCATCTGTTTTGAAGTGTTACGCTCCAACCACAAAGAACGAGGACACTAACGTGCCCATGCCAAACACACATGGATGCTACTACAAGGTAAAGTATGGCGGCAAGAGATACTTTGGGACTACACAAGGCATAGCAGCACCATCTACAAATGTTTATACACTTGACGAATAAGAATTATTTTATAAAATTCAAAGACCAAGTGCCATCTCATGTGCATTACGTTGAGGAAGCATTGCATGCTCAATTTCCAAATTCCCTCGATTAGCATTTCTCGACACAGTGGTTGGAGGGGTATATCAAAACATTTTTAAAAGTAAACAATCACATGTACGGCGTGCAGGAGCCAACCAAGTTGCAAGTCTAGACAAAAGATATCATGGTGGAAAAATGACATATGCAGAGTGGGATTGGGCTATGCAAGAAAAGAGCGAGCAAGCTGCAAGGGGCTCATCCCACAATCAAGTTTCAACAATGCAAAGTGGCAATGGGCTCATCCCTCAGTCAACATTGCAAAGCACGGGTCAGGAAAACTTCCACGCACTATGGTTCTGGAGGCAAAGTAGCTTGGAAAGATAAATATGTAAGTTATTTTAAATTGTGCAAGTTCGAATAAGAAGGTGTTTTATCTTATGAACCTTTTTTGGTTATTGTTAACCTAAGAAGATATCACTTTGAGCCGTCCTACTAGAGAGATGGTCAAGTACTGATAGAGACACATAGAGTTTGATACTTGATGATGGTTGTTGGAAAACCATCATATCTCTCGCAAGCAATTTGAGTCAATAGTCAAAAATTTAAAAGCAATAAGTGTAGACAATGAATATTGTATTTATAAATAATTTGGGTTATTGATTTGTCTGATTTTCTTTTGGTTGGTGTAGAGTCAAAGCAATCCAATCTATCAACTCAAGACAAGGACGAGGACGAGGATGAGGAGGACAAGGAAGAGGATTACGATAGATATATATTTTTATGTATTCCTCTTCTACAAGTGCAGATGTATTTTTATGTATTCCTTTTCTACAAGTGCAGATGTGGCACAAAAAACCCTGATGTTTTGTATATAAAACTCCTTTGAAGATTTGGCTTTATTTGTGATTTTTTTAAAGTATTATTTTTTCCATCTCAATTTATGAAGGTAAGGTAGGAGTTGTAAATTTAAAGTTTATTATTATTTTTTGCACACTTATTAAAATGAAATTTATATTTCATATATTTTATGCAAGTCAAAACTAAAGATGCTCATTTGGGTCCAAATGAGCATCTTTATTTTTATATAGGCGATAATGCGTGCGGTAATAGGCATAGATATATTACCATAGCTATTACCACACATATTATCGATAGACTATTATCGCCTACATTCCCACTCTTATTATCGCTCATGCAAAATTTTCTCTTTTTGATTTCCTTTGCTAAACCGCAGCAATGCTAGCCGGTCTAGAGTTTTCCACTTATAGTGGCAATTGAGGATAGTTGCTTTCTAATGGAGAGGTATGTATGGAAATGGATAAATTTGGATTTACTATAGCTTACAAGTGGCAAAAGCTATGGAATGCACAAAGGTATAACAAGATTAAAGTACTCTTTATGATCTATAGTCACTTTATGTCCGGACAGAAAAATGTAATCACTTTGAGTATTCAAGATACTACAACAAGTCGTGCTGACAAGCACAAGGGCAAAATGGACCCCAGCAGCCTTGACATCAGGCTCGTGCATGCAGAACTTGTCACGGGGAGTTAACAAGGGGAACCACCTAGCTTTGAGCGGCCAGGACGTGGATAGCAGCGATTCAAATGACAACAACATATCGCATCATAGGGGGGGGAGAGAGAGAGAGAGAGAGAGAGATGGAGATGTAGACAAAGGAGATGAAGACCCTTTAGAATATGCGGGCAAACTTGATTCAAGATGGTATTTACAAAACCCCTCGTTTCGGCAAGATGGAGACTGCGGTGAGAGAGAGAGAGAGAGAGAGAGAGAGAGAGAGAGAGAGAGAGAGAGAGAGAGAGAGAGAGAGAGAGAGAGAGAGAGAGAGAGAGAGAGAGAAAGATAGAGAGAGAGAGAGAGTATAGTGCGTTCTCTAGGGAATCGCATGTGTATAGAGATCCTACTCCTATGCATAGTGACCCTTGGAGTCAGTGTATGTGCGTGACTTCTCCATCAAGTGTTGACTCTCCCCGATAGTGACCTCTCAGTGCTCTTTTATAGGTGCAGGCTACTTAGTTTAGTACAAACTAATTAGGTTTAGGGCCCTAAGCCGGAGAGACAAAGCAAGAAGTCAGGTCCTAGATGGTTGACTGGTGCTTTGTTTTGGGAGAAATAAGAACATGATATTCTCCAGGTGGGCCTTGGTGACCATCACCTAGAGAGAGCTGGAATATACAAATGGCTTTTTACAAATTTTGGCTTTGGAAAATGAAAAATGAATTACCCTACAGATGTTTATTGAAGAAATGCGTCATGTATGAGATGCCGGCAAATCGCAGGCTTTACTGTTGCGTTGGTGTAGCGCACTCGTCAATTTCGAGGCCGGCGGCTGGGTCATGCCTTCGACGTCTTTCTTTGAATTGTTATCGACATCGCGGGTTTTTGGTGTCGTTTTGTCGATGCGTTGATGTCCATTTTTGTTGCTTCTTTTCCTTCTTGTGTGTGCAATGTTGGTGTGTATGTGATTTTGTGTGTGTGTGTGTGTGTGTGTGTGTGTGTGTGTGTGTGTGTGTGTGTGCTTATGTGTGTAGCGTATGTATGTATGTGTATGTGAGTGTGTGTGTGTGTGGAAAGAGAGAGAGAGAGGGGGCTGAATTTTCTCCTTGCCCCCACAAAACGAGAGAGAGAGAGAGAGAGAGAGAGAGAGAGAGAGAGAGAGAGAGAGAGAGAGAGAGAGAGAGAGAGAGAGGGAGAGATGGAGAGAGAGCTAAAGATGGTGAGAGAGGTGTGTGTGTGTCTGTGTGTGTGTGTGTGGAAAGAGAGAGAGAGAGAGAGAGAGAGGACTGAATTTCTGCCTTCTTTGACACAAAACGAGAGAGAGAGAGAGAGAGAGAGAGAGAGAGAGAGAGAGAGAGAGAGATTGAGAGAGTGAGTGTGTGTGTGTGTCTATATGTGAGTGTGTGTGTGTGTGTGTGTGGAGAGAGAGAGAGAGAGAGAGAGAGAGAGAGAGAGGGTGGTGCCAAGGGTGGCGGCCCCTCTGTGAGTGGAAGGACAAGGAGGGGTGGGGGGGGGGGGGGGGGGGGGTGGCAATAGTCTGCTACATGAGAAAATGTTTTTTTATATTCATATTAAGCTCCCCTCTTGGGGTTAGTTCCCACGGCCAAGGTTTTCGAAACTCGACCATCATTAGCCCTCCCGTTCTGGCTAGAGGCATTCATGCCTCTAGCTCTACTTTTGATCTTCTAGCAGCAGACTTGGAGGGTTCTCGAAACTCGACCATCATTAGCCCTCCCGTTCTGGCTAGAGGCATTCATGCCTCTAGCTCTACTTTTGATCTTCTAGCAGCAGACTTGGAGGGTTCTCCCTTCTCTGGAATATCTATCATGAACTCCGGATCAAACCTTAAGAAGTACCTTTTGAGCCTCCATCCAGCCTCCATCCATTGACTCTGGTCTTGTGAATTTGACCATCTGCCTCCATCAATTTGTAGCTACCATATATCGCCTTTTGACGATGAATGGCCCTCCCCATCTGGGCTAAAACTTCTTATATTTTTTAGTGTCAAATCTGTTGTTGTATCTCAATACTAACATGCCTTTCTTCAGACCCTTTTCCTTAAGCCCTCGATTGAATGTGAGTCGGCATCGTTATGCTTGCGTCGTATAGTAGTTGATTGCATCTTCCCTGTCTAGCTGAAGCCTTTCTAGATCCAAGGTGTGGTTGTGGACATGGGCAATTGGGCGTTGCAACTGGCTAGCCATGTCAGGTAAGCTGGCTATCTGCACCTCGATGGGTAGAATGGCCTCTTTTCCATATACCAGATGGAAAGGGGTTAAACCTAGTGATGTTTGGAATGTGGTGCGCTAGGCCCAAAGAGGCCCAAAGAGCGGCCATGAAATGCCTATCCCAATCACTTGTGTGGTTATTCAACTCCTTTGTGATGATCTTACACATCATGCAGTTTACCTTTTCCACTAGACCATTGCAATGTGGATAGTACGGAGTTGAGTGTCGGCATGTGATGCCTAGCTTTTTCATCAATTCTCCCACCAAGTCGCCTCTGAAACCTGGCCCTCTATCAGATATTATCTCCAGAGGTGTGCCAAAGCGGAAACAAATGTGCTCAAATATGAACTTCCCCACTTCTTGGGCTATAATGTGTGTGGTGGCAGCTACTTCTGTCCATCGGGTCATGTAGTCTACACCAACTAGAATGTACAATTTAGCTCACTGGGCCCTTGATAAAGGACCAATTGCATCTATTCCCCACTTCTCGAATGGGCCATATGAGATGATAGGAGTCTATGGCTCATAGGTTAGTGTTCGATCACTAGATACTTGACAAGCTCTGCATGTTTTACACCAATGATGCACATCCCTGTTTAGACTAGGCCAAAAGAATCCTGCCTATAGAATCTTCCTACTAGTAATACCTAGAGCAAAGTGGCCATCGCAAACACCATCATGGAAACTTGAGATCACCTCCGTGATTTCATTGGATATTGGCACTCGCTTGGAAATCTGGTCTTTGCCCTTGCAGTACAAGGTGTTGTTTATAAGGCGTATCTTGTTGCCTTTTGGACAAGCCATTGTTTCTCGCCCTTGGTATACCCTTTAGGACATTCTCCTGTATCTAAGAAGATGATGATATCAGGCATAGCATCGCTACCCTAAAAGAGGGGCAGCTTCAGTTTGATTGATCTTATGGGAACATCTTGTATTCTTTCCTTGGCTAGAGCATCTGCTTCTTGATTTTCTATCCTAGGGACATGAAATAGATGCACCGCTTTAAAAGATCCTTAACTTGGCATAATTGTCCAAGCAAAACCTAATTTTTACAAATCCAAGTTTCATTTATCTGCTTTATCAAAGAAAAACCTAATTTTTACAAAGCCAAGTGCCATTTATCTGCTTTATCAAGAGCATGGCATCACCAAACACATTTAGGTGTTGAACCCCTTGTAAAACACATTGTTCTAATCCAAGAATGAGGGTCACGTACTCTGCTTCATTGTTGGAGTGGGAGTGTAGTAGCTGCCCAATAGAGAAGACCATTTCCTTCTGCCAATTGTAGCCTGGTCCACTTTCCTTTTGTAAGCTCCATCAAAAAAAAAAGAGTGAGCTCCTTCTAGCTTAGGAACTTCTACCATTGGTGTCACTCCTTTTCCTTCTGTGTTGACCTTTAGCTTCTTCTCATAATGACGATGAGTAAGAACACCTACTAGACTAGCTCTGGTGGAGTTCTCCACTTGCATAGTGTAATCGAACTCTTGTAATCTAACGAGCCACTTAGAGATTCTAGATGAGACATCCATGTGTTGAATCACATACGGAAAGACTTTTTTCCATTGTTAGAATTACAAAGGGTCTAAGTAACAGACAAGAGTGGAACTTTGTAGTGGTAAACATTAATGCAAGAACCATGTTCTCTATTGTGGTGAATCTTTTCTCTGATGGGCTCATGACACAACTAGAGAAGTAGATAGGATGCATGAAAGAGGTTTGGGGATCCTTTTGCATTAGTATGGCCCCAAGTGTATCACTTCCTACACTGGGATTAACAGAAAATGGCTTGTCCCATCTGGGGGTGCAATGGTGGGAAGTGTAGCTAGGATCTGTTTCATTTCTCTAAACTGTTGCTTATTTTCTTCACTCCATAGGAAGAGCCCTCTATGGGTGACTTGTTGTAAAGGGAGAACCACTTGAGAGAGCAAGTGAATGAACCTACTCAAATACCTTACCTTCTGAAGGAAAGAGACCAATTTCTTAGCTGTTGTGGGTAATGACAAAGATACTAAAGCTTGAACCTTGCTTGGGTTAGCCTCAATTTCTTTGGCTAAAATTACATGGCCGAGAAGAGTGACCTTGCTTTCACCAATGTGACACTTATCTATGTTAAGCTGGCCACCCAAGGTTTTCAACCTAGGGAGGACATCATAGACCTTGCTCAAATGGAGGGAGCGAGAGCTGTAGATGTAGAAATCATCTATGAAAACCCGTATTGACTTACTAAAGTATGGCTGGAAGACAAAAGTTACATAACCGTTTGGAATGTGGCCGGAGCGTTGGTGAGGCCAAAAGGAATCACTCTGTAAGCAAAACATCCCCATGGTGTTCTTAAGGTTCTCTTTTTTTTCTCTTCTTTTGCAATGCTAACCTGGAAGTAGCCTGAGTAGCCATCACATATTGTGTAGCGCTCATGACCTGCTACCTCGTTGAGAATATTGCCTTGGAATGGGAGGGGAAAATGATCCCTCTTTGTTGCTGCATTGAGAGGTTTGTAGTCTACACAAACTCTCCACTTACCATTCTTCTTTGGCGTGACCATTACTGGAGAGACCCACTCTGAGTCTTCGACGGGGTAAACAAAACCATCCTGTAGCAAATTCCTTATCTCTTTGAGCAATGCCTCTTGCTGAACTACCCCGAGCCTTCTGAGCTTTTGCACTACAGGCTTACTTCCTTCCTTGAGTCTTATGCGGTGTTGCACCATTGTGATGCCGGTGATCTTGTCGTAACTATCAATGAAAAGTGTGGTAAAGTTACCTAGCATAGAGATGTACTCTTCTCTCTCTTCACTAGCTAACTCATTGGAGAGCATCCGATGTAACTTACTTGTATCCACCAAGGGTTGCGTACCTGATACTCCCTCTTGGTCCTCCGGTGGTGCTTCAGATTGTGTCAATCTCTTTGGATCTCTGAGGATGACTCCCATCACTTGCTACCTCATACATAGCAAGAAACCTTCCCTTCACCTTCTCTTTAAGAATTGGCCATAAACAAGCCACAAACAGGTCTTTCTTTAGGAAATCAGGTGCCCCTTCGCCCTCCCTCAAGGATGCAATCCATCGTCCCCATAGAACCACAAACTTCGATTTGTATGTTGTATATTCATCCATACTTCCTTGCTTCAACCCCATCAGCAATTGCCACAATGTATTTGATGTGGTGCCTTCTTGAAAGCGCTTTAGAAATGCTGCTCTTAGCAGGTCCCACCTCTCCTTGGTGGCTTGCACCAAGGTGTTGTACCATGATCTTGCTTCCACTTTCATTAACAATGGAAAAATACGCAGACGCAAAGCATCATCATCCCTTCCAGAGACGAACATGCTATTTCAAGATTATCTAGGAAATCTAAAGCATCTTCCCCCATCTTACTCGTGAAGGTTGCGAAGGAAACGTTTGCCATTGCAAAACAAGATTTTTTTTTCAAACTCTTTTTTTTTTCTTAAACACAAGTAGATTAGCATTTTATTGCGGCTTCTTACAAGGTTGGGTGGATATATCAAAACAGGATGAAAATTAAAACATTAAAGGAGTGATAGTAATCCAACACGGGGAGGATGAAGGGATTTGGGGAGCTAAGGATCTCTCCTAGCGCCGCAACACCAAACAAGAACACAATTTTCTGCTGATAGAAGATTTTTGTATCTACATATATATGTATGTGCATGTGTTGCAGAAACCTAAACGGAAAAGCGGTTGGTCCGTTATCCATGATGCACAGAGTGTAGAGTACTCACTTATACCCTTACCATGCCGTTGTTGACAAGTCAGCACATCCATAGGGGGTCATCGTCCTTCATAGGCTCCACCTTCCCTTCATTGCTTAGCACGTATGGAGTGATGGCGGCATGTTTGACCACTCCTAGCCTTTTAGCTAGCAGCAATTGCAAGTAGTTATCGTAATCGGCTTGTTGCATGAAATCCACACCATTTATTTGTAGCTTATCTTCGGACTACTGGGTTTCATCCGTGGTGGACCGTTTCTTCAGGATGAGTTGTACGGGGAGAGGAGGAAGGCCCTCTACCTGCCTTCCAAAACAGTGAGGATAGTAGCCAAACCACTCCTCTCTAGGGCATGGGAAACTCCTTATCACCTCTGCTTCGGGGTTGTTGAAGTGAACTGGTAGCTCTCACATGCACACTACGAATTGGTAGGAAACATCTTCTACCACTTTACTTTGGATGACCTTCTTTCTGGCAACCTAGGTACGATTCTGCTTTCCAGAGCCGAACTCAAGCACTGACGTGGCCAGGTGTTTCTTCTTCCTTGGGGGTCATGTGATTTAGGATTGGTCTAGCCCTCCTTTTCCCTTGGCACGAGAAGCCCCTTTGGGCCACTTAGGAGCATAGGCTACATTCAGATTCCTTAGGGAAAAGAGGCGTTACTAACCTCTTTCCTTCCTTAATATGGATAATTTCTTGGTGGTGGACGTCAATGTAGAGGATTTTCGCTTCTCCTTTACTTCCGTTGATGGCACTCATTGATAGAGTGCGGTGGGTGACGACAATGAGAGCAGCCTGCTGCCCTCCCTCAGGTGGCTCTTGATTCACGGTTAGAATGAGAGATGCGAGATGGAGAACTAACTTCCTGGATGTTGACGAAAACAGTGTATTCCCGCAGCAGCACTTTAATGAAGGCCTTAGTGCTTCTTCAATTTCTTCCTCCTTCAATTTCCATTTGGAAAATTCCCGCAACCACTCATTCATGGTCGACGACGTGCATTGTTTTCAGCGTTGTAAACTGAAAGATTTCGAGAATCCCTCCTCAGCGGGGGCACCAAAGCACAAGCGAAAGTGGAAAACGGAACACAGCGGTCTCTACGCCAGGCCCGTGTACGCAGAACTCATCACCACGTTGTGAGCGGGATGGAAACACACAGAACGCCTCTATAACGACCTGACACACACTCTTGGGAAGAGACACACACACACTATGGGGCACCACTCGGCTTACAAAACACACCTGGCCGAGACAGGGAACACACCGATGGAGCGAGAGGAGAGAGACTATCCACTTTCCCACTCCACACAGACACACACACGCACAAAAAAATCAGCTCAAAAGAGGAGAATTTCTGATGTTTAGATACAATTGAGCTTGGGCCAACACCAATGGGGCAAATAGCTCACACAATATGGGTAAAATAAGCCAGATACAATCACAAACTAGAGTAGAAACTTCGCTCATAGGAGAAACTTACACAAAAAAAACAGAAGGAAAAGAGTGAGGAATTTGGCAAAATGGACAGTGCCATCGCGTCCGGAACGGCTCAAAACCCCATTCTACAATGTCAAAGTGCTCAAAGTTTACAGCCAAAACGGGCTCCAAAAACACCAAAAACACACCTGCGGCTGTTCCTCCTCTCTTCTCCACGTTTTTTATGGTCTTCTCTCTGTTTTTTCAGTTCCCACACTTAGCTTTATTAGTTGGGCACCCTTGGCCTTTTAGATGACCTCAAACGGACCCCGACCAGGCCAAAAACTGACCTCGCAGTGCATAGTTGTCACCTTTTTGCATCATCCGCACACCTGGCACTCAGCTTTTTTCCAATAATGCATCTTGCCACCACGTGAAGTGGCCCCAAAAAGTGGTCCTAATGATGACCTTTCTGCGTAACTCTCACAAGAAAACACCCACGTTGTGTCCGTCCTCATCTGCGTGCAAATATTGACCTCGTTCGCCCTCCTTACGCCACAAGATGCCATCTGACGCACCTGCTGACCTCATGTCGTCGGCCCGCATATAGCTTCCTCGAGAATTTTTACACGCTATAAACTCCTCACTATTGTAAAAAAACACAGTGGTACTGGTAATAGTGAAAATCGATGCACTATGTACACCCTGTCCTACCTGTACACATGTGGGCCCCACATAACCACCTGGCTAAGGAAAATGGGCAATCCTTTATTTGATGCACCATGCATGTATATGTACATATGCGCAATCCCTTGCTCCAAAAAACTCCTGACATAATTTGCCCATCTCCTAGCCTGCTAGATCATTCATGATCAGCAGCAGCAAAGAGAGATATGAGACTCGCCGCATCACAGGTCTCCTCATCCTTCACCAACATTGCTTGCTCCACAGACAGCTCATCTTGCTCCACCATCATCAATCTAGCATGATACAATTTAAGACGCAATCCATTTACCCTTGACTTATGTAGAACACCATCCAGGTTAGCCAGCTGATATGTGCCATTTGAAAAACACTCCACTACCTTGAAAGGGCCTTCCCACTTAATTTGAAACTTCTTTTGGAAGGTGTTGTCCAGCTTACTGTTGTAGCGCAAAACCAAGTCATGTTTCTTGATACCCTTACTTTTGACCTTTTCATTTATCTTTGCCAAAGCCTTATCCTGCATCTGCCCATAATGCTCCAATGCGCTCATCCTATCCAACTGGACCTCTTGTAACTGCAAGAGCCTCTCTTTGAATGCATCACTAGGCGGCCCAAGCAACTTCTCTAACATCTTGACCGCAGGCAACTCTACCTCCACAGGCAATAGTGCTTCCTTTCCATACACCAAATGAAATGGAGTAAACCCTGTACCTGTCTTCACCGAAGTACGGTAAGCCCATAATGCACTAGGCAATTCCAAATCCCAATTCTTTCCTTGGTGCTCTGTCACTTTAGAAAGAATTTGTACCAACTCACCATTGAATCTTTCATTTAAGACATTACACTGTGGGTAATAAGGAGTGGTATGCTGATGCTTAATCTTCATCTTTGTGCATAAGAAGTCTAGCAGTTTAGCTCTAAATCTTGGCCCCTTATCTGAAAGTAGCTCTAATGGCACCCCAAACTTGCAACATATTTCATCATACACAAATTTTTCCACATCCTTTGCAGTGATCTGTTTTACTGCTATAGCCTCTGCCCATCTAGAGAGATAGTCCACTGCCGTCAAGATATAGCTTTTGCCCCTGCTTGTGATAGGTAACGGGCCTATTGCATCAATCCCCCACTCTTCAAACACATCAAACGCCATAATGGTTTTTTGTAGCTCTGGCTTCAACACTCTCTTCCCAAATGCTTGACACCTATTGCAAGACCTACACCAATGGTGAACATCCTTGTGCAAACTAGGCCATACATACCCCTCTTGCAAAATCTTATGCAAGGTGATCTTTAGAGCAAAATGGCCACCACATGCGCCTTCATGATTCTCTTCCAACACTCTGTAAAGCTCCTCCCGCCAAGGTACACGTCTCAACACGAGATCAGCCCCTTTCATGTATAAGACATCACCAATCAATTTGTACCTGTATGCTCTACACACAAAGACATACTTCTTAGACTTCTGAATCTCCTTTGGAATGATTCCTGTTAGCAAAAACTCCTCTTCTTGAGCCAAACTTTCCCGGCCATGATAAAGAGGTAAATTGGTCCTCAGCACGAATAGCTCCCCAATCATGCCTTGAGCTACTTCATGTGCCTCTCCATTTAGAGCACGTTCAATGTGTCTCATGCTCCATGCTTCGAACTTTTTTAACAGGCCTTTAATTCTGAAGCACATTTCCTTCAATGAGGTGTTCTTGCTCTTCCACACACCCAGCACTTGCTTCACCACTAACAAGGCATCACCTTTTATGCTCAACCTTCGAACCCCATGCTTCAAACAAATGTGTAATCCGGCTTCCAATGTAGCATATTCAGCCTCATTGTTACTATGCGCATCCAATTTGAACCCTCTCTTACATACTAGCTTCCCCTCTGGATCATAAAGTGCTATACCCCCTGAAGCTGCATCATGGCTCTTTCTGTATGAACCATCAAAGAACAACACATGTGCATTGCTGATATGTGGCACTTCTTCAACTACCTTTCTCACCACCTCTTCCTTAACAATAAAGGGATTCTCCTTGTAGGTCAACAAATCAGCTAGGGTAGCCCTTGTACTATCTTCCACTAGAAAAGAGAACTCAAACTCTTGCAGCTCAATTATCCATTTCTTCACCACATTTGACATGTTAATACGATTAATTAACTGTGGAAAAAAGGCATAACTCGTCAAGAAAACAAAAGGTTGTGGTAGCAAGTAATGACGAAATCGTCGACAAGCAAATATTACACTGGCCATCACTAGCTCTACTTCCAATAACTTTCTCTCCGCTACAAACTTCACTCGGCTTGCACAATACACTGGCCTCATATAATGGCTGCCCTTCCCCTTTTGCAATAGCATGGCTCCAATGGCATCATCCCCTACTGATGGATTTACATAAAAAACTTTCTCCCAATCAGGAGCCTGCATGGCTGACAACCCCCCTAACACCTCTTTCACCTCTTGAAACACTTCTTCACACTTGTCATCCCATTGCAATGGATCATGCTTTGCCACTTGCTGTAATGGATAAAGAAGCTACGAAGACAATGGAATTAACCGTGCCATGTACTTCACTTTGTGTATAAAGGTTGCTAATTGCTTCGTACTCGTAGGTGATGGAAGAAGAATAATAGACTTAACCTTGTCTGGATCAGCCTCAATGCCATTTTCTGACACCATGTGGCCCAACAACTTCACCCTTGGCTGTGCTAGATGACATTTCTTTGGATTTAGTTGTCCTCCACATTCATCATATCGAGCCAACACCATCTGCAGCTTCTCATGGTGTTCAGCCCTACTGCTATAAACACAGAAGTCATCCATAAAAGCTTTAACACAACTACCAATGAATGGTTCCAACACCCAATTTGCTCTCTCTTGATAGAAGGAAGGTCCATTTGACAACCCACATGGAAATACTGTGTAGCAATAGCAGCCCCATGGCGTAATAAAAGTGGTCTTTGTGCGGTCTTTAAGAGCACTCTTCAATTGAAAATAGCCTGAAAAACCATCACACACACTGTACCTCTCATAACCTGCCACTGAATCCAAGATCTGATCGATGAATGGAAGAGGATATGGGTTCTTCTTAGTGGCTGCGTTTAAGGGTTTAAAATCTACACAAATCCTCCACTTCCCATCCTTCTTTGGACTGACTACTACTGGACTCACCCATTCTGTGGTCTCCACAGGGACTATGAACCCTGCCTTCAACAACTTGTCCACCTCTTCTCGCAAGGCTTCCATTTGCTCTTGACCCATCCTTCTTAGCCTTTGCCGCACTGGCTTAGCACCTTCTTTCAGCTCTATATGCATCTCTTCACCCTTGAACCCTCTGATCTCTTCATATGAAGTAATGAACAAATCAGGAAAACTAGCCAGCATATGCAAATATATATCCTTCTCCATAACTGAGAGGTCTCCACTAATCATTTGCGTCATTAATTCTTGCTTCTTTGACAACTCAACCTTGGTTTGCATCAGCCCTTCAATCACTTCATAAGGCCCTTCACTTTCATCTTCAACTTCATTCGCAAATGCGACTAAACCACACTCCTGGATTTCTTTATCCATCAAAAGAAATGCAACATCAGCATCCTCATCACTGCTGGTAGTGCTATCACTGTCCTCATCTGTCACCGTGGAAGAGTCTTCATCACTAGACTCATCCTCATCTTCATAAAGCTCCTCTAATCGTTTCCTTGTGTCCATATTATAAAGCTTCTTGGTACCTGTCTTTCCATAGAGGCTAATCGTACCATGTCGCCAATCTTGAACAGCTCCCACTGCACGTAACCATGGTCTGCCCAGTATAATAGGATATGCTCCCAACCCTGCTGGCATCACATGAAAATCAACCACTGCCTTTGCATCATATGCCTCCACTTCTAAGCTCTTTACAACACCCAAGCATTTTACTTTTTGATGGTTTGACAATCTGATCCGAAAACCTGACACCCCAGCCACTGTGAGACCCATCTTCTCAACGCATGAGTGTGTTATGACGCATATTTGGGCTCCGCCATCCACATAACCTTGTCCCAAATTTTTCCTTTTATGCCACACATCTACTATTGGACAAATGTCTGGTAGCTCGTCCATTGCCAACACCTTCATTGAACCTCTCTCTGGCTCTTTCTCCATTGGGTTAACCATCCTCTTCCACTGTCGCTTTAGCTTAGGCACCATCTCTATAAGCTGCCCAAAAGTAACATCTGCCTTCCTGCTCGTCAGATCCTCCTTCAAGTCATAGCTTAATTGCCCATCCCCTAGTGGAAAATCTGAAACATGAAACTTTCGACGAGCTCTCCTTTTCCTCTTGGCCTTGACATCCTCGCCTTCATGGCTCTTTCCTTTCTTTTTACTAGGACCTGGGGTACTTCTTCCTTCCTTATCCTCTGTGTTCCTCTTCCCAATAGGCATCACTAATGTATCCTCTAGCTTTGATGCCTTCTCCAAAGTGACTACACTTAGCACTTTTGTCTTTCCCTTTTCCTCCTGGGTCAGTCCACTGGTTCCTTCATCTCCCTTAATTTCGATGCCATAATCATTTGACCTAGTTAGCACCTGTCTTGGCAATGGATACATGTCTGCCCCCATCCTTGGTGGCTTATCACATTGCGGGCTGATGTGACCCAACCCTCACAATTATAACATGTGGGTGTCTGCCTCCAAAACCTACCATTGCTTTGTCCAACACCATTCCTAGGCCTTTCTTCACCTCCTGGCTGATTTGCAAACCTCCCTCGACCTCGATTATTTCCCACTTGACCTAGCATGTTTAGGCTGAGATTCTTCATCAAATCTACCATTTGCCTCATGTCTTGCCTTAGCCCATCATCTTGCACTGCTGTAGTGACCACTGCTGGCATAACCTGAGTAGTAACAGGAACCACTGGTTCATGATGAACCCCTGACATGCACCCTTGTAAAGACTCTATAGGCTGAAATTCAGACCTCATTGGCAAAGACTCCACCCCTAACTGGCTCATTTTCCTCAGCTTCCACTCTTTGTTCCTTGCTACCTCTAGTGCATCCTCATATGTCCTAGGCTTCTTTAGCTCCACTCTCCAACGTATATTCTCCCAAAGACCAGCTAAGAACCTGTCCTTCTTCATCATGTCAGGCGGGGATACCTGTGGTGCTAAAGCCTTGCACATTCGCTCCCATGCCAATGAAAACTTACGTATGTACGCATCTACTGGCTCACCTTCCTTCTGCACCAAACCTTGTACTTCTTGCCACACTTTGTCAGGATCTTCTATCTTCACAAACTCCACTTCCAATCCATGCCTTAGATTGTCCCAACTCAATCTTATAGGTGGATCTGCTGCACGCAACTCCTCTTCAAATGCCTTGGACCAAACTCGTGCATCACTCTTCAAACAAATTTGGAGAAGGCGTAACATTTGCGTAGGGTCATGAATCTGGTTGCTAATGCAGGCAACCTCCATCTTTTCCAAAAATTCTTCCACATCTTCATCACTTCTTCCATGAAACTCCGGATAAGAGAAAGCCATGGCTACCCAAGTTACAATGCTTTGAGAACCCCTTTGAACACACGTGCAAGAACCCAAAACTTTTGACTACCCAATCCCCAGAAACTTCAATGGAGCTCAACTTTAGATAAGGACAAACACATGCACATCAAATGAGTTTTCATAGTTGATCATCGGAATTACAACAGGCAAAGGACATTCCAAGATCTCTCGTAACCTTCTTGGCCCAAACATAAAGACTATGCGCTGCTAGAAAAAGATCTTCCTGGACACATGAACATTAATCTGAATCCTTTGAGTTAAATGAAAAGGAGTGAAACGAGGGCCATTTTGATCATCCATTAAAGCCAACCATGAAGCTCCCAAGAAGGCACACCTGACTTATCCTCTGATTTTTGCCCAAATTTCAGCAGCATAACAGCATAAATGGCTCAAAATACCAAAAAACCAGCCATCATAACTTGGGAAAATTTCGACAGAGTTTCCCCAGAAGTAGAGCAGTAGGAACCCAAAATATAGAATGTCTATGTATGCATAAACTGTCAACAATAGAACCCGAGCATCAAGTAGGACTCACTAGTACATAGCCTATGGCGAGGTCACAAAAAGGGTGCTCCGACTACCTGTATCACCGAAAGGATCTCTACATTTGAGAATCCCCCAGCTCAATAAAAACCTCACGCTATCGACCCTCACACGAAGGCTAATGCAAATCGCATATAGTCAAGTCTCAGAAATGACTATCTTCCAGACCAAGTCTCAAAAATGGCTGGGACTGCCAAATACAACCAAGTATGGCTCCACAAATGCGTACAATGGCAGTTTTCACAAGTAACGTACAATCCAGCAGACAATGCGCTCAAACAGGCGCCAAGTGATGCATACCCACAACAACTGCAAGTGACATCACTGCTAGTATATCACTGTACTCCATCTACCTATACCTGTGTGAATCACCTGTACCTGTACCTGTAACCTGTAATCTGCACCCTGCAACCTGTAATCCCGAATCTTGAAGCTTGAAGCTCGAAGCAGAAGGTACTCGAAGAAGATCCTCAGTGGGGGCACCAAAAGAATGTGAGCGGGATGGAAACACACAGAACGCCTCTATAACGACCCGACACACACTCTTGGGAAGAGACACACACACACTATGGGGCACCACTCGGCTTACACAACACACCTGGCCGAGACAGGGAACACACCGATGGAGCGAGAGGAGAGAGACACCGATGGGCCAACACACCTGGCCGAGACAGGGAACACACCGATGGAGCGAGAGGAGAGAGACTATCCACTTTCCCACTCCAAACAGACACACACACGCACAAAAAACTCAGCTCAAAGAAGGAGAATTTTTTATATTTAGATACAATTGAGCTTGGGCCAACACCAATGGGGCAAATAGCTCACACAATATGGGTAAAATAAGCCAGATACAATCACAAACTAGAGCAGAAACTTCGCTCATAGGAGAAACTTACACAAAAAAACAGAAGGAAAAGAGTGAAGAATTTGGCAAAATGGACAGCTCCATCGGGTCCGGAACGGCTCAAAATCCCAGTCTACAATGTCAAAGTGCTCAAATCCGACCTCGGATGAGCAGCTTACGTCTAAAACAGGCTCCAAAAACACCAAAAACACACCTGCGGCTGTTCCTCCTCTCTTCTCCACGTTTTTTCTGGTCTTCTCTCTGTTTTTTCAGTTCCCACACTTAGCTTTATTAGTTGGGCACCCTTGGCCTTTTAGATGACCTCAAACGGACCCCGAACAGGCCAAAAACTGACCTCGCAGTGCATAGTTGTCACCTTTTTGCATCATCCGCACACCTGGCACTTAGCTTTTTTCCAATAATGCATCTCGCCACCACGTGAAGTGGCCCCAAAAATTGGTCCTAATGATGACCTTTCTGCGTAACTCTCACAAGAAAACACCCACGTTGTGTCCGTCCTCATCTGCGTGCAAATATTGACCTCGTTCGCCCTCCTTACGCCACTAGATGCCATCTGACACACCTGCTGACCTCATGTCGTCGGCCCGCGGATAGCTTCCTCGAGAAGTTTTACACGCTATAAACTCCTCATTATTGTAGAAAAACACAGTGGTATTGGTAATAGTGAAAATCGATGCACTATGTACACCCTGTCCTACCTGTACACATGTGGGCCCCACATAACCACCTGGCTAAGGAAAATGGGCAATCCTTTATTTGATGCACCATGCATGTATATGTACATATGCGCAATCCCTTGCTCCAAAAAACTCCTGACAACGTGGAGTGAACAAGGGCACCACCTAGCTTTGAGCGGGTAGGATGCGGACATCAACGATTCAAGTGACAACAACACAACGCACCGCAGGGGGGGAGAGAGAGAGAGAGAGAGAGAGAGAGAGAGAGAGAGAGAGAGAGAGAGAGAGAGAGAGAGAGAGAGAGAGAGATGGAGAAGTAGACGGAGGAGCTTGAGTCAAGATGGTATTTACAAAACCCCTCGTTTTGGTGAGAGAGAGAGAGAGAGAGAGAGAGCTTATAGTGCGTTCTCTAGGGAAATTTCATGTGTATAGAGATCCTACTCCTGTGCATAGTGACTCTTGGAGTCAATGTATGTGCATGACTTCTCCTTCAAGTGTTGACTCTCCTCGATAGTGACCTCTTAGTGCTCTTTTATAGGTGCAGGCTGCTTAGTTTAGTACAAACTAATTAAGTTTAGGGTCCTAAGCCAGAGAGACAAAGTAGGCAGCTGGGTCCCGGATGGTGGGTCCCGGATGGTTGATTGGTGCTTTGTTTTGGGAGAAATAAGAAAATGATATTCTCATAGGTGGGCCTTGGTGACCATCACCTAGAGAGAGAACCTGAATGTCAAATCATAACCATAACATGATTGCCAAACCGTATTTGGAAAACCATAAACATAATCTGCTTGCCATACCATAATCATAACCATAACCTGCTTGTCATACCATAACCATAACAACAATACCATCATTGTGAAACCATAACCATAACATGATTGCCAAACCATAACCATAACATGATTACCATACCATCATTGCAAAACCATAACCATAACCTAATTTCCAAACCCTAACCATAACATGATTGCCATATCATCGTTGCAAAACCGTAACCATAACTTGATTGCCAAACCATACCATAACCTTTGTGCCATAACATGAATGTCATACCGTCATTGCAAAACCATAAGCATAACTTGATTGCCAAACCATACCATAACCTCTGTGTCATACCATAATCATAATCGTAAACGAAATGCAAAACCATGAGTATAAGCGTGGACTGACTGTACATGTATACAATGAATGAGTGTAGATGTATCAAGAAGACCACAACTACCAAAAAAAAAAAACATATATGGAGGATGTCACCCTCATGGTACCCTCCTCCTGCAGTTGGGTCAAAAGGGACACAAGTCCATGCTTGTACCCACACTTCTCCTCTCCTCGTGTCGGAGAGCGCTTCATGGCAACTTCCTGCAAAATTATGGTTTAATCATAAGATAAATCTTCAAATAAGGCTCTGAGTGCTTGGCACCCATACCCAATGCCAAATACGCGTAGAGTAAATTGTTTCTCAATCAGAATTAGTCTTTCTGCGTTTAGTGGGAGGGGGTGCCCACCACACAATCTTGTAATAACTTTCATTGCAAACAGTGGGAACTTTGCATTGTCATCGGAGTATTCCTTGTGGTATATTATGATCTACATAAAAATTGTAATGAATTTATGGGACGTAAGTGAGATGAGTACAATTGCCAAGTACTTGAATTGTTTCTACAAACCTTTTTGTGGTTGAAACGCCCGATGTAGTGAGACAATGCCGCATCCTTGCCTTGGACTCCAGTGACAAGCCCTTGCCGTGAGCCTCCCGCTCTTCTAAGGAAACTATCATCATACACTAACACCTGTCAACAAAAAAAAATGATCATGATATTTTATCATTGGGCCATCTCCAATACCATCTGAATGCATGACAAAAGTTACCATCTGATTCTCGTCCATTTCCAGCATCGACCTCCCCCACAAGTGAATAGACTGACTATTCATTACCTGATCTCTGGGTGCCATGGGCCTACCCATGTTTTCCAAACCGAGTTATTTTGTTGTCGATTCAAATTGCTCATTTGTTGGCAAATTGGCCTCTTCGGACTTCGCTTCATTGAATGTATCTTTGATCAGTTGCCACCCTGAAGTGAACTGTGAGTCGCAGACAGCTGTGTCAGTAATAAGATGTTGGTCCACTCCATCATCATCCACAAACCCCATGTTTGCCTCACAAAAATTCGCAATTGCAGCTAGGCAGTAGTCCTCCTGTATATTGAGCTCATGCATGATATCTGTGAGCAGAACATAGTGGGTATCGCCCACCATAGCAAAGCTGGGAGCACAATTCAGAGGCAAAGTCACTTCCTTACTTGGACTTTCTTGCTTGCACCCTATTGCTGCACCCGCAAGAGAAACAAGAGTTAAGCCCGCATCAAATGTTTCCTTTTGTACCTCTACCGGCTCCTCTTCTGGGTCAAACTGCACCTCCACATCCTCTACCTCTTCCTCCGCCACCAATGGACAACTACCAAAAGTTGTTGACTGGGAAGTCTCTAACTCACCATCCGTCTGCAAGTATAAGTAACAGACAAACCCGGGGTAGAATTCCACTAAGCGACACTTTTTGAAGTGCTTCATACACCTGTCTTGTACAAGCAGTGCATTGGAGGGACGCTTTTCTAGACAGCGATTCAGTCTCCTTGAAGCACTCTTGAGAGGGTCAAGGTCGGCTGGGTGCACATATCTCATGCCATCAACATTCATGGAATTGTCACAAGCAACTGCCTCATACTGTTGCAAATGGGTTTGTAGGTACTCAAATGAGCAATCTATCATCCTCTGTATAGAAAACTCTGCATTAAACATTCCTAATAGTTCTGGTGCACGGTGATGAGCACGGGTGTTGTATAAGAACGTGAATAGTTTTTCTTCACATGTATCCTCGCTCACGTCTGTCTCCAGGACTATGATCCCCGTGACTAAAAGAAAAAGCAAGCCAAAACTATTTGGTGTCATAACCAAGTGAATATTGAGCCCCCTAAACCCCTCAAGGTCTCTTTTTGCTTGGTTCTGTCCCATGCGCTCATGTCATAAAGATGACGTCAGTTGAGTCAGAACCAAGCGAGTAGGGGCCCCAAGAATCTCCGAAGGGCCCTATTTGCTTGGTTATGTCCCGTGCACTAATGTCATAAAATGTTACGTCACTTGAGTCAGAACCAAGCGAACAAGGCCCCAAGAATCTCCGAAGGCCCCTATTCGCTTGGTTATGTCCCGTTCGCTAATGTCATAAAAGGTGATGGCTCTTGAGTCAGAACCAAGCGAATAGGGGCCCAAGAATCTCCGAAGGCCCCTATTCGCTTGGTTCTGTCCCGTGCACTAATGTCATAAAAGGTGACGGCTCTTGAGTCAAAACAAAGCAAATAGGGGCCCAAGAATCTCCGAAGGCCCCTATTCGCTTGGTTCTGTCCCGTGCGCTAAGGTCATAAAAGGTGACGTCACTTGAGTCAGAACCAAGCGAATAGGGACCCAAGAATCTCCAAAGGGCCCTATTCGCTTGGTTTTGACTCAAGACCCAAGCATTCAGAACAGGTGGATAAGAACAGAGCATTTAATGTTATCAGTGATAGATTTATAGGGCTACTCACTCACTATGCCCAAACTCAGGCACGGTGGCATAAGGAGTAATTATTCCAACCATGCGGTTTGAGACTGTTAATTTTACCCTAATGCAGTGGCTTCGGTGCACACACAGCTAACAGTACACAGGAAGGGGAGAAAGGCAAGGAGAAAGAACTTGTCTCTGCAATATCCAATGGTGCCGAGTTGGATGGTGATGTCACAGGCCATCGACAGCAAGAACCAGAAGGTGGCGATGGCGATGGCAAGGGACTCGACCAAGTGGAGGTCGCTCAATGCAGAAACATGAGAGGTGGCCAAGGGGAAGAGCGCAGAAAATGCAAAGGCAACGGTGATCTGTTTGTTCTACTTGGACATGGAGATGGCAACTGCAAGGGCGATCGGCGTCTGACTCTCGATGCAGGATCACGAGAGGTGGCCAAGGGGAAGAGCGTAGAAAATGCAAAGGCAATGGCGATCTGTTTGTTCTACTTGGAGATGGAGATGGCGACTACAAGGGCGATCGACATCTGAATCTAACCGCAGGATCACGAGAGCTGGACAAGGGGAAGAGCGCAAAAAAGGCAAAGGCAGCGGCGATCTGTTTGTTCCACTTGGAGATGGAGATGGCGACTGCAAGGGCGATTGGTGTCTGTCTGACCCTAAACGGTCACTCAAAAATGCACGTGGGCTGCGCTCACAAGGACAACTAGTAATAAATGGTCTCCGATTTCCATGCAGTACAATTTACCAACCACAATCTCACGCATAAGTGAAGTTGTCACTCTCCCCGAGGTAAGCATTCTAAGTTTAGAGGCAGTACCCCCGCCAAACATCTCAACTATTCTGCCTCTTTTCGCATCCTCTACTGCGCATCATTCCCCCATCGACGCTACGCGGTAAGCAAACCATACCAACTCCATCACCTCTTACTCTCTCGCATCCTTCTCTTACTCCTGTTCCGCAGTGCTTTAGTGACGCAGAACTCTACACACAGTGAAGTGGTATGCTACTTACTACCCTTCTGTGCACTTGTATTTTGTGTAGTCAATACTAGGAGAATAATGAAAGGTAAACCCTATTTGCTGCACCTGTTCGCTTGGTACTGACCATCGTCTTTACCATAGGATGTTTGATTTTACACTTTTCCTTGGTCAGTACCAAGCGAACAGGTGCAGGCCACTTAGTTCGATGCCCCTATTTGCTTGGTACTGACCAAAAGAAAAGTTAAGTGATGTCTGCTAGTGCAGAGGTCAATACTAAGCAAATAAGGGGAAGGTAAACCTTGTTTGTTGCGGGTTTAGGGTTCTTTTTACCAAATACGCGTTTTGAATTTATAAGGGAGAAACAAAATTACAACATAACACCGGGTTTTGAGTTAGAAAACACTAGGGACAGGCACAAAGGCCAAGTTTCAAACTTTACAAAGAGTGGCCTACTAATTTTCGGGGGTTTAGGGTTCGCAATAACCATGTAGTCCTTTTTCTTCACATGCAGACTATCTCTTCCTGAATCCTGTTGGCAAAGTTAATGGCTTCCTCATATTTACTGGCTAGCTCAAGCACTTCATCCTTCATCTCCTGTAGCCAATTATAGATAGCCTCTACAGAGCCATTCTCAGCGAGCAATCGCTGCAGGTCTTCAGGCCTTCTTGCTTCCAGAGAGTCTTTAAGGATTGAGATCCTGTGCCTGACGATCAACATTTGTTCCAGCATCAAGCTAGCATCCTGCACAGAGCATTTAGCAAATAAGCTCTTCAGACTAGGAGCTTGGAAATTGGGAGTAGAAAGCAAAGAATTACCAGCAACTTACCTCGCGAATTGACTCCTGTGTTGACAGCAGCCACTCCCGTGCTGTGTCGGTCGAGAACATTAAGGGTAACATCGGGGGAGGGCCAAGGGGGACCTCCTGAGGAGGGCGTGGATGTAGTGTTGCTGGCGCTGCGGGAGTATACCTTGGAAAGGCATCACCACTATCCTAAGCTTCTTATAGTTGTTCTGCGAAACCCTGAGGGAGGTTCTGAAAAAACCGATGGTTAAATAGACTAACTGGACATGCCTAAAAAGCAGAGCCTGGGTTCTGGCTTATGAGTGGTCTGTGAGGGGTGGTACCGCCATGCGGTTTCATGAGAGGTAGACGTGGGAGAGAGAAGCAATGGTACCACCCCCCCTAGATTAGGGGAGGTGATGGGAGGGAACGACATGACAGTTAGGACCACATGGACTTAAACGTCTCCTTCACATTGGTATTTTGTTGCAAGGGATGCAAGCCTGTTTACTTGCTATTACACTTTCCTGAGGTTACTACCAAGCGAATAAGGTATTTTGTTGCAGGGGATGCAAACCTGTTCGCTTGGTACTGACCTCAGAAAATATAAGTGATGTCTGCTATTACTATTTTTTGAGGTCACCACCAAGCAAATAAGGAAATTCAAACTCTTTCCGATGCACATGTTCGCTTAGTACTGACCTCAGAAAATATAAGTGATGTCTGCTATTACTATTTTCTGAGGTCACTACCGAGCGAATAAGGGAAGGCAAACTCTTTTCGATGCACCTGTTCGCTTAGTACTGACCTCAGAAAATATAAGTGATGTCTGCTATTACTATTTTCTGAGGTCACTACCGAGCGAATAAGAGAATTCAAACTCTTTCCGATACACCTATTCGCTTGGTACTGACCTCAAAAAATATAAGTGATGTTTGCTATTACTATTTTCTGAGATCACTACCGAGCAAATAAGGGAAGGCAAACTCTTTTCGATGCACCTGTTCGCTTGGTACTGACCTCAGAAAATATAAGTGATGTCTTCTATTACTATTTTCTGAGGTCACTACCGAGCGAATAAGGGAATTCAAACTCTTTTCGATGCACCTGTTCGCTTGGTACTGACCTCAGAAAATATAAGTGATGTCTGCTTTTACTATTTTCTGAGGTCACTACCGAGCGAATAAGGAAAGGCAAACTCTTTTCGATGCACCTGTTCGCTTGGTATACTGACCTCAGAAAATATAAGTGATATCTGCTACTACTATTTCCTGAGGTCATTACCGAGCGAATAAGGGAAGGAAAACTCTTTCCGATGCAGCCGTTCGCTTGGTACTGACCTTAGAAAATATAAGTGATGTCTACTATTACTATTTACTGTGGTCATTACCAAGCGAATAAGGGAAGGCAAACTCTTTCCGATGCACCTGTTCGCTTGGTACTGACCTCAGAATATATAAGTGATGTCTTCTATTACTATTTTCTGAGGTCACTACAGAGCGAATAAGGGAAGGCAAACTCTTTCTGATGCACCTGTTTGCTTGGTACTGACCTTTTCTGAAATCTGAAGTCCCTTGTGCTGACAAATGAATTGTCTTTTGGTGTTATGATATTTATAGAGATGCCTCGTGTAAAGGCCACGGCTAGGAGGGCAACAGGTGAATCTTTGAATGCTCAAGCAAGAAGACGCCGATATGAGGCGCACAGAGGTGTACTACAAGAGCTGCGCAGGATAGAACGACACGTTCAACCTGCTATTCCACGTCTCCCTTTCCAGCAAAGTAGTATGGGAGATTTGCGAGCAGTGGAGAGTTGGCATGCGATGGGCCAGCAGTGCACTACTCTGCCTTCAAGAAATTACAGAAGACTACCTCATGGAATTCTTCAGCGATGGATATATCTTGGCTGCCCATGCACACCATGTTACTATCATGCCGTGGGATTTTGATACTCTTCAGAGGCTGCGTTTCTGCTATGATGGGCTACTTCAGTCAGTGCCTATCTGGGATAGTAGAACCATGGATATTCTCAACATCCCCCCTCTCTATCCTCGTGCACGACAGACAGAGCCATCTAGGACTGAAACAAACAGCAAAAGGACCCGATCACGGGTCGAGAGAAATAACACAGATGGGCAGGCTGAGATAGCCGTAGAGGGGCATGAGCAAGCCAAAGTGGACCCCGAGGCAATCATGGAAGAAATAGAGACAGTTAAAGAGGAGCCAGCTAGATACCAAAATGAGCAAGTCATGGAGGATCCGCAGCCAGTAAGGGATGATGAGGGGCAAGAGCAGGCCAGGGTGGACCCTGAGGCATCTATGGAGGAACCAATATTGAAGGAAAATGATCCGGAGCCTGTGCCTGGTAGGGAGGACCCTACGGCTGTTAGGGAGCCATCTCAAGAAAGGCAAGGGCAAGGCTTTGCAGCACAAGGGCCATCCAACGTATCAGATAAGTCAATTATTTTAGAGAAAATCAATGAAGAGAATGAAGAGGAGTTGAGAGTTCTGTTTAGCTCAGTGCCTCTGCATGCACAGATACTATTTCTTGGAAGGTCAGAGGAGTCTTGCATTTTCAACCTCGATCATCAAGACTTCGTGTGCATGCGCAATTTCACCAACTCCAACACAACGAATGAGGTCGTCAACGTTGCTTTGTGGTAATTCTCATGCTCTTTAAAAGTCACGTTTGGTTCATTAAATGGGTCTCTACCGAGACATGGGTCAATACCAAGCAAGACAGTGGATTATGGAATTGGATAGTGATACTACTCGCTCGGTATTGACCCATGTCTTTGCAGTAGTCGTCAAGTTTTTCTTTATAATGGCTCAATAACGTTAACACATGGGTCAATACCAAGCGAGTCAGTGGCGGATGGAATTCGATAGCTACCCCACTCGCTCGGTATTGACTCACGGATTTGTGCCAGTGACAGCCCGCTGAAATATCTCAAGTCTAATCTCTGTCATTTATTCATGTTAGCCACGCTGTCTCGCTTCTGTCCCCTGAGGTTCAAGACAAAGTATACGTAATAGATCCGCTGATATCCCCTTCTCTGCAGAACAACTCAGTTTCCTTTTTGAGTCTGATGAACAGGTTTAGTTGTAATAGGACTAAATTTTGAAGTTCTTAAAGTCGAAAAGAATGTAGTAAGCCATATCTTTCGTTTAGCACGATTTGCAAGATTGTTGAATAGTCTATTAGATAGAGCTTATATGAATGAGTTTAAGATATTAAGAGAGAAAATATACTCTCTTCTTTTCAAATACTACACCAAAGACATATTTCATAAAGATTAATGAACAACAGATAGTCTGTCTATGAACAGTATAATAAAAACGTAATTAAAATTGAGATTTTTATTAGTATCAATGTGTTATATTTATGTGTTTTAGCTTAAAATGCATGGTTAGGCTTAAAATAAGTTGAAAAAGTAGTGGAGACCCAAAAATAGTGTTTTTAGGAGTCGCGACCTAAAAGTTGCGTTTTCAGCCAAATAAAGAGGTTTTTTGCAATTGTGTCCGCGAGGTCTTGTAGATTAGACTTATTCCCGTCGTTTTGAGTACCTGGAAGTCTATGTTCTGAGTTTGTTTGACCAAGTTATGATAGAAACAAATTGCCAGCAGCAACAAGATAACCTACAAGCAGCAACAGGTTAGCTTACAAACATATATACACAGGTAATATCTCTTTTTTTTTATCCAATCAAAAAGTGATTTTACTCTTTTATGATGGTACAAAATGATGTTTTGAATTTAATTACCATGTTGATTTGGTTGCATGAGTATGTTCTTTTGGACTATTTTGTAGACGATGCAGGGTGTCATGATATTGGGATTGTGATCGTGTTGCAATTTCGATTATGATCATTGCTGCCATCAAGAGATTGAGATTGAGAGTGTGATTGTGATTGAGATTGAGAGTGAGAGTGTGATTGAGATTGAGATTGTGCACAACATTGAGATTGAGAGTGAGATTGAGAGTGAGAGTGAGAGTGTGATTGAGATAGCTCGGGGGTCGTCGGGAGGTTATGAAACGAGCTATGCTCTTCTTGTGATGATTACCTTGTATCCATATAGACTCTTTAATTCATCTATTTACTCTGCGTACTATGTATATTCTTTTTCATTATCAATGTATTTCGCACTCTCGTGTCGCATGACAAGTGGTATCAGAGCGGTTTCAATCCTGCAGTAGCAATGGAAGCATATCAGCAGTGATTGAAGAAACAAGAGGAGATTATTCGATGGCTCAATGAAGATCTTAACAGATATGAGAAAGCGGATAAAGGAAAGAGAATAGCTGGTGCAAGACGACAAAGTGGAGGAGAAGATGGAAGTTAACCATGGAAACGGTCCATCGGCATCTCCAAGAGATGAAGAATCAAAGAAGAAGTAACGAAAGAGGAGCGATGATTAAGACGATGACGATGCGAGAGAAGCTGCGAGATCAATCAAGTTTCAAGAAGAGTAAGGCCATCAGACTTTCAAATGCCCGAACAAAGCCATTGATAAGGAAATATGTACGAAGATGGTTGAATTGGAGACTATTGACGATGCGGATGATAAAGGTAAGTCATCTAACTCTTCTTTATGATGCTTTATGTCTTTGATGTATCATTTGAAAGCTTCTATGATCAAAGTCATGCATAAAATTTAATATTTAAAATTGAATTTCTTAATTGATTCGAGTAGTACACATTGATTCTTGTCCTCTAATCTCGTTGAGAAATTAAACCTGAAATTAAACCGAAAAATTAAGAGAGGTGGTTGAGAAGAAATTTTGTTTACATAAGGATTATTTGTATTATCATGATTGCTTATGTGTATTTGTAAATTCCTCTTTGAAATCTTAACCTAAAGAAAAGATGTGAACGCAGTACTAGAAACCAATTTGATTATAGAGTTAGACAACTTAGAAGTAGGATTCTTCTTATCATGTAAAAGATTCCTCTTAGATTGAATTTCATGTTTTGTATGTTAAAAATCCCTCTTTCCAACTCTGAGGACAGAGTTAATTTTGATAAGGGGAGAATGTAATAGGACTAAATTTTGAAGTTCTTAAAGTCGAAAAGAATGTAGTAAGCCATATCTTTCGTTTAGCACGATTTGAAAGATTGTTGAATAGTCTATTAGATAGAGCTTATATGAATGAGTTTAAGATATTAAGAGAGAAAATATACTCTCTTCTTTCAAATACTACACCAAAGACATATTTCATAAAGATTAATGAACAACAGATAGTCTGTTTATGAACAGTATAATAAAAACGTAATTAAAACTGAGATTTTTATTAGTATCAATGTGTTATATTTATGTGTTTTAGCTTAAAATGCATGGTTAGGCTTAAAATAAGTTGAAAAAGTAGTGGACACCCAAAAATAGTGTTTTTAGGAGTCGCAACCTAAAAGTTACGTTTTCAGCCAAATAAAGAGGTTTTTCGTAATTATGTCTACGCAAACTTGTAGAACAAACCTGTTCCCGTCGTTTTGAGTACCTGGAAGTCTATGTTTAAGAGTTCGTTTGACCAAGTTATGACAGAAACAAATTGCCAGCAGCAACAGGGTAACCTACAAGCAGCAACAGGTTAGCTTACAAACAGATATACACAGGTAATATCTCTTTTGTTTGATCCAATCAAAAAGTAATTATACTCTTTTATGATGGTACAAAATGATGTTTTGAATTTGATTACCATGTTGATTTGGTTGCACGAGTATGTTCTTTTGGGCTATTTTGTAGACGATGTAGGGTGTCATGATATTGGAATTGTGATCGTATTGCGATTTCGATTATGATCATTGCTGTCATCAAGAGATTGAGATTGAGAGTGTGATTGTGATTGAGATTGAGAGTGTGATTGAGATTGAGATTGTGCACAACATTGAGATTGAGAGTGAGAGTGAGAGTGTGATTGAGATAGCTCGAGGGTGGTCGGGAGGTTATGAAACGAGCTATGCTCTTCTTGTGATGATTACCTTGTATCCATACAGACTCTTTATTTCATCTATTTACTCTGCGTACTCTGTATATTCTTTTTCATTATCAATTTGGTTCGCACTCCCGTGTCGCGTGACATTAGCAGAGTCAACTTTGATCTAGCGCGCTTTTTGGTCACTGCATACAATCAATCGTGAGTATTTTCTTGCCTTGTAAAAAACATGTTGCATTTAGAATCTCTCCTCATCTTTGATGGTGTCTTTGTAGTGATCATTGGAGTCTGATATTATTTGACATGGAAGCTAAGATTGTTTACTACGCAAACTCCGGGCAAAGCAGGGCGTTTCACGGTCGTGTAAAAACATAAGGCCCATTTGGGTACATTTGAAAAGCAGTGTCTCTTTGTAATGTGTTGCTGACTCAAGTGGTTATGTAAGTAGTGCCGCGAAAAAACTTGTATGCTGTGTAGAGCATGTTTTGTTAGAACATAATCTAGAAAATACCGTCCGGCACGAACGGGTAACCGTGCCCACCCAAACTGATAACTATAGCTGTGACTGGCGACCCTGTTTGAATGCCCTATTACTCCTCAGTCAAATTATGGATGTACCGAACGTAAGTAATCATGTTGTTTCATTGTTTGCTGCAACGTTTGTATGAAGCAACAAATGTCTGTATCACGCTTCTACAGGAACTTCGATTACATAACTACACTCCCAACGATGTGCGACATTTTTCTGTAATGGCCATCCAGCATATTATAATCTCGGTAAACAGACGCACAAGAGAGGAAGCGGCGAGAGCTGAGGAGTTCGAAGAGGCTTGCATTAACGAAATGATGCAACGCCACAATAATACTCAAGAAGAAGTTTCAAGCCGTAGAAGTAGAGGAATGGGCTACACGTCGACGGCAAGAGCAAGAACAGAGGGAAGCTTCACAGGTGCAAGAAGCATGGGAAGCCATGGAAGAGACCCATGATTTTGAGCGACGTGAAAGGTTGCCCGAGACCAGCATCCCCAGAGGCAGAAGCAGCAGCAACCGGAGCAAAGGGCAGGGGAGCAACCGGAGCAGAGGACAAGGGACGAGTGGCACAAACTGGGGGAGAGGTCAGGGGATGAGTGGCACAAACTGGGGGAGAGGACAGTAGCAGGGAAAGGGAGAAATTTACTTGTATAAATCTTGATAGAAACAACACAATATGTAAAGTTTTGAAACAATAAAAATATACATTTTTGAAACATTGTTTGACCACCACAAAATGTCTCTACATTAGTCATTTTGAAGAGTACATCATGGTTTGCATGGCATCAAAGCTCTTTGCATGCACAAGGTCGACGCTCTTCACATCACAGTGTCCAATGCACCATTGAACAAGGGCAGCAGCAGTCAGGAGGCGAGGTCACTGAGGTGACTGAAGGAGTACGAGCGGAAGTGCGACGCGAGAGAGAGTGCAAGAAGAAGAGCACGATGATATGGTGAACTCGCTTTACTGTAATGTGTAGAGCATAGTGAGTTCTTATTAGGTTTTTACAAAAGAATATGTGTACATACCTGGCGGCCCGCCCACTTACGTGGGCGACCACATTGGGCTTTATACCCCAACAACCCCCCACTTAAAGTCCAATGTGGTACTTTAAGTGTGAGAGAAGCTACTATACAAGCTAATATACAAGAGATGTAGAGAAGTGATGTACTACCCTACACCTAACTGCTTGCGAAAATGCACAAAGCTCTCTGAGGGAAGTCCTTTTGGTGTGAACTTTGACAAGCTGAAGTTGCTTATCCTCGAGCATTTCCCTGATGAAATGATACTTCACATCCACATGCTTTGTCTTTGAGTGATAAACTGGATTGCGAGCCACTTGTATAGCACTTTGACTATCACAATATAACACATGCATCTCTTCTTTGATTCCCAAATCTGTTACTAGTCGATTAAGCCAAATTGATTCTTTGCATGGCTCTGATGCTGCAACATATTCAGCCTCTGTAGTAGACTGAGTAACACAATCTTGTAATCTAGAACGCCATGATACTGCTCCACCAGCCAATGTAAAGACATACCCTGACGTAGACCTTCGGTTGTCTAAGTCACCTGCATAATCTGAGTCTATAAAACCCTTTACACTTAGCTCCTGACTCCCATAGCATATACGCATGCTCTTTGTAGCTTTCAGGTATCTCAATATTCCTTTCACTGCCTCCCAATGTTTCTTGCCTGGGTTTGACATGTATCGACTTACTACTCCCACTGCAAATGCAATGTCTGGGCGAGTAGCAATCATTGCATACATCAAACTACCCACTGCAGACGCATATGGAATCTTATCCATTTCAGCCTGTTCTTCCTCAGACACAGGACAATCTTGTTTGCTAAGTTTCATATATGGTGGCAATGGAACACTCAATGCCTTTCCCTTCTCCATATTGAAACGTTGCAAAACCTTGTCAATATACTCTGTTTGAGATAACCAAATCAACTTCTTTGATCTGTCTCTCTCAATGCGCATACCAAGTATATGACTTGCCTCACCCATGTCTTTCATGTCAAACGATTTTGCCATCTTTGACTTCAAAGCTGAAATTTCTTCCAAGTGCTTGCCAGCAATCAACATGTCATCCACATACAAAATAAGGATCAGCCAACTACCATCCTTCGCCTTCTTTGTATATAGACATTGATTGAACTCACTACGTTTGTAGCCTTGAGAAAGCATAAACTTGTGGAATTTATGGTACCATGCCCTCGGTGATTGTTTTAAGCCATAAAGACTCTTTAACAACTGGCATACCCAATCTTCCTTGCCTTTCTCAACAAACCCTTCTGGCTGCTGCATGTAAATTTCCACATCTAAATCACCATGCAAGAACGCTGTCTTGACATCCATTTGGTGCAACACCAAATCTAATATGGCAACCAATGCAAGAAAGCATCTCAATGTAGTCATTTTGACCATCGGAGAGAAGACTTCATCAAAGTCAATGCCTTGTTCTTGCTTAAAGCCCTTGGCAACAAGCCTTGCTTTGTACTTTGGCTGACTATCATGAGCGGTGATCTTATACCTGTAAACCCATTTACAGGGTAGAGCCTTTTTGCCCCATGGTAATTTAACTAGCTTCCATGTCTGGTTTTTATGCAAAGCTGTCATCTCTAACTGCATGGCCAATTGCCAATTCCCGGAGTCCTTCATTTGCACTGCTTCCTTGTAACATGAAGGCTCATTGCAATCAGCCAACATGACATAGTTCATAGATGGAACAAATCTATCAGGAGGTCGTGTGACACGTCCAGATCTACGCACAATAGGTGGCTCAGGCTCCAACCACAACCTGTGGTTCCACTCTATCCTGTCCTTGCTCCTCTTGAGCCCTGACATTTTGTCTTGCACGTGCAGGTCCATCTTCTTGGAAGACAACTCTTCTAATCTCCTCAACCCTCTCTGGTTTAGAATAATATTTGGATTCATTAAAGTGAACATCATTGCTGCGGACAACCTTTCTGGATTCGGGATCCCAAAGTCTGTACCCCATCTCACCAGAATTACCATAGCCTAGAAAGATGCACTTTCTACTTTTTGGCTCAAGTTTGTTCCTAAATTCCTTTGGAACGTGAGTATATGCCTCACAGCCAAAGACTCTAAGATGCTTGTATGAGGGCATTTTGCCTGACCATACCATCTCTGGCATTGAATCCTTCTGCAAAACCTTGCTAGGAGATCTATTTACAAGATGAACAGTTGTTGATACAGCTTCAGCCCAAAACCCATTTGGCAGCTGTGCATTAGACAACATACTTCTGACCTTCTCTTGTATGGTCCTATTCATCCTCTCAGTAACACCATTTTGAGGAGGATTGTAAGGAGCAGTAAGTTCACGTTTTATACCTTTTGACTCACAAAAGTCCTGAAAGGCCTTTGAAACATACTCTCTACCATTGTCAGTGCGTAAGCATTTAAGCTTCTTGCCACTCTGATTCTCCACAAGTGTCACAAACGTTTTGAAAACACTCAACGCTTCATCCTTGTGCTTGACAAAGTAAACCCATACTTTCCTCGAGTAATCATCTATAAATGTCATAAAGTAAGAAGCTTCCCCTAGAGATAGGTTAGGCATAGGTCCACACAAATCACTATGAACAAGTGCCAACTGTGTATCTCTTCTATTGCTTCTATGCTTATGTGGCTGCTGTGTTTGCTTACCATACAGACAATGTTCACAGAATTCAAAATCATTAAATGAAAAGTGAGGCAAATAACCAGAACGAGACAAGATTTCCATTCCCTTCTTGGACATATGTCCTAACCGGCTATGCCACAAAGAAACGTTCGGCTGCTTGGTTACATTGATTACATTTTTAGAGACATTTGATACATAAATCATGTAAAGTCCTCCAGACTTTACTCCATGTGCTACTGTCATAGAACCCTTGGATATCTTCCACATGTTCTGTCCAAAAGTGGTGACATAGCCAGCATCATCAAGTAAACCTGTGCTGATCAAGCTCTTTGTAATTGCGGGAACATGTCTCACATTCTTCAGCATGAAAGAAGAGCCATTCTGAAACTTCAATTGAACATCTCCAACACCTAAGATCTCACATGTCTGCCCATTGCCTAGCCGAACATGATCTTTAGTGGGCACATAAGAGGTAAACCACTCCTTGTTTGGAGACACATGAAGTGATGCCCCTGAGTCTATAATCCAGTCACTCAGTGCATTTCCATCAAATGTTGTAAGAAGAGCTGAGTCCATTGTATTCTTCAAGAAGTAGATGTCTCTTGACACTAGACTGTCATCCTCTGCAACAGTGTTTGTCACATTTATTTCTTGAATCTTCACTGAGGACTTGTTCTTCTCACCATGGTCTTTGCCTTTTTCTGCTTTCCATTCTCTGCAGTCTCTTTTCATGTGACCCTTCTTGCCACAATGGTAGCATTTTATGTCACTCTTGCCTTTAGCACTACGGGACTTGCTACGAGACTGATTCCTCTTTCCACCTTTGTAATTTTCTTTGGTCCTTCCTCTGACAACTAAGGCTGTTCCTTTGCCTTTTTCCATTGTCTTTCTGTTGGTTTCTTCAGTAAGTAGACTGCCTTCTACACTTGCTATGGTCAAACCATCTGGAGGTGCAGAATTACTCAAAGCTGTGCGAAAAGTGTCCCAACTTTTCGGCAATGTGATCAACAAGAACATAGCTCTAACAGGTTCATCAAACTTGACACCTTGAGCTGACAATTGACTGTAGATGGTGTTGAATTTTCATGTAAGCTTCTCTTATATTTGGTGTAACTCCACCCCAACAAAAATCCAAAAAAACTAGTTTTATTTATGTATATATTTTTTCACTATTTCGA
Organism: Adiantum capillus-veneris; assembly: GCF_014529385.1. NCBI lineage: Eukaryota > Viridiplantae > Streptophyta > Polypodiopsida > Polypodiales > Pteridaceae > Adiantum > Adiantum capillus-veneris. The sequence goes on from NC_140952.1 coordinate 133,583,494, forward strand.
TTTTTCCCTTCCTACATCTATTTTGTTTTTTTCTAAAAAATTAGAACACCAAAAATATTTATGGTAGCCTCATAATGAGAGAGATTTCTTTTGACCCCTTTATATTTTTTCCACTTATATTATTTATATTTGACATGTACATATTTTTTAGACCCCTCAATATTTGATTTTCTTAGTTGTACTATTCACTTATATCCTAATCTCAACAATATCTTCAATTATAGACCTACCAAATAAGGTCAAGGGTAGGTGGCATGCATACATGCACTATGGAGGGCTCACTCTTGGAGGTATTCAAAAGAATCATCCAAAGAAGGACCCCACAAGGACCTTGCAGTGGAAAAAAACGGTCGGTTTTGCTGAATTTTTAAAGTTCACTTGCTCTCCGAATTTGAAAAGGTGATACAAACAAAAGTTGTAGCTCGTGGGCTGAACTTTTGCCTCAAATTTTTTCATATTTTTTTGAGCTACGAGCTGTGAGCTATGATTTTTTTAGTGGACCCCAGTTTTCCCATGCTATGCAGCTACACTCCCTCTTCCACTTTATCATTTTCCTCTTTCACACACACTTCTCCACTCATCATCCCCACCTCTCTCACCACTCCTCTCTGCACCCTACTCACCTTCTCCTCAACCTTGAAAAAATAAGAGAAACCATGGTGAACTCATACCTCCCACACACAATTCCATTCCAAAATTGACCACCTAGTCTCATTTTTCCTCCTCCAATTTACCCATATCTATCAAAAAAAACCACAAAATTCATCCTCTTCTCTTAAAAGACAGCATCATGGTGGTTGATTACTCAGCTTCAATTACCTTGTCTCTCAAGGAAGGTCAAGAGTGGAGAAGAAATGTACCGTCAAAGCTAGTGGACCGTCAACAAGCGTCAAAATCGGCCCTACTCAAGACACTTGGAGCATCAACCTTGTAAGAAAGCCACCTTTTCTTACCTCTTAAGAGTTTTTTTCTTCCTTATTTGTATCCTACATGGATACTCCCATTGTAAATATCCAATTCCATTTGTAAATTAATACTAACTCTACTAACACTAACCCACTATGAAAAGTCCTATCACCTCCATTTCTCTCCTCTCTCTTTCCTCACCAACTTCTTGATAATTCCAAGCAAAAGAAATTAGATAAATTGCTGAAAATCTAACCCAACCATGGTTAGAGGAGTAACCCTAGCCTTCAAAATTGCTATAAAAGGAGGGTGTAGCTAGCACAAAGGGGGAGCCATAAGCAAGAGCACTATGCTATAGCTTGAGAAGCCAAGCTCAACCTCTCTAGAAGGAGCTCTTGAGTGGAAGCTCATTGTCTTATGCATGTGCATGTGTTGTAATAGGGGATTAGCAAGGGAACTCTATGCCATTGTAAGAGAGAGAGTGATCATTCAATTGAGAGTAGGAAATCTATCATTTCTCCTACTAGTGTAAGCCCAACATTTGCTGAATCAAGGAGGGTGGATTTGGACTAAGCTTGGATATTTTGTCTCCCTTCCAACGTGAAGTAATGGACAACAATGATGCGTAAGTGTCTTGGTGTTTTTTGTTAAGTTCTTGATAGCTTGTTCTCTGGTGTTGTCATCAACCTAGCCATAAATCCCACATACTGTAAGAGGGCGACAGGGTGGAGAGGACTCCCCTGGCTTTAAGACAGTGATTGGGGTGGCTTTTCTTGTGATGTGTTGTGGTGAAATTTACGCAAGCTATGTTGAACAAATACTAATTTCACTTTGATTTGTCATGACAGATTTGTAAGAAGGTATTAATGCAACAAGCACCCCCTCCCCCTTTCTCTCTCTTTCTTAAATATATAGTTGTGTTTGCTTGATCATTGCCGATACGTTTCTCTCTCTCTCTCTCTCTCTCTCTCTCTCTCTCTCTCTCTCTCTCTCTCTCTCTCTCGTGTTTTAGGGTGTGAGAGTATTCCATTGGTGTTAGGGTTAGTGTAAATTCCTTGCTTGTTTGTGGGTTGCTCTAACGATTCTCCTCTTTTGCGTCCTAGTTCGCTCTTAAACTAGGTGGTGCCCCTTGTGTAGTTGAGATTTGGCTGTGGGTTTGTTGTTTTGGTTTGTGTTGTGTTGTGCCCCAGCCCCATTGAGCAGCACGGGAGCCTTGAAGGGTGTCTAGAGGCCACTCTTCTTGTTGCCCGCCCCGGACCGCCTCAACAACTAAGGCTGTTCCTTTGCCTTTGTCCATTGTCTTTCTATTGGTTTCTTCAATAAGCAGACTTCCTTCTACACCTGCTATGTTCAAACCATCTGGAGGTGCAGAATTACTCAAAGCTGTGCGAAAAGTGTCCCAACTTTCCGGCAATGTGATCAACAGGAACATAGCTCTAACAAGTTCATCAAACTTGACACCTTGAGCTGACAACTGACTATAGATTGTGTTGAATTCATTCAGATGATTGGACATAGGTGTCCCTTCTTTCATCTTCAAGTCAACAAGCTTCTTAAGCCAGTATACCTGTGAAGCTACACTCTGCTTCTCATAAAGATCACTCAGCTTTAACCATGCTTGATAAGCCGACATCTCGTCTGCTACATTGAAGTAAACGCTTTCTGCCAAAGTCAGCATAATGGTAGAAAGTGCCAATTCATCCATTTCGCTCCATTCATCTTCGTCCATATCTTCTGGTTTTATCCCCTTGAGCTTTATAGGTTTTATCTGCTTCTTTTGTACCAACACGTGCCAAATCTGCTTCTTCCACAATGGGAAATTGGTTCCATCCAGCTTCTTGATATTGTAAAGAGCAGTGTCCTATGATCCAGCCATAGCTACGCTTCATAGTGGTTTACTTTCCTGGGAAAAATTCGACAGAGTTTCCCCTGTAAACTGACCTCTGAACCAATATCAACCTGTCAAATAAACCAAGAAAGCTTCAGATTTTGCATAAATTTCGGCAAAGTCTCCTTTGTAAAATGGCTCTGGTGTACTCAAAAAACAGACCAAAAAACAGCTCAAAAAACACTGTCTCTCTGACATTGTAAGCTGCGGGTAAACCTGTCATAATAATCAATATCTAATTCTCCTAAATGATTTTCTCATATTAAACTGATCAATTAATGTGGGGAAGTGCCAGGGGAGAAAAAGCTAGAATATTGGTTAAGCTGGCAGACCGGCCACAGTAGGGATCCAAAGGAGGGAAAATAGGGATCCAAAGGGGGGGCCATCTGCAAAAGAGCCATGTGCAACAATGGGCTAAAAAGACCCTAAGGTTTAGCCCATTAAGACTTCCAAAATGCTAAGGTTCCAAAATTCAAAGGTTGTGTCCAAAGGTCAACCCTAGGGAAAATTGGATGCTTTGTGTGTGCCCTAAAAGTCTTTGCACATCCCTACATGGGAGGGGGCGAGCCCCAAAGGTAGGGGATGAGAGAGAAATCCACACACACACACACACACAGGCTCCCTTTACACAAAGGGAATGAGGGACACATGTCAGCTCCCTAGCCCAGATGCCCACAAGGTGTGCCCAATTCCTATTGGAAGACCCTTGAAGTGGACCAATGAGAATTAAGCTAGAGTAAATTTAGTTTAATTAATTTAAAAAACATTTAATAAAAGAAACCAACGAGAATTAAGTCTCCTAGAAGACTATTGGGCAGTCTCCCAAGGGGTCCAATGAGCATTCAGGAGCCCAATGGCTTGCCTGATTCCTATTGGCCAAGAGGCAAAGGGGTCCAATGAGAGTTTAGTTTAATTATTTAATTACCTAAAGCTCTCACAAAAGGGGAAAGGGGGACACATGTCAGAAGGCTATCACTTATGCTGCTTAACACCCATTGGCTTGATTTGGGGAGGGCCAATGAGGCAAAAGCCAGACCAAATTAGCAACAAGGGCTCGCCCAAGAGAGAGAGGGGGCTGAGTTTTGCTTGGCATTATCACACACACACTCACACAAGACCATGTGTGAAGAAAGAATACTCTATCTCCTCCCAAGCTTTAATGGAGAGCTCATCACCTACTCCAAGCTTGTGAGATAGAAGCCTACCTCAACACTCTCTTGGCATGTGGATGCAAATCCAACCAAGAGCCAAGCTTCAATGCATGCTCATCTTCTCTACCAAGCTAATTACTAAGCTAAGCTATGCTAATATGAGTGATTATGTGAGGAGATGTACATCTTTCTCGTAAGATACTCCTTCTTCCTCTCAATCTATTCTCATAGACTGCTAGCTCTCACCATCTTCGAAGGTGTGTGAGGTCTTGGGTCTGAGAACGGGGATAATTCAAGTTGTGTTTGATTAAGTGTTTTGCTTAGTCCATGAAGTTTCCATCTTCATTGCACTAGCTAGTCTTGAAGGAACACAAAGAATTGTATTGTACAATGTCTCTCTTGATGGGAGAAACCATAATACAAAGCCTTTTGGAGGAGGGACCGGCTCCATGAAAATCTGGTCCTCAACTGTTGTCAATAGCTTAATTGCTCTCTCTTTTGAAAGTATTGTCGATGCTATCTAACTAGGTGTTATGCTTTTTGTTGCTCTCTCCACCCAAGCACTCTTGTAATTCTCATTAGGAATATACTCTAATGAAATGCCCACTATGTTCATGCTAATTTCCGCTACACATAAGTTATTAGGCCATTCAATGTTTCATTGGTATCAGAGCTCAAGGTTTCTCTTTTCTTGCTCAAGAAGGGAGGTCCTCAAGCTAGCTACAAATGGTTGGTATTATTAATTGCCTGTGAGTAAGTAGAATAGGGATTTTTCAGCCTTGCAGTGCGCTTGCCTTCGTGCAGTTAACGGGGCATCACCGTCGAGAGCTATGGTCTTAATAGTGGAGTCCTACGGGGCTTGCCTACGGCTTAACCACTATTGAGCTATTAGAAGCTTGGCAGGAGCCGGTGCTGTTTTGGTGTCGAAAGACCCTCTCTTCTATTCCTTGCAATTAATGGTATTCGAGCCGCGGGTATAGTAGCTTGAGTGCTTTTTCTAAAGGGGTAAAGAGGAGTAGCAACTAGGGCTTGAAGTGCCAAAGTACACCTAAAAAGTTTACACCTAAAAGTTGTTAGAATGGCTGACAATAGTAAAGAGAGTGAAATTAATGTTGATAACTTTGATTTTGCTCATGAGCAAGCTACTAATGATGCTTCAATGCTTGAGTGCTTTTTCTAAAGGGGTAAAGAGGAGTAGCAACTAGGGCTTGAAGTGCCAAAGTACACCTAAAAAGTTTACACCTAAAAGTTGTTAGAATGGCTGACAATAGTAAAGAGAGTGAAATTAATGTTGATAACTTTGATTTTGCTCATGAGCAAGCTACTAATGATGCTTCAATGCTTGTTAACTATCTTGTTTCTAGGCTTCAACAAGCCATGGGCAATCCATCTCTCCAAAGTGAAGTGCAACGGCAGCTCCGTGCTCACGGGATTCTTCAAGCTAATCACCATGACGAGAGAACACCTAGGAAGCCTCCTTGTGAGACTACCAAAGAGGTCTCTCTCCAATTCGGGAAGAAGAAGAGGATCCTTATGAAGGGCTCAAGAATTTACTTCTTGATGATGCATCTCCCTCCCAAAGGAGAACTCAAGAGCCTCTACCGAAGGAACGAGAAAGAAGCGAGTCTCCCGCCACCTCGGCGGAGATGGCTCCACGAAGACGGCGGGCTAAATGCTCTCCATCACCACCAAAGCGGAGAAGACCATCATATTCTTCTCCCCACCACAATTCAAAGAGGGATGATAAAAAGCAAGAGAAGAAAAAGGCGAGAAAGAGGACACCCTCTTCTCCATCTTCTTCATCCTCTTCCTCTTATGAAAGCTATGGTGAAGACGACAAAGATCAAGACAAGAAAAAGGCGAGAAAGAGGTCACCCTCTTCTCCACCTTCTTCAAATTCTTCACCTTCTGAAGAAAGTGATGGTGCAACTTTTGAACCATCAAAAACAAGAGGCCATAGGAAATCCTATGCCGCATGGAAGAGGTCGTCCAAGCTGAAGAAATTCAAAGAGGGAGGGAAGAGCATCTCTTTCCCTACCTATGATGGCACCTTTGGTGCTACGGACAAACTCTTGGCCTGTATCCAGCAATTCGATGAGGCGTTTGGAGATGAGGGCTTCACGGAGTCCTCTAAGCTACGCCATGTAGCTATGCACTTTCAAAAGTCCGCCAGACAATGGTGGTCTAGCCTACGAGCCAACGGTGAAGCTCCACGAACATGGAAAGCTTTAAGAGCTTCCATTATGAAGCAGTTTTTGGCCACCGATGCCAAAGACAAAGTACTCACCGAATGGCAAAGCTTAAAGCTCTCTCCCAATGAATCTATCCACAAATATGTAGACAAGTTTTGGGACCTACAACTCAAATCCACTGTCTTCAAAAAGTTGGATTTTGGAGAGCAAAAGCAACAATTTTGTGCGGGCTTAACCGAAGAAATGGCGGAGTATGTCAACTCCCAAAGACCCCGTACCATATCGGCGGTAATACACCACACTATGGTCGCCTCTCGAATCAATTTCCAAACGGGGGCAAAAAGAAATAATAAGCCTCCGGAAAACAAGGGTTCCAATGAGCCTAAGGGGAAGGACAATGTCCAAAAGTCTCCTAAGGGCAACTCCAACAAAGCTAAAGAGAAGGGAGTTTACAAAGGTAAGAATAAACTCTCTCCTGAAGAGCTTGAGCGTTATCGTAAGGATAACCGGTGTTTCAAGTGCGGCGAACAAGGGCATGCGTACCGCGCTTGTCCCCAAAAGAACAACCGCCAAGATCCTCCTAGAGCTTCCTTGGTTGAAATCCAAGAGGAGGAGACTCACCAAACTCACCACAAAGGATCTCCTCTATGCCATGCTTGGGGAAAGGTAAGAGAACATGATGCTTTTATTCTCTTTGACCCTGGTTCTACTCACAATTTTATATCTATGGAGTTAGCCACCAAGCTAGGCATACAATCCTACGAGATGGGAGATGTCCTACCCGCAGACAGTGCCTTCAAGGGGCAAGAAGCTTCAGTCACTCCCTTAATTGGGAAATTGAGGCTTCATGTCCAAGGCTATGTGGACAAAGAGGACTTCTTTATCTCTCCTCTCAAGCATGAGGATGTAATTCTAGGGGCACCATGGTTTGACCGCCTGGCTGCCGATGTTAAATTTCCTGAAAGGAGAATCTCCTTTAAGTTCAGGGGAAAAGACATGTATATAGATGCTAAGGAAATGGGTAACACCATCCCCATTGTACATACACCAGCTTACAACAAGTCAATAAAGAGCTCTATTTCCGTGTACATGATTTTTGTTAAAGACTCTCAAAATGAACCTAATGCTTTAGCAAAAGAAAATAAAAGCAACCAAAAGAAATTAGAGTTATCCAATTTTCTCAAGGGGTTTCAAGATGTTTTTATTGACGACATCCCTTGTGAGCTACCTCCTAAACGAGGTAATGATGACCATGCAATTGAACTTCTTCCAGGAAGTTCACCGCCCAATAAACCTCCTTATAGAGTTTCTCAAGCTCAACAAGAGGAGATTATGCGGCAAGTGCATGAGTTAGTTGAGAAGGGTATGGTTAGGCCAAGCTCATCTCCATTTTGCTCACCTGTGCTATTAGTGCAAAAGAAAGACGGCACATATCGTATGTGTGTCAACTATAGAGCACTAAATAGGATCACTATCAAGAATAGGTTTCCCGTTCCACGGGTAGAAGACCTATTTGATAAGCTACAAGGATCGACCTACTTCAGTAGGGTTGACCTAAAAAGTGGCTATCATCAAATAAGGATAGTTGATCAAGACATTGTAAAGACCGCATTTCGTACTACATTTGGTCTTTACGAATACATTGTCATGCCTTTTGGCTTGACCAATGCACCAGCCACATTCAACCGCTTGATGGAGAAGTTGTTCAGGCCTCATCGAACCTTCACTGGAGTGTTCTTTGATGATATTATCATCTACTCTAATTCATTGGAGGAACACAAGCAACACCTCCAGGTAATATTTCAAGTTTTAAGAGAGAATAAACTTTATGTTAATCGAAAGAAAAGTGAATTTTTCTTGCAAGAGATTCAGTATTTAGGTCACATTATCTCTCAAGATGGCATCCAAATGGATCCATCCAAGTTAGAGGTAATAAAAGGATGGCCTAAACCAAGGAATCTTCATGAATTAAGAAGCTTCATAGGTATGTGTGCATACTATAGACGCTTCATAGAAAAGTTCTCACAAATTGCGGGACCATTACATGACCTAACAAAGAAAAGCATTAGGTATACATGGTCTGCTAAGGAGAACAATGCTTTCGAAAAGCTTAAAGAAAAGCTTATCTCTCAACCTGTGCTTACACTACCGGATCTCTCAAAACCATTTGAGGTCCAATGCGATGCTTGTGGTGATTGCCTTGGAGCTGTTTTGCTCACATTGCTGGCAAGCATAATCAAGTAGCTGATGCACTCTCAAGACAGCCGAGAGTGAATGCGGTTTCCATAGCAACTCACAATGATCTATCTTCAATGATAGATGAGTATGCTATTGATCCCGATTTTAGAGATGTGATTTCAGCCCTTGCATTAGGGAAGAAAGAAGAACCATTTACTTTACAAGATGGTTATCTTCTCTATGGCAATAGACTATGCGTTACTAACTCACTACGTGAGAAAGTAATGTATGAATCTCATGCTCCACCATATGCGGGGCATAGAGGGATTCAGTCTACCTTAAAAGGAATTGAAACATATTTCTATTGGCCTACCATGAAAGTGAGCATACAAGAGTATGTTTCCAAATGTGTGGTATGCCAAAAGACAAAATTTGATAGAGGGAAGCAACCTGAATTGCTTCAACCCTTGCCAATCCCTAATTCACCATGGGAGAGCATATCCATGGATTTTATCTTTGGATTTCCTAAGTCTATCCATGGGAATACGGGAATATGGACCATAGTAGACAGGTTCAGTAAACAAGCTCATTTTATACCTGTTAAAAAGACTATCAAAGCCCATCAAATGGCAACCCTCTTCATTTCACAAATTTTCAAATACCATGGCTTGCCAATGTCCATAGTGTCGGATAGAGATCCTAGAATGACCAGTAATTTCTAGAAGGGTCTCTTTGAGAATTTAGGAACAAGGCTAAACTTCTCTTCGGCCTATCATCCACAAACTGATGGCCAAAGTGAAATAGCTAACCTAACCATTCTCGATCTACTAAAAGCCTATGTAACGGAAGTAGATCAAAGATCCCAATGGGAGAAGTACTTACCCTTAGTGGAGTATGCTTACAATAACACTGTACATACTTCCACGGGAAAAGCACCTTTCGAGGTAATTGAGGGAAGACCAAAAAGTCCCTTGCTACTTAAGGTACATGGGAAGATCTTCGCTGCAGATGAGTATAGCCGAGACCTACAAGAATCTTTCCGAAAGATTAAGGATGCTATCTCTATCTCACAGCAAAGGCAAAAGGCTGCTACTGACAAGCACAGAAGAGCCCAAGCCTTTAAAGAAAACGATTGGGTCTTGTTAAAGTTTCCCAAGGCTCGATTAAGGCACACGACGGGCAAGAATCCTACGGGCCACCAAAAGTACTATGCTAAACTAGCAAAAAGGTACTATGGTCCCTTCCAGATTCTTAGGCCAATCAATGACATGGCCTATCAACTTAAGTTGCCCAATCATTGGCTCATACACAATGCTTTTCATGTGAGCCTATTAAAGCCTTATAAAGGAGAGCCACCTCAAGAACCAACTATTGAAGACCCACCTGAGATAGAGGACCAAGAGGAGGTGCTGCAGCCCGAGTACTATGCTAAACTAGCAAAAAGGTACTATGGTCCCTTCCAGATTCTTAGGCCAATCAATGACATGGCCTATCAACTTAAGTTGCCCAATCATTGGCTCATACACAATGCTTTTCATGTGAGCCTATTAAAGCCTTATAAAGGAGAGCCACCTCAAGAACCAACTATTGAAGACCCACCTGAGATAGAGGACCAAGAGGAGGTGCTGCAGCCCGAGTCCATTCTCCGACATGAAGACAAGGTATTAAGAGGCGGTAAGACTATCCGATGATATCTTATTAAATTTAAGAATTATCCTTTTGAAGATGCTAGATGGATGCAAGGCATACAATTAAAGGATAACCTAAACCTTGTCAATGCTTACAATGCTTCCCAAGAGTAAGCAAATGTACAAAATGTTAAAAATGAACAAAATTTTTGTCTTATAAGACTCTCTTTTTCTTTATTTGTGCACAAAAATGAAGTAGTATGCATGCTTAGATCAAGTTTGCAGAGACGACGTCTCCCAAACACCAAGTAGAGCTTGTCACTCTACTATGGAAGACTGATAGGACTAATGTGCAGACATGCCTGCGGCAGCCTCAGGCTCTCAAGCGCCAAATGGACTAGTCATCCATTGTGGAATGATGTCGTAGGGTAACATAGGGATCCTCTACCCGCTAAGAAAAGGACTCATGAACATGCTTTATCTTCTCTACACCATAGTCGAGGACGACTATGATTTCAAGAGAGAGGTAATGTCATAATAATCAATATCTAATTCTCCTAAATTATTTTCTCATATTAAACTGATCATTTAATGTGGGGAAGTGCCAAGGGAGAAAAAGCTAGAATATTGGTTAAGCTAGCAAACCGGCCACAGTAGGGATCCAAAGGAGGGAAAATAGGGATCCAAAGGGGGGGCCATCTGCAAAAGAGCCATGTGCAACAATGGGCTAAAAAGACCCTAAGGTTTAGCCCATTAAGACTTCCAAAATGCTAAGGTTCCAAAATTCAAAGGTTGTGTCCAAAGGTCAACCCTAGGGAAAATTGGATGCTTTGTGTGTGCCCTAAAAGTCTTTGCACATCCCTACATGGGAGGGGGCGAGCCCCAAAGGTAGGGGATGAGAGAGAAATCCACACACACACACACACAGGCTCCCTTTACACAAAGGGAATGAGGGACACATGTCAGCTCCCTAGCCCAGATGCCCACAAGGTGTGCCCAATTCCTATTGGAAGACCCTTGAAGTGGACCAATGAGAATTAAGCTAGAGTAAATTTAGTTTAATTAATTTAAAAAATATTTAATAAAAGAAACCAACGAGAATTAAGTCTCCTAGAAGACTATTGGGCAGTCTCCCAAGGGGTCCAATGAGCATTCAGGAGCCCAATGGCTTGCCTGATTCCTATTGGCCAAGAGGCAAAGGGGTCCAATGAGAGTTTAGTTTAATTATTTAATTACCTAAAGCTCTCACAAAAGGGGAAAGGGGGACACATGTCAGAAGGCTATCACTTATGCTGCTTAACACCCATTGGCTTGACTTGGGGAGGGCCAATGAGGCAAAAGCCAGACCAAATTAGCAACAAGGGCTCGCCCAAGAGAGAGAGAGAGGGGGCTGATTTTTGCTTGGCATTATCACACACACACTCACACAAGACCATGTGTGAAGAAAGAATACTCTATCTCCTCCCAAGCTTTAATGGAGAGCTCATCACCTACTCCAAGCTTGTGAGATAGAAGCCTACATCAACACTCTCTTGGCATGTGGATGCAAATCCAACCAAGAGCCAAGCTTCAATGCATGCTCATCTTCTCTACCAAGCTAATTACTAAGCTAAGCTATGCTAATATGAGTGATTATGTGAGGAGATGTACATCTTTCTCGTAAGATACTCCTTCTTCCTCTCAATCTATTCTCATACCCTGCTAGCTCTCACCATCTTCGAAGGTGTGTGAGGTCTTGGGTCTGAGAACGGGGATAATTCAAGTTGTGTTTGATTAAGTGGTTTGCTTAGTGAGGAGATTATGTGAGGAGATGTACATCTTTCTCGTAAGATACTCCTTCTTCCTCTCAATCTATTCTCATACCCTGCTAGCTCTCACCATCTTCGAAGGTGTGTGAGGTCTTGGGTCTGAGAACGGGGATAATTCAAGTTGTGTTTGATTAAGTGTTTTGCTTAGTGCATGAAGTTTCCATCTTCATTGCACTAGCTAGTCTTGAAGGAACACAAAGAATTGTATTGTACAATGTCTCTCTTGATGGGAGAAACCATAATACAAAGCCTTTTGGAGGGGGGACCGGCTCCATGAAAATCCGGTCCTCAACTGTTGTCAATAGCTTAATTGCTCTCTCTTTTGAAAGTATTGTCGATGCTATCTAACTAGGTGTTATGCTTTTTTGTTGCTCTCTCCACCCAAGCACTCTTGTAATTCTCATTAGGAATCTCTTCTAATGAAATGCCCACTATGTTCATGATAATTTCCGCTACACATAAGTTATTAGGCCATTCAATGTTACAAAACCTGTCCTGCACCTGTACTGTCTCTCACTGTCCTGTCACTGTCCTGTAAGCATAGACTGTGACAATGCCTCAACGGCAGTAAAGCAAAGATGCAATCCCAACTGTCTAACTCACAGTCAATACATCCTAGCTGCCTATCTAAGGGTGCTCGAGGGATCGCTCCAAGACCTGTATCACCGAAAGGATCTCAACATTCGAGAATCCCCCAGCTCAATAAAACCTCACTCGACCCTCAACAAAGGCTGCAGTAAATCTGACAGTACATAGACTTCCCACAAAGTGATACATCCACAAATTTTCCACTATATGTTGTAACCGCTGCGGCGGTTGTTTGCTGCATGACTCACAACCAGCAAACCCTCAACAAACATACATCATCTCTGACAATACATCCCATGTGGAAGTACCTGCAATGTCAGGATGAAATCTGGAATATCAAGCAGCAAACACAAGCTACCTGATGAACTAGTGGATGTCGCCTACAGTCTGTGTGTAGATGCGCCCGTGTCGTATGTGACACGCCTCTAAGAACTGTGAGCCGTCCTTCGATGTGTAGACAGCCACAAATCAACACTCTGGGAGTGTCGATATCCTCAGCACCTGCAGTCGTAGGCCGAAAACCCCAAATTTGCAGAGTCGGATCTGCACCCGCCGAGACCACGTAGTCGAAAATGGCCTGTGTAGACCTTTGTCGAAGCCGAACGGTGGCCGAGATGACCTCAGAATGAAATTCTGAGAACACCAATCCCTTCGGGCTCTCCCACAGGATTTGGGGCCGTGTCTTCGCTGTCAAATTTCACTCCAATCTAAGCTGGTGACTCTAGCCTCTTGTAGTGCTGCCCCGAGCCTCGATCTGAGCTCTGATACCAGTTGAAGGAGTACGAGCGGAAGTGCGACGCGAGAGAGAGTGCGAGAAGAAGAGCACGACGATATGGTGAACTCGCTCTACTGTAATGTGTAGAGCATAGTGAGTTCTTATTAGGTTTTTACAAAAGAATATGTGTACATACCTGGCGGCCCGCCCACTTACCTGGGCGACCACATTGGGCTTTATACCCCAACAGTGACGACGTCACAACTCACAAGTAGCTAACCATGGGTTGCAGGTAACACTGCCCCGCACTGACTAATTCCCATCCTACCTCCTGCACCTATAACCTTTAAACCACAAAATGATCAACATAGTGCCGCTCCGAAGCATCCCAAGTCCTCAAAAACACTATCGTTGGCACTGACTGTAGACCACTATGAGCCACCACCTGCAAACTGCATTGTAGATAAGCAACAACTCAATGCTCACAAGTTGGGCTCTTGCCTCAAGCCTATCATCACCATTTTGTTTTTTGCCAGAGAATTTTGCGATGGCGAGTTACATCATGAACTGAGAGAAAGCTTAGAACCACGGCTCAATAATTTCTTTTCCAAAAACTTGGTTTAAGTCTCATATACAGTGGATTGTTGAACTCTTTTAAGGTAGATTTCAAATTTTGATGTTGGAATTACACTAAACCTAGGTAACTTTTGAGCACTACTCAAAAAGAAAAAAAGTTTTGGGGGAGAGAGAGAGAGAGAGAGAGAGAGAGAGAGAGAGAGAGAGAGAACTTTTCTTGAATTGCTTTTATGAAATTTGTAAAAAGCAAGGGGCTTGAGTGTAAGAGGGTGGCCATGCCTCCGTTTTTACTAGTACTATATATGCAAGGGAAGGGATGCCACATAGAGAGAGAGAGAGAGAGAGAGAGAGAGAGAGAGAGAGGTGCCTCCAAACTCGTAGATAATTTGTGACCCAAATTCTTCCTAACCTAGCAAGCTTAGGTTGGGTTCAGACTGAACTGACAAAAGAAACAAGCCTTCCTAAATGTGCCGCCGCCTAGTGTGAACAGTGTGGAGGAGGAAAAGTGAAAAAGTGAAGGGGGTTGAGAGAGGCCATCAACTCTTTTGAAGAGGGGGGGGGGGGGGGGGGGCGGTAGGGGGGGGTCGTTGGAAGAAAAATGGAGGGTCCGGCGGAAGAGTGCCTCAACTCAAGCCAATCAAATTTTTCCATGGAGGATCGACGCCCCTTTGCATTTTTCTTCTGCCGCCTAGTCTGAACCCACCCTGAGAGAGAGAGAGAGAGAGAGAGAGAGAGAGAGAGAGAGAGAGAGAGAGAGAGACGAGGGCATATTGTCTTCACCTCTTTAATTAAACCAATCATTTTATTGTAGTGCGAAAAATGTTAATTAGATGTTTGGGATTGTCAATAGAAATGTGCTGCATGATCTGCATTGCAAGCTTATTATATGTGTGTGACCCAAATCTGTTCATGAAATTTGTAAAAAGCAAGGGGCTTGAGGGTAAGAGGGTGGCCATGCCGCCGTTTTTACTAGTACTATATATGCAAGGGAAGGGATGCCACATGTATAGAGAGAGAGAGAGAGAGAGAGAGAGAGAGAGAGAGAGAGAGACGCCTCCAAACTCGTAGATAATTTGTGACCCAAATTCTTCCTAACGTAGCAAGCTTAGGCTGGGTTCTAGGCTGGGTTCAGACTGAACCGGCGGAAGAAACAAGCCTTCCTAAAAATGTGCCGCCGCCTAGTGTGAAGAGTGTGGAGGAGGAAAAGTGAAAAAGTGAAGGGGGCTAAGAGAGGCCATCAACTCTTCGGAGGGGAGGGGAGGGGGGGAAGAAAAATGGAGGGCCCAACGGAAGGGTGCCTCAACTCAAGCCAATCAAATTTTGCCATGGACGATCAACGCCCCTTTGCATTTTTCTTCCGCTGCCTAGTCTGAACCCACCCTTACTAGAGAGAGAGAGAGAGAGAGAGAGAGAGAGAGAGAGAGAGAGCGCTCTTGCTGCACGAGGGCATATTGTCTTCACCTCTTAATTAAGCCATCATTTTATTGTAGTGCGAAAATTGTTAATTAGGTGTTTGGGGTTGTGAATAGGAATGTGCTGCTTGATCTGCATTGCAAGCTTATTATATGTGTGTGACCCATGAATAGATTTGGTAAGGCTCAAAGAATATAAGGGGATTGATGTACATACAGAAAATTAGGTATCCAGAGGGAGGGGTGTGTGTGTGTGTGTGAGAGAGAGAGAGAGAGTATTTGTATGCAGCAAGACTAGAGAGTATTTGTACGGATCAAGAGAAGGTATCTGCAAGTGAGTGCACAATGTGTGTGTGTTGGGTGGTAGCATACTAGTGAAGTGGATGGGGAGTGATATAGATGTGTAATGCAATATAGAAAGGGCTTCACAAAGAGCTTTGCTGGATTGTGTCTCCCTGCATGGACGTGCATACACACCTATAAGAGGGCAGCTAGCTCGTACAGCAGAAATTTCACGCGCCTGCACCTTCTATGCGAATCGCACCCAAAGTCCACCACTGGGAATGCCCGCATTCAAAACAAACAGAAGATAGTAGCCTGAGGGAGCAGCAATGGCATTCGGCGGAGCAGTAACACGGGCATAGAAGTGCGCTCCCAGCGTTTGTAGCGGAGATGCCGCAAGGACAAGCTGGCGCTGGCTCATGGAGTATGTGTGTGTGGTGAAGGGAGGATAATAAGCCCTGAATTCTACATTTCTTGGGGTGGATTTAACTGCAAACTCTACTGTGAAGATAGACCCATATTCTATCTCCCTCTTTGACAAGTATGTCACCACTGGCCTCACCCCATCATTTGCATAATCCAAGTAGTAGGGATGATATGCCTCTATCCTCAGCTCTGTTGCAAAATTGACCCCTGCAAAGTTATACCGCACATTCGGATTGCTTCCGGCGACAAGGATGCGTCCATCTGGTAGCACATTTGCTGTCGAGTGGTAAAGGCGTGCAATTTTCGTTCCCGCAAGCTCTTGGAACCGGGAGCCGCTCTTTGCCTGTGGCTTGTAAAGCACAGGGTTGTAGTTTGGATTTGCAACATTTCCCCAGCCAGCAACCCCCGTGCGTCCGCCGTTGATGATCAAAACTTCACCGGTAGGTAGGATGAGCATATCACCCATCACTCTGGGTGAGGGCATTGTCTCCATCTCCCAAGAGGGATTGGGGTCGGTTATGACCATACGCCCACAGCTTTGCAATGCAGTCATTTGCTTGCTTGCATATTGAAATGAGCCATCAGGCGCTCCACCACAGATTAGAACCTCCACCCTCTTAAAATTGTTGGAGCTTGACAAGGGTAGCATCACCGACGAGCCTGAAGAGGGGTAGTTTCGTCCTCCGCCGGGAAGATCCGGGAACGTCTTGAGCACCTATGAGCAGCACTAAACAAGTTAAACCTGACAGAAATCAACTTTCAGCCATTCAGAGTTGAAATCCTTATAATGAATCTATATGCATTGTAATTTGCAGACTTTTAAGTTCACCAAAACATTCTAGACGCAAAGGAGTTCTTCATTCATTCAGGTTGCTCTGTGTCGTCACCTCATTGTCACTCGACTTATCCTGAGGCCGGAAGCGCCATGTGGGGACCGAATCACAGCAGACAATTTCTGGTGGGGAATGTGCAAAATTTCATGTACATAGATATAGACCATGTAATACTGATAGGCATAGTGCTGACCACTGATGGGAGTAGTTGTCAAGATGCAAACCTCTAGTAGGCAAGCTTTCGCGCCCTTTAAAGGTAAAATCATTCTCTACTTTTCCCTTGCTGGACCCCTTACAGCTGGTAGCAGAACTTTACAAGCTTCTTTGGCAAGCAGCTTCTTTATTCTCACTCCACGAGCATGCTATATAGAGGTGTCCATCGTGAGGAGGTATGTCCGGCCGGTCAGTCGCTCGCTCGCATGTGCTCTTGTCATGAGCACAAGGGGTAGCCAGCGACTACTGGCCAAGAAAGTTCAAGGGCCACCCCTTCCAGCCAGCTCACAAGCTGCCGCTCCAATCAAAATGTTTGCATTTTGCTCCCGCCAGCCACGGGCTATTCCCTGCCTCACCTCCTAGCTCCTAGCATGAGCGCAACTGCTCCAGCCAGCCACCCAGCCGAATTGAGGTGTGCAGCTGTGTGTGCTGACATGGCAAGCCCTTCTCATGGTCGGAGCATGGCGGTGTATATAAGCCTTCTCTCTGCACCATTGAACCTCCGGCCGGCAATGTTGTTGTGATCAAGAGTACTGCTATCAGCAGTAGGCCATTTTCTCCAACCTCTTTACTGGCTGGGTGGCTAGCCATGCCCCTCAATATTGTGCTAGAGCTATCCCTGAGCGATGTGCTCAGGCTTGCTGGCTGCCCCTCCACAAGAAGATTTAGAAATTTTCTCATGTGGGAAAAGAGAGTCTTTTTCAGTGTTTTTCTTACGATGCATAACATCATGACCTTCTGCTCGAGAGTCACCGCATACCTAGCTAGGTACGATTGAGGGCAGGGGACCACCGGGCCCCCCCTCGAGACCAGTGGTCCCCTACCCCAATCCTACCTAGCTAGGTATGGGGTGTCTCCCTAGCAGAAGCTCATGATGTTGAGGTAAGTCACAATGTGGGAATGATAAAGCTATCTATGATCTATCTATCCTTCAAAGTTCACCAGGGCTGCTTCTGTCATGCTTTGGTGGATAGTGAACTAAAGCACTTGTTGTGAGGCAGATAGATAGTATGTCATCATCTGGCCATGTCACCTAAACGAGCATTTATAGTGTTCCACACTCATTGCTCTCTATCATATGAAGGTAGCTTTATAAAAATAGCCACTTTTTCAACATGCAAAAGAATCCCATGTCGCAAACCCACTCACTCACTTTACCTCATTCAATGCATATTTAACTACTAAAGGTGGAAAAATTAGATTCTTTATGTCAATTTTTGAATTATCCTAATATTTCTGCAGTCATGTTCATCCAGAAAAAATGATGAGAATGAATCAAGTGGATTAATTTTACCTGGTTAGTCTTGTAGTTCAGAAGAATGGACTTCTTATTGGCAAAGACAAACAGGTTCCCGTCCGACGAAAGATGCAGGAAAGGGTAGAGATTGTTCTCTATGCCAGGGACGTTCGTTTCCAGCAGGAAATTGAAAGGGATCGGTGCGCCCTTCGATGGTATAAACTCATAACTGAACGCTGCTCGCCCGCCAACCACAATCATGCTGTTGTCTGGCAAGATTTGATTGGATGCGTACCATCGGTTGGCACCCATTTGCGAGTAGGCCTCATTCCAGTCACAGCCCTTGCTGGTGCAGGGAGTGAAATGCCGGACCGCCCTGGCTCCATCATTGTATCCCCCTGTCGAGACAAGCGTTCCATCGGATAGCATCCCACCTGATGAGCACCATGTGTCCGTTTGAACCTCCATTGGGCGCACTGTGTTCTCTGCAATGTTGTATTCAATTGAGTGTGCCCAACAATCTACCTTGAGCGCAAGGTCATTTGGGTCGTTTCGACAGTTCCCATTGGGCAGGCGAAGCTGCGAAGGGCCATAGTCGGTGCGGTCGAACATTATGACTGTGTCTTTGTTTGTTAATTGCATGTGCATTGATGAAACTCCTGCATTGAGGATTAGCACATGCCAATTGCCAGGAGTCACGGCATTGGCAGAATGAATAACCAAAAGGCTGCACGAGGCAAGGAGAAGGCACGAGCAGATGAGGAAAGGAAGGCTGGCTATGGTAGAAGCGGCCATAATGTTGCCTAGGAATCTCAGAGGACAAAGGGCCGGCGCATGTGCGGGTTCGGAGTTTGGCAACCTTGTATGCTATGGCAGGGCCGCGGAAGGACTAGCACAGGACAGCAGGCATGGAAAGCTAAAAGGCTGCCTGCCACATTACCTAGGTTGGTGTGTACTGTGTCTGTGTGTGTGTGTGTGTGTGTGTGTGTGTGTGAGTGTGAGTGTGAGAGAGAGTCGCGGTATATGTGTTGCACAACAAGTGAGAGGAATGCAAGCGTATATAGCAAGTGTTTGTGTGTGTGTGTGTGTGTGCGCGCGCGCGAGTGCGTGAGAGAGAAAGAGAGAGAGAGTGAGCAAGTGTGTGGTTGTACGAGAGTGTGTGTGTTTGTTCTGGACACGTCTGCGGGCATGCAAATGACAAACAGCATGTGACAAAATGCCGGACGACGCTAGCAGCTTCCGGCGGGGAGAAAAAACAGCTTATGTAGACGTTGGAAGCCAATGGAAGATGGACTATTAGAGTGTAGGACGCAGGGAAAGAAACCACAGCTGGCTTCTTATTATTATAGACTGCTCCAGAGTCGTAGTCCATGCACATCGGACGGACATTATGCGCATGCAGGCAGCTGGGCGCGCCCGCACGAGAGAGAGAGAGAGAGAGAGAGAGAGAGAGAGAGAGAGACGACTCTACGTCAAAGCCTGACAAGGACACAAAAACGGACGTTGCCAGCAACGGCCAATTTCCTCATGACCACCATCCCCCTCCTCTCCAAAGCCAAAGCTGGGAGAGGGGGGAAGAGGAAGAAATTAGAATGTTAACGTGCACTGAACTCTAGAGAGAGAGAGAGAGAGAGAGAGAAGATCCGAAGTGTTAAATTGTTGACAATGTCGTGGCTTTCGTGTTAAGCTCTACAAGTCTAGCCTAGCCTCTAGGCCTACTACCTTTAACTTTTCACTCTCATACTTTCCCACTTCAGTGAGAACTTCCGGGATAGATCATTGGGATTGTTCCTGCCAAGTTAAGGATTGCCGGAGCCATGTGTTAATGCAACAATCCTATACTTGATGGACAGTTTTGGTCCCGAATAACGCTATATTATCTACTTAACATAATATGACGAAAGGGAGTCCCCTTTACACGTGGCGTAAGCTGAGGTTAGATTCCAAAATTAAGAGTGGCTCATGGACACGCGATAAAGAGGGAGAGAGAAAGAGAGAGAGGCCGCAGAAAGCAGCCGACCTTACTAGTCAGAAATTACTTACTTGGAATTTTCAGCTCTTACTTATATTTTGCATGGGGATGCCTTCTTTTCTTCTCCTCCTCTCTCTCTCTCTCTCTCTCTCTCTCTCTCTCTAATATTTTACATCCACTTACATCAAACCATGTGTCATCTACATGACTAGATCCATGACATGAATCCTTAGCTAGGTAGAGCATAACAATCTTCAAACGTTTTGAAAGTGATGATACCCCTAGGCATATTAGCCTATCAAAGGTGAATTTGATCAAAAGCATGCTAATTCCAAGCATTTTAGATGAACCATAGAAACCAGTATCTAAGAGAGGATTATGGCAATAGAGGGTGCCACAAGTAAAGAACATTTTAAATATAGAAATATGAAGGACATGATGGAATTAGGGACATTGCAGGGATGCACACACAACTTGGAGACGATAAAGAAGCTCACAGCACACAACGGAGAGTAACTGCTTAGTGCTCAAATAGAAAGATAAGTTAGCCCTTGTGTGATAGGCATATATACAATGCACGGGGCGGGGGGGGGGGGGGGGACCTCCTAGTGAGGGAAAAAGTGTCCCGACGATCCTAAGTGCGGTGAGCGAGAACTCGCACATAGTGTATAGGGAATTGTCATGCCCTAAGGACATGATCAATCCACAAAAGGAAGCAAGCCCAAAGCTTTGCAAAAAGCTTCAAACTTCTCACGAGGCAATGCCTTTGTGAATGGATCTCCAAGGTTGTCCTGTGTCGGCACATAAGCCAAGCTCATCTCTCTTGCTGAGAGTCTCTCCCTGACATAGTGGTAATGCACCTCAATGTGCTTGTGCAATAACAAGGAGACATGCTTTGATGAAAGGTAACAAGCTCTCTCTCTCTCTCTCTCTCTCTCTCTCTCTCTCCCCCTTCTCTTGCTCTCTTTCCATTTTCTTCAAGTATGTATCCTCTTGTTGAATCTTCAAATGAGACAACCTCAAATGAGACAACCACAAACAAATGACAAGAATGCACACAATAGTGCAATATTTAATCAAAGAATCAATAGAATCTAAAAGCTCAAGACAAATTTAGACATATCAAAATTGTGACATGTAGATCATAGCATTGTAAACACAAGACCATGTCAACTTGAGGTAGCAGGATTCGTGGAAAACAATGCACAAGCTCTCTCTCTCTCTCTCTCTCTCTCTCTCTCTCTCTCTCTCTCTCTCTCTCTCTCTCTCTCTCTATATATATATATATATATATATATATATATATATATATATAAGCTTTTCTCTTCTAGGTTCTTGTTTTCTCTTACCCTCGGACTCACTTCAATTCAATACAAATATGGCCAACAAAGCACTCTACTTCAATATGGATTTTCGCATCAATGAAATGAAAACAAATCACAAAGTTGTCAAGTAGTGGTAAAATTTTAATCTTTTGACACCGTTAATGCATCCAGAATGCTCAAAAATTGTATTTCTACTTGCCTTGTTTAGAAACCTAGAGAGGGGTTTCCCTTGCACTACGTTCGACAAATGCCCATTATTTGCCATTAGAAAACCTTGCTTGCTTGCTTGATTTGGTGCCTATTCAAGCACATTGTTTGTTATTGTTGTTAACCAATTTTAATGCACTATTTTCTATCCTCATGTGTTTCCTACTATTTTGCACATTATGGTAGTTGGGTCTTGAGTTGAGTGTGCAGAGAGGACTTTGAAGCCAATCACTACGGACCAAGTTAGCCAGTTTGAGGTTGATTAGGCCGCTAGAGATCCTTGTATCATAGCCTCTCCATAGGGCATTTGTAGGTGGGTTTTGGTACTTTAAAAATTTTCAACTGAAGGTACCTTAAATTTGATAACGTATCTAGCAACTTGCTCTATGAAGATATAAGATGGAACTATATAGATGAAGGCAAGTAAAATGCAGTGCTATCTGTTGATAGAGATAGAGAATAGTTAGGGGAAGGTCTCATGAAAGAAGCAATTCTCTTGGGAAATCATGTGTAATAAGTATGGGAAATCCTATGCAATAAGTCTGGAGATAAGAAAGATCAAGTGATTTTGTTGCAAAAATAAAGGACACATAACGAAAAAATGTTGGTAGCGGAAATAGAACAAAGAGAAAGAAAAGTGTGATGATGGTAAGAAAGAGAAAAAGGGCAAGACAAAAGTTAAAGAGGTTAATGCTTTCACAAGTAGTGATGGTGGGGATATCCTATTTGAAAAGAGTGCAAGAGAGGATGATTTCTTGTGTGCCTGTGCAGTGAGGGAGAAGGAGAGTACGCAGTATGTGGTGGAGTCTATAGTGAGATAACCCTCATTGAATCCTTATATATTCATATTATTTATAAGAACAAGGTTAGCTTTGTTAGTATGGGTATGTCCGGTCAGCCATATTTTCTTTACCCCAACAACCTCCCACTTAATAGTCAATGTGGCCTAAGTGGAGTAAAAAGAAAATTGTTTAGAAAAATATTTCTTTACCCCAACAACTTCCCACTTAATAGCAATGTGGCCTAAGTGGAGTAAAGAGAAAATTGTTTAGAAAAATACGTACTATTTTGAAGCATGGCATTGGCTTCACCCCACACCTTGTAGCTTGATGCAATGTGCAAACCGCTCCACAACTAAGCTCTTTGAAAGAGCGCCATCCGCAAGGTTGTCATCTATATGGACCTTCACAAGCTTGACCCGCTTATCTACCAACACATCCCATCTGCAGTAATAGCTCACCTCTATGTGTTTTGTTTTGGAATGAAACTTGAGCTTCTTTGCCAAGGAAATGGGACTTTGAATATCACATTACAACACTAGAATTTTTTGACCCTTGTCTCGATCTCCCACTAAACATGCCAATCACAATTCCCTCCTTGTTGACTGTGATGCTGCAACATAGGCATCCTCTATAGTGGCAGAGGAAGTATAATTTTGAAGAAAATATCGCCAAGGAAGACCCCCTCTAGAAAATTTGAAAATATATCCAGATGTAGGATTCATGCTCTCTACATTTCGTGCATCATCCACATCTACATATCCAACCATCGATGCATCATTGCTCCCAAAGTGTAAGCACTTTCTTGATGTACCTTTCAAGTACCTGAGGATATGTTTCACTGAATCCCAATGTTTCTTGAGAGGTTAGCCATGTAACAACTCACCACTCCCATTGCAAATGTAATGTCTAGTCTTGTAGCCACCATTCTTACCATACATATGTGGTAGTGATGTGTGTGTGAACACACTTAGGACCGCCGGGGCATTTTTTCCTTCACTAGGAGGTTTTTCCCCTATGCATTGTATATACGCCCATCACTCTAGGAATAACTTATATTTCCATTGTGCACTAAGAAATACTACTCTTTGTTGTGTGCCTTGAGCTTCTTCATCTTCTTCTGTGCTTCCCTGCAACCCTATTTCCAACAATTGGTATCAAAGCAGGTTGTGTCCTCTCAGGCATAGTTGCCAGCATCAGTAGACGCCTAGGCGCTCACTTTCTCTGATTTGGGTGAGCTCTGGTGAGCATCACAGGTCAACTAAAACTTCATCCTTTTAGCTACTCCAATTTGGGAAATTTCGTAAGGTGCAGTAAACTGCAATTGAGTCCCTCTTCTAGCACATAAGTCTGCAAACTCCTTGGAGACATGTTCCCCCTATTATCAATCCTTAAGATCTTGATCTTATTGCTTGACTGATTTCAACTAATGTGAGACTGAAATGTAGAGAGACGTCATCCTTATGTTTCAAAGGATATACCTACACCTTAATAATAGAGTCATCTATGAATATCACAAAATAGCTAGTCCCCCTAGATATTTTGTTTGCATAGGACTGCATACGTTGTTCTAGTGGCTCAAGACGCTTTCTACCTAATGAAAAGTTTACATACCTAGTTTTCTTACCATAAATACAATGTTCACATACAAAAAAAATCATTGAACTCATCACGAGTAAGTAGCCAAAACATGCTATAGTTTTCATCCCTTTTGGCTCATATGGCCTAGCCAGCTATTCCACAACTCAATAGGTGGTAGCTTGATTATAGATATAAAATCATCTTTTACATAGGATACACGCATGGAGTAATGAGTACCATGCTTATAACCTTTGAGAACCACAAGATTATCCTTCTTGATCATCGAAGGTCTATTCCCAAAGACCGTAGTGTACCTCAAATCATCGAGCTATCCAGTCAATATCAAGCCCTTTGCTAGCTCGGATACATGTCTAACATTATGTAGCGTAAACTCTATGCCATTATTCCACACCAACTTGATGTCTCCAACACCAACTATTACAAGAGCGTAAGAATCTCCAAGATTTACTATGCTTTGAGTCTTTGCATAAGTAGAGAACCAATCTCTATACAATGTAATGTGGAAGCTCGCACCAGAATCAATGACATAATTGTGTGAGAAAGTGACATCATGTACAACAAGATCATGCATGCTAAGATCCACGGTGAGTACCAAAATGTCTACAACATTGGTCTTGGGAGACTCAACCACGTAGATCTCCTCAATCTTATTATGTGTGAAAGTGACATCCTTTACAACAAGAGCATGCTTGCTTAGATCCACTATGGATACCAAAATTTCTAAAACATTGGTCTTGAGAGACTCGACCACTTTGATCTCCTCAATCTTATACTTGCCCTTTGTGGAACTATTAGACTTCTTCTCATTATGAGAAATTTTCTTGTCTTTTTGTCATGATCTACAATCCCTCTTCACATGCCCTTTCTTATGGAAATAGTAGCAACTAACATTATGCATGGAACCATGAGACTTGTTGCAAGAATTCTTGTGATCCTTATCATTGTAGAACAACTTGCCTTTAGGTGGTGCAAAGTTACTTATGGCTATGCAAAAAGTGTCCCACGAGGAAGGTAGAGAGCATAACAAGAAGATCGAATACACCTCTTCATAAAATTTGAGTCCCTATGATGTCAACTCTCTAAAAAATATGCTCAAGTCATTATAGTTTCCAAAAATTGTGCTATGTTGTTTCATACGAAGCTCAGATAGATTCTTTATCCAAGTAAACCTTATTACTTACACTCTTGCTCTCATATGTACTACAAAATTAATCCCATAAGGCTTTAGAAGTAGCTTCACTAAAATAGGGAAATACATTGACTTCACAAGATGTACACCAACAGTGGATCTAGCTTTGGCATCAAGTGCTTTTCACTTGGCATCCATGTAGCCATCACTCACTTGACACTCGTAAAATGGATCCAATTGACCCTCTTGGATCAAAACATCATAAGTCTACTCTTTCCATATGGAAAATTTTGTGCCATCAAACTTTCAAATGTTGTAAATATCCTCGAAGTCATAACTACAAAGTGTCAAGCCTATGGAGAGAATCCTAGGAAAATTTTTGCAGTCTCCCTTGTAATTGGAGTAAAATATCAAATGAAATAAAATGGCATCAAAATCAAAAAAATGATGTATAAAGAGTGTGATTGACTCCTAGGGGATTCACTTATACTTAGGGGGGATGTCACATGCTTGCAACCAAATGGGAAAAACATTCTATCTATGGACCCCATGGAGCCCCAATCTACAAATTCTAAAGAACCCATAAACCTGTTGGAATTACGGCTGCAGAGAAACACACACAGCTTGGAGAAGACGAAGGAAGCTCAAGGCACACAATAGAGAGTTTTTTACTTAGTGTGCAATGGAAAGACAGATAGCCCTAGAGTGATGGGTGTATATACAATGCACGGGGGAAAAACCTCGTAAAGAGGGAAAAAATGCCCCGGCGGTCCTAGTGTCATCACTATCACATGTATATGGTAACAAATCCCCCCTGGAGTGATGCGGTGAACAAGAGCTGGCACATGAGTAAAGGGAAGTTCCATGCCCTAAGGACATGATCAGTCCACAAAGGGGAGTAAGCCCAAAGCTTTGCGGAAAGCTTTGAGCTTCTCACTGAGACAATGCCTTTGTGAAAAGATCTGCAAGGTTGTCCTGTGTTGGCAAATAAGCC
Organism: Adiantum capillus-veneris; assembly: GCF_014529385.1. NCBI lineage: Eukaryota > Viridiplantae > Streptophyta > Polypodiopsida > Polypodiales > Pteridaceae > Adiantum > Adiantum capillus-veneris. The sequence goes on from NC_140952.1 coordinate 133,609,535, forward strand.
AAGTTGATCTCTCCTGCTGAGAGCCTCTCCCTGACATAGTGGTAATGCACCTCAATGTGCTTTGTGCGAGCACAAAAGATTGGGTTCCTCGCAACTGCCAATGCGATCTGACTGTCAGTGTAGATAGTGTTGGCAATGTCCTATCCAACACCCAAATCAGCCATAGGGCGTCTGAGCCATACGCACTCAACCATAGCTGTGAAGACTACCCTATACTCAGCCTCACAACTCAAAGTGGCCACAGTAGGTTTCTTCTTGCTCAACCATGATATACATGAATTGCCAAGCATGAAACAAAAACCACTTGTGGACAATCGCGTGTCAAAACAACCAGCCCAATCTGAGTCCGAAAAAGCATGTAAATCTGGCGACAATGATCCGCCCTTGGGATAAAACAAGCCAAGATGTAAAGTGCCACTAAGGTAGCAAAAAATCCTCTTGATAGCTTGCCAATGCTTAGACCCTGGGCTATGCATAAATCTGCTGACCTGTGAGACTGCAAACTGAATATTTGGCCTCATGTTGCATACATAAATGAGACAACCAACAGCAGTTTGGTAAAGAGTGACATCAGCAAGATCACCAACATCATGTAGACTCAACTTCAAACCTGTTTCCATAGGAGTGGCAATAGGTTTGCAATCCTCAAGTCCAAACTTACATAGCAATGTCTCTAGTAACTTTTCTGACACAAGGCAATACCACCATCACACTGCTTAAACTGTATACCCAAGTAATGATGCAACAGCCCCAAATCTTTCATCTTGAAAGTAGCATTCAAATCAGCCTTAAATTCAGCAATATGTCTCTCGTTTGGTCTAGTGATCAGCAAATCATCGACATAAAAAACCACAATGAGAAGTACATCACCCTCACGCTTTACATACAACGTGCTTTCTGTTGGACTCTTACAAAAGCCTTGTTTGACCAAATGAGTGTCAGCTTTCTCATACCAAGCACGAGGAGATTGCTTCAACCCATACAAAGCCTTCTTACATCTACACACTTTGTCCTCTTGTCCTTTTATGACAAAACCGTGAGGCTGCATTACATAAACTTCCTCAAATATGTCACCATTCAAGAAAGCAATAACAATGTCTGATTGATGTACATCCCAACCAAAATGAGTTGTCAATGCACATAGAAAATGCACAGTAGTCATACGACAAGTGGGAGCAAAAGTCTCTTCATAATCTATGCCTTTTTGCTTGGCATAACCCTTTGCAACAAGTCGAGCCTTATGGCGATCGATCTCACCATCCAGCTTGCATTTCAACTTGTAAACCCACTTCGTACCAATGGCCTTTTTGCCAGGAGGCAAATCACATAAAGTCCATGTGTCATTTTCTATAAGTGCATCATATTTTGATTGCATGGCAGCCATCCAATTTTCTGAATTCTGTGCTTCAAAAGATAGAGACTCCTCAACATCATGTAAGCTAGACACAACCAAAGCATAACAATCTAATGCATAAGATGCATGGCGAGAGCCTGAACGAGTACGACTAGACAAAGGTGCATCCAATTTACTGTCACGCAAAGTGTGCACCATCCATTTTGGCATACCTCTAGCCTGCTCATTTCAGCCCTTTCCTCATCAAGTACATCATGTACATCTGCATCAGTAATAGGCTGATATGTATCATTTTCAGAAACCCCCATAGGCTGTACATTTGCCTCATTGGAACTTACATCCATATTTCGACCACTGAAAAGAGGCAACAAAGTGTCATAAATGTCCTGTGAGCTTACATTACTGTCTCTAGTACATGACAGTAAGGGCTGAACAGAATCTTCCACAAACACTACATACCGTGAAACCAAAATAAGTTTTGTTTGCGGATGATACAACCTGTAACTTTTTCTTTCAGCACTATAACCAACAAAAATACATTTGACAGCCTTATCATCCAACTTTTTGCGCTATGTTTGTGGCACCAAAGCATATGCCAAACAGCCAAAAACACGCATGTGCTCAATAGAAGGCTTTCTATCATGCATGCTTCATATGGAGTAATAGACTGCAAAGCTTTCGTAGGACACCTGTTTAGTACATAAGTGGCACACATGATGGCCTCAAGCCAAAAAGAATGCGGCAAAGCTTGACTTTTGACCATACATCGTGCCATTTCCGTAAGTGACATGTTTTTCCTCTCAGCAACACCATTTTACTGAGGTGTATAAGGCACTGTACATTGGTGTTTTATCCCACGACTAGCCAAAAATGCATTGAATTCATGAGACATATACTCCCCCCCTCGATCGGAATGGAGGGTGCCCATAGTACATTTCGAGACATTTTCAACCATAGCCAGAAATTGTTTGAAGCACATAAAAACTTCGAACTTCTCTTTAAGCGGAAATACGCATGCATGCCTGGAGTAATCATCAATGAAAGTATGAAGTAAAGGTAATTGCCCAAGAATGGAGTTTGCATGGGCCCACAAACATCACTATGCACAAGCTGCAACCTGCATGTGGCCCGACCTGAACCATCCTTTGGAAACTTAGAACGCTGCATCTTACCCAAAATACAGCCTTCACAAACATGTTTGGCAGGTGCTTCAAGAGGCGGCAAAGAAGCAACCATATAATATTTCTGCAAACACAGCAAACTGGTGACGGGAGCAAAGCGAACCCCGAACCCCGACGGCCTCTAAAACACCGGGGACCGAATGGCGCGCCTCGAGCCTGTCATGGTAAAGCAAACAGGGGGCACCACCTAGCTTCAGCGGCTAGGACGCAAACAACACACCACCATAACAAAGTTTTCATCCAAGAGAGATGGATGCTTGGGAGCAATGATGAAGAGGAAAGGGAATGAGATCAAGTGAGAGAGAGAGAGAGAGAGAGAGAGAGAGAGTGAGGGAGGGGGTATAGCGGCTTAGTACTTAGGCACCACAGAAGGATGGCGAATCCGCACACCCTTCACACATACACAAGCTCACTCCAAACACAAGACTAGGTGGCGATTCCGCACACCTCACATGGGCAAAACATTGCAAGAAAACATACTCACAAAACCTCAAGCTTTATTTACAGAATAAGGCGATGAAATGGGGAGCATAGGGTAGGGGAATGAGAAGGGAGAGCGTGGTAGAGCACATGGCGGATAGGTGGGAGTTGATGGCGAAGACTTGCACGAGGGTTAAGGCCATCATCCTTCATTTAGCTGCCCTTCATCTTCCATAGCCAAGGGTGTAGAGGTCATGCTCAAGACAAGCATGGTGATTGCGGTGATGGTGATGGTGTGGGTGTGTGTGTGTGTGCACTAGGCACACACAGTGCATAGTGTGTTCTTTGGTGATGTTGTGTGTGTTTGTGTGATGGTGACCCCTCTTTATATAGGGGAGGAGGGGGGGGAGAAATTCTAGAATTTAGAAATGAAGAAATCATTATCTACATAGGCCATGTGACTGTGGGCCCCACTTGTCTGGCTGTGTGTATATGTGCCAGAACAGCAGTCTCATGAGAGAGAGACTAAGAGAGAGATGGATAATGAAAAAAAGTGAGAGGTGACATGGAGAATAAAGTAATTACAAGAGGGGAGAGAGAGGAGTGTGTTCAGCGGTGAATCTGTGTGCAGATGTGTGTGAACACAAGAAAAATCAGGTAACCACCGGGTGGGGATGGGTCTGTGGGCACCTTTTTTTAGTGAAACTGAGTGTGTGTGAGTGTGGGGGAGGTTATTTAGCTACAAGACAAGAGACATGGCGCCCTTTAGAGAGAGGGGGGGGTATTTGGGTCATGGGATATGATAGGAGAGAGAAAGGGGGGGTGGGGTATACTATTTTGGAAGATAGGGTAAGTTGCATGTGAGTTAGGGTGCATTATTGGTAAGGACAGGGGGTGGGGTAGCTTCAGGGGAGAGAGAAAGGAGAAAGGACAAGGGAAAGAGAGAGGGGGTTGACCTTTTGAGTGGAGGAGAGGAAAAGGGACACACGGCGGGGAAACAGTGAAGAAAAAGGAGGCAAGGTGGGGATGGGCTGCCCCGCAGGCATGCCCCGCAGGCATGAGGTGGCCTATTTTACCTTTCTCATATATTTACATAATCATACTTTATTTTTTTCTTACTTTTTCCAATGCCTTTTATCACTCCCTCCCTAAGAGGGGGTTTTCATGGGGTGGGGACGAGAGAAGAGGGGTATGGGAGCTTGGCTTGTGAAAAGCCCCCATCACTGGCAAAATTCACATGACCAAAACGTGCATGCCAAAGTTTTGCATCTGAAACAGCCCTTGAATTTGCAACAGCAGTTGCAAAAAAATTTCCACACTTGTCATACAAAGTGAGCTTATACATGCCACAGCACAAAAGGCCAGATGCAACAATTTCATCACCAAAATTGAGATCATGAACTATACATCTGTCATCCACAAATTTAACTACAAGTCAAAGTCTAGTAAGTGCGGATATAGATAAGAGATTCTTCTTGATCCCAGGTACATAAAGTGCATCAACAAGTGTGAAGGAACTGCTATTTGCAGCAGTAAGCACAATCTTTCCAACTCCCTAAACCAGATAAGAGGCATTGTTGGCACAAGTGATTGAATTCCCATGAGGGATAGACTCGAGAGAGGTGAACAATTCACAATGTGAGGTAATGTGCTTTGTAGCACCATTGTTGAAATACCACACATGTGAATCTGTAGCAACTGACAAGCATGCATCATGTACAGCAGGATTGTAAGTGCACTCTGCGCTAAAAGCCCATTCTGCATCAACATCAGCAACACAGTCTCCTTTCACAAAAGACTCAACAATGGCTGCATGTGAAGTGAAACCAGCATTTGCAGTGGAACCACCCTCTTTCTTCTTAGCCTCTTTGGCCTTCAACTTAGGACATGACTTGATCAAGTGATCATTAGCTTTACAATGGCAACGCATTTTCTTTTTTCCCTTATCACCAGAATTTCCAGACGAATTGCTACCAGTAGAAGCATTAGGAACAGAAGTTTTTCCACTCGCAGTAGAACTATAAGAAGCGGTTGCATTACTATTACCACCCTTTCTTTGAGAAGCAATAAAAGCCTGTTCAACTGCATGTTGTCTAGTCCTGTTTTTTCTGGAAAGTGACTCTTGCAATAGCAATGTGCATAATGCATCAAACTTGACAATTTCTAGATTTCCTTGGGTCATAAGTCTCCAAGTACTATCAAAAGTCTGGTATGAATCTGGTAAGGCATCAAGAACAGTCTGCACAAGGGAACTGTCTGAAATGACTTCACCTGTAGAAATAAGTTGCTCATTGATATCCTTGACACCAGCAAGAAAAGTGTCCATATCATCTTCCTCATGCATAATCTTCGACTCCAGCTCTTTAGGCAGCAAAGTAATTTTAGCCTCATTGCGGCTTGCATAAAGACCTGCTAGAATATCCCAAGCCTGTTTTGCAGATTTTGTTGAACGGATGTGAGGAACAATGGTGCGCTTCACAGACAACGCAATCAATGCATGAGCCTGCGCATCCTTTACATCCCAATGAGCTTGTTCTGCCGCAGGCAAAACAACTCTAATAGCAGCAATCCTTGCAGCAAGACATGTAACATCCTCAACATCGCCTACATCCTCAGAACCAAGATGTACATCAATGCCCTGCACAATATTCCAGACGCCGTTTGACACAAGAACATGTTGCATCATATAAGCCCACATAGGGTAATTGTCCCCATGCAACCTGTCCTCAGCAGCAAACATCTTGAAGACATCTATGTTGTTGTCAGCCATGGTAAATGCTGCACCTGATGTGAAAACTGCCCGAAAATAGGAGAAACGGAGCGGGAACAACACGTGCTATATAGCACAAACAGCAGAAGACTGTAAGGCACCTGCTATGCAGAAATCGTCACTGATAGAAATTCTACACTAAATGACAAAATTGCATGTGCAGACCTGCATGTAGTGGAAATGGAGGCTGAAATGAGCCCGAATCAAAAATCTGAGCAGACTAGGCTCTACAAGCTCTCCCGAAATATTTGTCGACTTGCGAATGCTCGCCAAACCTCACTGTAATTGGAGAAAATGAGCAGGCATGTGCTGGAGCAGCTGGCAACTGAGCCCAGGAGGACGTAACATGCTCTGATACCAATTGTTGGAATTAGGGTTGCAGAGAAACACGGACAGCTTGGAGAAGACAAAGGAAGCTCAAGGTACACAATAGAGAGTGTTTTACTTAGTGTGCAATGGAAAGATAGATAGCCCTAGAGGGATGGGCATATATGCAATTCACGGGGGAAAAACCTCCTAAAGAGGGGAAAAATGCCCCGGCGGTCCTAGTGTGTTCACACACATCACTACCACATGTATATGGTAACAAAACCCCCCTTTCTATGGTGCTTCTATAATCAACTCAACCCTTTTCGTAATATGTGTACATGTCGTAAATATTTTCTTTTTACATTGACACTAATTTCAAGATTTTGATAGTTTCATTTGTGAAAATGGGGACCTTTTACCCAAGGTAGCTATGCCTTAGTGCGCCATGACCAGTGTGGGTTCCAATCACTTTCCAATCACTTTCTTTTGGGGAGTTATTGAAGGATTCATGTTTTCCTTTATTAAAAAAGGGAGGACCCATGGGACCCCCACACATGTCCCTTATCGCTCTAGATCTTAAGTAAACTAATGTCCAATGCAAGGACGGTTACTTCAAGCACCAGGAAAAGGAAAGGATGGGCCTTGTAGCTGTGAAATTTGTAGCCTCCTAAAACTGACACATTGGCCATAATAATGATGTACATAATACACTAAAGGTATAGAAGAAAAAGCATTGTGCAACACGAGGGTAGTGTTTCCATTCTAGAGCGAGCAAAAGTCCATCTTTCATGGAGCAGGTGTAAAAATAATTTTCCTAACGAGATAATTGCAAAATTGAAGACAAGGGATATTTTAAAAATTTTGGAAAAGTTTTTGAGAGAATTTTGGAAGTATTGGATAACATTTGCCAAACATGAGAGGTATTTAGGGGACATTTACGATTTCAAGGTTGCCCCCCCCTACGGTAGATATAAAAAATAAGTGGGGTTTACCCCTATTGTATACGCTTATGGTACCTCTATTAAAAACCCCTCTTCCTTACACTCACATGATAGCATACGGAACCACATAGTGAATTCCCCGGGGATTGAAATTGGCCAAATAGGCCACCAACGTGGTGTCAAAAGCACCAAGTCCTCTCGCATAACCTATGGTGAGGCCTCAAAAAAGGGGTGCTCTAGCAAACTTGTATCACTAAAAGATCTCGATGTTTGAGAATCCCCCAGCTCAATCAAACATCACCATGACCATCCAAAGGTTTGCAGGCTGGAATATGGTCAAGCTCAACAATGACCAACTTTTGATCAAAGTCTCAAAAGTGATCGAGATTGTCACATGTACCAAAAATTGGCACCACAATATTATACGATGGCAATATCCACAATTCAACATACCTAGAGTGTATGTCACTACTGACAGTGCACGAATTGTGCACAAATAGGTGCCGATAAGATGCAAGCAATACAAGGATCGCTATGGGGATAACATGCTCTCAAAATAGCTATTCAACACTCAAAAAAATCCTCATGCATAAACCATAGAGCAAGCACTGCTCCTATGCATTCCATAGTGATCTCTGCTGCAAATCTCTATGAACAACTACCAAGAATATTGAACTTGTATCTAGCTACACGTGTAAGCTCTCAATGCAATTAAGCAAGCCAAACAATGGCTTTATACATAATGAAAACCACAGAGGCATACCTAATCCAAAACCATATGGCTATCAAACCCTCTCTAAAAACTACAAAGAGAAGAGTACAATTTGTGTGTAAACAATGTAGAAAATTGCATGTATGTCTGTGTGTGTATCTAAAGACTCCACATGTAGTGCTGATGCCAAATACTACACCTCAATTGGATCTAAAATCCATTGGAAATCCCAACCTACAAAGCCGATGCCAAAAATTGTCTAGGAAACCAGTGTTAAAGCCAAAAAACCTAAGTCAATGCCAAAAATCTTGTCTTCAAAAACGTATGCAAAAATAAAAAACTTGAGTTGATACCAAATCTCCAACCTCCACCAACTATTGCCTTAGAGCTATATTGAAGCTTTAAATCTGGACTTTCAAAGTCTGATGATGTCACTCTTTGAGCTCCACACACTGTGTGCTTTGTATGTTGAGTGTACACACCCCCCTCTCGCTCTTTCTTGAAGGATTGCCCCTAAACTTCTTGCATTTCTTTCTCCAATATACTCTCTCCCTGTTGCTTTAGCACTATTGTAAGCCTTGGTTTATAGAGAATTTATGTGCTAGTATTGCAATGCTAAGCCTTGTGTTGATTTTTTTGTTTTGCACTACTTGGCTCAGCTTGGTTTTTGAAAACTCAACACTTCCTTTGCTACTTACCTTGTGTTGCTCTTATCTAACACCATTGAAGCTTTGCTATGCACTAGAACTTCAAATGCCTTTGGAGCCTTAGTTGTGAGCCTTGATGCACTAAGTCTCCAAAACCTTTTTGAAGCCCACAAAGCTCATAGTTACTATGCAAGCTCCAAACTTTTGCTGAAAAATGGGCTTTCCTTGTTTCAAGCCTCTAACCTTTTCTTCTCTAGAAAAATTTGCATGCATGTTAGCCAATGACATCGCTCCGCTTGGAGCTCTAATACAAGTTGAACGGAGTGCGAATGAAAATATGTGCATGTGTGCTTGTGTGGCGAGGGAGAAGGAGAGTGTGCAGTGTGTAGTGGAGTCTATAGTGAGATAACCCTTACTGACTCCTTATTCATATTATGTATAAGAATAGGTTGGCTATGTTAGCATGGGTGTGTCTAGCTGGCCATATTAGTTGTTACTCCAGTACTATTTACCTCTTCATTGCTTGCCCGCATGTTTCTTTATAGAAAATATGGTTCTTTTACCCAAGACTAGATCTTTGATGATGTGAGTGCATCCTTAAATGTTACCCCTCATAGAGAGTTTTGTCATACCAGGGGGTGCATAGAATGGTGTATTGTAGTTCCTATCAAATGCAAGATTACAGTTATGAGGCGAGATTTTCAATGTTTGATGATGTGAGTGCATCCTTTAATATTACCCCTCATAGAGAGAGTTTTTCTACCCGGGGGTGCATAGAATGGTGTATTGCAGTTCCTATCAATTGCAAAGCTACACGTGGAAGGCAGGAGTTTTAATTATTCATCCTTTGACTACACATGATACTTATGATTATTTTTGTGGTGCACCCCCCTGAGGGAAGACATGGATGCCTACACTTGGTAAGATTTTGCTTGTGGGATAGTTAGTGTGGGTGAGATAACTTGAGTCTTACCAATGGTTATTCATTTGCCCTCATCAATGTGAGAAATGTGCTCACCAAGAGTCCAATCTTTGCTAGGTAGTTAAATGCTCCGAATGGTCAATTGCTTATGCTCAACTGCCCTAGGGGGCTTGAGGGGGCGTTGTAGACACCCCTTGCTCTGGCAACACGAATCGCCACTACAAAGCATGCACATTAGAGTGGATGGGGAGAAGTTTCACAACTTGGAGAAAGGCTTTTGGTTGTGCATGGATCAGTGCCTGAGTGTATTGTGCACAAAGGTAGAGCTCCCCTAGACACTTCTCTAGACACCCTCGAGAGACCAAGCTTCTCCCACTCGTTGCCTCTATTGTTGAGACCATCTTATGTGTGTGAGGAGGTGTTGGTACCTGACGAAGTGGATACCTATGCTTGTGAAAGACCCCCTTTGAAACAAAATCTGATGAGCCTAAGATTGTGGTTGCTAAAAGCTTGGAATGTGGTTGCTAAAATTTTAAAAGTTTGGAATGTGGTTGCTAGGCCTAGATATGATTGGAATGAAGCATTTAGAGTTTGTTTTCTGCCATTAAAATTGTGGGAAGGTACATCTATATTGGCCGACTATGTACTAGGACATTTCTTTCAGTATTTAAATTGGAGACGTACAATCATGAGGTCAATGTAGGGGTTGAGTAGAGAAGATGGAAACCCATGTAGAGCCAAGTTCCAACCCTCAAACACCTCACAACTTGCAATGCCTATCATAGACAAGAGTTGCGTGCAGATCCGGCAATGCTCAAAAACCAGGACCCTATTTATAAATTTGAAGGCCAGATTTAGCGTTAAAACTTTCAAATATTTCCCTCAAAAATTTGTCATGTGTAGGTTTTCCAAGCTCAGGGGAAAAAAGAGAATGCTTTTTTTTTTGGAGCATTGTTTGCAAATGGAACGAATGCGGCTAGGCTAGGCGAGGCGAGGCGAGGCGACCCTATACACTCATCGCACAAGATATATGGTATTGAAACAAGAAAAGATTGAATGCTTGGTTTGAATTCAAATCAATTAAACTCCATAAACTTGATTGAAAATAGTACAAAACCATAAAATTCAATGTATTTGCTCAACTTTGTCTATATAATGGTTTGAGGAGCACCATTGGCCCCCCCACCCCCCACAAACACACCAAAAAACCCCAAAAACAAAACAAATAGTGGACCAACAACGGCCCAAAAATTGCCCACGTCCTCATAAAAGCTATTGTCAATGGATGATCATATCAGACTTTCCTTGTCTTGAAGGGAGGATTCAGCATTGAGTTCATACTTTGAATCCGTCTCATTTATAAAAGGACATACACACCTTTTGTCATCCATAGACCCCTTTGTGAAATTAAACCTTGACAATAAGATCAAAAATTTCCATTTAAGAACACTTAAATTCTTTTACAGAAGTCTAAAAAACCATCATTTCAAAATTGAAATTCTTAGATAAACGCTACAAATAAACGAAAATTCCTAAACACTTCATATTTTCTAGTATTATAGGTGACTAGTATGGCTGGCCGCCTTCCGGAGCTTCTCTCTCTCTCTCTCTCTCTCTCTCTCTCTCCTCTCTCCCACTCTCCCAGCAAGTCCTGACCAATGCAGTGGCAAGCATGATGTTTTTTTTTCAACAACCCCTGGCTAACAATATCATCGTGAATTCTTTTGCCCATATTAGTAAGTGCAAGTATACATGATTACATTTGGGCCTTTCTTTAAAGGTGCAAGCGTATGTGATTGCATCATAGAAACACCTTCGCTTTGAACACATTCGTTGACAATAGCCCAAAGCTTCTTGGCCCTGCCCAAGTTGGGCATATCCCACAATGAATGCATTCCAAGAGACGACATCCCATAGATTAAGCTCCTCAAGCACTTTTTGTGCTTTATGAAGTGCACCAATTTGGCATACATGCGGACCAAGGCAATGCCAGGGTTCAAGGTTTTTACACTAAATTTCTCTACATGTTGTAGGTTTTCTCAATTTCAAATTTCAAATTTAGAGGTAAATACCAACATTTGTAGGTGGGATTACATTAAACCTAGGTTCTTTTGTAGCTCTTCAAGTCCCACCATCAGCAGAGCTCCGTATCGATACAAAATAGCGCATCTAAGCTTCTCTTCCCCCCATATTTAATTGTCTATTGATCCGTTGATGATGAGTTGTAGAGAGATGCCTCAATGCCTCCTCCTCTTGGCTTTTGAAACTGCTTGGCTCCAAGCCTAGGTTGCCCTCGTTCAATAGATTGTTTTCATCATGGACGGTAGTGGCAGACACCTGTGTGTGTGTGTGTGTGTGTGTGTGTGTGTGTGTGTGTGTGTGTGTGTCCCTGCATCACTAGCTTGTAGAGCTTGCTGGTCACTGCAAGGAGCTCGCGACGTGGGAAGATGGGGGCGGGCGGGGATACTGTTCCCTTTTGGAGTCAAAACTATTGATAATTGGAGCTTGAACCGGACGAAATTCACGTTTCAACTTTAACGAAAATCCATGATTTAAAGTACTGCTCAAAATTAAAGATAAAATTGAACCTATCCCGACTCCGCCCACTGTCAACATCCATGACACCTCGTCATGCGAGCTTAGCGGCCATCCCGGTGTTCAACACCCTCTTCTGCATTTAAGAGTAGTCCAAGCAAGATCCCCATATTGGCTCGCAAGCTCCCACACATTACTCACCCCCTTATATGACGCTTCTCCTCGTTGTGTGATATCTCCAATCGCCCCGCGGCACCTTGTCATCACCCTGGCTTACTCCCTCAGCTACTATGAACATGCCCCATCCCAGCTCCTTCAAAAGGTGACTGTTTGTCAAAACCTGCAGATCCAACTGACCTACAAAAAACCAAGCTAGCTTTCAACTCTGAATTGTTCTCTCCCAGCGTGAGGTGAGGAGTCCACTCCCATCTGCTCCAAGCATCACCTCCTACGTCACAAAAATGGCTATGTTTTCTAATGATCTAACGATCTTGTTGTTGTTGGCCTTGCAGGGGTTGATCCTCCCTCTTTCAGCGGCCCTTAAATTCTTAGACTTGCGGACCCTGGCGACAACATCATCGCAGCGACTATTATGCACAGTCACTCTTTGCGGCCATCCTTGGGCATTGACAACCATTCGGACCGTGACACAGAGCAAGAGTTGGACTCATTGACGGCCATGTCTTGTAGACAATGATTGCAAGAATCTCCTGTCTCCTCCGGCCAATACTTTGCACCCATCAACGCTTATCTCGCACAGCTGACAGTAGACGGCAGCAGCCCCGACAGGGGGAAATGGCAGAACCAATCTACCACACTTGGGTGATAGAAAGGTTATACCATTTTCCTCTTTTTATTAGCTCACCCACACACACCCGAGAAGAAGAGAGATGGAAAGGTGGAGATGTTGCTGAAGAGGATGTTGGTGATGAAGCTGGGGGTGGTCGGCCTTGGGGTATCTGAAAGCAAGCAGGGTGCCACTTGTGGGGCCAACCAGTGTCGCATGTGTCTGTCTTTAGGAGAGAGTGAGAGGAATGACTGATAGCTGTGGCCTACTCTGAGAAAGAGAGGTCGAGACTCAAGATGCATAGCTATTTTAGTTTAAACTTTAAAATTCAATCTCTCTCTCTCTCTCTCTCTCTCTCTCTCTCTCTCTCTCTCTCTCTCTCTTCCCCCCCCCCGTTGGGCCTTCTAACAGCCTGACAATCCGCATTGTTACCATTGCGTGCAACTCGACGCCAGTCACAACTCACATCTCTCCCGAGGGCCGAGGGCCGAGGGCCGAGTCCCAAGCCAGGCGAGGAAATCTCTCGTCAACACCCCTGAAGGCGCCGTATTAGGCTCCCCCACTCTCTGGAGTTTGGGTCATCGTGCCAGTCTCTCTCTCTCTCTCTCTCTCTCTCTCTCTCTCTCTCTCTCTCTCTCTCTCTCTCTCTCTCTCTCTCTCTCTCTATGTGTGTGTGTGTGTGTGTGTGGACTCAAGGAGCACTAACAACCAAAACTCGATAGTGACTCCCCACACACACAAACACCATAAGTGCGGCCTTCTGTCATGTCACTGTTCACGTAGGGCACCATCTCTCTCGTCGTGTCAGTATTTGCGCAAGGCACACTTGCCTAAAAGCGTCGGAGAAAGCATGTTATGCCATGTGGAGGGGGGCTGAATCCCTCCCCCTTTTTTTATAATCCCTCCCCCTTTTTTTATAGTATAGATATCAAAGTTACACAAGCAATTAACTATTCAACACTAGATTTGTTAAGGAGCAGCTTTTCAGCCGGAATATGAAATCAAAATAAATAGTGATTCAAATGACGCAAGCAAATACACGAATCTAGAATGGCTTGCACTCTTTTTTGCCATACTCACAATTGTGAGTTGAGAGAATTTATATTAACCCTATAAGAATACAATTTCCCTCAAGCACTACATGTGCCTTGAGGGGGCTAGGGTTCCATCAGAGAATTGTACACAGAGAAAGCCTATCATATGTGTTACTCCTACCCTCTTGAGTGTTCTAAATAGCTCAAAGCATGCATCCATCCTTCATCTTTGTCAATTACCCCTCTTCTTGCTCCTACCATGTGAATGAGCTCAATGCTCAATCGCACAATATCATCAAAGAGAGCTACCTCCAATTTGTTCTCAAAGACTTGAAGGTTCTTGGACTTCATACTTGGTTCACTTAGCAGAATCTGATCATTTGAGTGCATACCAAGACGGCTTGGCTTTGGATACCACGCCCTCCCAAGATCAAGTGATCCGTTAAAAAAATGATCTTCCAAGTCCTTCTTACCCACTTGCACACCCTGGCGGCTAGTCCCCCACGAAGTAGGGCTTGCACCTTAATCCCAATGGGCAAAGATCCCTAGAGCACATTCGAGATAAATACCTTTATGGCTCTCTCCTCCTCTGTCTCTTAAACCACCACCTACATGTGCCTTGAGGGGGCTAGGGTTCCATCAGAGGCTTGTACACAGAGAAAGCCTACCATTCCTTCTTACCCACTTGCACACCCTAGCGGCTAGTCCCCACGAAGTAGAGCTTGCACCTTAATCCCAATGGGCAAAGCTCCATAGAGCACATTCGAGATGAATACCTTTATGGCTCTCTCCTCCTCTGTCTCGTAAACCAACCCCCCCCCCCCCCCCCCTTTTTTCCTTTTTCTTATGTATCTCCCAAACACTTAATCTCCCTCCTTCGTATAGTCAATTCCTTTATCCCATAAATCATTTGTCATTCATATCTTGAAGCTTGTTTTCCTTGTTACTTTCATCTATACTAGGGTATCTGAAGCTTTGAGGTTTTAACCGATTGATGTGCTTGTTCTTTGGTTGAGGGACAAAAAAGTTATTAGCATAGCTTGTCCAATTTGTTGCAATATTGAAACTTTGCTCTAAAGATATTTCTTAGTAGGTTTGGGGATTGTCCTACAGTCGATGGGTCGGTTTGGAGATTGTCCTTTACTCGATGGCTTAGTTGGAAAGGTGGCTAAAATAGCCTCCTCGAGGTCGTATGTAAAACCATAGCTAAGGCTATCCTGAGTAATTTAAAGCTTGGGAGGAAGTGTAGAGTGCATGTATGTTCTCTCCATGCAAATAACAATGTAGTAAAAACAAGGGCGAGTTCTTGGAAGAATGATTGTTGTTAAATAATGAGCAAGTTGGTTGTTGTAGGCCACAAGTGTTTGAATGGAGATTTTTTGATACAAAATTGTAAGATACCAGGCATATTCGCTTGGTATACAAATTCACAAGAAGAATTAGAAATTTTCTCATGTAGGAAAACGGAGTCTTTCTCACTGTTTTTCATACAATGCATAACATCATGAGCTTCTGCTCGAGAGGCACCGCATACCTAGCTAGGTACAGTTTGCAGGCAGGCGCCCCCCCAAATCGTGCCGGCGGTACCCTGCCCCCAATCAAACCTAGCTGGGTATGCGGCACCTCCCTCACAGAAGCTCATGATGTTGAGGTGAGTCACAATGTGGAAATTTGTCCAAAACTTCTTGTGAGAGCTTGTGTTCAAGCTTCAAAGTTTGAGATAAGGAAAAAAATGAAGTTTGATATGCTTGAGCAGCCCATTGAAAGGTAAACCACCTACTCTGGTTTTTTGTCTGATGGAGAGTGAAAGAAAGACAAAGTCCCACGAGATTCGTACCTCCTCTTGTTTCAATACCAATGCTTTTTTGGCTAGGCAACTTTGATCATTGATGATGTGAAACTATGAGGGGTGGTTCCAACGTCCTGTTCTAGCTTTGAACATTATTTGAGTTCAATATATCTACAATGACCACGTGCTAGTCACAAGGAAGATTCTTGAGTTCTTTCCCACCTCTGCTTATGGTAGCAAAAACATTTCGTAGCATTACCTACTCAACAAGGTGAGGAGTCATATGAAGGTCAGTTAAGTTAAGGGGAGACAAGAACTATCGGAAGTAAGTCTTAATGAGTGCCTACAATTACACATCATTTTTGTTGTGTTATTATCTAAACACACACATAATCATGAATGCCTTATATATTACGACAGGCCCATTTTTTATTTCATCTTTTTGCAGAACTCACAAATTGTGAGTGACTAATATATAAAAGATAAAAATTTTACAAAGGCAACCATGCTCAAAATGAGCCATGGCATCCGTAACCACAACCCAAACCCATAGACTAGCCAAAACAGGGGAGGCCAACCTCGAGTACAGAACTAAAGACATACCAATATATCACCGAAAAGGACGGGGCCTACGTTCCCATCACCATAAGAGACCACGCAGGGTGCCACCATGTTGTAACCCCTGCCACAAGTCGACTGCATACCCTCCGAAAGTCTCCAAATACTGCCACTACATACTAGAGCCGTAGAAACATCCAATAGAGAAACCAAATCTTATCAACTAGAAATCAGAATGCGAAGAACGTGGTGGTGTCTACTCATTGTGGTGTGGCAGCTCATTATGCTAGGCCCACTTAAGCAACAAAGCGAAAGGATCACATTGACATTCTAAAACAAAATAGATGAAAAAGAAGCAAAATAAAAACAGTAAAATAGAGAAATTTATTGTCTAACTAAATAAGAATATCATTTTAATACATTAATAGGAAAAGGTATATTTAGTAACCATAAGAACATAGCAAACCATGCTCACACCAATCACATTGACATTCTAAAACAAAATAGATGAAAAAGAAGCAAAATAAAAACAGTAAAATAGAGAAATTTATTGTCTAACTAAATAAGAATATCATTTTAATACATTAATAGGAAAAGGTATATTTAGTAACCATAAGAACATAGCAAACCATGCTCACACCAAGCCATGGCATCTACACATACCACAGTTCTCATACATCAGCTGACAAAGGGACCACCCTGATAGAGAGAGTATAGTTACCTGACACCTAACCAAAGCAAACAGACCTCTACAACTGATTTTGGCACGGGGGATGCCACCAAGGGGGGTGGTCTGTCACATCATCCACCTTTTCCACCGCACTGTTCAAAAAGCAAAGATAAAGCTGACAAGAAAAGGCCCAAGCCTTACTGACCCCAGTATCGAAGGGAACCTCATTTAATTTTTTTCTCTCTTCTTGAGCAAACTAGTGTTGTGCCGTATGCGTATGTCCAGAGATATCAACAAGATGGCTAATAAGATCCATCTTGAGCCCATGAGTGTCTTCATCAATGACTGTTGGGACTTGAGTTACATCATCCTTCACTACCTCTTGCGAGGAGACTTCTACCACAACCTTTTTCTCCTGCTTCTCGAGTGTCAAAAATAAGAAATTAAAAAAAACTAATGAAATAGAATTTTCAAGGTCTTTAAATGAAAAGATTCTTTCACAAATTAACATATTGCAATATTTGACATCGTCTCAATGAGTGCTAGCTCAGTTGATAGAGCAAGAGCATCTTGTGTCCAAGGTTTGGGTTCAAACCCCCTTGATAACTTGTGTGACATGGAGCCCTTAGGGGCTATTCCCCAAGTCTACATGTTGGGGTAGCCTACCTTATATGGGCTGGGATGCTCCACCTTACAAAGTCGGTTGTGTGAGTTGTTATTTCAAGTTGTGGGTATCTCTTCAAATAAATTTAGGGGGGGGGAGGGGGAGAGAGAGAGAGAGAGGGAGAGAGGAGAAAGATTATTGTATCCAGTTTACTAGACAAGCAACCCACTCGGCTTTTTTCTTGAAAGATATTTGGCAAGAATGTCTTCTTGCATGGAGGGCCTTAAAAGTGTGTCAAACCTGATAAAGACTTACATTATCGCAACTTGACTATGAGCTACCATCAAAGTTTGTTTAGTCAAAAAAGTTTTCTTAGTAGGAGAGGTTTCAATATTTGAATGTTGCTACTAATCCATCGCGTCATGCCCTTGTTTCCACATACCTATCTCTATCTATCTTTAGAGTTTTCTATAGTCTTGATACTTGTTTTCTATGTGTTTCTATAGACTTGATATGTGATCTATCTTGATAGCCATCTGTGTCTTGCTAATCACCTTTCTTGTCAAATTAACTTTCAGAGAAGGCGTGATATGTGTGTGTGTGTGTGTGTGAGAGAGTGAGAGAGAGAGAGAGAGAGAGAGACTCAAAATATATACTTCTCCCATTCTCTACAATGGTATTCTTAATTTTCATAGCTCACAAGCAAATCTAAGACAACAAAGTTGACCATTAAGGAAAATTTGGATTCTTAAAGGGTCCTATAAGCATATTGCCTTTCTCTTTCTTCTCCAAAATGGGCACAAGGTAGAAATTTAAAAATGACCACAAAATTGTTGGAGCCTTTTGAATTATAATCTACTCTTTGAGATCTTTTTATTGATACTAGTATGTGATTCCTGCATTGTTACGATCAAACTGTGTTTATTCTCATAGAGCTATCTTCTTTTTCGAGTGGAACACTATAGTACTCTCTTTCTACATGTATAGTCTATTGCATTCTAAAAGTGATGCATGACACAACTTCTTGAAAGATTCTAACAAATATGAATATATGTAAGATGTTGCAAAGCATTCTTTTCAATACCAAGCTTGGCAACTTCTCATAGACGTTATTTTTCATGAGGTGCGAACCCTTGTTCAAAAAAATTAGGACTTGTATTGGGGTGGGTAGAGAGAGAATACTCCTTTTGGTCTATCTTGATCTAGCAATCCTACCGTGCCTAATTATCTAGAGATTAGATATGTTAGCATGCTATGAAAGATAAAAGCTAAGAGAATTCAATCTAATAATAAAACTTTTTTTGAAAATGGAATGGATTCTAGAATTGGTGATCACATCAAATTTCTTTATTTACATTTTAATGTAAACCATGGTCTACGTTTCTTTCTCTCCCAAGAAACTTCATGGATTCAAGTTGTTAGTTGTCACCATTATATCCATAGTCTTCAAGCATGCTACATATTGTATATGGTCACATAGTTCAATCTAACCTTTAAGGATGATGACTCTCTCTCTCTCTCTCTCTCTCTCTCTCTCTCTCTCTCTCTCTCTCTCTCGTCATTGTGATTGTTTCTACGATATTAAATATCCCATTGTGAGTTTTGCAACAGAAAGAAAAAACCACTCCCTCTCCCTCATCGAGAAAGTATGTGAGCATGTAAGCACTTGCATTCAAGAATCAAGACTCGTTAGCTATATTCTTTTAGGTATCTTGTCTTCTTCTTTTGCTTTTGCTTTTGCTTCTTCTTCTTC
Organism: Adiantum capillus-veneris; assembly: GCF_014529385.1. NCBI lineage: Eukaryota > Viridiplantae > Streptophyta > Polypodiopsida > Polypodiales > Pteridaceae > Adiantum > Adiantum capillus-veneris. Next base: position 133,628,521 of record NC_140952.1, read on the forward strand.
TTCTTCTTCTTCTTCTGTGTGTGTGTGTGTGTGTCGCTTATTTAAGCTATGCAACATGATGACTCCTTGGGAACAATGTTTGGAGAAGGTTTGCCTAAGCTTAGCGATTGAGAGTCAAGATTAACCAATCTCAAACCGCATTAATAGGAAGTAAAGCGGGTAAAAATAGTCAAAAATGCTCTAATATTGCACATTTTAGAGATCATTACTACTTTTTGTGTGCTTCTTAACGGAAAGGAGATGTGCAATTGTAGATACATCAACAAAGTGAAGGCCATTTTGGCTGCAAAGGGCAAGTGCCAAAAGGTTCTTGAGGGCTTGGGTGTGTGTGTGTGTGAGAGAGAGAGAGAGAGAGAGAGAGGGGGGGGGGGGGAGGCGAGGAACATTGCCTAGCCTAGGGAGACACACAAGCGGCCACCACTATTTTTTGATACATTGGGTTGTGAGATTCTCCTCTTGCTGACACTATGCAAGGGTAGAAGGGGAAGGTAACATGTGGAGAAGTCAAGAGTTTAGGAAACTTGTCATGTCAATAAAGAATTTATAGAACTTTCTAACTCAATTTTTTTCAAAGATTTGAAGAATCTGATGATAAAACTGGAATGATATAGAGATGACACACATAAGTATCTCTCTCTCTCTCTCTCTCTCTCTCTCTCTCTCTCTCTCTCTCTCTCACACACACACACACACACACACACACACACACACACACACACACACACACACACACACACACACACACTCTTGTAAAACTATGAGATTTTCCTTGATTAGACGAGGAGCTAGGTGTAAAAAATGAGGTGAAGGAGCTAGGAGTAGCCAAAGAGTTAGCTCTTTTTAGAGTAGGAGAATCATCATATTCAATACAAGGTTTAAGCAGATTAGTGATGAACTTGACCCCTTTGAAGTTAGCATAAGTGGTGAGGTATAGACCGGGCTCATCTGCTTTAAGCTCTTTCAAAATATTATGCATAAGACCACGAAAGATATTAAAGGCAATTTGTGCAATCACAATCTGCTTAGCCTGTCCACCAAGCGAAGAGCAGATGAGGGATAGATCAAAGTCGTTTGGTTTCTCTGGGAATAACAGATCCAAATGGTTGAGGATAAACCATATTGCATGATCAAACCACATAATTCTTGATTCACAGGTAGCTTTGGGGTCAAGAAACCTGCAGGCACATTTCACATAGGGGCGGAAGATATTCCAGATAAACTCTATGTAGAAATCTAGGTTGCTTTTTGCAAATTCCATACTACCTTTAATACGTATGTACAATCCAGCATTTGAGGAGCATTTGGAGTGGTCGATGAGGTGAAGATTAAAGGGTGCTTTAATCAGTTCTCCCTTGTCCAAGAACTGCCCACCTTTGATAATCTTGAGTTTACAGTCTTCCACTGTTGAGGCAGGGAGATTGGCCAAGTACACCCAAGTTTCACTAAGAATAGGGGCTAGGAATGCTTTGTTCGGCAGAACCCACAGTTGATGGTCAACTCCGAGAGATTCGATTTCTATTTGTCTTATTGGTAAGACAGGGAACACTTTAGAGATTTCTGGCACCATCTCAAGGAGGTTAACATCATTGAGGGAGAAAAGATTATTTTGGAATTCTTTTACTGCTTCTAGTGCTGCACTATCTCTACAGAAAATTCCACCGGTTGGAGGGATGGAGGGGGTATTTGGGGTGCAGACAAACGAGGGGTTAAGCCCACAGAGTTTCCTAAGGAAGTTTGATAGCTCAGCTCCAAGTGAGGAGAACTGGGCAAGCTCTTGCTGATATTGTGAATCAAGGACAGGCAGTTGGGAGATATATTGGGTCAACAAGTTAACACCTTCTAGGGAGTCTTTGTCCAATGTAGCCAGAATTTTTACCATATGCAAGATAGACAGTTTTTTATCTGAGACAAGAGCTGAATCATAAATAAGATGTGAAGCATCCAAACTACTAATACATCTGAGGACAAGAGAGGAGGCCATAGAGAGGGGCTCCGAGGTAAGTTCCAATCCTTGAGATAAGGCAAGAGTCTGCAAAAACAGTGAGGTCAGGTTTACTTTATCTTGCCATAGTATGTAATACATAATTTGGCTTTCCTAGCAAGGAAAGGTCTAGTTCTAGTAGCCAAGGTATTCTTTGGTGTTTGGTTTTTTATGTAAAGATTAATCTGATCAAGAATCTTTGCATGATTCTTAGGGTTGTGATTAGTGCTCATGCGAGCTATCATTCTATAACGTGAGCAGTCCTGAAACAGAAGTGACATAAATATTAGCAAAGTGTCTAGATTGTAAAGTATACTTGGTCCTGCAACCCTTCAACCGGCAAAGTCAGAGGCTATGGTAGCCGTGAGCAGGGAACCAAAAAAAGAGTCTAAAAGGGGCCACCTAACACCAGTCTACCAATGAAGGATTTACCGACTGTGGGTCCAATTTAGAGCTCCATTCCTAAGATAAAAGGGCAGTCCTGAAACAGAAGTGACATAAAGATTAGCAAAGTGTCTAGATTGTAAAGTATACTTGATCCTGCAACCCTTCAACCGGCAAAGTCAGAGACTATGGTAGCCGTGAGCAGGGAACCAGAAAAAGAGTCTAAAAGAGGCCACCTAACACCAGTTTACCAATGAAGGATTTACCGACTGTGGGTCCAATTTAGAGCTCCATTCCTAAGATAATTTCCTAAGCCAGCATCCCGATTTCCCCCGGAAAGAAGAAACCTTATGTATAGGATGTGTGTGTAGCTGTTTAAATCTTAACTAATAAGACATAATTGAATTTTTACATTCAAAAGACAGCTAGCCAAGGAATAATGAATTGGTATGTACAAAAATAACTCAGTATTAGAATTATTTAGGTACAATGACTGTAGGAAAGAGATCCTCTTTTAGTAAGACTAGAAGAAAAAGAACTTACCCGTTCCTCAGTGAGTATGTCATTACAGAAATGCTGCTTGCCAAAGAAAAGAAAGCCATCCAAGATAAGATAGAGTCCTTACCTGCATCCATCCAAACAAGACGACAATTCTGTTAGCCTTGGATGTGTTTTACAGGTATCAATGGACTATATCAGTTGTTATCCATGTCCATCTTATAGGTTTTAATTACTTTAGACAAGCTAGTTTATTAATTAGATTTGGTATGTTCAGCAGTCTTTCATATTACTTTATAGTCTATGGTGAAGTCCATCAAAAGTACAACTACGAGTCATAGCTCAGTAGCTATGTATAAAAGCAACCATATACTTACCTTCAAGATCAGTAGAATCCATGGTACAAAAAGGTATTTCTTTAGACAAAGAGATGTGAAATCCGACTTCTTTTTGTCAACCAAAGGTCACAGATGAGGGTGGTGACAACCTTTATTTTTAAAACCAATAAGACAATCATGTAACCGGTCAAGAGAGTAGTAAGACTCCCCCCCTTTTTTTGTGGAACCTTATTTTTTAGCAAAAGCTTGGGAGCTATACCTAGGCCAAAACAAACCCGGCCATATACTTACCTTCATATCCATAATTCAATAGCAGTTTTCAAGAACAGTAATGTCCGGCCCTACCAACCATAGCTTTTTTCCAAAGCCAAAAAAAGTGAGCTGTTGTATACTTACCTTCACAAAATGCCAGGCTATCACGGACTGTTAGTGTCTGGCCTGATATGAGCTCCAAATTGTGATAAGCCTCAGTGACAACCAGTTAATCACAGAAACGAACCAACCTTTTTCGAAAAATTGCCAGTCAATTAGATGCCTCTATCCCCTTAGAGAGAGAAAAAAACAACCATTTACAACAGCGACAAAAAACCAGTCATAAAGCTGTTTATTTTCGCCAGAGTCAGAGCCAAGTGACCCATTGGTCATAACCCCATGTTGCCACCATTTATACAGTCGGGACACAGTATCAGTCCCCGTTTTAGTATACACATCCAACTGTAGCATGTATTAGGAATGGCCATCAAGCCAACCATCATGTTCACAACCATATACATACATACACATACTCCCATATATGCACAAGAAGCTTCATGCGGAGATGAAGTCCTGCAGCGTTTTAATTTCCGAGCCCTTTACACCTTACTCAGGCTACCCCCATCGCAAAACAACCACCGACCAACGTTTTCTATGCACAAGAGACCCAAGGCCAGCCATAATGTCTAGGCTTTAGCAAAATAACCAGTCAAGCTCATGAATCTGCAACAATTTACAAGAATCAACATATCCTTCAGTAAACTACAAAGGCGACCTATTCAGTCCGAGGTCAGGAGAAGCTTTTATACAAGGCGGGGGTGCAATATTCCTAGGTTTACCATATCAAGCTTTTTGAAAGAACATCAACAGAAAATAACATTTGTAGACATTCTGCAAGAATGCCATGGCCAAAAAAAAACTGGACAGTACGTGTGCTTGTAACAAACATAAGGTAGGACCACCTTCCTTAATTAAAAAACCCTTTTAGTGTTTATAAAAAGTGCAGTAAACCAGCAAACTCAGCAGGGGTAAGTTTGCACACGTGAGTCACCTCGGAGGAGAGCTCCATTCTTCTTGGTAGTCAAAAGCAGACAAGAGGTGTTTCACAAAATAACTCAACACACCCACAGTGGCTAAGTGAGGGGCAGAGATGCGCCCTCACCTGTTTTTATAGTAGGAGGAGGCAAGTCTTGCTTGTGTGCTGTGCCACGGTATCAAGAGAGCTAGGCCACGCTCCACCATGAGTGTGAGATAGCATCAAGTTGCACGCCTATGGCCTTCGATGGGGATCGATAGTCAGGGAGGAGGGTCGCCTTCACTTCTCCATGAGAGGAGACGACATTGATCACGCTCGACAGAGCATCATAATACATTCAAGGGCTTGGTCCCCCCGGTAGTAGTGGTCCATTTATTAAGAAAAAACCAATTTCTTAAGTTTGACCTAGTATGGTCCAGGCAAAAGGAGCCTCAAGAGGGGGGGGGTTGTTGTTTTTTGAAAGTTTTTTCTTTTTAAACAAATATAACTAATGAACAGTATACCTGTGTGTGTGTGTGTGTGTGTGTGTGTGTGTGTGTGTGTGTGTGTGTGTGTGTGTGTGTGTGTGTGTGTGTGTGTGTGTGTGTGTGAGTGAGAGAGAGAGAGAGAGAGAGAGAGAATATGAAAGAAAAACAACTTGATTCTAGCCCAAGTTGCCGGATATATCCTCTTGGATTCTTCCTATGGCATAAACATTTTCTCAATCCTTCTTCTTCTTCTTCTTCTTCTCTCTCTCTCTCTCTCTCTCTCTCTCTCTCTCTCTCTCTCTCTCTCTCTCTCTCTCTCTCTCTCTCTCCCTCCCTCCATAGATATTTACTTTTGTTGAAGACTCATGTAACTTTTAACATCTCTTTAAATTGTTCCTGCACCGTTGAACATTTTTCTTTGTATTTCTCTCTCGCTACTTCTCCTTGCCGCGTCATTCATTAGGCGTCATTCATTAGGCACTAAAAAGTTGTCTTCTCTCTGTGTGTGTGTGTGTGTGTGTGTGTGTGTGTGTGTGTGTGTGTGTGGATAATTTTTGATAGGCACACTTGCATGTCAATATTTAGAGAATTTATAGATTTTTAAGCATGACCCACAATTTAACTCTTAAAAATAAAAAGGACAAAATATCTAAGAACTGATAAAAGGTTCGTCAAATGGACAATCTCTCTCTCCATTTGGGGTACCACTGTGAGGGTTGGTATTTATCAGGCATTTCATCCATTACTACTAGTGAAACACGTTGGCTACCCTTTTAAATATGCACTATAATGCAAAGAAAACCATAATATCTTGAAGGGTGCCCTTGGTAAGAAGGAGTACCTATGAGTTCAACCGTAAAATCTCTCTCTCTCTCTCTCTCTCTCTCTCTCTCTCTCTCTCTCTCTCTCTCTCTCTCTCTCTGTCTTTGTGTGTGTGTGTGTGTGTGTGTGTGTGTGGAAAGTACTCTTTCATTACAATGTATGTTCTTTTACATCTTTCTCATAATGAGCTTACATCTATCTCTAAACTGAGAATCAGATATGGTTAGAACGTCCTCCATTGCCTTTGATAAAATCAAGGTTGAAGGAGTAGAAGACGGGGGGAAAGGGGTCCCATCAAACCTGGTGCAAATCTTGGCATTTCAAACATACAACAAGAACCATGCTCAAAAAGAGCTCAAGAAAAATAGATGAGCATCATCTAGATTTTTGAAGAAACCAATAGTAAATTCACACCCTATGAAGCACTCCACCAGTGTCAAAACCGATTCCACCACTTGTTTACATCCCCAAAATAAATGACGTACAATCTCCTGTCAATTACAAAGGGAACATTTTCCATTACCAAACCCTTTTCTAGCTTGAAATGTAACAGTGGTGAGTGCCCCAACAATGATTCTCCACAAAAAGACTTTCATTTTAAAACGTTGTCAGGAGTTTTTTGGAGCAAGGGATTGCGCATATGTACATATACATGCATGGTGCATCAAATAAAGAATTGCCCATTTTTCAGAGCCAGGTGGTTACGTGGGGCCCACATGTGTACAGGTAGGACAGGGTGTACATAGTGCATCGATTTTAACTATTACCAGTACCACTGTGTTTTTTCTACAATAAGGAGGAGTTGGTAGCGCGTAAAACTTCTCGAGGAAGCTATCCGCGGGCCGACGACATGAGGTAAGCAGGTGCGTCAAATGGCATCGAGTGGCGTAAGGAGGTCGAACGGGGTCAATACTTGCACGCGGAGAAGTATGGACACGACGTGGGTGTTTTCTTGTGATACTTATGCAGAAAGGTCATCATCAGGACTAATTTTTGGGGCCACTTCACGTGGTTGTGGGATGCATTATTTGGAAAAACTGAGTGCCAGGTGTGCGGATGATGCAAAAAGGTGACAACTATGCACTGCGAGGTCAGTTTTTGGCCTGTTCGGGGTCCGTTTGGGGTCATCTAAAAGGCCACGGGTGTCCAAATAATAAAGCTAAGTGTGGGAACTGAAAAAACTGAGAGAAGACCAGAAAAAACATGGAGAAGAGAGGAGGAACAGCCGCAGTTGTGTTTTTGCTCATTTTGGAGCCTGTTTTGGCCCTAAACTGCTCATCCGAGGTCGGATTCGAGCACTTTGACATTGTAAACTGGGGTTTTTGGCCGTTCTGGACGCGATGGCACTGTCCATTTTCCCAAATTCCTCACTCTTTTTCTGTTGTTTTTGTTGTGTAATTTTCTGCTATGAGCGAAGCTTCTGCTCCAGTTTGTGATTGTATCTGGCATATTTTACCCGTATTGTGTGAGCTGCTTGCCCCATTGGTGTTGGCCCAAGCTCTATTGTATCTAAACATCAGAAATTCTCCTCTTTTGAGCTGATTTTTTGAGTGTGTGTGTGTGTGTGTGTGTGTATCTCTCTGTGTGGAGTGGATAAACGAATAGTCTCTCTCCTCTCGCTCCATCGGTGTGTTCCCTGTCTCGGTCAAGTGTGTTGTGTAAGCCGAGTGGTGCCCCATAGTGTGTGTGTGTGTGTATATCATTCCAAGAGTGTGTGTCGGGTTGTTATAGAGGCGCTGTGTGTGTTTTCATCCCGCTCACATTCTTTTGGCGCCCCCACGGAGGATCTTCTTCGAGTACCTTCTGCTTCGAGCTTCAAGCTTCGAGCTTCAAGCTTCGAGATTCGGGGCTACAGGTTACAAGTTACAGGGACAGGTATAGGTACAGGTGATTCACACAGGTACAGGTAGCTGGAGTACAGTGATATACTAGCAGTGATGTGACTTGCAGTTGTTGTGGGTATGCATCACTTGGCGCCTATTTGAGCGCATTGTCTGCTGGATTGTACGTTACTTGTGGAAACTGCCATTGTACGCATTTGTGGAGCCATACTTGGTTGTATTTGGCAGTCCCAGCCATTTCTGAGACTTGGTCTGAAAGATAGTCATTTCTGAGACTTGACTATACGCGATTTGCATTAGCCTTCATGTGAGGGTCGATAGCGTGAGGTTTTTATTGAGCTGGGGGATTCTCAAATGTGGAGATCCTTTCGGTGATACAGGTAGCTGGAGCACCCTTTTTGTGACCTCGCCATAGGCTATGTACTAGTGAGTCCTACTTGATGCTCGGATTCTATTGTTGACAGTTTATGCATACATATACAGTCTATATTTTGGGTTCCTACTGCTCTATTTCTGGGGAAACTCTGCCAAAATTTTTCCAAGTTATGATGGCTGGTTTTTTGGTCTTTTGAGCCATTTATGCTGTTATGCTGCTGAAATTTTGGCAAAATCAGAGGTTAAGTCAGGTGTGCCTTCTTGGGAGCTTCATGGTTGGCTTTAATGGATGATCAAAATGGCCCTCAATTCACTCCATTTCATTTAACTCAAAGAATCCAGATAAATGTTCATGTGTCAAGGAAGATTTTTTTCCAACAGCGCATAGTCTTTATGTTCGGGCCAAGAAGATTACGAGAGATCTTGGAATGTCCTTTGTCTGTTGTAATTCCGATGATTAACTATGAAAACTCATTTGATGTGCATGTGTTTGTCCTTATCTAAAGTTGAGCTCCATTGAAGTTTCTGGGGATTGGGTAGTCAAAAGTTTTGGGTTCTTGCACCTGTGCTCAAAGGGGTTCTCAAAGCATTGTAACTTGGGTAGCCATGGCTTTCTCTTATCCGGAGTTTCATGGAAGAAGTGATGAAGATGTGGAAGATTTTTTGGAAAAGATGGAGGTTGCCTGCATTAGCAACCAGATTCATGACCCCTCGCAAATGTTACGTCTTCTCCAAATTTGTTTGAAGAGTGATGCACGAGTTTGGTCTAAAGCATTTGAAGAGGAGTTGCATGTGGCTGATCCACCTGTAAGATTGAGTTGGGACAATCTACGACATGGGTTGGAAGTGGAGTTTGTGAAGATAGAAGATCCTGACAAAGTGTGGCAAGAAGTACCAGGTTTGGTGCAAAAGGAAGGTGAGCCAGTAGATGCGTACATACGTAAGTTCTCATTGGCATGGGAGCGGATGTGCAAGGCCTTAGCACCACAGGTACCCCCGCCTGACATGATGAAGAAGGATAGGTTCTTGGCTGGTCTTTGGGAGAATATACGTTGGAGAGTGGAGCTAAAGAAGCCTAGGACATATGAAGATACACTAGAGGTAGCAAGGAACAAAGAGTGGAAGTTGAGGAAAATGAGCCAGTTAGGGGTGGAGTCTTTGCCCATGAGGTCTGAATTTCAGCCTATGGACTCTTTACAAGGTCGCATGTTAGGGGTTCATCATGAACCAGTGGTTCCTGTTACTACTCAGGTTATGCCAGCAGTGGTCACTACATCGGTGCAAGATGATGGGCTAAGGCAAGACATGAGGCAAGTGGTAGATTTGATGAAGAATCTTAGCCTAAACATGCTAGGTCAAGTGGGAAATAATCGAGGTTGAGGGAGGTTTGCAAATCAGCCAGGAGGTGAAGAAAGGCCTAGGAATGGTGTTGGACAAAGCAATGGTAGGTTTTGGAGGCAGACGCCCACATGTTATAATTGTGGAGAGTTGGGTCACATCAGCCCGCAATGTGATAAGCCACCAAGGACGGGGGGAGACATGTATCCATTGCCAAGACAGGTGCTAACTAGGTCAAATGATTATAGCATCTAAATTAAGGGAGACGAAGGAACCAGTGGACTGACCCAGGAGGAAAAGGGAAAGACAAAAGTGCTAAGTGTAGTCACCTTGGAGAATGCATCAAAGCTAGAGGATACATTAGTGATGCCTATTGGAAAGAGGACCACAGAGGATAAGGAAGGAAGAAGTACCCCAGGTCCTAGTAAGAAGAAAGGAAAGAGCCATGAAGACGAGGATGTCAAGGCCAAGAGGAAAAGGAGAGCTCGTCGAAAGTTTCATGTTTCAGATTTTCCACTAGGGGATGGGCAATTAAGCTATGACTTGAAGGAGGATCTGACGAGCAGGAAGGCAGATGTTACTTTTGGGCAGCTTATAGAGATGGTGCCTAAGCTAAAGCGACAGTGGAAGAGGATGGTTAACCCAATGGAGAAAGAGCCAGAGAGAGGTTCAGTAAAGGTGTTGGCAATGGATGAGCTACCAGACATTTGTCCAATAGTAGATGTGTGGCATAAAAGGAAAACTTTGGGACAAGGTTATGTGGATGGCGGAGCCCAAATATGCGTCATAACACACTCATGCGTTGAGAAGATGGGTCTTACAGTGGCTAGGGTGTCAGGTTTCCGGATTAGATTGGCAAACCATCAAAAAGTAAAATGCTTGGGTGTTGTAAAGAGCTTAGAAGTGGAGGCATATGATGCAAAGGCAGTGGTTGATTTTCATGTGATGCCAGCAGGGTTGGGAGCATATCCTATTATACTGGGCGACCATGGTTACGTGCAGTGGGAGCTGTTCAAGATTGGCGACATGGTACGATTAGCCTCTATGGAAAGACAGGTACCAAGAAGCTTTATAATATGGACACAAGGAAACGATTAGAGGAGCTTTTTGAAGATGAGGATGAGTCTAGTGATGAAGACTCTTCTACGGTGACAGATCAGGACAGTGATAGCACTACCAGCAGTGATGAGGATGCTGATGTTGCATTTCTTTTGATGGACAAAGAAATCTAGGAGTTTGGTTTAGTTGCATTTGCGAATGAGGTTGAAGATGAAAGTGAAGGGCCTTATGAAGTGATTGAAGGGCTGATGCAAACCAAGGTTGAGTTGTCAAAGAAGTAGGAATTGTTGACACAAATGATCATTGGAGACCTCTCAGCTATGGAGAAGGATATATATTTGCACATGCTGGCTAGTTTTCCTGATTTGTTCATTACTTCATATGAAGAGATCAGAGGGTTCAAGGGCGAAGAGATGCATATAGAGATGGAAGAAGGTGCTAAGCTAGTGCGGCAAAGGCTAAGAAGGATGGGTCAAGAGCAAATGGAAGCCTTGCGAGAAGAGGTGGACAAGTTATTGAAGGCAGGGTTCATAGTCCCTGTGGAGACCACAGAATGGGTGAGTCCAGTTGTAGTCAGTCCAAAGAAGGATGGGAAGTGGAGAATTTGTGTAGATTTTAAACCCTTAAACGCAGCCACTAAGAAGAACCCATATCCTCTTCCATTCATCGATCAGATCTTGGATTCAGTGGCAGGTTATGAGAGGTACAGTGTGTGTGATGGTTTTTCAGGCTATTTTCAATTGAAGATTGCTCTTAAAGAGAGCACAAAGACCACTTTTATTACGCCATGGGGCTGCTATTGCTACACAGTATTGCCATTTGGGTTGTCAAATGGACCTTCCTTCTATCAAGAGAGAGAAAATTGGGTGTTGGAACCATTCATTGGTAGTTGTGTTAAAGCTTTTATGGATGACTTCTGTGTTTATAGCAGTAGGGCTGAACACCATGAGAAGCTGCAGATGGTGTTGGCTCGATATGATGAATGTGGAGGACAACTAAATCCAAAGAAATGTCATCTAGCACAGCCAAGGGTGAAGTTGTTAGGCCACATGGTGTCAGAAAATGGCATTGAGGCTAATCCAGACAAGGTTAAGTCTATTATTCTTCTTCCATCACCTACGAGTACGAAGCAATTGGCAACCTTTATACACAAAGTGAAGTATATGGCAAGGTTTATTCCATTGTCTTCTCAGATTCTTTATCCATTACAACAAGTGGCAAAGCATGATCCATTGCAATGGGATGACAAGTGTGAAGAAGTGTTTCAAGAGGTGAAAGAGGTGTTAGGGGGGTTGTCAGCCATGCAGGCTCCTGATTGGGAGAAAGTGTTTTATGTAAATCCATCAGTAGGGGATGATGCCATTGGAGCCATGCTATTGCAAAAGGAGAAGGGCAGCCATTATATGAGGCCAGTGTATTGTGCAAGCCGAGTGAAGTTGGTAGTGGAGAGAAAGTTCTCGGAAGTAGAGCTAGTGATGGCCAGTGTAATATTTGCTTGTCGACGATTTCGTCATTACTTGCTACCACGACCTTTTGTTTTCTTGACGAGTTATGCCTTTTTGCCACAGTTAATTAATGGTACTAACATGTCAAATGTGGTGAAGAAATGGATAATTGAGCTGCAAGAGTTTGAGTTCTCTTTTCTAGTGGAAGATAGTACAAGGGCTACCCTAGCTGATTTGTTGACCTACAAGAAGAATCCCCCTATTGTTAAGGAAGAGGTGGTGAGAAAGGTAGTTGAAGAAGTGCCACAGATCAGCAATGCACATGTGTTGTTCTTTGATGGTTCATACAGAAAGAGCCATGATGCAGCTTCAGCGGGTATAGCACTTTATGATCCAGAGGGGAATCTAGTATGCAAGAGAGGGTTCAAATTGGATGCTCATAGTAACAATGAGGCTGAATATGCTACTCTGGAAGCCGGATTACACATTTGTTTGAAGCATGGGGTTCGAAGGTTGAGCATAAAAGTTGATGCCTTGTTAGTGGTGAAGTAAGTGCTGGGTGTGTGGAAGAGCAAGAACACCTCATTCAAGGAAATGTGCTTCAGAATTAAAGGCCTGTTAAAAAAGTTCGAAGCATGGATCATCAGACACATTGAACGTGCTCTAAATGGAGAGGCACATGAAGCAGCTCAAGGCATGATTGGGGAGCTATTTGTGTTGAGGACCACTTTACCTCTTTATCATGGCCGGGAAAGTTTGGCTCAAGAAGAGGAGTTTTTGCTAACAGGAATCATTCCAAAGGAGATTCAGAAGTCTAAGAAGTATGGCTTTGTGCGTAGAGCATACAGGTACAAAATGATTGGTGATGTCTTATACATGAAAGGGGCTGATCTCGTGTTGAGACGTGTACCTTGGCGGGAGGAGCTTTACAGAGTGTTGGAAGAGAATCATGAAGGCTCATGTGGTGGCCATTTTGCTCTAAAGATCACCTTGCATAAGATTTTGCAAGAGGGGTATGTATGGTCTACTTTGCACAAGGATGTTCACCATTGGTGTAGGTCTTGCAATAGGTGTCAAGCATTTGGGAAGAGAGTGTTGAAGCCAGAGCTACGAAAAACCATTATGGCGTTTGATGTGTTTGAAAAGTGGGGGATTGATGCAATAGGCCCGTTACCTATCACAAGAAGGGGCAAAAGCTATATCTTGACGGCAGTGGACTATCTCTCTAGATGGGAAGAGGCTATAGCAGTAAAACAGATCACTGCAAAGGATGTGGCAAAATTTGTGTATGATGAAATATGTTGCAAGTTTGGGGTGCCATTAGAGCTACTTTCAGATAAGGGGCCAGGATTTAGAGCTAAATTGCTAGACTTCTTATGCACAAAGATGAAGATTAGGCACCATCATACCACTCCTTATTACCCGCAGTGTAATGGCTTAAATGAAAGATTCAATGGTGAGTTGGTACAGATTCTTTCGAAAGTGACATAGCACCAAGGAAAGAATTGGAATTTTGAATTGCCTAGTGCATTATGGGCTTACCATACTTCGGTGAAGACAGGTAGAGGGTTTACTCCATTTCATTGGGTATATAGAAAGGAAGCACTATTGCCTGTGGAAGTAGAGTTGCCTGCAATAAAGATGCTAGAGAAGCTACTTGGGCCATCTAGTAATGCATTCAAAGAGAGGCTCTTACAGTTATAGGAGGTTCAGCTGGATAGGATGAGCGCATTGGAGCATTATGGGCAGATGCAGGATAAGGCTTTGGCAAAGATAAATGAAAAGGTCAAAAGTAAGGGTATAAAGAAGCATGACTTAGTTTTGCGTTACAACAGTAAGCTGGACAACACCTTCCAAAAGAAGTTTCAGATTAAGTGGGAAGGCCCTTTCAAGGTAGTGGAGTGTTTTCCAAATGGTACATATCAGTTGGCTAACCTGGATGGGATTCTACATAAGTCAAGGGTAAATGGATTGCGTCTTAAATTATATCATGCCAAGTTAATGATGGTAGAGCAAGATGAGTTGTCTGTGGAGCAAACAATGTTGGTGAGGGATGAGGAGACCTGTGATGCGGCGAGTCTCGTATCTCTCTTTGCTGCTGCTGATCATGAATGATCTAGCAGGCTAGGGGATGGGAAAATTATGTCAGGAGTTTTTTGGAGCAAGGGATTGCGCATATGTACATATACATGCATGGTGCATCAAATAAAGAATTGCCCATTTTTTAGGAGCCAGGTGGTTACGTGGGGCCCCCATGTGTACAGGTAGGACAGGGTGTACATAGTGCATCGATTTTCACTATTACCAGTACCATTGTGTTTTTTCTACAATAAGGAGGAGTTGGTAGCACGTAAAACTTCTCGAGGAAGCTATCCGTGGGCCGATAACATGAGGTAAGCAGGTGCGTCAGATGGCATCGAGTGGCGTAAGGAGGTCGAACGGGGTCAATACTTGCACACGGAGAAGTATGGACACGACGTGGGTGTTTTCTTGTGATACTTATGCAGAAAGGTCATCATGAGGACTACTTTTTGGGGCCACTTCACGTGGTTGCGGGATGCATTATTTGGAAAAACTGAGTGCCAGGTGTGCGGATGATGCGAAAAGGTGACAACTATGCACTGCGAGGTCAGTTTTTGGCCTGTTCGAGGTCCGTTTGGGGTCATCTAAAAGGCCACGGGTGTCCAACTAATAAAGCTAAGTGTGGGAACTGAAAAAACTGAGAGAAGACCAGAAAAAACGTGGAGAAGAGAGGAGGAACAGCCGCAGTTGTGTTTTTGCTCATTTTGGAGCCTGTTTTGGCCCTAAACTGCTCATCCGAGGTCGGATTTGAGCACTTTGACATTGTAAACTGGGGTTTTGGACCGTTCCGGACGCGATGGCGTTGTCCATTTTTCCAAATTCCTCACTCTTTTTCTGTTGTTTTTGTTGTATAAGTTTCTCTTATGAGCGAAGCTTCTGCTCCAGTTTGTGATTGTATCTGGCATATTTTACCCGTATTGTGTGAGCTGCTTGCCCCATTGGTGTTGGCCCAAGCTCTATTGTATCTAAACATCAGAAATTCTCCTCTTTTGAGCTGAGTTTTTGAGTGTGTGTGTGTGTGTGTGTGTGTGTGTGTGTGTGTGTGTGTGTGTATCTCTGTGTGGAGTGGGTAAACGAATAGTCTCTCTCCTCTCGCTCCATCGGTGTGTTCCCTGTCTCGGCCAGGTGTGTTGTGTAAGCCGAGTGGTGCCCCATAGTGTGTGTGTGTGTGTGTGTGTGTGTGTATCATTCCAAGAGTGTGTGTCGGGTCGTTATAGAGGCGTTGTGTGTGTTTTCATCCCGCTCACAACGTACAGGCAATTTTCAAATGCTTTCTGCAATACATTGAGTTAGCAAGCCTACTGATGGTGCATAGACCACTACTTATTACATCTTGCATGAATGAGGGGCTAGGGGATCAAATGAGCATAGAATTTACATGTCTTGAAAGACCACCAACTTGTTGAAGACTATGGCAATGTCCAATCTCTATATCTATTTGCCTCCAATGTGGTGCTTGGAATTTCCAAATCAGCCACCAATGTGCACAACTACTCCCATGGCACTCTAAATCCATTCCCAAGTCTATACTATCATTGGGCTGCTGAGAAAAGGTTGATTGTTCTATTAGACTTAAAAAGATGGTTAATTTTCCCAATCCCTTTCTTGAACAAAGAAATGGATTTTTTCCCAAGGAAGACAATAGGAGGCTCCTTAAAAACAAAGCTCCATAATACATTCTCAACACCAACTGAGTTGCTAGTATATAGAGCCAGACAAAATAAGTAGCCACTAATTTCCAAGACTCAATAAGCATCTAAGAAAATTGAAACCCTCTTTTAATCAAAGCAGCTGACATTAACTTATCTGAGGTTGACATTTGCCATGTACCCAAATAATATACCACGGAGCATTCAATCAATTTCCACATACATACATCCCAATTTGTACCCACATAAAACATATGTTTTGAAAAAGTATATCGACAAGCATGTGAGTGCTGAACCAGATCGAGTATCCCCAAACCACCATGACTAAGAGGTAGGGCAATGTGATGCCAGGGTATGGGGGCAAAAGATGCATTTCTCTTTCCCCACAAGAATTTAGAAAAATCATATTTAATAGGCTGCAGGGACTTCTCATTCCATTTGAGAAGAGGGTGATAGTAAAGCACATAGGAAACCAAGTTTGTCTGCAAAATTCTGAGTCTAGAATGTTTAGGCCACTCATCACAATGCCATGCAGCAATTTTTGTTTTGACCTTTTGAATGACCCAATTTGTAAGCTGACCCATAGGCACCTTAACCCGCACAGGATACCCCAAATGTCTGAATATGTGACCCTGAGGCAATTGTTTCCCATTCCAAACCAGAGCATGAAAGTCTCTAGCAAACACATCTACATAGTGGTTTTCTACTCAAAGTTTCCAATAAGCCTATACATCTACCGATATTAACATTGAAAGTCTTTAAGAAAAGAAAAGTGTCATCAACGAACCCTTGAATTATGAGTTGTTTTTTACCAAGATCCAACCCTTGAATGTGGCCTTGTGCAACCAAAGAGTTCAAGCAGGTGAATAGAGGGTGGGATACCACAGCAAACATCAGCGGACTAAGTGGGCAATCTTGCCTTACTGATCTCCCCAAGGGTAGCTTCTCTGATAGCGAGCCATTAATTAGAATTCTAGACCAGGCACCCTTACCCAATAGAAGGATACATGCAGCCAATCTGGGGCCAAATCCAAGCTGTAGCATTACCAATTGCATACATTCCTACAAGACAGTATCAAATGCTTTGGCAAAATCCACTTGTAGTAAAACTATATCCTGATTGGTCCTTAGCGCGTGATCTATTTCCAATTGTACAGTAAGTATGTTATTCAAAGTAGACCTCCCTCTGATGAACCCGGCTTGTGAACTATGTATGTGCTTCTTGACAAAAGGGGCAACTCTGAGAGCTATGTTCTTAGCCAATATTTTGTACATAATCCCCATCATTGTTATGAGCCTCCAATCACAGGTAATGTTTTGGAAAACATTGTTTTAGGTATAAGCTTGATCTCTCCTTACTTCAAAGTAGGATCCATGCATTGTGATAGCCAAGTAGTCTTCAATAAGGGAACCACCACATTTTTCAATACATCCCAATAGTAAACCATGAATTCTTTTAACAACCCACAAGACCCTGGGGTTTCATCATTAGGAAGCTTTTTTAATGCATATAGGATTTTTGCCTCAATGAATGGTTGCTCCAACCTAGATGCATCCGAAGCTCCGATGCAAGGATACACAATGCCCATAATAGTTGTCATAGCTTCTTGTATGGTTGGGGTGATATCAAATTGACTATCTAGTAGGTTAGCATAGTACTCTGTCACATAATCCATCACCTCTTGTGGATGCTCCTAGGTTGCCCCCTCCTCAGTAACCCACCTTTGACATACATTCCCTTTTATGATTAGATTTGAGCTTCTTATACAACCCTTTGGACAATGCGTTATAGTCTACCAGTGCATGTTGTCGACAAAGAATTCTAGCCTTTCTAGCCTGGTAAGCCTCATCTTGCTTTAGTTGAATCCTAGCCTCGTTAAAGGACCTGTGAATCAAGAGATCCCAAGGATGCCAACAAAGCTATATGTTTGATCACTTCAATTGCCTTATGGACCTACAGTGAGTCATTTTAGAAGCATCCAATTTTCCAACCTGTCTAGTGCACTATTGCATGCCAACCAAAAAATGAGCCCAGACCATCAAAGGATTAGCATACATTGGAGATACTTCATCAAACAAAACAAGGACCTTCTGCTTGAAAACAAGATGTGAAATAAGATTTTTGGTAATCATCAATGGCCTCTGCAAGCCTACCTTGGGGGCAGATTGGTCATGGTCATACAATGAAGGGAAAGGGGGAAGTGGTCACATAGAGCTATAGTCATATCTACCTCCATTTCATCCGCGATGAGGGTTGCCAATCTGAGCGGATATAATAATGCATGTCCAATCTGGACCATGAGGATATATGAGCATCAGAATGAAAAGAATATCTAGGTCCTGTTCTGGTGGCACACAGTCAGGAATCCAACATGGAATGCGAAGAATCCATTGCTTCCCATGAAGAGGCTTCTACATCATTACAAACAGTGGCAGTTGAAGTTGTATCAACAACATTTGAGACGAATTGAAGTCTCCAAAAATGATTCCTTGAGGCAAATCAATCTCAGCCAGCCAATGCCTTAGATTTACTCTATTTCTATAGTAATTGTCAGCATAAACATTGACACATAACAACTGACCATAAGACAGAGCATCTACCAGCTTTATGATCAATGATCCATGGAGGAATCCAAGAATTTTTTATACAGGTCATTGTTCCAGAGTATCAATCACTTCCCCCAAAATAAAAACAGGTGTATTCATGATAATGCATAATAGCACTCTCTCTCTCTCTCTCTCTCTCTCTCTCTCTCTCTCTCTCTCTCTCTCTCTCTCACTCTCATGGTCAATAACGTGGATAACAACCCCTTCATTTGCATGCATGTCCTCAATGTGAGACAACCCCATGTCGGTGTGAGGTATATATGTATATTTATTTGTGTGTGTGTGTGTGTGTGTGTGTGTGTCTATAAATCAAAGATTTGTCACATAGGTCTTGATCTCCTTCTCTCTCTCTCTCTATCACATAGACACACACACACACACACACACACACACACATGTGTTGGGTGGATAGCAATTGTCTTGGACTATGATTGGTGGGCCTCTCTCTCTCTCTCTCTCTCTCTCTCTCTCTCTCTCTCTCTCTCTCTCTCTCTCTCTCTCTCTCTCTCTCTTGCTCAGGTCTTGAACTTGAGACCATTGCATAGATGTTTGAGATCTCATCAGATCATTCCCTCAATATTTTAAATTCTCATTGTATTAAACATGTGTGTGTGTGTGTGTGTGTGTGTGTGTGTGTGTGTGTGTGTGTGTGTGTGTGTGTGTGTGTGTGTGTGTGTGTGTGTGTGTGTGAGAGAGAGAGAGAGAGAGAGAGAGAGAAGATAAAAGAGATATAACTTTATTCTAACCCAAGTTGTCGAGTATATCTTTTAGGATTGTTCCTATGACATAGAAATTTTCCTCTTCTTCTTCTTCTTCTTCATCTCTCTCTCTCTCTCTCTCTCTCTCTCTCTCTCTCTCTCTCTCTCTTTGTGTGTGTGTGTGTGTGTGGTTGATTTTTGATAAGCACACTTGCATGTCAAAAATTTAGAGAACTTATAGATTTTTTAAGCATGACCCACAATTTAACTCTTGAAAATAAAAAGGACAAAATATTCAAGAGCTAGTAAAAGGTCCATCAACTGGACAATCTCTCTCCCCATTTGGGATGCCAATGTGAGGGTTGGGTTTTATCGAGCATTTCATAAAAAAAATTTGTCGATGAAAAACATTATCTACCCTTCTTAAAATACACTATAACGTAAAGAAAAACATAATATCTTGGAAATTAGAAGGGCTTGAAGGGGACCCTTGGTGAGACAGAGTGCCTATGAGTCCAATCGTAAAATCTCTCTCTTTCTCTCTCATGCATGTGCATTGTGTGCACACACACAGGCAATGGGATTCTATCTCTCTCTCTCTCTCTCTCTCTCTCTCTCTCTCTCTCTCTCTCTCTCTCACACACACACACACACACACACACACACACACACTTACTCACATAAGCAATGTGATGGTCTCTCTCTCTCTCTCTCTCTCTCTCTCTCTCTCTCTCTCTCTCTCTCTCTCTCTCTCTCTCTCTCATGGTCAATAACGTGGATAACGATCCCTTCATTTGTATGCATGTCCTCAAAGCGAGACAACCCCAAGTCAACGTGAGGTGAGATTTTCTCTTTTTCTCAACCTCTTTAAAAAATAGAAACTTCTAAATTTCTTTTAAAAATATCAATATTGATCTTGAAAAAAACCCCTTGAAAAGATAAATTAGGCACATATCGCCTTTACTCCAACAACCTCCAACTTAAAGGTGAATGTGCCAAAAGTGGGTCCTCCTAGCCAAACTACTAATGATGTACAAGAAAAACGGTGAGACACTCTCTCAACCTATGCCCACTGGATCGCTCACTCAATCTACATACAACCATATCAGCTCTAGTAATAGGCAAGCGTGGGTATCCATGCTAGAGCCTGCATGTAAATCTTGCAACATCTCTGTATGGTTTTCATAACTCCACAATGCATCATGCTAGTTTTTGTTACCATATACATGTGGTAGTGATGTGTGTGAACACATTAGGACCACTGGGGAATTTTTTTCCTCTTTAGGAGGTTTTTTTCCCCGTGCATTGTATATACGCCCACCACTCTAGGGCTATATATCTTTAAATTGCACACCAAGTAACACACTCTATATTGTGTGCCTTGAGCTTTCTTCGTCTTCTCCAATCTATGTGTGTTTCTTTGCAACCCTAATTCCAACAATTGCTATCAAAGCAGGTTGCGTCCTCTCGGGGCTTAGTCGCCAGCTACTCCAACACATGCCTGCTCACTTTCTTCGATTTCAGTGAGGTTTGGCGAGCGTTCACAGGTTGACAAATATTTTGGGTAGCTCGTAGATCTTAGTTTGCTCAGATTTTTGATTCGGGCTCATTTCGGCCTCCGTTTACACTACAGGCAAGTCTGCACAGGCAATTTCATCATTTTGTGCAGAATTTTTGTTAATGTCGTTTTCTACATAACTGGTGCCTTACAGTCTTCTACGGTTTGTGCTATAAAGCACGTGTTGTTCCCGCTCCGTTTCTCCTATTTTTGGACAGTTTTCACATCAGGTGCAGCATTTACCATGGCTGACAACAACACAGATGTCTTCAAGATGTTTGCTGCTGAGAACAGGTTAGATGGGGACAATTACCCTATGTGGGCTTATATGATGCAACATGTTCTTGTGTCAAAGGGCGTCTGGAATATTGTGCAGGGCATTGATGTACGTCTTGGTTCTGAGGATGTAGGCGATGTTGAGGATGTTGCAGGTCTTGCTGCAAGGATTGCTGCTATTAGAGTTGTTTTGCCTATGGCAGAACAAGCTCGTTGGGATATAAAGGATGTGCAGGCTCATGCATTGATTGTGTTGTCTGTGAAGCGCACCATTGTTCCTCACATCTATTCAACGAAATTTGCAAAACAGGCTTGGGATATTTTGGTTGGTCTTTATGCAAGTCGCAATGAGTCTAAAATTGCTTTGTTGCGTAAAGAGCTGGAGTCGAAGATTATGCATGAGGAAGATCATATGATCACTTTCCTTGCTAGTGTCAAGGATATCAATGAGCAACTTATTTCTGCAGGTGAAGTCATTTCAGACAGTTCCCTTTTGCAGATTGTTCTTGATGCCTTACCAGATTCTTACCAGACTTTTGCTAGTAGTTGGAAGTCATTTCAGACAGTTCCCTTCTGCAGACTATTCTTGATGCCTTACCAAATTCTTACCAGACTTTTGCTAGTAGTTGGAGACTTATGACCCAAGGAAATCCAGAAGTTGTCAAGTTTGATGCATTATCCACATTGCTGTTGCAAGAGTCACTTTCCAAAAAAAACAGGACTAGACAGCATGCAGTTGAACAAGCTTTTATTGCTTCTCAAAGAAAGGGTGGTAACAACAATGAAGCCACTTGTTATGGTTCTACTGCAAGTGGCAAAACTTCTGCTCCCAATGCTTCTGCTGGCAACATATCATCTGGCAATTTTGGTGATAAGGCCAAAAAGAAGATGCATTTCCATTATTGTAAAGCTAATGATCACTTGATCAAGCAGTGTCCTAAGTTAAAGGCCAAAGAGGCTAAGAAGAAAGAGGGTGGTTCCACTACAAATGCTGGTTTCACTACAAAACAGGACTAGACAGCATGCAGTTGAACAAGCTTTTATTGCTTCTC
The DNA here is from genome assembly GCF_014529385.1 of Adiantum capillus-veneris. Lineage (NCBI taxonomy): Eukaryota > Viridiplantae > Streptophyta > Polypodiopsida > Polypodiales > Pteridaceae > Adiantum > Adiantum capillus-veneris. The sequence continues at coordinate 133,650,279 of NC_140952.1, forward strand.
AAAGAAAGGGTGGTAACAGCAATGAAGCCACTTGTTATGGTTCTACTGCGAGTGGCAAAACTTCTGCTCCCAATGCTTCTGCTGGCAGCATATCATCTGGAAATTTTGGTGATAAGGCCAAAAAGAAGATGCATTTCCATTATTGTAAAGCTAATGATCACTTGATCAAGCAGTGTCCTAAGTTAAAGGCCAAAGAGGCTAAGAAGAAAGAGGGTGGTTCCACTACAAATGCTGGTTTCACTACAAAACAGGACTAGACAGCATGCAGTTGAACAAGCTTTTATTGCTTCTCAAAGAAAGGGTGGTAACAGCAATGAAGCCACTTCTTATGGTTTAACTGCGAGTGGCAAAACTTCTACTCCCAATGCTTCTGCTGGCAGCATATCGTCTGGCAATTTTGGTGATAAGGCCGAAAAGAAGATGCATTTCCATTATTGTAAAGCTAATGATCACTTGATCAAGCACTGTCCTAAGTTAAAGGCCAAAGAGGCTAAGAAGAAAGAGGGTGGTTCCACTGCAAATGCTGGTTCCAATACAAATGCAGCCATTGTTGAGTCTTCTGTAAAAAGAGAATGTAATGCTGATGTTGATGCAGAATGGGCTTTTAGTGCAGAGTGCACTGACAATCCTGTTGTCCATGATGCATGCATGTCATTTGCTGCAGATTCACATGTGTGGTATTTTGATAGTGGTGCTATAAAGAACATTACCTCACATCGTGAATTGTTCACCTCTCTCGAGTCTGTCCCTCATGGGAATTCAATCACTTGTGCCAACAATGCCTCTTATCCAGTTCAGGGAGTTGGAAAGATTGTTCTTATTTGCTGCTAATGGCAATTCTTTCACATTGGTTGATCCACTTTATGTACCTGGGATCACGAAGAATCTTTTGTTTGTATTTGCACTTGCTAGACTGAGACTTGTAGTCAAATTTGTGGATGACAGATGTACAGTTCATGATCTTAGTTTTGGTGAAATCGTTGCATATGGACTTTTGTGCCGTGGGCTGTATAAGCTCACTTTGTATGACAAGTGTGGACAAAATTTTGCAAATGCAGTTGCAGATTTAAGGGCTATTTTAGATGCAAAACTTTGGCATGCACGTTTTGGTCATCTGAATTTTGTCAGTTTGTTGCATTTGCAGAAATCTGATATGGTTCCTTCTTTGCCGCCTCTTGAAGCACTTGTCAAACATGTTTGTGAAGGTTATATTTTGGGTAATATGCAGCATTCTAAGTTTCCAAACGATGGTTCAGTTCGGGCCACATGCAGGTTGCAGCTTGTGCATAGTGATGTTTGTGGGCCCATGCAAACTCCGTCCTTGGGCAATTACCTTTACTTCGGGACTTTCATTGATGATTACTCCAGGCATGCATGGGTATTTCCACTTAAAGTGAAGTTCAAAGTTTTTATGTGCTTCAAACAATTTCTGGCCATGGCTGAAAATGTCTCAAAATGTAATATGGGCACCCTCCGTTCCGATCGAGGGGGGGAGTATATGTCTCATGAATTCAATGCATTTCTGGCTAGTCGTGGGATAAAACACCTATGTACAGTGCCTTATACACCTGAGAAAAATGGTGTTGCTGAGAGGAAAAATAGGTCACTTACGGAAATGGCACGATGTATGGTCAAAAGTCAAGCTTTGCCGCATTCTTTTTGGCTTGCATCATGTGTGCCACTTATATACTAAACAGGTATCCTACGAAAGCTTTGCAATCTATTACTCCATATGAAGCATGGCATGATAGAAAGCCTTCTACAGAGCGCAAAAATTGGATGATAGGCTGTCAAATGTTTTTTTTTTTTGTTATAGTGCTGAAATCAAAGGTTACAGGTTGTATCATCTGCAAACAAAGCGTATTCTGGTTTCACGGGATGTAGTGTTTGTGGAAAATTCTGTTCAGCCCTTGCTGTCATATACTAGAGACAACAATGTAAGCTCACAGAACATTTATGACACTTTGTTGCCTCTTTTCAGTGGTGGAAATACGAATGTAAGTTCCAATGAGGCAAATGTACAGCCTATGGGGGTTTCTGAAAATGTTACAGATCAACCTATTACTGATGCACATGTACATGATGTACTTGATGAGGAAAGGGCTGAAAATGAGCAGGCTAGAGATATGCCAAAATGGCTGGTGCACACTTTGCGTGACAATAAATTGGATGCACCTTTGTCTAGTCGTACTCGTTCAGGCTCTTGCCATGCATCTGATGCATCATATTGTTATGCTTTGGCTTTGTCTAGCTTACATGATGTTGAGGAGCCTCTGTCTTTTGATGAAGCACAAAATTCAGAAAATTGGATGGCTGCCATGCAATCAAAATATGATGCACTTACAGAAAATGACACATGGACTTTATGTGATTTGCCTCCTGGCAAAAAGGCCATTGGTACGAAGTGGGTTTACAAGTTGAAACGCAAGCCGGATGGTGAGATCGATTGCCATAAGGCTCGACTTGTTGCAAAGGGTTATGCACAACAAAAAAGCATAGATTATGAAGAGACTTTTGCTCCCACTTGTCATATGACTACTGTGTGTTTTCTATGTGCATTGGCAGCTCATTTTGGTTGGGATGTACATCAATTAGACATTGTTACTGCTTTCTTGAATGGTGACATATTTGAGGAATTTTATGTAACGCAACCTCGCGGTTTTGTCAAGAAAGGACAAGAGGACAAAGTGTGCAAATGTAACAAGGCTTTGTATGGGTTGAAGCAATCTCCTTGTGCTTGGTATGAGAATGCTGACACTCATTTGGTCAAACAAGGCTTTCATAACAGTCCAACAAAAAGCACATTGTATGTAAAGCGTGAGGGTGATATACTTCTCATTGTGGTTCTTTATGTAGATGATTTGCTCATCACTGGACCAAATGACAGATATATTGTTGAATTTAAGGCTGATTTGAATGCTACTTTCAAGATGAAAGATTTGGGGCTGTTGCATCATTACTTTGGTATACAATTTAAGCAGTGTGATGGTGGTATTGCCTTGTGTCAGAAAAGTTACATAGAGACATTGCTATGTAAGTTTGGACTTGAGGATTGCAAACCTATTGCCACTCCTATGAAAACAGGTTTGAAGTTGAGTTTACATGATGCTGGCGATCCTGCTGATGTCACGCTTTACCAAACTGCTATTAGATGCCTCATTTATGTATGCAACACGAGGCCAGATATTCAGTTTGCATTCTCACAGGTTAGCAGATTTATGCATAGCCCAGGGACCAAATGACAGATATATTGCTAAATTTAAGGCTGATTTGAATGCTACTTTCAAGATGAAAGATTTGGGGCTGTTGCATCATTACTTTGGTATACAATTTAAGCAGTGTGATGGTGGTATTGCCTTGTGTCAGAAAAGTTACATAGAGACATTGCTATGTAAGTTTGGACTTGAGGATTGCAAACCTATTGCCACTCCTATGAAAACAAGTTTGAAGTTGAGTTTACATGATGCTGGCGATCCTGCTGATGTCACGCTTTACCAAACTGTTGTTAGATGCCTCATTTATGTATGCAACACGAGGCCAGATATTCAGTTTGCAGTCTCACAGGTTAGCAGATTTATGCATAGCCCAGGCTCCAAGCATTGGCAGGCTATCAAGAGGATTTTACGCTACCTTAGTGGCACTTTACATCTTGGCTTGTTTTATCCCAAGGGGGGGTCATTGCCGCCAGACTTACATGCTTTTTCGGACTCAGATTGGGCTAGTTGTTTTGACACGCGAGTGTCCACAAATGGTTTCTGTTTCATGCTTGGTAGTTCATGTATATCATGGTTGAGCAAGAAGAAACCTATTGTGGCCACTTCGAGTTGTGAGGCTGAGTACACGGCAGTCTTCACACCTACGGTTGAATGTGTATGGCTTAGACACCTTATGGCTAAATTGGGTGTTGGACAGAACACTGCCAACACTATCTACACTGACAGTCAAAGCGCATTGGCAGTTGCGAGGAACCCAGTTTTTCATGCTTGCACAAAGCACATTGAGGTGCATTACCACTATGTCACGGAGAGGCTCTCAACAGGAGAGATCATCTTGGTTTATGTGCCAACACAGGACAACCTTGCAGATCTTTTCACAAAGGCATTGTCTCGTGAGAATCTTGAAGCTTTCCGTAAAGCTTTGGTCTTACTCCCCTTTGTGGACTGATCATGTCCTCAGGGCATGGCACTTCCCTTTACTCATGTGCCATCTCTTGTTCATCGCATCACTCCAAGGGGGATTTGTTACCATATACATGTGGTAGTGATGTGGGTGAACACATTAGGACCGCCGAGGCATTTTTTCCCTCTTTAGGAGGTTTTTTCCCCCGTGCATTTTATATAATCCCATCACTCTAGGGCTATCTATCTTTCCATTGCACACCAAGTAACACACTCTCTATTGTGTGCCTTGAGCTTCCTTTGTCTTTTCCAAGCTGTGTGTGTTTCTCTGCACCCCTAATTCCAGCAGTTTCAGTCATTGTACACTGACAATCTGCACTCAACGTACATCAACGGAGTGTCCATGTTGAAACATGCACCAAAGGAGTGCAATCTAAAATATTTGATCAACACAGATTTCCCTTGTATGTGACATTATGGAGCCATTTTTGACATTTCTACTCATTGACATTGAGTAGTGTTTACCAATTTATGGTATTGAGTCCTTTTTTAAAGATTGATGTGGTTGAGGTTTACTCCCACTTTGCCATGCGTTTGGTTGAAATTTTTTTGGTCATTTTGTAGTGGTCGAGTGTGACTCCCACTTTGATAGTTATTGAGTTTTGACTCTCACTTTGACAAGTTTTGTCAGTTGTGGACATGGATTGGTGTTTGTATCCACTCTTATAGGAGTGATATTTTTGTATACTCTAATGGCTACAAGTTATAGATAGTCACATGCTCGGATTCTACAAGTTACTTGTAGAATGTTGTCAGATTGTGCATGCAATTTTGTGTGATGCATATTCAAAATTGGTTTTCCTCTCTACTTATGCAGATGGTTATGTGTTTAGTCTTAAAAACGCACATTGTAAGACCCTCATTATGAGGAGAAGCCATCGTGCATAAGAAAAATTACTCACCAAAAAATCAAAAATTAACGTCCACGTCAGAATATACCTTTTTTGTCGGAACATTATGGCCGAACAACGGTCAAAAAGTGGTCAAAACATGGCAGGTCGGTTGGCCGATGGCCGGTAGTCCATGGCCAGTGGTCGCTGGGTGAAAGTCTTTGGTCGATGGCTAGACTTGTCTTCTCAAGGGCGGCCACACATGGGCGCATTGGAGAGTCCAACTTGGACTTGTCTACACAAGGGTGGCTACACACGGTTGTCTCTCATGAGAGAGGGTAGCTCATTTGGCCTATAAAAGGAGGCCGTCTCTACACACAAAAGGCGTTGTGACGTTGATGAAACAAGGTGTATGTGAGGTGGTGAGAGTGAAGCAAGGTGGGAGCTCCATTAAGGGTATAATCCCTTTGTAATCGACTATACTTTGAAGTACTAAAGCCATCGAGTGCCTGCTTTCATGTGGACGTAGCCCGCATTGGGTGAACCACGTATATTGTGTTCTCTCTCTCTCTCTCTCTCTCTCTCTCTCTAATCTCTCCTGTGTGAAAATTATCTCTCTCCATTAAGTAAACTATTCTAATATCTACTTAGCTACGTCCTATTTTCTAACAATTTTCCATGACTTCTCAAAAGAGAAATTTTCTTGTACATGCTCTTTATAGTTTTATCCTTCCTTGATCTATACCTTTGACCTTAGATAATTAAATAGAAATTATCCTTGATTTTTAATAGGCTTTTTTTGTTTGGTCCCAAGCCTTTGACCTAAATAAGTCTATAATCACTTTAAGCAATTTCTCTTAATCTTTTTTATTCTTTTATCTTGAGCCTTTGACTTAAATAAGTGTATATGCACTTTAATCAAATTCTCTTAATCTCATTTATTTTTCCTAACTTAAGTGGCCAATTTACGCTAAAAAATATGTTTAGAAGGCTAGAAATTAATTTTCATGACATTACCTCTCCCCGAGCCTCTCCCGTGAAATCATAGTCGTCCTCTACTATGATTTCAAGACATTACCTCTCCCTCAAAATCATAGTTGTCCTCAAGTATGGAGTAGGGAAAATAAAGTCATGTCTAGTCCTTTTACTTTGGGTAGAAGATTCCTTTTTACCCATCGACATCCTTCCACAATGGTGACTAGTTCACTTGGTTCTTGGAAGACTTAGCTATCGTAATCATGTTTTTACTTACCCCTTACATCTTTCAGAGTAGATTGGAAAAGTCTACTTGGTTCATGTTTTTACTTAGCCCTTACATCTTTTAGATTAGATTGGCAAAGTCTACTTGGCTCTTGAGAGACTACACTACCGCAATCATGTAATCTACTTAGCCACTAATCATCTTCCATAGTAGATGGACAAAGTCTACTTGGTGCTTGAGAGCAATGTTTCTGCCACAATAATGATTCATTCTATGCATACATTTAAAAACTTATGAAGATTTAAAAGAAATCTTAAAGTCAAAACAAGTTGTTCATGTGTGGTTCTTACCTTTGACATGAGCCATTGTAGGAATTTACAAGGTTTAGATTATTATTTAATTGGGTGCCTTGCATCCACCTTGCATTTTCAAAGAATAATTCTTAAACTTAACAAGATATTGGCCAATAATATTACCACTTCTTTAAATCTTGTCTCCATGTCGTAGGATGCTCTTGGTCTGCAAGATCTCTTCTTGACCTTCAAACTCAAGTGGTATTTTGGTATGTTAGGGTGATGTCTTTAATCGGGGCCGGACGTTCCATGTGTGGCCACCCACTGCCTACACCATCCTTATTCTTGTACATATACAAAGAATAAAGAGCCTCTCATTCTTGAGTGTTTCTCCATCCACACAGTGCTGTGTTCTTCTCTCCCCTTCTCTGCACACACATAGACACATGCATCTGCACACCATGCACTCTTTCAAGTGGTATTAGAACCATGGAGCTTGGAGGATCTGATTTGGCATGTTTGCAAAGGCCTCCCATCGAGATAGGTGGCTATGATGGAGCTCGATTTTCCTTATCTCTCTCAAAGATTCAATCAATAGCTTATCCTCCTCCTAACATTGGTCTTAACGCTACTGCATTGGAGCTTCACGAAACTCTATTGACCTTCTTTGACATTCGAGTCCTCGGGATAGGGATTTGGGTAAATCTTTCTTGTTTTTTGCTTTGTTCTTTCCATCTGAAATCAATTATGTCAAATGAGGTTAGTGTTGCCATGCATGAGACATGACAAAGGATTTCGTGATAAGAGTAATGACAAGTAGTAAAAAGTTGAGCGAGGGAGAGTCAAGCACAGAATACTTATAGAAGACATATGCAAATATAAGGGTTCAATGAAGGATACAAGGCATTAGAATAAAGCGTGGTAGACATTGAAAGAAGTGAGTTCACCACATTCCAATTTGATTCAAGCTCAACTTGCAAGCATTCACTTGCATCTATTTGAAGTCAATATGATGGGTTGATATGGGAATGGTTGGAGATAGAGGTGAGGATACGGATATGGATATTGTCAAGTGGATAAACTAGGAGACCGACTTGCAAACGCACTTAAATAGAAGAACATATGACAAGATATAAATCATTGACTATTGGAATTAGTCCTAGAAAGTTAAATCCCTCTCTCTCTCTCTCTCTCTCTCTCTCTCTCTCCACAATACCTTCAAACAACACAATTACCGCCACAAAGGGCCATGAAGAGAAGAAAAAATGCCGAGAAGGGTCGCGGAAAGAAGCAAAAATTCCACCAAGGGCCGCGGATAGAAGAAACACCCCAAATGGTTGCATGTGAAAAAAATAAATCAAGTGTTGAGCGCAAACACCACCAAAAATTGCAAGATCATCAAGAATGCCAATGTGAATGAGAGCTAGACGAGGACGCAAAGCTAGCTAAGACCTCCCTCCTCTCTACATGCAAGAAGCAAGAGACGTAGGTTTGAGAATATCACTTTGTGTTCTCTCGCTTCATAAGAGATAACACTCCAAATCTAATTTTTATATTTCCTTATAGAAAATTTATTGTAAGAACTTAAGCCAAAGATGTTTCTTAAGGGAGAGATGTTGCCCAGAGGGAGATATGTTAAGAGAGGAAGAGATGTTTTTCGCGCGCGAGAGAGAGAGAGAGAGAGAGAGAGAGAGAGAGAGAGAGAGGGGGGGGGAAGGGGGATATGCTTTCAAGATATAGATAAGAGAGATGTTGGAGGAAGAGAGAGAGAGAGAGAGAGAGATAGCACTTACATTCATGATAATGTGTACAATTTCAACCAAAAGTAAGTGAATACTTTTTAGTTTAAAGTCAAATTTTAAAATTTGAGTTGTTAGATGACCGTCCGTTATTTAGAGCCATTAGATTACCATTAAAAAAGACTTGTTGCATGATTGCTCAATAGAACCATTATTTTGTTATTGACACCATGTGTTTTCAATGTCTACTTTTGAGCATCATATTTAGGGGATTTTACTATTTATTTTGGTCGTTTTTTATATAGTTATTATATTTAAACACAAGAGCCATTTTTTTCAAGTCATTTGAGTTATTATTTGCTATGTAAACTATAGGCGGAAGGGAGGAGATCTTAGAAGAGTCACCAAGTGAAAAAATTTATTGATGCCATCTTGAAAGCTGGAAGGGAGACAAATATCTTTGTGGATGCTATTAAAATATTCAACATTCCCTTTGAAATTTCTTTTTTCATTCAAGGAAATGTTTTTAGAAGAGTGGATAGAGTTTGAAAACCATATCATGGATCAAATCTTACTCTTGAAAGACAAACAATATGTCCATCTCACTAAATTCTTCAAGGATGCTGTTGAAAAGGGTAAAATTATGAAAAAGGTTTGCAAATATTAGCTATAAAATAGGTCTTCTTTGTCCATCTCATTTAGGGTGTCCCAAGCATCTTAAACCTTGTAATCTTGTTCTACAACCTATTGCTTTCCTATTTTTCTTAAATCTCAAAGTGGATGGAATGCAAAGCATAGATTCAAATCCAACGTCTCTTTCCTTTTCAATGGTTCTCTCTCTCTCTCTCTCTCTCTCTCTCTCTCTCTCTCTCTCTCTCTCTCACACACTCACACACACACACACACACACACACACACACACAAGCGAATTACAATGTGACCACAATGTCTCGGTTGAAGAAGCAAATGTTTTAGAGGAAGAGGAGATCAATGACCAAGTAGAAAAAAAGGAGAGTGAGGTTTTTGATGTTTCCCTCTTCAAAGCAAAGACAACCATTGAAGAACACACCAAAAATGTCGCAATCAAAGAGTCCTCTTTGACTATTCCAACTCTTCCCCTCTATCCAACAATATAAGGGAAGACTATTTTCTTGCCATCATTGCAAAATCTTGTGAAGTTGCCAAGGGTTTTGTTGTTGATAGTGAGGGAGAATCTATGCTCTTGTGAATGGGCAAGCGCATTCCTTAGGTCAATTTCACACCACGATTCACTCAATCCCACTACAGTATTCTTATACTTGTAACAAGGAGATAAACATTGAGAAGGACTAGCCTTATGTGGATGTTCTACCTAGAATGGCTGAGTCGGACAATGTTGACTAGGTATACGTAGCAACAACCATAAAACCTTGGCAAATAGAGGAACAAGTTGGGTAATACATAAGGGGGACGAAGTGCCACAATTGGCACCAGTAAACGTGTTAAGTGCAATGCATATACTCTTTGATGACATCAAAGCTGAAGACTTGAATGACATCCAAATTGGTAGTGTCTCAAAAGATTGTGGTCAATATGGCTCAAAGATTGAATCACCATCAGAAATTGACTACAAGCTTGAAAAGGAGTCTAAATCGCATATAAGCTCAAGTTTGGAAATGAAACTTTTGGGGCCTAGTACAACATCCTCTGAAAATTTATCCTGGAGTGAAGAGGACAAGGATGAGGAAAAATCTAGTGAATCTACGTCAAAAGCAACCCAAAAGAAAATTAGACAAGAGAACTAAGAGATATAAAAGGTGACGATATCGAGAAAATGTACAAGCTAGAATAAAATAAAAAGAGATCCACTGCAAATGGCTCAATTGTGTAGGGGCATTTGATGCTCATTGAAAGTTGGTAGACAATTGGGGTGAAAACCAACACACTATCATGTGGTGCAATCCTTGACCCTTTCACATTGCACAATTAGACAATGCATGCAAACACAATTCGTCAACTTGGGTTAATACATGGTGGATGAGCCTCAACACTAAAGGGCACGGGGTCTTTAATGAAGACCCCGTGATGGAATCCACAGTGGCAAGCTGAATTCATGAGGTGCAAGGTAAACTCGATCGTCCAATTTTAAAGGGACGTGTCTGAGTTTAGTTTTTGTGTCCTAGTTTACTTCTTCCTGTGTGGGTTTACTTTCTATAGGTTTTTGTTTGGGCATTGGGAACACCAAAAGGCACGCATCCGCATGGTTAGGACATTGCATTTCCACAACTCAGGTGTCAGACTCAAATCCCAACAACCGCCAACACGTACACCTTTTGCTAGACGTGCAACTTCCTCGAGATTCATGCACTCACTTTGCCGTCGTAGATCCCATCACGAGGTCTTCATTAAAGACCCCGTGCCCTTGAGTGTTGAGAGTGGACAAGTACAATAAAACATAGTACAAAGTCAATATGTGATAGAAAACATGAGCGTGTATGGAGCTACAATGGACACGATTATCTAAAGATTGCTTAAATTAACAACAATGTTGGATTAAATGGGCTCCTTGCATGTGATAAAAGACCCTTTTTTTTTAATGAGGTGAATTTATATTTATATCTAGGGTTAGATAAACTATCTCTAACTCTAATCTAGGTAGAAAATCTATCTTGGATAGCGATATCAACTATACATAGTGCTTGAAAAGAACTTTTTCCCAAAAACTGCCTACATATGAGAAAATTTAGAGATAAAATTGAGTAACCTTGAAGTGTTTTGCACAAAATCTCTCTAAATTTTGTAGGTTTTCTCACTTGAACTCAAAATTTAGAGCTAAATCTCAATATTTGTATTTGGGATTACACTAAACCTAGGTTTTTTTTTTAGCATTGCTCGTGAGTATGCCTCTTCACCATGTGTGTTGCCACCATGGCTACCACACCTCAAATTTGAAAAGTTGTCCTAATTTTAATTCAGAAGGCTTTATAAGCATATCTATTTTCTTATACATTGGAAGGTCAATTTAGCAGTCATAAAAGAAATTTCACTATTGTTTTGAAGGGTAATATTTTTTTAGGCCTTCCCTTGAAGGGAAAAATACTAAGAGTGTCTCCACACGGTGGGTTTCAATGCCCGTACTCTCCAAGTATAAAATGTGCATAAGAGAGTGAAGGAGACAAGAATGAGTTCACAAACTTTTGCAAATAAGAAAATAGATTGCATAATTTTGCGAAGTTTAGGCATTTCCATAGTCGTGTAATAGTAACTCAACATTTTTTACCTTTTTATAGGTGAGAATGTGATAGCAAAAAAAAAAAATCAAGGTGACTTTACCATCTCACTGTGTGAAAACCTTGAAAACCCCTCTTTATTGGTTAGTGTGAATCATTGTAGGCTAGATGGAGTGTGCACCATGTGGTTAGATCCCAACCTTAGGATGGTCAACTCTCAATAAAAATGGAGGATACTTCGAGTGCTTTTGTCAAGGAAATAACTCTCCTATGGTGTGCACATCTATTGTTGATGGTGGCAGCGTTAGGGCTAAAGAGGAGCACAAAAAGGTTGTGTAAGAAAGTGATTAAGTTTTAATTTAGCAAAGGTCTTGTGGTCAAAACGACTCCAAATACAGTTGTTCATATTAGAATGAGTAGTATCAAATGCATTTAAACCATATCCCTAATTATATCTTTATGAATAAAGTAAGATTCACTTTCCTTGTAATTTGTGTCAAACTTATTTGGTCTTTGAATATCAATTCTCCCTTATCTCTCTTCTTCCTCTTGTAGCTTTCTTCAACTTCTTTATTTTTCTTCTTTGGAGTTTTTCTCTTTCTCCGAATCGCATCACCATTGATATTACTTAGACCTTCATCAATACTTTGTATTATCTTTCTCAAAGATACACCGTATTGTCTTCTCATCTCTATGCAACTCACACCTTGAAGCATAAATTCCATATGAATATCAAACTAAGTCAAGAGTATGCAACTATAAGACATGTAAGAAAAAGAGCTCTCAGAGATACAAAAGAAGCTAATAGACTTTGCGACGAAGGAAAGTAACACATTGACCTTTGGATAGATGGAAGCATTTATCCAAAAGATCCATTGATGAAAAGGTGCCCATCATTTCATTCTATATACGATTTGATTGGATTTTTTGGGGATGGAGGTCAAGGTTTACTAGGTTATTGTTCTAGTCTCACTCAGGTACAAAATCAACATCTCCCAAACATCTCTCATCTTCAGCATACACAATGGGTCAATGAATCAAGACTAAACGAACTTAAAGCAGAAGTAGTAAAACTTACATAATTATATAAAAATTTGAAGACTCTTAAAGAAACACCCATTGGATTGAGAGTAAGAATAAAACAATTGAAACAAATTTATAGTTTAACAGAGTCTTTTGGACAAAGAAAAAAAAGAATGGAACTAGCTAGGGATTATGTCACTAGCATTTTAGGCCTTGACATGTCAAATGTTGAAGAAAGAGTGACATTTCTAAATGAGATGATGAATAAATCACTTATCTTAGAGCTTCTCAAACTACCAAAATAGAGCCATTTCAAGCATTTGGTTTAGAATTTAATATATAATAATTTTAGAGCCTTTGGACTTCCTAAACCTCACAATGTTGGGAAAGTGAGGTTTTTATTGAATGAAGAGATACCCAACAATTTGGTGAATATTACCACATTCAAGGAACAATTTCATATGAGAAAGAAATAAAAAAATGTGTGTTTGAATACAATGATTTTAGTAATGTTTGGATTGATATTAGAAGAGTTCAAATTGCTATGGTAAAATATTATAGAATCGATGAAAATGAATGTGGAGGAAAACTCACATTTATAATGAAGCTTGACGAGGCTCATATTATAAAAAAACACAAAATAGAGAGGATTAGCCCCGATCAATAGATCCTTGGAAGATAGCCGAGGGAAGAGAGATACGCCAGACTACAAAGCATAATAAAAATTGGAGCAATGGTGGATTGGATTGGCGTAAGTACCACATGAAATTCATGACACATTGAAGTGACTTTTCTCTCATACAAAAATTCCTAATGTTGTGGAACGCCATAATGCTGGTGAACGTCTTCTTGTTGATTCTATTGGCGTATTTTCTGTTGAATGGCATCTAAGAGCATACCTAAAAGCGCTTAAATGCATGTTCGGCATATCTGAAGGTGCCAATGTAACACACCCATGTCTTTGTTGTATGGCAAGCATGGGAATAGAAAGGTGGATGGCTACAAATGAAGTTGGAAAACCACCCTCTAGAAATAATGCTGATTTATCTTGTTGTCCTTCTTCTTCCATGATTTGGGATCCCGTTCTTTCAATAGAGCTTGAAAATGTACATACTTGTACATTGCATATATAAATCAAAATTTTGGATTATTTAGATTATACATATGTATTAAATCCAACAACACTTGCAGATGAAAGCATAAATTTAATGAAGCTTTGCTTTCAAAGATGGGTTTTCATGGTGTTCATGTCCAACTGAAAAAGGATCCCAAAACTTTCCAAAGGAACATGTAATGTTCTCCAGGATGTTTCAATGGGCGGCGCAAATGTGAGGAGATTTTTGAGCAACCATGATGGTAAACAACTTAATGCAGTATGGGGTTGCTGGAAGGATCTTTGTCTAATTACTACTAGTGTTAAGAGTAAACCACATGTAGTCAACAAGAGAATGGAAGTATGAAAGGGACTTGATGAATTCTTACATATTTTAATACAGCAAGTTAGTACAACCACATACGCATAATACTTCAAGAGGAAAATACAAAATTTGATAAAAACAATTAAAGAAACTTGGGAAGCAAAAAGACATCACTTACTACTTGGTAAGCTTTCAAAATCGCTTCTTTAAGGTTATAATAAACAATTTGAATTCTTAAATTTACACTTAATCACATAATCACTCATATTAGTATAGCTTAGCTTAGTAATTAGAATGGTAGAGGCGATGAGCATGCATTGAAGCTTGGCTCTTGGTTGGATTTGCATCACAAAGCCAAGAGTTGTTGGTGTAGGCCTCCCTTCTCACAAGCTTGGAGTAGGTGATAACCTTTCCATTAAAGCTTGAGAAGGAGAGAGAGTCTTCTTTACTTCACATGTGAGCTATACTTCACATGTGAGCTAGTGTGAGTGTGTAGGTGATAATGCCTTTGAAAAATCAGCCCCCTCTCTCTCTTGGTCGACCCCTCTTGCTATTTGCTCTTGCTAGCATCCTATTGGACCTCCCCAGGCTTAGCCAATGGTAACTAAGCAGTATAAGTGATAGCCTTCTGCCATGTGTCCCCCTTTCTCCTTTTGTGAGAGCTTTAGGTAATTTAATAATTCAACTAAACTCTCATTGGACCCCTTTGCCTCCTGGCCAATAGGAATCAGGCAAGCCATTGGGTTGTTGAATGCTCATTGGTCCCCTTGGGAGACTGTCCAATAGTCTTCTAGAGAGCTTAATTCTTATTGGTTCTTTTATTAAGTGTTTTTAAATTAATTAAACTAGATTTACTCTAGCCTAATTCTCATTGGTCCACCTCCAAGGCCATCCAATAGGAATTGGGTACACCTTGTGGGCATCTGGACTAGGGAGCTGACATGTGTCCCTCATTCCCTTTGTGTGAAGGGAGCTCGTGTGTGTGTGTGTGTGTGTGTGTGTGTGTGTGTGTGTGTGTGTGTGTGTGTGTGTGTGTGTGTGTGTGTGTGTGTTTCTCTCTCATCCCCTAGTTCCTATGTAGGGATTGCTAAAGACTTTTGGGACACACACAAAGCATTCAATTTCCCCATTGTTTGACCTTTGGACACAACCTTTGAATTTTGGAACCTTAGCATTTTGGAAGTCTTAATGGGCTGAACCTTAGGGTCTTTTAAGCCCATTGTTGCACATGGCTCTTTTAGAGATGGCCCCCCCTTTGGATCCTAATTTTCCCTCCTTTGGATCCCTATTGTGGCCGGTCTGCTAGCTTAACCAATATTCTAGCTTTTTCTCCCCTGGCACTTCCCCATATTAAATGATCAGTTTAACATGAGAAAATCATTCAGGAGAATTAGATATTGATTATTATGACATTACCTTTCTCTTGAAATCATAGTCGTCCTCGACTATGGGATAGAGAAGATAAAGCATATTCATTAGTCCTTTTCTTAGCGGGTAGAGGATCCCTATGTTACCCTACGACATCATTCCACAATGGATGACTAGTCCATTTGGCACTTGAGAGCTTGAGACTGCCGCAAGCATGTCTGCACATTAGTCCTATCATCTTCCATAGTAGAGTGACAAGCTCTACTTGGTGTTCGGGAGACGTCGTCTCCGCAAACTTGATCTAAGCATGCATACTACTTCATTTTTGTGCACAATAAAGAAAAAGAGAGTCTTATAAGACAAAAATTTTGTTCATTTTTAACATTTGTACATTTGCTTACTCTTGGGAAGCATTGTAAGCATTGACAAGGTTTAGGTTATCCTTTAATTGTATGCCTTGCATCCATCTAGCATCTTCAAAAGGATAATTCTTAAACTTAATAAGATATCGTCGGATAGTCTTACCGCCTCTTAGTACCTTGTCTTCATGTCGGAGAATAGACTCGGGCTGCAGCACCTCTTCTTGGTCCTCGATCTCCGGTTGGTCTTCAATAGTTGGTTCTTGAGGTGGCTCTCCTTTGTAAGGCTTTAGTAGGCTCACATGGAAAGCATTTTGAATGAGCCAATGGTTGGGCAACTTGAGTTGATAGGCCATCTCATTGATTGGCCTAAGAATTTGGAAGGGACCATAGTACCTTTTTGCTAACTTAGCATAGTACTTTTGGTGTCCCGTAGGATTCTTGCCCGTCGTGTGCCTTAATCATGCCTTGGGAAATATGAGTAAGACCCAATCATTTTCTTTAAAGGCTTGGGCTCTTCTGTGCTTGTCAGCAGCAGCCTTTTGCCTTTTCTATGAGATAGAGATAGCATCCTTAATCTTTTGAAAAGATTCTTGTAGGTCTCGGCTATACTCATCTACAACGAAGATCTTCCCGTGTACCTTAAGTAGCAAGGGACTTTTTGATCTTCCCTCAATTACCTCAAAAGATGCTTTTTCCGTGGAAATATGTACAGTGTTATTGTAGGCATACTCCACCAAGGGTAAGTACTTCTCCCATTGGGATCTTTGATCTACTTCCGTTACATAGGCTTTTAGTAGATCGAGAATTGTTAGGTTAGCTATTTCACTTTGGCCATCCGTTTGCGGGCGATAGTCCGAAGAGAAGTTTAGCCTTGTCCCTAAATTCTCAAAGAGACCCTTCCAGAAATTACTGGTCATTCTAGGATCTCTATCCGACACTATAGACATTGGCAAGCCATGGTACTTGAAGATTTGTGAAATGAAGAGGGTTGCCATTTGATGGGCTTTGATAGTCTTTTTGACAGGTATAAAATGAGCTTGTTTACTGAACTTGTCTACTATCGTCCATATTCCCGTATTCCCATGGATAGACTTAGGCAATCCAAAGATAAAATCCATGGATATGCTCTCCCATGGTGAATTAGGGTTGGCAAAGTTTGAAGCAATCCAAGTTGCTTCCCTCTATCAAACTTCGTCTTTTGGCATACCACACATTTAGAAACATACTCTTGTATGTTTGCTTTCATGGTAGGCCAATAGAAATATATTTCAATCCCCTTTAGGGTAGACTGAATCCCTCTATGCCCTGCAGAAGGAGGAGCATGAGATTCATACATTACTTTCTCATGTAGTGAGCTAGTAACACATAGTCTATTGCCATAGAGAAGATAACCATCTTGTAAAGTAAATGGTTCCTCTTTCTTCCCTAGTGCAAGGGCTGAAATCACATCTCTAAAATCGGGATCAATAGCATACTCATCTATCATAGAAGATAGATCATTGTGAGTGCTATGGAAACCGCATCCACTATCAACCGTCTTGAGAGTGCATCGGCTACTTGATTACGCTTGCCAGCAATGTAAGCAATATGAAAATGAAATTGCAAAAGAAAATTTTCCCACCTCATTTTGTTTGTCAGAGAGCTTGGTCTGCGTCATGAAGTACTTAAGACTTTGGTGATCCGTTCGCA
The DNA here is from genome assembly GCF_014529385.1 of Adiantum capillus-veneris. Classification (NCBI taxonomy): domain Eukaryota; kingdom Viridiplantae; phylum Streptophyta; class Polypodiopsida; order Polypodiales; family Pteridaceae; genus Adiantum; species Adiantum capillus-veneris. Next base: position 133,667,589 of record NC_140952.1, read on the forward strand.
GAATGAAAGGAGTCCCCAATAAATAGTGCTTCCATGAGTCTAAGGCATGTAGGACTGCAAGGAGTTCCTTTTCATATATGCCTAGAGCTTGCTCAACAGGGTCGAGCCTTCGACTTTCATAGCCTATGGTGTGCCCTTCTTGAAGCAAAATAGCTCCAAGGCAATCACCACAAGCGTCACATTGGACCTCAAATGGCTTTGAGAGATCCGGTAGTGTAAGCACAGGTTGAGAGGTATGCTTTTCGAAAGCATTGTTCTCCTTGGCAGACCATGTGTACCTAACGTTTTTCCTTGTTAGGTCATGTAATGGCCCTACTATTAGTGAGAACTTTTCTATGAAGCGTCTATAGTATGCACACATACCTATGAAGCTTCTTAACGCATGAAGATTCCTTGGTTTAGTACATCCTTTTATTACCTCTAACTTTGATGGATCCATTTGGATGCCATCTTGAGAGATAATGTGACCTAAATACTGAATCTCTTGTAAGAAAAAATCACTTTTCTTTCGATTAACATAAAGTTTATTCTCTCTTAGAACTTGAATATTACCTGAAGGTGTCGCTTGTGTTCGTCTAATGAATTAGAGTAGATGATGATATCATCAAAGAACACTCCAGTAAACGTTCGGTCATGCTTGAATAGATTCTCCATCAAGCGGTTGAATGTGGCTCGTGCATTGGTCAATCCAAAAGGCATGACAATGTATTCATAAAGACAAAACGTAGTGCAAAATGCGGTCTTTACAATGTCTTGATCAACTATCCTTATTTGATGATAGCCACTCTTTAGGTCAATCCTACTGAAGTAGGCGGACCCTTGTAGCTTATCAAATAGGTCTTCTACCCGTGGAACAGGAAACCTATTCTTGATAGTGATCCTATTTAGTGCTCTATAGTCGACACACATACGATATGTGCCGTCTTTCTTTTGCACTAGTAGCACAAGAGAACAAAATAGAGATGAGCTAGGCCTAACCATGCCCTTCTCAACTAACTCATGCACTTGCCGCATAATCTCCTCTTGTTGAGCTTGAGAAACTCTATAAGGAGGTTTGTTAGGTTGTGAACTTCTTGGAAGAACCTCAATTGCATGGTCATCATTGCCTCGTTTAGGAGGTAGCTCACAAGGGATGTCGTCAATAAAGACATCTTGAAACCCCTTGAGAAAATTGTATAACTCTAATTCCTTTTGATTGTGTATATTTTCTTTTGCTAGAACATTAGGTTCATTTTGAGAATCTTTAACAAAAATCATGTACACGGAAATAGAGCTACTTGTTGAAATCTTGTGTATGTACAATGGGTATAGTGTTACCCATTTCTTTAGCATCTATATACATATCTTTTTCCCTGAACTTAAAGGAGATTCTCCTTTCAGGGAATTTAACATTGGTAGCCATGGGATCAAACCATGGTGCCCCTAGGATTACATGCTCATGCTTGAGAGGAGAGATAAAGAAGTCCTCTTTGTCCACATAGCTTTGAACATGGAGCCTCAATTTCCACATTAAGGGAGTGACTGAAGCTTCTTGCCCCTTGAAAGCACCGTCTACGGGTAGGACCTCTCCCATCTAGTAGGTTTGTGTGCCTAGCTTGGTGGCCAACTCTATAGATATTAAATTATGACTAGAACCGGGGTCAAAGACAATAAATGCATCATGTTCTCTTACCTTTTCCCAAGCATGGCATAGATAAGATCCTTTGTGGTGAGTTTCCTCCTCTTGGATTTCGACCAAGGTAGCTCTAGGAGGATCATGGCGGTTATTCTTTTGGGGACAAGCGCGATACGCATGCCCTTGTTCGCCGCACTTGAAACATTGGTTATCCTTGGGATAACGCTAAAGCCCTTCAGGAGAGAGTTTATTTTTGCCTTTATAAACTCCCTTCTCTTTAGCTTTGTTGGAGTTGCCCTTAGGAAACTTTTGGACATTGTCCTTCCTCTTAGGCTCATTGGAACCCTTGTTTTTAGGGGGCTTGGAATTCCTCTTAGCCCCTGTTTGGAAATTGATTCGAGAGGCCACCATAGTATGATGTATTACGGCCGATATGGCGCGTGGCCTTTGGGAGTTGACATACTCCACCATTTCTTCGGTTAAGCCCGCACAAAATTGTTGCGTTTGCTCTCCAAATTCCAACTTTTTGAAGACAGTGGCTGTGAGTTGTAGGTCCCAAAACTTGTCTACATATTTGTGGATGGATTCATAGGTAGAGAGCTTTAAGCTTCGCCATTCGGTGAGTACTTTGTCTTTGGCATTGGTGGCCAAAAACTGCTTCATAATGGAAGCTCGTAAAGCTTTCCATGTTCGTGGAGCTTCAACGTTGGCCCGTAGGCTAGACCACCATTGCCTGGAGGACTTTTGAAAGTGCATAGCTACATGGTGTAGCTTAGAGGACTCCGTGAAGCCCTCATCTCCGAACGCTGCATCAAATTGTTAGATAAAGGCCAAGACTTTGTCCGTAGCACCAAAAGATCCATCATAGGTAAGGAAAGAGATGCTCTTCCCTCCCTCTTTGAATTTCTTGAGCTTGGACGACCTCTTCCACGCGGCATAGGATTTCCTATGGCCTCTTGTTTTTTATGGTTCAAAGGTTGCACCATCACTTTCTTCAGAAGATGAAGAATGTGAGGAAGATGGAGAAGAGGGTGACCTCTTTCTCGCCTTTTTCTTGCCTTGATCCTTGTTGTCTTGACCGTCACTTTCATAAGAGGAAGAGGATGGAGAAGATGGAGAAGAGGGTGTTCTCTTTCTCGCCTTTCTCTTCTCTTGCTTTTTGTCATCCCTCTTTAAAGTATGGTGTGGAGAAGTATGCGATGGTCTTCTCCGTTTTGGAGGTGATGGAGAGCGTTTAGCCCGCCGTCTTCGTGGAGCCATCTCCGTCGAGGTGGCGGGAGACTCACTTCTTTCTCGTTCCTTCGGTGGAGGCTCTTGAATCTCCTTTGAGAAGGAGATGCGTCATCAAGGAGCAAATTTCTGAGCCCTTCATAGGGATCCTCTTCTTCTTTTCGAATCGGAGAGAGACCTCTTTTGGAAGTCTGGCAAGGAGGCTTCCTAGGTGTTCTCTCGTCATGGTGGGGAGCTTGGAGAATCCCATGAGCACAAAGCTGCCGTTGCACTTCACTTTGGAGGGATGGATTGCCCATGGCTTGTTGAAGCCTAGAAACAAGATAGTTAACAAGCATCGGGGCATCATTAGTAGGTTGCTCATTAGCAAAATCAAAGATATCAACATTAATTTCACTCTCTTTACTATTGTCAACCATTCTAACAACTTTTAAGTGTAAACTTTTTAGGTGTACTTTGGCAGTTCAAGCCCTAGTTGCTACTCCTCTTTACCCCTTTAGAAAAAGCACTCAAGCTACTATACCCGTCGCTCGAATACCATTAATTGCAAGGAATAGAAGAGAGGGTCGTTCAACACCAAAACAACACCGGCTCCTTTCAAGATTCTAATAGGTCAATAGTGGTTAAGCCGTAGGCACAAGCCCCGTAGGACTCCACTATTAAGACCATAGCTCTCGACGGTGATGCCCAGTTAACTGCACAAAGGCAAGCGCAATGCAAGGCTGAAAATTCCCTATTCTACTTACTCACATGCAATTAATAGTACCAACCATTTATAGCTAGCTTGAGGACCTTCCTTTCTAGAAGAGCCTTTGTCTGAATTTTTCCTTTTTCCTTCTTCTCTTCCAAAAAAGTTATCCTCATCAAGATGCTCAATCTGCAAAAAGAATAAACAAACTAAATTGCATCCAAAAAGTAAATCAATTCATGAAATGGATGTTTCGACGAAAAAATTTTACCTTTCGTAATTCATTATCTTCAAGAACTGCACTTTTTAGCAAACTACACTATCCAAATCTTTTCTTGATATCATCCGTACTTACCTTGAATTTCAAATCAAAATTTCTTCTAAAAGAGTCCACCCCCAACTCCTTGAGCTTGGCTTCGAAATCCTCATCTTTGAGGGTGGGTTCTTCCTCTTCAATTCTTCTTAAACGTAAAGAAAAATCATTTGAAGCCTCAAAGAAACAATCACCCATAGTTTGTAAATCAAGACCCAAGAACTCTTCTTACTCAAGTGATAGAGTCTTGGAATTGTAAGTAGACATGGTTTTAATCAAGCATGCACCATTTTATCCTCCCTCATGAAAGGATGTCATAAGATCATCTCATATGACATAGGATGCTTGGAGAAATCCATAACGATGAAGATATGCGTTACCTTGTGTCCAAGGACTTTGATCTTGGTATATTTCAGCATTCCAATATGTTTTGCAATAGCGCCATCGACTATTTTTACCACTATACTACCTTTTTAGATAATTGAAAGAATCCTATTTTCCAAATGCCCAATTGGCATGTTAGGCCTGTGTTATTCGAGTATTTTGAAGCTCAATTTGCCCTTTATTTAGATAAATTGCCATGATTCTAGCATCCAGATTATTGAGTATTATTGAGTCTTAATTGATCCTTTCGCATAATCTCGTTTGCGATATGGTTTACATAAGTACCCCGTTTTTCATAATCATAGCCAATAATTGGTATCAAGGCCTTGTATTCTTGCCAACTAGGGCCACACAATCCTAACATGGATGTTCCTTATTGTAATCATATCCACATTAGAAGTCCCTTAAGGGCATTGGCATTCACATTGTCCATGCTTGACCTTCAAAAGACCAACCTCTTTGCCAATCTACTCATGCAGGTGTATCATTGTAGTTGTGGTTGAAAAGAAGTCTCAGTGTAGTTGCTCACTTTGTGTGTGTGTGTGTGTGTGTGTGTGTGTTGCATTGTAGCTAGCATGTGTGTCTTTTCAAGTGGGTCTAGGTGGTGCACTCGGAACTTTGCAAATTTTCTTAGGGTTGGAAACACTCATTGTCCTAGAAGCCAACCTCAACGCTAAAGGGCACGAGGTCTTTAATGAAGCCCCGATTGAATCCATGGCAACAAAGTGAGGGCGCGAGATGCGAGGTAAACCCAATTGTCCAATTTTAAAGGAGTGTGTTCAAGTTTCCTTTTTTGTCCTAGTTTAAGTTTGCCTACAAAGATTTGCTTCTTTTTTTGTCCTAGCTTACATCTATCTGCCTGCAAAGATTTGCTTTATAGGTTTTTGTTTAGGCATTGGGGACACCAAAAGGAACACGCCCAGGTGATTAGAGCATTGGGCTACCGTAGTGCAAGATTAGGGTTCAAATCCCCGAGGTGCCAACCATGTGGACATTTTGTTTGACATCCAATCTTCTCGATATTCTCCACCATCAATCCCATCTTGGGGGCTTCATTTAAGACCCAGTGCCCAATGAAGCCCCCCATGCCCGACCACTAAACCATGCCAACCACATATCTCTGTTAGATCTCCACCCAATTTCATCTCCAGACAGAGCCACGTAGGCTGTGCCAAGTGGAACCCTTGTGCTAAAGCTCTCTCTCTCTCTCTCTCTCTCTCTCTCTCTCTCTCTCTCTCAGTTGTACTAATAAAACAACTTTTAAATTAAACTCGACCAACTTCAGCAAATGATTCGGTAGAACTAGATATGCTTCACCTTTAAGGAAAGTGCAAGGTATAGACCCATGGTAGCCACCCACAAGACAATATAACCATCAGCTCCATCATATTGACTAAATACCACAACATCCCCACTAACATAATCAGTGCCCCATAGTGGGTGTAGAACTAGGTACTCACAAATGCTCTCAAACACAGTACACACCACACACACACACACACACACACATACATGAGCATTCATCAACACGAAGTTCAGCAAGTACTGAGTTTCTGTCAAGACTCCGGAGATCAAGGGCAGACTACTTTAGCCTCAAGAGTTCACAGTATCATTCTCCCCAAGATCCCAACAAGAATGCTGTGTTATAACTTCCATGCTCTCCAGAACGCTGAAAGTTTCCAGTTTCAAGCCTAAAACAACTTTTGATGTAGAATGGGACTACTACTTAATGGGGACCTTACTGGAACAGCGCTCTTCAATCATCTGATGCAATCTCCAACCAGTAGAATGGCACCAGTATGGTAGTCTCGGGCACAAAGGGCTACTTAAACCCCTGCTAAACATTGCCAAGAAGGGCACGCTTTTAGATCCCCAAGCTCCCTCACAAAATAGCAAAGAGCAACTTAAATTTAATTGCATTGGGCCTAGCAGACAACTTGTCCATTGCTGCTCAAACTGATACAATCAACTCCCCATTTGTATTAAGGCCAAGACCATAAACCACCTCACAAGGAGCTACAGACCTCTTCGATGAGGTGACAAAGCTGTCATTTTCCCAAAAAGATTAAGGGTAGTTTCAAAACTTCAATTCCCTGCGACAGGCCTAGATTGCCATTCATCTTAAGCCACACCTTTTGACACAATGCTTTCAGAGTTCAACATTTTACCAAGCAATGTACAGGGCAACTTGTAGACAACCCAATGCAAGGGCACAGGCAGCAAACAAGTTTCTGGTAGAAGACATTACGTTCGATTGCAACCAGCGTTTCAGCTCTATGTCAGCCATATATGTCCTGAGCCACTTCTGCAGAGTAGAACCTGATTGATTATCAAGAATTTTAGACAGTCAGAGAAATAACATGAAAGTATGCAGCACTAAAAGAAACCAAAACCACACAATCACACTGCATAATTTTCCATACTGATATGGATCCATCCACATGCATTGCCAAACCGAACCAAGCTTGTCTGCAACTCAACGAGAGAGAATGAATTACAAGTCCCAAAAGGGAGAACTTCATTTCAGTGAACACCAAAAAACCTCGCCCACCAGGAAGTAAATAATGTCCACAAAAACCATGGAGCAAAGACTTTTCCCTTGCAAAAATGGACATACAACAAGGACATATCCATAATTTACAGGATCTCTTCCCAGAACACCAGATAGCTTGTCACATTTATAAGCAGCTGCAGTAAAGTTCAATCCAGCTCTGTCTCTCAAGGCATAATACATACTCTCTTTGCAGTTAGTGTAGGGAAGCCCACTCTAAAGGCCTGAATGACTTGGGCTACAGCAACAACCACCACCCATCTGACATTTGAGCAAGCGCCTGTCTCAAGAACTCCGAAATAGAGAAGCATCACCTCCAAAAGCATTAATGACCCCAATCAAAGACACAGACTCAGTAAGCTGGTATCAACTAGGCTTAGGAAATCTTCGTAATAAATTTCCTGCAGCAAGCAACAGCCTACTCTTGCCCAAGAACACCCTATTGCGAGTGTTCAAAGGATCGTGTCCAGGGCTGTCACTAAGGTCTTCGTCTTCGTGCCTTACCTCAACAGGGATATCCAATGATGCAGTAACAGACGGCCGGCTCAAATGAAACAGCAATGCAGAAACCATGGTTACATCTTTGCATCTCTTCACCTTCACTTTGGTAAGGCTTGGGCACCCCTTTACCAGCCCCTCTATGCCAACATCAGAAATGGGGCAGTTCTTTATGCAAAGCTTCTTCAAAGATATGCACCTTTCTGCTATGCACGAAAGTTCGGTGTCTCCAACTGCTTCAGTACTGCACAATGCCATCCTCTCCAGGACTGTGCAGTTTGACGCTATAACATCCAAGCTTGACTTTGTCACAGATACACCTATAAGAACAAGCTCTTGCAATTTTGTGCAGTAATTTCCCAATACAAGCAAGCCCTCATCTCCCACCGGATGAATCGACCTATCATCTATGTACAACTTCTTGAGACCCCGGCATCCATTTGCAATTGCTGCAATCCCAGTGTTTGAGCATTCCCACACCTTGGACACATGAAGAACTTCAAGCTTTGAACAGTTTGCAATCGCTGTCAAGGCCACACCACTGATCTTGAGGAAATCTATGTGCAATTCAACCAACTCTGAGAGATTCTCGCATATCAGTGTGAAAAATGAATCCCACATGTCTGGGTTCCGAGCTAGAACAAGAGTTCGCAACTGCTTGGATCCTGATATCAGTGTTCCAAAAACATCCGTGCATGTTACTTCCTTAAGGCATAGGCGTCGGAGACGGCTTGCCCCTGGCAGTATTGGCTGTGGCTCATCTGATGACCTCCGGAGCCTTTTGACAGAGAGATCTTCCAGTTTCGGACAATTTTCAAGGAGAGGATTGAGTCCCTTGGAGGAGAATCCACATGAGCCACATGAGAACTTCTTCAATGAGTGCCCACGGACCTCAGCAAATGCAGCAAGACCATCATCAGATATGGCTTTGCAACATTTGAGCTTCAGTCTAGAAAGATTGGTACAATGCTTGCCGATCAGGACAAGAGCCCTGCTATCTATGCTGACTTCTTTTCTGCTACATCGAAGAGACAAGTAAGTAACGAAGGTATACCGTGATAAAATGAGAGACAAATGGGGTTCGATGGCGGCCTCAGCATGAAGAGCCAGGCGATCACGGGAGGTAGATTCCACAAAATGCCATCGCTTACAAACGAGAGAGCATCTGTGTCTATCAGCCGTTGAAAGTTTGTGCAAGATCGAAGCCAAGCATTCATCTAGTAGATGAAGAGTCAGATCTTGCTCCGAAGAAGGGACCTCTGCATCTCGGGTGTTGAAGATCGCTCTCTGGGTAGAAGAAAGTAAGGGAGGAGCAGATGGAGAGTGAGCAGAAGACGTTGTCTGCCCCATAGCTAACTTTGGCAGATCTGCACGCTCAGGGAGAGATTTCAGGCCTAAGCAGGAGTCCTAGGAAAGACTGAACCCTTAACCTAACCCTTACCCTAGGAGCGCGCCAATCTGAGACTGTTAAGAAGATGATGAGCACGTTGCCTTTTCCGAGTCTGCAAGACTTCGTCGTATGCGGGCAATTTTTAAACACAGAGCTCTATCAGAGACTCCAGATCCAGAGTCTGATTCCTGAGTCCAGAGTCCAGACCATGGTGGTGGCTATGATTTTTTCAAAGTATTCGGCTACCCTTTAGACCGGGACTTTTGTATTTTTTTACTGATATAACCCGTTTCAAATAATATCATTCGCACTACGTAGTTAGTGGCTTTTCCCTCAGGAGAATCTTATGGAGATTCTTTCTCAGCAACCTCCAAGGACCTCTCACCAGATTCGAACTCTCACTTGAAAGAATTGCCACGGCTGCGATGATATAAGCCAACTAGCCAACAACACCCACACATGATGATGTTGTTGAACTCTGCATATTAAAAGAAAGGCTCCAGACTCCGTGCACATCGACCTTCCTTGCACTGCACGAAGGTCTGCCGAAAACGATGTTGTCATCCTCAATACCCTCTCTGCTCTGAAAACCCTAGCATAGTACCTCTCATCAGCTTTCAGTTAACCCTCTCTCTGACGTCCACTCTCACATACCCTCGTCACGATCTCGTTAGATTCTGGCTAAGGATACTTTTTTTGAAATGTGTAAGACATATTCGCTTGAATATATGGTTTCTATGTGACATCCCCATTGAGCTTCCGATGTGATGCCTTGGATTAGGATCTACTTCAGCAACTAGTCTTGCTTGGTAGGCCTTGGTATAGAAGTTAATGGTAAATTTCTATTGTAGTTGATGTGTGAATAGGATACTATGGAAAGAAAAATGCTAGTAACAGGGGCTCACCTATTCACAGACCCTCTTTTCAGAAATCTAACCAAGAAAGCACTGGGTAAGCTCAAAAAGGATGTCGATCTCAACAAACACAATGCGTGGGACCTATTTGCTCAGAGCATTCAAAAAGCAATCAAAACCTCGGTCCCTCGGATCAAAAAAGCCAGGGAGGCACACCTCCTACATCTTACAGCTGAGGTGCAGTTGCTGACCTCCATAAAAGGCAATGGGCTTGCTACTGAGGATGAGCACAAGCGATGGCTCGAAGCCAGGTTTTGCTTGTCCACAAAGTGATGAAAGAGCTTAACAATGTAGTGATGCCAATCTGTGAATCGGAGTTTGACTGGAATGCTTGGAAATGGCCTGAAAACAGTCTATTATGGAAACCCCATTCTAAAGGCATATATCACACAATGATGCACAAGAAGAACTGGTCTACCCCCCTTAACAAGTTATGGAAAAAACAATGGCCGGAGCAAGTAATGGAGAACATTTGGAAGCCAAAGGTTCCGCAACACATGAAGGTATTTCGTGGAAAGTAATTTGGGGTGCTCTACCGACGGGGGTGAAGATTCAGGAGAGAGGGATCGGGACAAATCGATGCTTGGGGTGCAGGTTGGCTAGCGAAGATCTAGCCCACCTATTCATGGAATGCCCAGCTATCAGAGGCCTCGCAGGGAAAATATGCAAGTGGGTCCAAAGGACATGGAAAATTGGTTTTCTCAAGACTAATTTATTCCTTGGAGGTAAGAATTTCCGAATTCATGCCCTCCTCATCGGCACCCAAATTGTTAGGTACTTCTTCTTACATAATGTATGGCAGACAAAGAACCACCGTGTGTTTGAAGGAGATCCTGAGGTGGCAAGCTTCGAAGAAATTATACAAAAAAGCAAAGTACTAATATGGACGCTCGGGCACAAGCAAACCTCGGATGATTGGCTTAGGATTACCGATGCCTTTTGTACCAAGGATAAGGGGGTGGACCGTTAGGGGTGGCTCCCCAATTAGCCGATGTAACTATGGTCTCTCGATGATGTCATGGCTCGGCACGAGCATGGCAAGATCTTGTAATTTTTTGGGATGATCAATATAATTCACTCACAATTGTGAGTTTTGCTATTTAAAAAAAAGGGATACTATGGAAAAATTACTTCATAAGTTTTTCCTAAGCGAAAAGAATAGATCAAAGTAAACATAGAAGATTTTATGAAACACACTTGTGAAATCAAAACCTCATTTTCTTGTGAAGCGCGCATGTAATCTCTCCGTCAAAACCGAGCACTGACCTTATGAGTAATGTCTTCACTTGAAGTTTGTACGACAAAAATCTCGCCTTTGAGGAGCTGCAAAAAAGAAACAGAAAAACACTATTAAAACATTTTATATTGTGCAAATCTTAAAAATGATTAAAAACATTGATAGTGCACAGTCTTGCTAACAACTTTTTTTGTACAGCTTTATTGATAGCTTTGACCGCTGGCTAAATATGAGTGCCTTACGCAATGCATCATTTCTACCTCTCACGTGTCATATGCAAAGAGTCCTACACCATAAAGTAATTGAGCAAGATCTTGCTCTGTTGTTTTTGGCATGGGATCTTTCCAAGGACAATTCAGATTCTTTGTTGCTCCCATAACTTTCTTCTCTTTTTAACCAAAGTAGATTGTTTTAATGAAGCTCTATGAAATAAATTGTATGGAGGTCTTAGGATTTTTACAGGTAATATATCAGTGGAATATGTTGTTTGTCTTGTTTGTCCTCTTAATAAGATTGTTTTGCCCTCAATTTAAGCTCTTCTTCAACTCCTTTGTCTCAATAGAAGAGCCAAGATCTATCAACATCATACTACGACCCTTGATGCTGTTAGTTGCTTCAATGAACTCATTGTCTTTAGTGGTTGCCTACAAGAGCCATTTTCATCTTCCTTTGTGGTGATAATCTTAGAAAGCCATTTGGCAATTGTTGAAGTTTGATTCATACTAGAGAGGGTAGATTCCTAATCTAAGATCAGTTTCTTTTCATCTGTGAGCTAGGATTTTAATCGCTCTTGTCTTTGTATTCATCATCGTCATCACTGCCAATATTTCCGTTGTATACATCCTTGCGATCAACACGCTTTCTAGTAGTCCTTCGATCAATGCATCCATGTGGCTATGATCCCTTCTATATTTATCATGTCTGACATGGTCTCTTCGACCTTCTCTTATGTCGATTATGTCTACCCCCAATCTCCATCTTCATGTCGATCTTGTCAATTACAATATCTATCATCATCTTGTCTCTGACATTTGTCCTTGTGTTGATTATTGTGTTCACTTCTACGGTCATGCCAATCTACTATCACCATTTCTTCGGTGTTTCTTCCTATTCTTTGCTATCATGTCTGCCATCACCACTGTTTCCGCGTTCTTCCTCTTCTTTCAGCTTGCCCTCATCCTCAAGCTCCTTTTGCAAATCTTTAATTCTCCATCCATCATCAGGGATAGAAAAGCTACTTACTTTTGTGTTTCTCCTTATCTAAAGTCTTGCTTTTAGGGGGAATAGCAGCCACAGGGGGAAGGTGATAAAGCTCATGGGCTGCAGGAGAACCTCAGGGGATGTAGTTGACAAAATCTCATGTTTGTTATTGGCTATCGGCTCAGTTTAATTGATTTTGTATGGCGCAACTTTTGCACTTAGTTAAAAACCTAAGATCAACTTAGTTGACAAGCAAAAAATGTCCACATGGCAAGCACAACATCGTCAAGGGTCAGAGTGTTTGTTGCCCGTGCAGTTGCCCGCTAAGGCCCCTCATCAACTTCTAGTGTGCACTGCAACTTGCAGGAACAAGAAGTTGTGGAGAGACCTTTGAAATGTCCCCTTCAGCAGCCCACTCAGCTCCATCTTTTTTGCAAATGATCAACCAAAGCAGACATTGTTTTTATGTTATATGTTGTTTATATTTACTGATGCTTTATTATCGTTGTCTTTGTGTGATAATTAATTTAAAAGCGTGTTGTTTACTACCGCGAGGTTGCTCACTATGCGATATGTGTCAAGGGAAATGGCCTAGATCATGCCAAGCAGCTATCTGTAGGATCAAAAAAGCGAAAAGCCTCATTAGTCTTATCAAGTAACAAGATGCCCAAGTCAAGGAAAACAACGATTGCTTCACCCTCATAAAGGTGCAAATCAACAACAAAACATCTTTTGAGCAGCAACCAAAATTAAAGAAAGCCCCTAGACACAAACCTAAGAAGTAGCTCCTACCCCCATGTAAGCTTTTCTATATCCAAGGCTTTTTAGTCGTTTCTTGTAGAAGTTCTTTCGTTAATACAATTTCCTATGCCTTTATGGGGAAGAAAATGTCCGATTGAGAAGTAAAAATTCCACCTATATTCCTATGTAACTCTCGCACTCAAGGAAAATTTGGGGCATTGCAATTAGAAATCTCAAAATAGCTTTAATTTTTGTGCTCAAAATGTTCTTTTCTTACCCTTTTGTGTTGAGGCAACGCTGCAAGTGTTATTAAGGTTTTGTTATGTGTAATTGGCCATTCAATGGGTAGTTCCCTACCTCCAATGCCATGTGGACCTATGGGTTGCCTGTGTAGTTCCCTTACCTTAAGTGACATATCGATTGCTTTTGTGCAAATATGATTGTGGCACAAAAGTTGAGAGAGAGAGAGAGAGAGAGAGAGTAGAGAGATTTTAATTGTCATTATAACAATCAAAAGAGACCTCAAATAGTTATATGACAAGTCTTGAACTACCCTATTAAAAAGAGATTTTTTTGCATCGTTAAACACACACACACACACACACACACACACACACACACACACACACATATATATATATATATATATATATATATATATATATATATATATATATATGAGAGGTTGGGTAAAGGCCCAAATGTGCCTAGATTGAACATGCCATGTCCGACTATCCACTTATATAGTAACCATTCTTCATATTCATTAACTCAAGTGAATAAAGGAGCTTATATCTAGCTGGACGAGTTGCAAGTGCTCCACGTAGAGGCTGTGTCGCTCTCCTCTTTTGCACATTCTTTGTAACAAAATTTGGAAGAAATAGACTGCCCCAATCACTTGAACATCATCAAAATAAGAGAATCATAACACTCACATAACCATAAGAAGAAACTCAAAGAGAGAGAGAGAGAGAGAGAGAGAGAGAGATAAAGAGAGACAAAACAGTATTTGAGGGGGTTGAAATGGTCGACCCCCCTCCATGGGGCTTTTTGTATTACAGAAGCTTTCAACAAAGCCAAATACAATAATGATACATCAACTTGTCCATAAGGTGGCCTTTTTATCTTGCGAGCATAAATGGCCTTATTTGACTTCGAATTCTTGTTTTCCTCATGTAGAAGCATTACAAAAATACACAAAACCCTTCAAAAACATGTGCATTGTTCTCTTTAGAAGAAATTTACTTAATACATAGTTTCATGCATGACAAATAACTTTTTCATTGTCTTCTTTGAAACTGGTCAGCAAAGATGATGTTGCAAAAATTATTAAACATGATTAGAACATGAAAGTGATACCATAGATATGTAGGGCTTGAAGAGATCCATAGTAGAGCATAGTAGCTATGGAGATCTTTTTTGGGGGGGGGGGGGGGGGGGGGAGAGAGAGAGAGAGAGAGAGAGAGAGAGAGAGGGAGGGAGAGAACCTTTTAAAAGGGATAAGCCTTACTCTGCAGGCTATGATTAGCCAGCAATAATTTGCATTTTTCATCTTCTTTCGCCCCCCTATTGAAAAGGTATTCAACACAAAAGTCGTACATCTCAGTATTTTTGGTTCATGTAGTGGGCCAATTTTAAAGATCATCTCTCTATAGTGAAATATTCCAAAAATAATCTCACTAGGTCTCTTTTTTATAGTTAAGCCAGTTCTGGAGCTTTTCTTTAGTTATTTACCCACTACTTTTGAGGAGTATCCACTTCTGGTAATGCCATTCGGGTTATGTAATGCACATGTAGGTTTCCAAAGGGCAATGATGGCTACATTTTCAGAGTACTTGCAGAAATCATGGCCATCTTTGTTGATGACATCATTGTATATTCAAGTGTCGTTGAACATCTGAAATGCTTGGAGGTCACATTTGAAAGGTGTAGAGAGAAGAGGGTTGCCTGAATCTATACAAGTCTGTGTTTGGAGCACACTATTGAGTCATGTAGTATCGAGCAGAGGCATTACAATGTTGGATAACAAGCTTAGGAAAATTCAAGAAGTTGTACCACCCACCAGTTCAAATAAAGTATCAAGCTTCAAAGGCCATATTCTATTGGGATCAAAAATGTCGAGGGGTTCTAGGCCATCAATAAAAATATTTTAGTGAAACCAATCCCGAGGAAACCTAAGTGGGGCCTCATTGTTCCATGTGCATGTGGATGCATTGGGACTAGCATTAGGGGCCATACTAGCTCAACCTGAAAAGGACAAAGAATTTTTGCAATCAGAAGCTTCTCCTAGGCAAACCAAGCATATACTACCATAGAGTGTGAGGCTCTAGGGATGGTGCTTGCAGTACAAAAGTTCAAGCATCATTTGATGGGAATTTGATTTGTGTTTTATGTGGATCATCAAGCGCTACTGCACTTGATTAACAAAGTAGTCATTCAAGGCAGGTTGTTCAGATAGATGTTATTGCTACAAGAATTTGAGTTCAAGGTCATTCATAAGCTAGGCAAAAGTCATTTTAGGGAAAATTTCTTGTTCATTGCAACAAGATCTGATAACAGTACCAGCTTGAATGCTCCTGGATGCAGTCTTAATCAAAATTCAAAACTATATAGAAGAATAAAAAATGGAAACATACATGTAAACAAAAGAACTACCCATTGGATGGCCTATGAAAAAGAAACGGATACCAATCATCCAAGCTAGGAACTTTACATGGGCAACCGAAGCACTGTACAAAGTAGGGAAGGATGGAATAATGAGACGGTGTGTACCAACCAAGGAACGAATTGAACTGCAGAAGCATGACACATGTTAGGGGAAGTAACAACTAGGAAATTATTACGAGGAGGAAACTGGTGGGATTCACTCTTCAAGGACTCCCAAGATTGGGCCAATGGATGCAATGTGTGTCAGAGAATGGGAAAGCCCTTACCCAACAACATGGGGGCATTACAACCTATTCAACCCATTGCTCTGTTCATGAAATGGAGGATGTATTTCATGGGACCCTTCAAGAATATGGAGAGATACAAGTATATAGTGGTAGCAACTGACTATGTCACCAAGTGAGTAGAGGTTAAGGCGCTCACAGAGAACACAACCAAGAAAATAGCAAGTTTCTTGTAAGAGCACATTATCACCTGGTATGGTTGCCCGCTAGAGTTAGTCGGTGTGACCAGATTGAGGCTCTGAAACAATTGACGCTCCGAAAAAAGTATTTGAAATCAAGCACCAAAAATCAGTGACCTATTATCCAAGATGCAATGGTTAGGGAGAAAGCACCAACAAAACTCTGAAGGGCATATTAACTAAAATGGTACAAACAATGAGAGGATCATAAGAGATGTATCTACACGTGGCATTATGGGCATACATAATGGCCTTCAAGGTGACAACCAAACAAACATGGTTCTGTCTAGTGTTTGATTGGGACCAATCCTTTAGAAATCCTCCAAATTGGAGAAGATCATACATATCTTGCCACTGCAGATCTAGCCCATCCATTGCCATACTCTGGAATAATTCGGGTTCATCTCTTAACGACGTGGCTAAAATTCCCTCGTTACTTGTAGACAAAAAGTCAGTACTGTAGTGAGTTATCCTTTGCTTATGAAAAATCTTAAACTCAAACTCCAGCAGAAATATCATCCATTTGATTAACCGGCCTTGAATCATCACCTTGTTAATAAGAAAGAAAAGTGCTTGATGATCTACATAGAAGTGGAATAGCTTCCCCGACAAACAATGTCTAAACTTGGTTGCACTAAACACCATTCCTAGTGCCTCTCTCTTAGTTATAGAGTACCCTTGCTCTGCTACACTAAATCCGTGACTTGCGAAGTATACTAGGTAGTCCATCTTCCCATCAGGCTGAGCCAAAATTGCCCCAATCTCCATGCCAGATACATCCACATGGACATGGAATATCACTTCCCAGTTAGGCTGACAAAGAATTGGCTTCTTGTTAATGGCTTCTTTCCGGCACTAGAAACTTGCCTCACATTCTGGGGTCCATACAAACTTCACTTGCTTCTACTTCAATTCATATAACGGAAGATCCTTTGTTGTAAACATATGAATGAATCTTCTATCAACTCATACATATTTGTCGATGATCTTGGCTGCTGGACACATTGGACTTCATCTTCATCCATCTCAATCCCATTTCTGGACACAATATGTACCAAAAGTTGTCCCTTCTAGAGCATAAAGACCGACTTAAAAGGAGTCGGACAAATTTATTTTTCTTTGCATCTCTCGAACACCATTTTCAACAAAAGGAGAGGCATGTCCTCAATTGAAAACATGGTGAAATCATCTACAAATATCCCCAGGAACTTGTGGAGAACTCACTGAAAAATTCCATCATGCACCGTTGAAAGGTTGTTGGAGCATTGCGTAATCCAAATGGATTTACTAAGTATATAAATGCTCCCCATTTAGTGATGAATGGCTCTATTCTCTAGTGTTATCCTTAACTGATTGTAGCCACTATATCCATCCATGAAACTATACATCTCGTGGCCAGCAATCTCATCTAGCATCATAAGTAATAAACGAAAGAGGAAATGGGTCCTCGATGGTCTGACCATTCAGTTTTCAATAATCAACATAGACCCTCAACTTCCCATTCTTCTTTGGGACAACCACTATAAAAAACAATCAGTCATTGCTTGCTACTTCAACATGAATCTTGCTTTTAGCAAATTGTCGATCTCTTCTCTCACTTTCTTGGCATAATTTGGATTCAATTATGTACCTTTGGACCCTTACTAAGCGTGCATCTAGTTTCAATGGTATCCTATGTTGGCATATCTCTGGATCTACACCTTCACATATGTATGCTCCCATGCAAAAACATCTTTATATTTTTGGAACATCTTCTTGGCTTATTCCTTCATCTTTGGTTTTAGATGTTTGTTGATCTTGACCATTTTTGGATTTTCCTCTGAATCAAGACTCCACTCTTTAACTTCTTGATCATTTGGAAATAGCCAACTTGGTCCACCACCTTTTCCCTTTGCCAGGTGATTTGGCTTTCTTATCCTTCCTTATCTATGCTAAATATCCATTAAAGAAATTTCCCAATCCTCTTAACTCCCTCTCTCTATTTTTCTATCCACCGTTCCAAACAAACATGTCTGCACTAATTTGCATGTTTCTCTCATCTAGTCAGAGGTCTTTATCTATCTACCTTAATTCTTTTGGAGACCCGCCATCCAAATCCATCGGTCTTTCTCCTGATATTGTGCTCTCTCCCAATCCAACGCACTACATTCAGTTCTATCTATGCTTAAACGAAATATATTCATGGATGTCAACATTCGTTCGATCTTTTTCATGCCATATTTCCTATCTGGTTCCTCTAGTCTCATTGCCTTTTTCCAGCTTTTGGTGTTATTCATTTTTACCTAGATTCTCCTACTGGGTCCCTGGATTGTCAACATCTAGCCTGCATAATCATGAATGGCTCCTAAAATTTTGAGCCAAGGCGGTCCCAATAGCATATTGTAAGCTCCTTGTATATCAAGTACCAGAAAGCTGGTTTTGAATTTCTCCCTTCCCACTATGATCTATAGATTGTTGACTAAGTCACTAGTCTAGACCACTCTTTAATCTGCCATTCTGATCTTGAATGGAGCAAGTTTCATCTCTTGAGTCTCCAACTTCTGTTTGACATTCTCTCCGAGGATGTGTCAAGGCTAGGGACTTGCTACGCGCCGTGTGCGAGCCACAAAGGCTCCTAGCACACAGTCATACAACAGACAAGCTCACAAGGAAGAACAGTGTGTCACTCACCTTCCTGCGTAGTTGCGAATGAAGGATTCCCGCACCACGAAGAAGAGGGAGACGCCGCTACGCTGTGCTCAACCGCCTCGCCGCCTTCGTGCCACCGCAACGCTCGATCGCACTCTCTCTCTCTCTCTCTCTCTCTCTCTCTCTCTCTCTCTCTCTCTCTCACACACACACACACACACACACACACACACACACACACACGCACACACACACAAGGAGATGGTGAAGGAGAAGGTGGAGATGGAGCAAGAGCAGCTTCTATTGCACAATGAGAGAATGACTCAATTTTAGGTTTAATTGGCTTTTATGTGAGCTCACCCCATTCACACTTGGGCGCCCATGCTTAGCCAACTAACCCTAGCATGTTCGTGTTAGAGTGCGCCTCTCATCGGCGATCACTCTACCTTTCCCTATTGGACCGACAAGCCCGGTGCCTGACTCTACTTAAATAAATAATACGGTTACCGTGTCCGTCGTAGGCGATAGGGTGTCCGTGAGCCACGAGGGTTAACATTGCCCCCCTTCCTGATGTAGATTCCGTCCTCGGAAGCTATTGAGTTGAAGCTTGGTATGTCCATGTTGTAGAGCATCTAGATTTGAATCTGCAAGGCAAAGTCATTGTTTTAGCAAGCGGAATTATATTGCCATAAATCATGAGAGGAATGTAAAGTACATGTGGAAATGAGTAAATGCAAGATTTATGAAATGTTAGACTGCCATTAAGGACAAATAAATTGCACTTTGAGTAAATTAATTAATCAAGAGTTTTGAGCTTATGGGTGAGTCTATCAATTAGTTAGCTATGACTAAGGTTAAAACAACTACTCTAGTACTAGCTAAGCTAAGAAGATTATCTAAATGCAAGATTCCCTCATTATGCTTTTCAGCTTTGATTAGCCAACTCGCTCTCACAACTGCAAACAAAAGCTTGAAATGTTAACTGTAAGCTCAATGGAAGTCTTTTAATTTTTCTTTATTTTTTTATTTTTATTTTTATTTTTTTTAATACTTTTTTACTTTGGGTCACAATCATGTGACGTGTGTGCTTATTTTGTATGTCCGGGGTTTTTTGCTTCTCAAGGAAAAGCGCCCACACTGGGAACCTCTAGGGCTCTAGTACCATAGACAATACATGTGAGTGAAGTACCAATTCAAGCCAGGATTTCTCTTCCAGCGTAAGATTTTTCATTTGTGGCACTTATGTTTTTTTTTTTTTTTTGCTTCCATTTCCTTGGTATTCGCACTAGTGTTTTTTGTTGTTTAAGTGAGCAAGCCTTTCTCTGCCTAAAACATTCCTAAGGTCTCAAATACTCGGATAATTTTATTAGCTAGGCCTAGTGGTCAAGTAAATGAGTTAACCTAAAGTCACGGTCTCCTAATCTCCAGCTCATCCATAAGATTAAACTGGAGTTCAATCAACTTAAGCAAAGACAAATTTATACATCTATAATGGTAGATAACAATCATAACTATTGCACTCAAACAAAGCATGAAAAATCATTATTAGCAATTACACATATCCACCAACATGAATCATGAAAAGTAGTACACCTGGAGGTATGGAGTGGCTCATTTCGTTGAAACAGATGTCCTCAGCCATGTGGATGGAGATCCATATAAGTCCTACCTAACACATCCAAAAACAGGCACTATACCTCTAGGAGGCATGTCAGTGTGAAAAATTAAAACTCCTAAAAAACAACTCAAAACACAATCTAGACCCCTAACCTACTTATCTGTCACCCCTTTTAGAATCAAGGAAAGAGGATATTATATAAACCGGGTGGCCACCCTAAGGCTAGGCCTCTATCCTCATCATCTAGATAAATAAAATCGTTGTCCGTGAGGCCATAGTCTTCCTCGGTCTCTATTAGTTCCTCTTCATCATCCTCTTGTGCAAGCATGCTAATCAAGAACCTCGCGATGCGTGGATGCTCATCTTGTGCAAAAGAATAAGCATGTGTCACTGGAGACACATTCGCTACTGGGTAGGGATCACTAGTTAGCCATAGACGTATCAGCCATTCTAACTCCTCAAAATTTCTCTCACATGCAAGGCTCTCTACTAAATCCCATTCGCAAGAAAGTATAGGGTAGCATACGTAGAACACTTGAGGAAAAGACAAAGGGTACCTTTCATCAAAAATAGAAGTGCATGCCTCTGGTGAAGTAGCCATTTCTGACAATACAGATAGATTTGGTTAGGCCTTTAAAACATAAAAGTTGTTTTTGTGTGTTGCTTGAATTGACACGGTGAATTTGGACTTATATGTAAGATTTGATAGGGTGCTCTCTCGTTGCTAGTCGCTCTTGCTCTTTACTATTTTTGTTTTTTGTGAGTATAAGGCCATATATATACATTCCCTAAGATTGGAATTGAGAGGTCAAGGAGGAAGGTTGAGAGGGGAGCGAGTGAATGATTGATGTTAGCAAACACTCCCCCCTTCCTTGGGTAGATCATACTTTAACCAATAGTTTTCGACCGCCCTATGCGTTTCATCTAGTTGCAAGGGTGGTAAGGTACTCTCCCATGATTTTATTTGCAACATTGTTGTAGGTGGTGAACTTACCCCGGGAGGTGCAAACTCTTTCGTGCTTGTATGGATATGTACAGTGGTAGGTGGAGGTTGTGTCGAAGCTTCTATTTGCGTATAGGAACTACATGAAGAGCAAGAAGCTTCATTTGATTTCCTTGTTCCTGAGCTAGGTGGAACAAATCGTTCTTTCTTTGGTACCCAAACTAGCTCTAGAGCGGGTGTGTAACATTCCATGATTTTTTCCTTTCCGCGATTTTCAATTTGTTTTGGAGCCACAGGATTGGGTTTACATGGGCCAGGTGACAGGTAAGAGTACACTTTACGTTTGGGCACCTAGATTTGATCATTTCCTTCATAGTATCCTTGGGCGTCCAATAGTCGTTTAGGAATCCAACGCAACGTTTCTTTACATTTCTTGGAGTGAGTGGGACGATTCTTACGAGGTTTCCGTTTTTTTGCATCAACCATGCTCACTACAGAAGCTTTAGGGACCCACTTGTATGTTTTCTCTGTTATATTAGGATGGTTCTTGTGTGTCTCAAGCTTTCTTTCAACTACATCAGTTGAAGCTCTAGAGAGTTGGGCTATGGGGACGTATGGTTCAACCTCCTGGACATGCAATGTCTCGGGTTTTATTTCCTTAGGCAATATCTCAGGGACTATGGCTTGAGTGGTAGGGCTAAGAGTTGGTTTTTGCGTTGTAACACCCCCAGTCCCCCAATCAATAGTGCATTTGGTGGCTATCATCCACGTGCGGCCTAGGTTTATATTACCCTCCATAGTTCCAGTAGGCATGACCAAAGTCTTGAGCTACAATTCCATTGTCATAACTGACAGAAGTGTGTCAGATTCCAAAAACCGTAGTTTTTTTCTTGTTGACACCCTTGACTTGGATAATACTCTCAGACAGAGGTGGCTTCCCTAACTGACACCACACCCCATAGGATAGCAGATTATATTTAGCACCCGTGTCCAATAAGGCGTTATATAGCACTTTTCCATAGGCACTATTTAACTCAATAGGGTATCGTAGAGGTGTGTCAGAGTCCAACCCATCCTCTTCGATTTCCACGTGGAATGCATTTGTGACTCCAAGGTTAGCCTCTCGTTTTTGTCTTATAGGTTGTTGTCGCTCCTTAGCCTCAGCTTGAGCTTGTATCTTGTTTAACTCGGTTTGTGCTTTGGCGGCCTTCTTTTGATGAATGGCCCGTAGTTCTTCTTGGCTTAAAGGATCATAATATCTTTTGAATTTACTCCCATTGAGGAATCCAATGGTTTCAACTCCATCAAGAGTTTCCACACGAAGGGTACCTTGTGGGGTAATTTCACATACTCTATATGGTCCTTTACCAGCATATTTCAACTTTTTCTTCTCTTTACGTACTCCATACATAAGGACTTTATCACCAACTTTGATGTCCTTATCCTTCACATGGCGATCGAACCACTTCTTTCTCCTATTCTTTTCCACAAGAGCATTTTGCACAGCCAACTGTCTCTCTTCGTCTAGTTTTTCTAAGATATACAAACGCTCGGTTAAGGGGTTACCATTCCATCCTTCCTGTGAAGCTACCCTAAGACTAGGAATGACAAACTCCCAAGGCATAACCGCTTCTTGGCCGTATACCATTTTGAATGGCGTACAATTAATAGCCACTTTATAAGCAGTACGATAAGCCCATAGAGCAGATGTCAACTTCAAATCCCAATCAGTGCGATGAGCTTCTACCGTCTTGGTTAAAATAGAGATTAGAGTCTTGTTGGTGCTCTCGGCTTGTCCATTAGCTTGCGGGTAATAAGGTGTAGACTTATGGTGGGATATCATAAAGGTCGTGGTAAGCTCTCTTATTACCTCATTTATAAAATGGGTACCATTATCACTAACAATTTCAAAAGGGCAACCAAATCTTGTGATAATGTTCTCAAAAAGAAACTTAGCTGTTGTCCTCGCGTCAGCTTTTTGTGAAGCCTTAGCTTCAGCCCACTTTGTTACATAGTCCGTAGCAACTAGAATATATCGAGATTGAGTGTTGCGAGCTGCGGGACTAATTGGACCTACAAAGTCTAAGCCCCATTTTTCAAATGGTTGGGTTACTTTAATAGGATGTAAGGGCATTCTGTCTTTGCGCTGTGTGGTCTTGTAACGTTGGCACTCATCACACCCTTTTGTAAAAAGTGATGCATCCTTAAATAAAGTTGGCCACCAATAGCCTGATTGCAGCACCTTTCTAGCAGTCAGGTCTCCTGAAAAATGTCCTCCTGCTATGCCCATATGTGCTTCTTGCAAGATATACAAATATTCATCCTCACGGGCACAACGCCTAAGAATATCGTCCTTGCCTAGTCTATACAGAGTTCCGGCAATCAAACAATAGGGTTCACATTCTTTTACTAGCCTTCGAGCGATATCCTTACGAAGTTCCTTGGGTGAAAAACCATTAACTAAAAAGTTAACAATGTTCTCACTCCATTCAGGCATAGTCTCAACTATGAATAGGGAAGTATCGGGTAATTCATCATCAACTCCTGTAGGGGCTTCACCATTGGGTATGCGAGACAAATGATCAGCCATGACGTGCCTTTTACCGGGTCTCACTACAATCGTGAAATCAAACTCCAGAAGAATTAACAACCATCGTGTGATTCTTCCTATGGAGCATGGCTTGTTTACCAGATACAACAACGCTTGATGATCCACATAAAATACAAACTTGTTTGCCAGAAGGTAGTAGCGAAATTTCTTTAGTGCATAAACCATTGCCAACCTTCTCGCTCTGTAGTGGTGTAGTTCCTTTCAGCATCGTTCAATTGACGGCTTGCAAAGCTAATGGGATAGTCCAATTTATGTTCTCCTGGTTGAGTGAGAACACACCCAATAGCAAAGTTTGATGCATCAATATGCACATGGAAAATGACATCCCAGTTAGGTTTCCTTAAAATCGGAGCACTTACTAGTGTTTTCTTCAATTGTTCATAGGCCTGGTCACACTCTTCAGTCCATTTAAATTCAATGAGAAGCTTGTACAAAGGACGTGCTATCTCAGCGAAAAATAAAATAAACCGTCGATAATAACCCACGTGTCCCATGAACCTTTGAATTCCCTTGTAATTGGTTGGTGGTGGTAACTCTAGAATCACTTTAATTTTGCTCTCATCGGTTGAGATACCATTCTTAGATACTATATGCCCTAAAATAACTCCATGCTTGACCCAAAATTGGCATTTGAATGGGTTCAATGAGATACGATATAACCTACACTTTTCAAACACCTTCCGCAAACATGATAGATGTTCTTTCCAAGAAGAGTAAACACAAAGGTCGTCTAAGAAAGCTTCACAAAACTCTCTCAAATATTCTTTAAAAGTAGTGTTTATTAATCGTTGGAATGTAGCAGGGGCATTTGTTAAGCCAAAAGCCATCACACGAAATGCAAACACGCCAAATTTCTGTGATGAAGGCAGTTTTAGCTTGGTCCTCTAGCGCTATCATGATTTGGTTGTAGCCTGAGTACCCATCTAGAAAGCTATAAGCTTCCTTGCCTGCAACTCTTTCGAGTACATGTTCGGAATATGGTAGGGGGTAATGGTCTCTTCTAGTAGCTGCATTAACTTTTTTGAGGTCCGCGCACACCCTGAGTTTCCCGTTCTTTTTTGGCACGATAACTATTGGAGACACCCATTCAGAGTGTTCAATAGGATATATGAACCCACATTTGATAAGCTTTTCTAGTTCTTCTTGAATGATCTTTGCGTACTTAGGATTCATCGGGTAGGGTCTTTGTTGTACGGGCTTCGCAGTGCTAATCATAGGGATTGTATGTTGGACCACAGAAGGTGGAACACCTTTCATATCATGGTATGTCCAAGCGAATACGTCCTTGAATTCCTTGAGAAGCTCTTTGAGGACCGCCTCTTCAACTTCTGTGAGGTCTTGGGCAATAAAAACAGGTTTTGATTCTTCATCGAGGTCAGCTAATTCTATTTCTTTAACTATCGCCGGACCATCATAGATTCCATTATTCCCATCGATAGGTATTCTTTGGGCTTTTGTGTACACAACCTTTGCTTCCCCTGTGGTGTAAGATTTGAAATGTTCTGGTGCAGGATGCAAGTCTGTGGATTCTGGTTGTGCTATGGTTTGTGCTTCCATTTCTGCTTTCTTGTGGTGTCGAGCTAACTCTTGGTTTTGACGCCTCCTTGCAGTGCGGCTCAACTTTGGCTTGTCTATGATCTCTAATTGGGCTATGTCATGGGGTCGTGGTCTACACCACATAACATTTTGGAGATATTCACCCCAATTGTCTACCAATTTTCGATGAGCATCACATGCTCCTATATAACTGAGCCATTCTGCTGAGGATCTCTTCTTTTTTATCCTAGCACGTACATTGGCTCGATATCGACGCCTCTTAAGGTTTTTCTTTTTCTTATTTGAGACCTGCTTTTGATTTGCATTTAGATCTGGCTCACTAGAGGAGTCCTCGTTGGTGTCCTCTTCATTCTCGGAGGAGCTATCATCGGTTGATGTGCTCGGTCCTTCCAAATGTTTTGACTCTGAACTTGCTCCACTCTCTAATTCATGAGATTCAGAATCCGTTTCACTCTGGAAGTCAGTGTCTGAGTCGTGTCGGTTAAAGTCTTCTATTGAGCTATCGGTGTCACTGTCAGATTGGTCCACAATTGCCTTGCCCTTAGAAGATGCATGTATGGCACTTATCATGTTCAGAGGTGCAATTTGTGGTACCTCTTCCCCCTCTGGTGTGACCCAAGTGGTTCCTCTATTTCCCCAGGTATCTATGGTTGCAGCTAGGTGTACCCAGTCTACGTTGTCTGATTCCGTCATACCCGGTAACACATCCATGTAAGGAGAATCTTGGCCAATGTCTGTATCCTTCTTACAAGTGTAACAATATTGTAGTGGGGCCGAGTGAACTGTGGTGTCAGAGCGATGATCAATAATGGTTTTACTCCCTAAGGGGTGTACCTTACCAGTCACCAAATCCACTCTAAGGACAGAGTCTTGGAATTGCAAATAGACATGATTTTTAGACCAATCGTGAACCATTTGTGCTTCCCTCATGAATGGTCGTCCTAAAATCATTTCATATGACATAAGGTGTTTAGAGAAATCCATTACAATGAACGTATGTCGTACCTTGTGTCCTAGAACTTTGATCTTAAGATCCTTGAGCATCCCCATAGGTTTGGCTATGGTACCATTTGCCATCTTTACCACAATGTTAGTAACACTGAGGCGGGGTTTTCCCATGGATTCCCAACAATCTTTTGTAACGATGCTAACTCCCGCACCACCATCAAGAATTCCCTTTATAGTTAATCCCTTGGTAGTGATGGGTAGGGTCGCATTAGACTCGTCGCCTTCAAAATACTGCCCTAATTCGTTAATGGGTACCTCGATCACAGACTCGTGTCCATCTAAGTCAAGTGATTGCACATGATTTTCCTCATCAATCATAATCGAGTCAGGCCTATTTGGTTGCGCAAACTGCGGTAATCCCGTTCGTAGCTCTCCGTTAAGGAATGCTCGAAGTGCAAGGAATAACTCAGGATCTCCATACAGCTTTGCTATGATCGTGGTTCGGACCTCAGAAGACATGAAGTCCACTAGTTTGGCAACATTCATTGGCATTTTGCAGGGTGTAGGTCCTTGACTAGGAACTGGTGAGGATGGAATCTCATATTCCTCAATGGGATCAGGTATTCCTTCGTTAAACATCCTTTCCAACAAGAATGGGTGTATGCTCACTTTCTGATGTCCCGTCCTCACTCCCTTCTTGGATGATACTAGATATGGCTAACGGTCTATGGTTCATGTGGGGTGGATGAACTTGCGTGGGAAACACTGTGTCATGAATTTTGACATGCATGGGTTCTGGTTCTAGTTTCCTTGAGTCTCCTCCACTAAACCTCTTAGATGTTTCACCTGCTCAATCTCGTCTACTGGGTTTGGGTACGTCCCAATCTTCTTTTTACGATTCTTCCCTTTTTGCCCCTGCGGTTTATCTTGGGGGTCTTGGATTGGATTTGGAAACACTTGTGGTGTTTTCAGAGGCTCTTTATGGTTTTCTCTTATTCGGTTTTCATTTGGTTCCATGTTACGGTTTTCTTGGTCGGTCTTTCCCTTTGTGGTATTGGTTCTAGTCTCCATTGTCTCGACTGAATCTGAATCATCCTCGAGGTCATTCATATACACGGGGTCATCTCCTGTTCCTATGTTTGTTTTGGAACTTGGCTTTGAATTTCCCGTATTCTGCGACCTCTTCCTTCGTGTCTTCTTTTTCTTTGCTTGGATAACTGACGCGGTATCTCTCTCTTTGAGGATATGGCCTGGCCCTTGAAGCATGGACTGTGTAATCGCATAAGCGGGTGCGACGGGTGGTATTGGCGATGTCACACTAGCAATTTCGACCAAATTTAGGGGTGTGATTTTAGGCGCATTTGGGTTATAGGGGCATTGGGCAATCAAGTGATCTATGCCACAACGATTACATGAGAGTATTGGCATTGCAGACGTGCTCCCTTGATTCATTTGCATCTGTGCAGCATTCTTTTGCAGCCTAATAGGGCACTCCGCTGCTCGATGTGGTCCACCACACTCGTAGCATTGAAGAGGTGGCCTCCTAGCCTGGGTGTTGATATTTTGACCTCTGGATGCAAGAGCAGCAGCTTGATAAACCGGCTTGACTTGCCCCCAACAATCTTCCATGTAGTATATAGGACACTCTTCCAATGTATCAAGTCCATAGGCAATACTAGTGTCTATTTCCTCCTCACAGCCATCTGCATAAGCATTAGATGGCTCGCAACCCACTTGGTTCATAGGGGCGACTCTTGGATGCGGGGGCTGCGGTCCTAGCACAGGAGGTGGTAGCGGTGTAGCTTGTACAACATTTTGAGATCTAGGGACCATGTGTTGCGATAGTTGCTCAACAGGTGGAGCAGGCATCAATACAGGAGCTCGAGGCGCATCCGTCCAGGCTACAGGTGGTCTATTTGCCATCATACGTTTGATCATTAAACAATCCTTAGCTTGGTGACCATACCTACCACATGCGTTGCAAGTTCCATTAAATTTTACTCTAAACGTAGGGCACTCACTAGTGCTATGTGGACCTAAGCAAATGGAACACCATTGTTGCTCCCTTCTTGGATACATGTGACTATTTTGAGGGGGTCGATTATCCTTAAGAGACTCTTGGATTGCCTTGGTGAGGTCTGTCAAGAATGTCTCAAATACCTTTGGCTCATTGGCAATGGGCTTTGCAGTCATGGGTTCATACTCAATGGCTTGTGAGCTAGTGGATCTCGTGTCAGTAGACACCCTCATGCCTGCTATCATCAAGTTGTCCTCTAATTGGATTGCATTGGCAGTGACATCTTCCCAGGTTGTGATACCTCTAATCACTAGTCCATTATAGATTCCTTCATTCCTCAACCCTCGAATGAATCGATCAAGCAGTTGGTTATTGTTGAAGCGCTCATTTACAGGGCAGCGAGAGTTTAAGTGCTTTAGACGACTAATGAAGTCCCTTACTGACTCTCCTTCCTTACGTTCGGCCTTCTGTAGCTGAGATGCTACACCCCAAAGCACACCTTCTCGTATGTACTCCTTTAGAAACAACCTTCGAAGGGTAGGGTAGATTGTTTTCTCGTCCACCCTTAGGGTTCTATACCAATCTCCAGCCTTCCCACTTAATGTCAAGCTTAAGGCATTGCACTTATGTAGTTCGTTGCGTTCCCCTAAGGAATCACATACTTGTTCAAACACTTCAATGTGTTTTCTAGCATCTTCGTCCCCATTGAATTTTTGCGTGAGTTTGGCAATTTGTACTGCCTTACTTCTAGGCTCTCTATCAGATGCATGACGCATATTTTCCGCGATAGATCGACCTATGGTTTGAGCAAATGCTGCCAAGTCACCTATGTGAGGAGGCAGGGCCGGTGGAGGTACTCTTGGAATCATATGTGGGAGAGGGACGGGTACCGGTCTTGGCATATGTGTGGATGATGCAGGATATGGAACATAACCGGGCATAGGTCCACTCGGATAAGGGCTAGGGAGCGGCACTCGAGGAGCATAAGCAAGTGGTACAATTGGAGGTGTGGGGGCCATGTGTGCATAAGGGGCTAGAGGCACATACGGTCGAGGCCCCATATTAGGTACTACGACACTAGGTAGTGGCACTGCGCTAATCGTAGACGTCATCGGTACATTCTCTGTCAGGCTTATCCCTGGAGTGAGCACTGTGTTTTCCTTAATAGAGGGTTGAGCCAAGTTAGGGAAGCTAAAGTTGTCGCTCGGAGGCTCAGATTGCATAGAGACCCCAGGTGAAATGACGTAAGATGGGTCCATGGGACTCATTAGAGGAGTCTCCATTTGTGATAGAGTAGGCTGTTGAGCCTTGCTCGTATCCAGAAATTTCATGGGGCCAGTTGAGAGTATATTTACCCCTCGGTTTTGCCTTTCTGATTGAATAATGCCATGGATAACATTACAGATCATTTTCTGTTGATCTTCGATGCTCGTGGCACTAGAGGTGGATTGTACAATCTCTATCCATCCTACATGGTAGGCGTGGCCAGAGTGTAGATCTGTCAACACCTCAGTGTGGAGGTCGTATGTCCAATGATCATTAATGAACAATCCTTCTAGAGTCGACGTGTTAACGGTTTCTTGTGAGGTAGAAGCAATGTTGCTCCCGTGGTTTTACTTGTCACCAACGGTACTCTAGAGGGAACTTCTGAAGGAGGCAGCTCAACAGGGCCTTTTTGGTAAGAAGTTGGTAGGATATCCACATGGACACTCTTTGGGGGTGTGGAGTCCACGTGCGATGTGAAAGAAGAGTCCACTTCCCCACCCCCTTCGTGTGCTTCATTTGCATCAGGTTCCGAGCGAGTAGCTCTACCTAATGTTCCCATGAAACAGCTAAACATACTAGTACTAGGCTGTGGAGCTTCGGGAGGTGCATGGCCCTCTCTCTCAATGTTTTGGGTAGGGTATGCTTCCATGATTTCTGAGTCGGAGGAGGAATCACTAGCGGCTATTTTAGGGTCTTGGGTGGTGCTACCTTGTGTCCCCGCTGAGGGTCTAGAGCTTATCGTGGATGGGTAATGGGTGTCCGTATGAACAGAGACACCCTCAATATGCTCGTGTTCTAGCACCTGCCCAGAGCGTAAGTGCATGTGCTTTTGATACCCTAAGGTGTCAAAAAGTTGTACTAGGAGGCCTTGTGACTAGTTTTTTGCGTGTTTTTTGTTTGTGTTTTTGCTAGATTTTTTAGAGCGTGTCGTGGAATGGGCCGTGTGATAGCTCGAAACGAGCGTATCGCTAGGAGGGACGCGATGTGCTTTACAGCCCACCGTTTGGTTCTATTTTTCTCCAGAAAAGCCCGAAACAGTCTTTTCCTAGCTAGGGAACTAGGCTCCAAATAGCAAGTCTAAGGGTGCAAGTGGGAAGAGAAGGGAGGAAAGTGGAGGACTTGCCCCACATGCTCTCATTCTCTCTTGAGGGGGTAGGGTATATATATAAGAGTGAGTCTAGTGTATATCACAAGACTGAGGACTAAGGCTTGGGCTTGGGCTTGGGCTTGGGGAACCGATCTCGATCTAACTTTTATACAAACCAATCCGTTCGTTTTTATAACTTACGTTTTTTATTTTTGAAAATCTAACTTTTATACAAACCAACCCGTCCGTTTTTATAACTCACGTTTTTTATTTTCGAAAATCTAACCTCCCCCTCACTCACGTTTTTATTTTTCGACTTTTTTTTTTTTCAAAAAAGATTTTTTTTTTCGATTTTTTTTTTGGTTTTAATTTAATATATATTTATATATATATATTTGATATTATTTGGTACAAGTTTTGGTGCACGTTGACCTCACCTAACTATTTACTGTCCCACCTACCTACTGACCTGCTAATCAGTGGTTCACCTAATTACTAACCTGCTTAATTAACTAACTGTGCGCCTAACTGTGCACAAACCAGAAAACACAGAAAACACAGAAAATGAAACTTGACAGAACTGTGCAGTGCAAACCAAAAAATGCAAAAAACGCAGAAACGCAAGAAATGCTAACTGTGTAAGCTGAAATCGGAGCTTAATAGAACTAACAAAACAGAGCTTAACAGAACACAGAAAACTTGAATGCAGTCAACAACATTGTGTCTTTCTCTACTGTTTTTGCATAACAACAATGATCAAACTTAAGCCGCGCCTTTCCTACATAAAAAATAGCTTTAATACAATTTACAGGTCGCCATTGGAGCTTCACGCGCAGCAGCTCCCCAGCAACGGCGCCAAAAATGTCAAGGCTAGGGACTTGCTACGCGCCGTGTGCGAGCCACAAAGGCTCCTAGCACACAGTCATACAACAGACAAGCTCACAAGGAAGAACGGTGTGTCACTCACCTTCCTGCGTAGTTGCGAATGAAGGATTCCCGCGCCGCGAAGAAGAGGGAGACGCCGCTACGCCGCGCTCAACCGCCTCGCCACCGTCGTGCCGTCGCAACGCTCGATCGCACACACACTCTCACACTCTCTCTCTCTCTCTCTCTCTCTCTCTCTCTCTCTCTCTCTCTCTCTCTCACACACACACACACACACACACACACACACAAGGAGATGGTGAAGGAGAAGGTGGAGATGGAGCAAGAGCAGCTTCTATTGCACAATGAGAGAATGACTCAGTTTTAGGTTTAATTGGCTTTTATGTGAGCTCACCCCATTCACACTTGGGCGCCCATGCTTAGCCAACTAACCCTAGCATGTTCGTGTTAGAGTGCGCCTCTCATCGGCGATCACTCTACCTTTCCCTATTGGACCGACAAGCCCGGTGCCTGACTCTACTTAAATAAATAATACGGTTACGGTGTCCGTCGTAGGCGATAGGGTGTCCGTGAGCCACGAGGGTTAACAGGATGTTCACTCTGGAAAGATGACTCTTGATAGTGGCTCCCACTGTTTTCTTAGCTTGTAGTTGATCTAATGACTAGCAATTCACCATCCTTAATTTCACATAGATCCACGGTCATACCTTCTGATGCCTTTTTCCTCTACCCTTTGATGAACTTAGCAGCCTCTAGTAAGGTTCGTCTAATATCATCCAACTCCACAATACGCTTTTAAATTCTTTCATAGACCTTTACATAAAGTTCGTCTTGTTCATTCCTCCCAGAGCTGTTGTCTGAGCTGGAGGATCTCCCCTTTAGATAGTTTTCTTTGCAGTGCCATGCCTTTTTTACGTCTCTTGGGCTGATGGATCCTTTGGTAAGGAATTAAATAGTTGTTTTTGAACATTTTCTATCCCTAGATCCGCTTGATCAACTTCGATCAAGTCTGCTCTGACTTGCCAAACCTCTTCTTCTAGGCACTCCTTCGAGGCCTTCACTAGTTCTTCAGCTTTCTTTTCAGCTTCTACCCTACCAAATCCATTCTTTGGTAGCTCCCTTGTCAGAACCTTTAGAATCCTTAGCAAAATCCCTTGGATGGTTTTGGCCTCCGAGCATTCAAGTTTCTCTAACTTATTCTTAGCCAGATCCTTTGTGACCTTGGCTACCAACCCCTCCTACCACCCATCTATCTCCTTGGTCTTTCCCTTGGCCTTCTAGATGGCCCTTTGATTCTCCCATATTTGAGCCTCTTCAGTCTGCTTTCTTTTCTTAACTAGCTCATGTGGCAACTCTTCAATGATGACTCCAGCACTCTTGGTGATCACATGCTGCTTTCCCTTTTGATGCCTTGACCTTCACATTTTTCGGACATTGGGCTACAAAGTGTCCATATTTTCCACATAGGTAGTAGCTAAAATTTCTCTGTGCAAAGTGATCTATGCCTTGCCCCCTACCAACAACGTTCTAATACCTACCTCTTCCCGGCCCATTGTTGGTATTGGTCTCATTCTCCCTAACGCCTGACATCCCATCCTGATTTTCTACTTCCGGGTTTGTTGATGCTATCATAGAGGTATCCTTGCCTTTCTCGAAATGATGCATTCAAATCTTACAATTGTTCCATAGATGTCTGAGTGCTTTGGAATATGTGCACTGGAAACACTCATCGGACCTGTGCTCTTTTGGCTTACATTTCTTGTATTAGTTCTCGACTTTCACTAATGTTGGTTTGATATTTGCTTCAATTTTCTTTGACCAAGAGCCCTTTTTCTTAGTCTTCACTTGATCCTCTGACTCACTCTTAGATGAGCTTGAACTGGAAGTGGAACTTGATCCCTTCGTCGATGACTCACTATCACTCAAATCCCTTCTTTCTTTACGGTATTTCTATTGCTTTGCATGTTTCTCCAATTTCAAAACTCTTTGCACTAGATCATTGAGATTTTTGGTCAGTGCTGGTACCTTCTGCTCCCTAAGCTTCTTGCTTTTAAATCCACTCAAAAACTAGGCTTGCACTCTCTTTTTTGAAGGCAGTTCCTTCAGTTGTCTAGTGAGATCTTTGATCTTTTCATCATAATCCTTACCAACAACTTTCCTTGCTTGATCCTATCCAATTTATAGAGAATAGCATCCTCTCTGAATGCCTCCTCCTTGATTGACAGAGCGTGAGAGCCCCCAAGCCCCTCAATATCTCTCCATTCATGGTCAGCATCCATCTCCTCATTCTAAATTCAAGTCTATCATTAGAGCTACGCTGTGATTGTTCAACTACCTTATTGATATGGTCATGTTCCTTAGCACAAATTTTAGTAGGTCTTCTCCTTCTTGTTGAATGTCTAGGCAACATTGTAAATGTTCAAGTCACTCCAAATTCCAAGTGGGAGATAGGTTCCTGTCAAGAGCTTAAGCTCACCATCGTGATTGCCAAATGGAATGGGTTGGTCACTTTTGACAACTATTCTAGGTTGGAGATTCATAGGTAGATGTTAGATCAGATAGAGAATCAGATTCAGACTTTAGACAAGCATTGGAAATTAGATATGAACTAAACTGGAAGTACAATAAGAGATACTAGACACAAAGTACTGGGGATGATACATTCAATTAATGAAGGGAAGTACAATTGGGACCAAGTTCTGATTACAACAAAGCTGGATAACAAAAGGAACAACAACTCGACAAGTACAACGACTCATGACTACCTGATGGAGTAACAACGACTAAAGACTAGCAATACCAAAGACCATGAGAATGAGAGTAGCGGATCCAATTTATAGGTACCCTACTAGGTTCCAATTGATTGTACACAATTACAGTTACTGCAATAAATATTGTTGATAACTATCATGCCCGACTATGTACAAGGCGCGTGTATAAGGTTTGTTCCCATCATCTACAAGAATATAAATGCCCACACAAAAACATTGCAACATGATAAGTTTCAAGGGAGTTGAAGAAAGTTCACTTTTATGATCGTACTTCAATGGATGAGAAAGAGCCGGTTCACTATGAAAAGCTACTTCTACGCATATGCAAGAGTACATATATGCTCATTGTAAATGATGTATCATTATGCATTAAAACTAATGGATTCACATTTAGAGAACACAATGAAGATACTATGATTGACTACGTGCTACTCTTTGAAGCCATCATGTATTGGATAAAGAGTTTTATGCTTGGTCAATGAAGCTCAAAATCAAACCCGAACTTTACGTATTGATCTTACATGTGGAGAAACAACTAAGCATGAAAATCTCAGTCAAAGTGAAGAAAAATTGCCTCTTTGTATGCATTTCAAAAGAGCACCAATGGTACGTCATGTTAGAGCAAGGCTCTAACATGACGTACCATTGAAAACTAAATGAAAATCTTTCAAGAATTTCTTTTTTGTTCTTGTCTTGAAAGTTATTTGCATGCAATAAAACACTAATTCAAAAGAAGAGAAGAGGATGAAACACTCGGTATTTTTTTCTAATCTAAGAAGAGGCATATGTATATGGAAGATTTTGAAGAAACGTAAAGGGAAAGTGGGTTGAGAGTTTTGATAACTTGAGTCTTATGGATACGTACACTCATCGTAAGCAACAATATGAGCAACCAAATGTCAAAAAGATGTCATCTTATAGTTCGCTCTCATGTATATCCTCTTTTTTAGTTATCGGAGATGTATGCAACGGGTTTGAAAAGTTGTCCACTCACAAAGTGAGAATTTGAAGTGTCAATCTGAAAATGTTTAAACACACGTGAGAGGCATCACATCATTGGATGTGTGCTATGTTCAAACTACATGACATGTCGTGTTTGGAGCACTAATTGGGTCAAGCCTTTGCATAAAGAAGGAGATGTAAAGAATGTAAAATAATTACTAGATTATAATGATTAGATCTTTTATGGCAACGTGATTTGGATGAGTAATGAAAATAAAATGGCAAGCGCGTAAAAGGATAAAGGTGTTTCCATCAATGCCATAGCGCCATTGATCATCTTGTTACTCTTTGTGTTCTCATGGAGGAAAGTCAATTGAAAGGTAAGAGCCTATATTGTTGTTTTGTGGATTTCAAAAAATCTTTTGATATAATTTCACGTAACGATTTGTAGAGAAGGATGAAAAGACTCCAAGTACCAAGTAAATTTTTGCTTGCAGTGACTCGAATCTATGAGAAATTGATATGTTAATTGCGCATGGACAGAGGAATTTCAGGATTATTAAGAAGCACAATTGACATTGAACAAAGATGTACATTGTCATATAACTCTCTTTGGTCTTGCATTGAACAATTGGAACAAATGGTACTTCCCTTTATGCAACAAGAAGGCATTGAAAAGGTTACTATTTGCAATGTAGTAATCATGCTTTTGTTGTATGTTTATAATATAGTGCTTCCAATACATACTTTATAGGATATACAAAAGCTTATGGTAGTCCTTGAGAACTTTTGCTTACATAGTGGGCTCGTTGTGAATAAATCCAAAATAAAGATTATGCTTGTGAAAACCAACCATAAGGAGAATTTATGCATTGTATAAAACAACGAGATACTTGAAGGTTGAGAGCTTTTAAGTACCTTGGCCTTAAGATTCGACTCAATCTCAAGCGGGAAGAATGTGTTATGCATCATTTAGAAGATAGGAAAAGAGCATACTGTGCATTTGAGAACATGTGTAATGTGGGTAATGTCAAATGTTGGGTTCTCAAGAAGTATCTTTTCGACACATTGGTGACAGCGGTTCTTCTTTATGGAGTTGAAGTGGAACGTAAACATCTCAAAGTCTACCACCCACTTATATAGTGCTCAACTTTTGATCACATCCAAACTTGTTTTCTTCACATTTTCAACCATGATTGAGACCTACACACTTTCCTCTCCCAATGAGAGTAGGCTTTGCATTGTGATTCTCATCACCGCGATCCTTGAGCATGGAGAATCACTTATCAGCCCCACACATAAACATCACATGTATCTTTGGTCCCATAGGTCAAATTTAACCTCCAAGGACAATAATAAAAATCCATCCCCCCCCCCCCCCCCCCCCCCAAACACAATTTCAGGTTAGTCCACTAGAGTTGTATAATATGCCCCATTGTCCAATTTGTTCAGTGTTGTCATTTGCTAGTTTCCCTTTTAGTTCATGCATATAAGACATGAACATGAACATCATTGTATATTGTATGTCTCATAGTCCAACATGGCCTTTTGCTATCACTAATAGAATATTTATCTTCCCCTCTCTCTCTCTCTCTCACCATTCAAATCCTTCCATTTCACTTTGATACTTACGAGGATTGCCACTCTCAAACGCATAAGAATGGGACACAAAAAGTGCACACTCAACAAAGAAGTGAGCCTACAAGCTGATAGCAGCTACAATGTCATGTGATACATGAGAGTTGAGAGTCTTGGCAAAACCATTTTAAAACTGTTAAAAAAAATAAAATCCGTTGCCCAACAGATATTATCTTTAAACAAACGTTTGTTAAGAGCCATAAATGCCAAGCAATTCTAGCAATGACAGATCAAAGAGAGATGCACTTTGTTGCAATTCATGGAAGCAATAGAAGAACGCCTCAAGTACTCCTTTAAAGCAAAGTACTTATTTTGCTTGATGTATACAGGGTATGATGCTAAGGATGCACTGTTGGGGTATAAAGCCCAATGTGGTCGCCCAGGTAAGTGGGCGGGCCGCCAGGTATGTACACATATTCTTTTGTAAAAACCTAATAAGAACTCACTATGCTCTACACATTACAGTAGAGCGAGTTCACCATATCGTCGTGCTCTTCTTCTCGCACTCTCTCTCGCGTCGCACTTCTGCTCGTACTCCTTCAACTGGTATCAGAGCTCAGGTCGAGGCTCGGGGCAACATTTGCAGGTAGCCAGAGTCACCTGCTCATATTGGAGTGAGATTCGACAGGCGAAGACACGGCCCCAATTCCTGTGGGGGAACCCAAAGGTCCAGGTGTACTCAGAATTTCATTCTGAGGTCATCTCGGCCACCGTTCGGCTTCGACAAAGATCTGCGCAGGCCATTTTCGACTACGTGGTCTTGACGGGTGCAGATCCGACTCTGCAAATTTGGGGTTTCGGCCTACGACTACAAGTGCTGAAGATATCGGCACTCCCAGAGTGCTGATTTGTGGCTGTCTACACATCGAAGAACGGCTCACAGTTCTTGGAGGCGTGTCACATACGACACGGGCGCATCTAGACACAGACTGTAGGCGACATCCACTAGTTCATCATGTAGCTTGTGTTTGTTGCTTGATATTCCAGATTTCATCCTGACATTGCAAGTACTTCCACATGGGATGTATTGTCAGAGATGATATATGTCTATTGAGGGCTTGCTGGCTGTGAGTCACGCAGCAAACAACCACCGCAGCTGTTACAGGATATAGTGGGAAATTTGTGGATGTATGACTTTGTGGGAAGTCTATGTATTGTCAGATTTACTGCAACCTTTGTTGAGGGTCGAGTGAGGTTTTATTGAACTGGGGGATTCTCGAATATTAAGATTCTTTTGGTGATACAGGTCTTGGAGCGATCCCTCGAGCACCCTTAAATAGGCAGCTAGGATGTATTGACTGTGAGTTAGACAGTTAGGATTGCATCTTTGCTTTACTGTCGTTGAAGCATTGTCGCAATCTATGCTTACAAGACAGTGACAGGACAGTGCGAGCCAGTACAGGTGCAGGACAGGTTTACCCACAGCTTACAGTGTTAGAGAGACAGTGGTTTTTTGAGCTGTTTTTGGTCTATTTTTTTAGTACACCAGAGCCATTTTACAAAGGAGACCCTGCCGAAATTTTTGCAGAATCTGAAGCTTTCTTGGTTCATTTGACAGGTTGATATTGGTTCAGAGGTCAGTTTACAAGGGAAACTCTGCCGAATTTTTCTCAAAAAAGTAAACTACTGTGAAGCGTAGTTATGGCTGGATCACAAGACACTGCTCTTTACAATATCAAGAAGCTGGATGGAACCAATTTCCCATTGTGGAAGAAGCAGATTTGGCACGTGTTGGTACAAAAGAAGCAGATAAAACCTATAAAGCTCAAGGGGATAAAACCAGAAGATATGGACGAAGATGAATGGAGCGAAATGGATGAATTGACACTTTCTACCATTATGCTGACTTTGGCAGAAAGCATTTACTTCAATGTAGCAGACGAGATGTCGGCTAAGCATGGACAAAGCTGAGTGATCTTTATGAGAAGCAGAGTGCAGCTTCACAGGTATACTGGCTTAAGAAGCTTGTTGACTTGAAGATGAAAGAAGGGATCCCTATGTCCAATCATCTGAATGAATTCAACACCATCTACAGTCAATTGTCAGCTCAAGGTGTCAAGTTTGATGAACCTGTTAGAGCTATGTTCTTGTTGATCACATTGCCGAAAAGTTGGGACACTTTTCGCACAGCTTTGAGTAATTCTGCACCTCCAGATGGTTTGACCATAGCAAGTGTAGAAGGCAGTTTACTTACTGAAGAAACCAACAGAAAGACAATGGAAAAAGGCAAAGGAACAGCCTTAGTTGTCAGAGGAAGGACCAAAGAAAATTACAAAGGTGGAAAGAGGAATCAGTCTCGTAGCAAGTCCCGCAGTGCTAAAGGCAAGAGTGACATAAAATGCTACCATTGTGGCAAGAAGGGTCACATGAAAAGAGACTGCAGAGAATGGAAAGCAGAAAAAGGCAAAGACCATGGTGAGAAGAACAAGTCCTCAGTGAAGATTCAAGAAATAAATGTGACAAACACTGTTGCAGAGGATGACAGTCTAGTGTCAAGAGACATCTACTTCTTGAAGAATACAATGGACTCCGCTCTTCTTACAGCATCTGATGGAAATGCACTGAGTGACTGGATTATAGACTCAGGGGCATCACTACATGTGTCTCCAAACAAGGAGTGGTTTACCTCTTATGTGACCACTAAAGATCATGTTCGGCTAGGCAATGGGTAGACATGTGAGATCTTAGGTGTTGGAGATGTTCAATTGAAGTTTCAGAATGGCTCTTCTTTCATGCTGAAAAATGTGAGACATGTTCTCGCAATTGCAAAGAGCTTGATCAACACAGGTTTACTTGATGATGCTGGCTACGTCACCACTTTTGGACGGAACATGTGGAAAATATCCAAGGGTTCTATGACAATAGCACATGGAGTAAAGTCCGGAGGACTTTACATGATTTATGTATCAAATGTCTCTAAAAATGTAATCAATGTAACCGAGTAGCCGAACGTTTCTTTCTGGCATAGCGGGTTAGGACATATGTCCAAGAAGGGAATGGAAATCTTATCTCGTTCTGGTTATTTGTCTGGCTTATCATTTAATGATTATGAATTCTGTGAACATTGTCTGTATGGTAAGCAAACACAGCAGCCACATAAGCATAGAAGCAGCAGAAGAGATACACAGTGGCACTTGTTCATAGTGATTTGTGTGGACCTATGCCTAACCTATCTTTAGGGGGAGCTTCTTATTACTCGAGGAAAGTATGGGTTTACTTTCTCAAGCATAAGGATGAAGCATTTAGTGTTTTCAAAACGTTTGTGACACTTGTGGAGAATCAGAGTGGCAAGAAGCTTAAATGCTTACGCATTGACAATGGTGGAGAGTATGTTTAAAAGGCCTTTCAGGACTTTTGTGAATCAAAAGGTATAAAACGTGAACTTACTGCTCCTTACAATCCTCCTTAAAATGAAGTTGCTCAGAGGATGAATAGGACCATACAAGGGAAGGTCAGAAGTATGTTGTCTAATGCACAACTGCCAAATGGGTTTTGGGCTGAAGCTGTATCAACAACTGTTCATCTTATAAATAGATCTCCTAGCAAGGTTTTGCAGAAGGATTCAGTGGCAAAGATGGTATGGTCAGGCAAAATGCCCTCACACAAGCATCTCAGAGTCTTTGGCTGTGAGGCATATACTCATGTTCCAAAGGAATTTAGGAACAAACTTGAGCCAAAGAGTAGAAAGTGCACCTTTCTAGGCTATGGTAATTCTGGTGAGATGGGGTACAGACTTTGGGATCCCGAATCCAGAAAGGTTATCCGCAACAATGATGTTCACTTTAATGAAGCCAAATATCATTCTAAACCAGAGAGGGTTGAGGAGATTAGAAGAGTTGTCTTCCTAGAAGATGGACCTGCACGTGCAAGACAAAATGTCAGGGCTCAAGAGGAGCAAGGACAGGATAGAGTGGAACCACACGTTGTGGCTGAACCTGAGCCACCTATTTTGCGTAGATCTGGATGTATCACGTGACCTCTTGATAGGTTTGTTTCATCTCTGAACTATGTCGTGTTGACTGATTGCAATGAGCCTTCATGTTACAAGAAAGCAGTGCAAATGAAGGACTCCGGGAATTGGCAATTGGCCATGCAGTCAGAGATGACAGCTCTGCATAAAAACCAGACATGGAAGCTAGTTAAATTACCACAGGGCAAAAAGGCTCTACCTTGTAAATGGGTTTACAGGTATAAGATCACCACTCATGATAGTCAACCAAAGTACAAAGCAAGGCTTGTTGCCAAGGGCTTTAAGCAAGAACAAGGCATTGACTTTGATGAAGTCTTCTCTCCGGTGGTCAAGATGACTACATTGAGATGCTTTCTTGCATTGGTTGCCATATTAGATTTGGTGTTGCACCAAATGGATGTCAAGACAGCGTTCTTGCATGATGACTTAGATGTGGAAATTTACATGCAACAACCAAAAGGGTTTGTTGAGAAAGGCAAGGAAGATTTGGTATGCCAGTTGTTAAAGAGTCTTTATCGCTTAAAACAATCACCGAGGGCATGGTACCATAAGTTCCACAAGCTTATGCTTTCTCAAGGCTACAAACGTAGTGAGTTCGATCACTGTCTATATACAAAGAAGGCTAAGGATGGCAGTTGGCTGATCCTTATTTTGTATGTGGATGACATGTTGATTGCTGACAAGCACTTGAAAGAAATTTTAGCTTTGAAGTCAAAGATGGCAAAATCGTTTGACATGAAAGACATGGGTGAGGCAAGTCATATACTTGGTATGCGCATTGAGAGAGACAGATCAAAGAAGTTGATTTGGTTATCTCAAACAGTGTATATTGACAAGGTTTTGCAACGTTTCAATATGGAGAAGGGAAAGGCATTGAGTGTTCCATTGCCACCATATGTGAAACTTAGCAAACAAGATTGTCCTGTGTCTGAGGAAGAACAGGTTGAAATGGATAAGATTCCATATGCGTCTGCAGTGGGTAGTTTGATGTATGCAATGATTGCTACTCGCCCAGACATTGCATTCGCAATGGGAGTAATAAGTCGATACATGTCAAACCCAGACAAGAAACATTGGGAGGCAGTGAAAGAAATATTGAGATACCTGAAAGCTACACAGAGTATGCGCATATGCTATGGGAGTCAGGAGCTAAGTGTAAAGGGTTTTACAGACTCAGATTAAGCATGTGACTTAGACAACCGAAGGTCTACGTCAAGGTATGTCTTTACATTGGCTGGTGGAGCAGTATCATGGCGTTCTAGATTACAAGATTGTGTTACTCAGTCTACTACAGAGGCTGAATATGTTGCAGCATCAGAGGCATGCAAAGAATCAATTTGGCTTAATCGACTAGTAACAGATTTGGGAATCAAAGAAGAGATGCCCGTGTTATATTGTGATAGTCAAAGTGCTATACAATTGGCTCGCAATCCAGTTTATCACTCAAAGACAAAGCATGTGGATGTGAAGTATCATTTCATCAGGGAAATGCTCAAGGATAAGCAACTTCAGCTTGTCAAAGTTCACACCACAAAAAATCTTGTTGATCTACTTACCAAAGGACTTTCCTCTGAGAGCTTTGCGCATTTTCGCAAGCAGTTAGGTGTAGGGTAGTACATCACTTCTCTACATCTCTTGTATATTAGCTTGTATAGTAGCTTCTCTCACACTTAAAGTACCACATTGGACTTTAAGTGGGAGGTTGTTGGGGTATAAAGCCCAATGTGGTCGCCCAAGTAAGTGGACGGGCCGCCAGATATGTACACATATTCTTTTGTAAAAACCTAATAAGAACTCACTATGCTCTACACATTACAGTAGAGCGAGTTCACCATATCGTCGTGCTCTTCTTCTCGCACTCTCTCTCGCGTCGCACTTCCGCTCGTACTCCTTCACGTACTGCTCCAAAGTAGGACTTTGGATGATATCCCAGTAAATGATTAGTCCATGACTTGACTTTGGGTAATGTGCAGAGGGTACTGATAGTCAATGGCTTCTAAATCCAGGCCAATGCTAAGTGGCATTTACCTTACTTCATCAACAACTATTGGATTAAACCTCAGTACTAATAATTAGCATCATACACAACCTTTTGAATTTTTTCCTCCAAATATAACAAGTTTAACTGGGGATCACAATCTATAACAATGTTATCGGGTAGCCCACACAGCTCGTACATATTAAACTCTCCAGAACTCGTCATGCCAATTGTGGAGTTACCTTGTGGGAATGAACATACGCATCTTCTGTCAAACAATCATCAACTACCCTGATGAAGTCATGTCCACCAGTCGTAGTTGGGAGACCAGTAATGATATCCATAGAGATACTTTCATTTGGGATGTTCAATGGTTGTGGTAACCTGTCTACTTTAAGATGCTTGACCATACCTCCGTCGATTCAAGTTCTCTCTTGCCCTCTTTGCCTCCACCAAAGCCTTAAAAGTCTGCAAAAACACCTTCATCATCTGCATATGTCAAAACATTTAGACTGAGAATTTCCCTTCAAATGTCTTTCTTCTCCCCAAGATGTGGTAGAAGCGACTCTGCAAATTTTTGTTGCCTGCACGACATTCCATAATGATGTTACCATCTCCACACACACACACAGAAAAATAGAGCCTATTCCTTGCTATAGAGATATTGCCCGTAAATGAGAAAACAGATTCACACAAATCATCATAATAGCATGCCCAGGGGCCCATATCACAAATGAAGAGGAAGAGGAGAGGAAAAAACAAAGCAAAGATGCAAACATGCTAACAAGCACATAATTTGTCCTTAAAACAATATCGCGTAAATTTAATTATGTAAAAAATTTTCATGCCCATTCTCATATACCTACAGGCTATAAATCTACCTCTTTTCAGTAAGCTTTGGGCTTGGTCGATAATACTTTAAGTAGCCATCCCATGCAACCTTCTTGATTCCAGCACTTTTGGCAATCATATCACGAACCCTGTTACACAAACATGCAACAAATGAGGAAAGAGATGTAAAGGTTGCAGACAAGAAAATGCTCCGTAGATTTGATTCAATACCTCTCAGCAAACTCAATGGGTGTCTCAGTTGGCTGCAAAGTCTGTGGCTCCATGTACCAAACATCACATACCACAGCCCATGAGCACATCAGTTGCACCAAATGCATTGTAAAAGACTGCCTGTCGACCAAAATCCAAAATTCCATGCAAAAACTTCCCGCCTCAGTAATTATGTGAATAAAATAGCTTGCACTTGCAAACATAGTGACAAGATGCAAGAACATAACTGACAACAAGGTGTTTAGCATAAATATAGTGAACAGAGTTCTCAAAGTCAAGACAGCACGCATTTCAGAAATAGACACATTAACAAGGTAACACACTTACTTTTTGCTGTTCCAAAAGGCATCAACAAAGATCTTATTGTACTTGATAGCAATAGGGCAAACTGTACACCCTAGTTCAAAAGCACCCTGCACAAAGGACATGGCAAATATTAGTTATAAAACATTGCTTGGCCACAGACATTGGATA
The DNA here is from genome assembly GCF_014529385.1 of Adiantum capillus-veneris. Classification (NCBI taxonomy): domain Eukaryota; kingdom Viridiplantae; phylum Streptophyta; class Polypodiopsida; order Polypodiales; family Pteridaceae; genus Adiantum; species Adiantum capillus-veneris. Next base: position 133,711,875 of record NC_140952.1, read on the forward strand.
GAAAAATTGAAAGCATCTTCAGAGTCCAAAAACAAAACTTCACACTACCTTACAGCACCAGAAAAGACTTGAAAAATTTTCCAGTGACAATTGTAAAATTGAAGGAGGGTTTTCATTTTTGCACAAAAAAAGAGGCTGTACTTCTAATACTTGAAAACTGCTCAGGATGCCAAACATACTATGTCTTCAACACCTCCACAAAGTACGCTTGCCTGTGAAACAAGGTATCTAAATACAAACTTAACAGTGGAGTGAAAGAAGGCTAAAAGAAACAGCATTTGCAAAGGCGTCAATCAGATATTTATAAAGTAACAAACAATAAATTCGAAAAGGAAACTGAAGAAGTCACATAGTGATTACAGTCAGTAAAGATTTCTATATTTAGATTAATTATTAGATGTCTATAATGATAAACAAAAAAGAAGAATGAAAGCATAACCCAAAATTTTTAGCAAAAGGAATGTACAACCTTTGGCAGCATTTCACTAAACACCAAATAGCCAAGTAAGAGAACATTTGAATCTAATTTACCTTTGCTCCTACGACGTTCAAACTTCAATTCAGGAGTTACAGCCAAGAACTAGAACCCTACATCTATATAGTAAAGGTCGAATTCGGTTTTCGAACATTCACTACTGAATCTGTGCCATAAGTTATTGCTTGTGGAACACCAGCAGTTTGCCTAGAAAAAGCCTTTTAACAGTAAGGCACGAACCATGTATTGCAATTCTGACCCTCTAGTGGCCAAATATATACATATGTTGATACAACTAATACTCCTTGCACAAAATCAATAGTTAATATTGTGTATAGCTGCATACCTTCTTGAACATTACGGTGTAATCGTTATTGACACAAGTGCCTTCTGGAAAAATGAGTAAAGGATTTGTCTCCGGGTCTTCAATGTGCTGCTTAATCCTATAATAAAAGAAAATATTGTTGCCACAGTACAGCACTGGAGGATTCCTAAAGAAAAACTACAATCAATAGTCACACTTCTTTGTTACGACTTCACGATCTTTGACCTCTGTTCTGTTGAACCATATGCAGCCAAGGCTCTCTAGGATAGTCGTTTGCAATAAACCTGTGAAAAAACAAAGCTTAAGAGATTATCTTTATAATAATTGACAGCTACCAAAAAAGTAAAACGGTTGCTACATCATAGTAGAGTAAAAAGAAGGCAGCTTAAGAACAAAGCAAATTTTGGTAGGGCCTAGATATTTAGTAACATACCCCAGTTGGATTGTAAAAACTGTGCATGCACACAAAGTCATGATAATTATAAGCATGCACAAAAATTTCGAGGAACTCGAAGGCATACCAACCCATCCAGGATGCTTTTGCATGATAACCGCAAAAGCAGTCATCTGCTCAAGGATGATGAAGTCAATCATTGATGTATGGTTGGCCACAAAAACCTAAAATATTCAAACAACTAGTCATACAATGTATTGGAATACATGACATCTTTAACCTTAGAGCTAGGGTTGCATACCTGCTTTGGCCTTCTACTAGGTCGAGGTCCATGATACTTAACAACTCCAGTCCATGAGGCTACAAACACGCCACATATAAATTCTACCAAGCCCCTCTGCACCACACATCAAAGGGTTTAAATGCCTTGTGAAATGCCCTCGGCAATTAGAAACAAACATGTCCTCCATTCTACTTCAAAATCAATCCACAATCCCGATTTCTAGTTACAAATAAGCAATGATTGGTAATAGTGAGGCCTCTCTCCAGGCTTTCCAGATTAAACTCTCAAAAAAGTATCTCCTTACCACCTATGCAAGTTATCTTGCCCAGATCCCTTGAACAACCATCTTTCTGCACTACCATTCAAGCAAAATGGGGAGCAGATAACCTAGTACTAGTGAAGATTTACATACCTCCAGCATTTTCCGTAATTGATCATGACCCCTCAAGATCGAATGAACCGGGATGAACAATGCAAGAAACACAATCCAACCGGCTGCAAGCAGAATAACTCTGTCTTCCACAGAATGAGGCTTAATGAGAGTAGCTCAAGATAACTGAAACACTTCTCTACGAAATGCAGTGAGCTTGAAAACAAGTACAGCTTCATGCCATTAAACGTTTCACATCTCTGCTGCAGACTACAACAAACAAACGCCATTTAAAACACTGAAACATTGGCCACAGGGATCCAACAAAAAATTGCTATCCATCCATGAACTGAACAAACCTGTAATTTGCTTTCCACAGGCTTCTATTTTGACTATTAGAATGTAGCTAGACTAAACTATCAGCCAATAGTAAACAGCTTATAAAGGCTTCCAGGCTTATTAATCTAGTCAAAATTTTGTAAAATGGAGTGATGTATTTTGTAGAATGCAGGCATTAGACTTATCATATTCACATTTTTCCACCAGGCTGTGATTATACAGCATGAAGCATATAGAGCATCCCCTTAAAGTGGTCAAACTAGCACTAACTCTTGGCACTTAGCAACTGAGAAATAAAGTTAGAACAACTTAGGACAAAACCATGAAGCTTTGCTTCCTGCCACCAAATTATTTTACAAAGCAATGCCAATTATTGTGATATGTGTTTAAAAAACAGGCAGGACTCAAGTTTTGTCTAGGACAAAGGTCAGATCTGGCATTAGCATAGCGACCATACAGGATCAGGAACACTGAACTGCTGAAAATTTATTACCTGATAGGAAAGAGAACCAAATAACGTACAAGCACTCCAAGGCACCAGAGAGGTAACAGATAGAGATTCCAGTTCCAAGGCTCTGGTGGGTTCGACTTAAAACACCTTGTGAACGAATCCTGAACATCAGAGCAAAGATAGATATGAAGTTAGTTCAGATTGATAACCATTTACGCTGACATACAATTTCATCCTGGCAAAATGCGTAAACTTGCATTAGTGACCCCTGCGAACTCCTTATTAATGACACACTTGAAAAAGTCAGCCACCACATCAGCTAATTAACAGACTGCACTCTGTATACTCACATCGACTATGGCACTTGCTGCTTCATTCAAAAACGGTGAGATATCGAGTAGCTCATGCCTGACATCAATTAAGAGATGATCCATGAAGTCAAATATTAAAATGAGATGCAAAACCTCTAAAGCTTGAATTTTCCTCTCTGCCTGGTTATGGATAGAAGAGCTAGGTTGAGCTTTTAAATCTTAAGACATCTATGTCTATGAGATGCAGGATACAAAAGAACTCTCTTGTTTCCTGCAGTGGACACTTTCGTTGCTAGCTCTTCTGCACCTAGACGATACAGGTCAATCTCTGATGGGGAAGGTTCCAATAGAAATGCATCGTCTCTCCCACTGCACAACAACAGAAACAAGATAAGACAGAGCATTAAATAAGACAGACATGAAACAGAGTACGATAATAGAAAAAGTCATTCTTAGCAAAGGAACCCCAAACCCCTTCCTTTCATTCTCTGGTCGCTTTCCTTACAACAAACAGAAATCAGTATCCACTGTTCAAAAACGTATAATTCTATCACACAAAATACCTTAAAACTACAGCAAAAAGGCCCCTCAAAGGAAGACCACAACAAGAGAGAGCTCCTGTTGATCGAAGTCACTAAATCAATTGAGATCGCGAAGCATTGTCTTTCATGCTTCATTCCTGTATTGAATGTGCAATGTGCCCATCAAAGCCTAGAGAGATTTGAAGCTAGAGGACATTTTTGTTAAGAGTTACACCACTCTGCTACTTCATCTATGGTTAGGGCATACTTGTCTAAGGCTTTGTCACGTGACACACCCAACCCTATGTGTCCGTGGACAAGCTACAGCACGACAAGGGTTCAGTTCAGTCAAGTCAGTCTAGAATAGGAAGTGATCTGGCACTTTTGTGAGTCTGTTCGCAGACCGTGAATGTCCAAACATTTAGTGTAGATGCATATCCTCTGGTTGCACACAGCATGATCATAAGCATTCCCATCAGAATCCATCAGAAGCCTTCAAGGGAATTTTCCAATGCATTTAGCCTATTTTCCCTATTTTTGACATTTTTCACTTAATATTTTTAAGTGACTTTTGTTGGGAAGTAGGTAGGGCAAATTGAGTAAGTTTGTATATAAGCAAACCTAGGCTAGCACTAATTGGCAGAAGAGGCAGCACGAGCACCTTGCTCAACAGGCAACTTCTCAGCAAGACCCCCCCCCCCCCCGGGCGCCAGCGTTTTTCTCCATTGCAGATCAGCCCCAACGTTTTGCATTGCAGACCAACCCGGCGACAGCAAGACACAGCAGAAGCCTAGCATTTTTTCAGAAGCACAGAATTCAGCCCTAGCATTTTGGTTTGCACATCAGCCCCGGCGTTTTGCAGATTCACCGCGATGGAACATCAAGAAACCTCAGCGCTTTCAGTTTTCAGCCCTTAGACACCGCAGATGAAGTCCCGAACCTCGCAGATCTCACCTTCCCGCAGCAGTTCCTCGCCGCACGGTCAATTTCTGCAAGGTTTACAATTTCAGCCCAGAAAACGCAGATTTTAGCATCTGCGTTTTCAGCGTGTCGTTGTCGCATCGTCGCCATCTACATTGTCATCGACATAGAGTCAGAATTCAGCAAATAAAGATTTGCTGATTTCAGCCCTTAGCATTTTCAGATTTCAGCACGTCTCGTCGTCGTCCTCATCATCGTCCACATCGTCGGCAAGTCCAAGCATTGTAGAGATTTGTGCAATCATAAGTAGACCGCTCTCGCCATAGAGAGTGGGGCCTTTGGAGGAGGGTTTTACAACATCTCTGGTGTCGTAATTCTCTTCTCTCTCTAGCTCTCAGTCTCATACACTTGCACGCAGAGTGTCCATTCACTTTGTTGGTGATCATAGCATTCTCTCATTAAGAACGGAAGGCTCTCCCTTCCATAAGAACAAAGGAAACCTTGAGCACAGTTCGGAGCACTCATCTTCAGCAAAGCGCAAACATTCATTCCGCTGCACCTAGCAGGCTTAGGCCTTAAAGAAACTTGACATTTGTACAGATTACAATTTACAATACTATAATGTAAAGAGTCAAGACTCAAAGACTAAAGAGAATGAGCATTACATAAACCAAAATGATCATTGATAAGTAAAGAGTCAAGACTCAAGATGATACAAAAAAGTGGGGGAACCAAGGGCTACAAAGTACTCAAAAAGTGGCACACCATAATAGAGAGACTATAAGGTAAAGTCTAAAGTAACATGCAAGAGAGCTTCTAGTCACTAGTCACTAGTGCTCTCATCATCTTCCTCGTCTTCCTCTTCCGAGCCTTGCTCATCAACATCATCCTCTTCCTCAAAAGAGTCGAAGGATGACGGCTCATAATCTCCATCACTAATGAGATTGCCTTCATCATCATACTCTGGCTCTCTAGACTCTCTATCCTCAATAGTGATGGCCGCCACACAAGAGCCGCTCCCGGAGCCTCGCCGTACATAGGTCCTAGGAGCCTCCGTGGGTGGTGTTGATGCTCTGCCTCTACCACCACCACGGGGAGTGGAAGCCCTTGCACCTCTACCTCTTGTAGCCGATGTAGCTCCATGGATGACGACCTTCTTGCGTGATCGTGTGCGAGAAACCCAGCGATCAATCTCCTCAAGCTCCAAGTAGAACTCACGAAATATCATTTGCTCCTCAGGGTCTTGCTCTTTGTTGACACTCTTTAGAGTATCAATCGTGAGTGAGCTCATCCACGTTGACCTATTTGACATTTACAACATTGGACAATGAAAACATAATTAGTATGTTCAAACTAATTAAAGACTAGAGTAGACTATGTAGTAAAAACACTAGGGCTGAAAATGATCTTGCGGGGAAATCTGCTATCTGTTGTAGGAATTTGCTAACGCTAGAGATGACCTAATGTGTCTTGTGATCGTTGAGGCTGACCTGCCATGCAAAAATGCCAGGGCTGGTCTGTTGATGCAAAAACGCTAGGCCTTGCTGGGGGGATCCTGCTGAGAAGGTGTCTATTGAACCGAAGCTCCTGCTGCCTCTTCTGCCAGAAAGTGCTAGCGCTAGGTTTTCTTATAAAATTTGCCCTACCTAGTTCCCAACAAAAGTCACTTAAAAATAATAAGTGAAAAATGTCAAAAATAGGGAAAATATGTCTATGCACTGTAAGAATGGTACTAATGGGTTCTGACTGAAATCTGATGATCATGCTGTGTGCAACCAGAGGATATGCATCTAATCTAAGTGTCTGGACAAGCACGGTTTGCGAACTGACTTGATTGAATTGAACCCTGGTCATGTTGTAGCTTGTACACAGACACATAGGGTTGGATGTGTCACATGACATCCCCTCCTTTTCAAAGTGAGGTACTGGTACACGATTGTATGGCATCAAGGGAGATCGCCAACAACATCTGGAATCCTCGAAAGGACTCTTCACCAGCCCACTTTGATGCGTGGGGCATGCGATACTTGAACTTTATAAAGGTCTGTAACGCTTGCTTCTTTGGGCCGCGCCGAAAGCGACACAAAGTCTTATGTGGCTCCTTCGATGCTACAACTTCGTCAATAGTCATAAAATACCTTCTTCAAGAATCTCAGAGGATGAAAATTCCTAAAACCACTTCCAACACAAAAACATGAAGATACCCATTCCAAGTAAAGTGATTGGAAAAATACTATTCCTTCGAACCATAGTAACAAGGAATGGCCATTTTCAAGTCCCTATTCCCCGTTCCCATCCCAATTTTCCGTTCCGTGTTTCAAACGTGAGTATCTGAAACAGGGAATGGCATTTCCTGCATGTTCCCGTTCCCCATTCCCTGTTCCGGGTAACTATGCTTCGAACAAATTGTGCATGTGATGCAAATGAACAAAGTGACGTAGTGCCAAACCGTTCATCAAACACACGCAAACAATGAGATCGAATCTTGTCTTTCTGATCTAAATCAATCAACTTTGGCAGAACACAATGGAAATGCCGATGCTTGATGCTCAATCCTTCTTGTGCTTTTTCTACGACTTTGTCGTGCCAAGAGATATGGAATGTAAATTCCTTGAATGCAAACATTTTGTCACAAAGTGATACCGTGGCTGCCCACTAGACACACACGTTGGAAAATGCTGACGCTGCTGGCTGTACAGCGGAATCCAAAAATGCTGACGTGGCAAGCTTGTGCGGCAGGCCCGAAATTTGCGGTGCGTTTTGCGGCCAGCCGTACGGAAGTCCAGCTTTTTGCGTGGGCTTTTTCTACGCAATTGGAAAGAGAGAAAGAGCTCTCTTGCTTTATTTTCATTAAAGCATAAAGAGAGAGAGAAAGAACCTTTTGCTTTATTTTCAAAGCTTTTAAATTTTCAGCTTTTGGGGCTCTTCTTTTAGCATCCCTTGTAAATTCTTTAAATTGGTCTTTGGGCGCCCACTCTGTAGAGCATCTGGACGAAGAGCCTGAGAGTGAGACTCGAAGACTCACTTGTACTTTGAGTTGCAGATTAATATAAAAAGAAATACAGAAAGGGGCGCTAGACTTTGGGGCCAATATCTCTAGGCACGGAACTCTGCCGGGCCAATGTCGAATAAATTGTGAACTGTGAACTGTTTTTGAAGCGGTTATTTGGTGCTGTAGCGGTAGATTCTTGACTTGGAGTGTCCAAGTCTGTTACAGTGGTATGAGAGCATGGTCGATTTCTCTTCTACGGAAATCCGATCCCAATTTTTTTTCCGCGGCACCTATGGCTTCAGGCAAAGATGAGTCAATTCCTCTGCATCCGGGGATGCGGGAAGGGATCACAACGAAGATTCCGGCAAGGAGTATGGTCCGCCTCGGCCTACTCAGGCGGAGCGTCGAGAGATAGAGCGTCGTCAATTGATCGGCGATGCAACAAAGATGATGCTCAATTTTGCGAAGGACCGAAAATTTCCAAAATATATGAGCGAGACTTCTTTTCAGGTGGTGCATGAGCAGTGGAAGAAAACCACACCACCACCTCCAAAACCCGCTCTCAAGAAACCTTTTGCTCACAAGAAATATACAGAGAAGGAATTAGAAGAGGTGGTTGATGCACGAATTGCTCAGCTTTTTGACGCGCAGAACAACACTAAAAAGCACGGCAAAAAGCAGAAGAAAGGCACCGACTTCTCGGGTTATTTGGGTCGTCAATCAACACTTGAAAAGGCAAAGAAACAAAAGAAGCGCGTTCGATTTGAAGGAGTACCCAATTCTTCTTCTTCTTCTTCTTCTTCTTCTAATAGTTCTTCTAGCTCATCTGACTCGAGCGAAGAAGAATAAAAAGGCAAAAAGCGAAGCAAGAAGCAACGCTTCGGAAAGGGCAAGAAAAAGGCAAAGAAGTCTAAATCTCGCCCCGTGAGTGACAGTTCTACATAGGACTCGTATACAGACAATTCCGACTCTGACGACAGCAACTTTTATGCAAAGAAGAAGAATTTTTACAAAGCCAACCAGTATGACTCATAGTTACCTGGAACGAGAACGGGAACGGGAACGGGAGGATCCAGAACGGGACGGGAACGGGGAGGGGGGGGGGGGGGGGGGGGGGGGGGGGGGGGGGGGGCGAAACGGGAACGGGACCGGAACGGTCCATCTAAAGTAAAGCTTGAATTACCTCCATTCAGCTTAGTCCCAGATAAACTCCTAAACAACCCCAACACTGCCCTCAAATCTGCCCCCTAATCTACCCTCAAACTGCACCAAATATGTTCCCCGAACAGTTCCAAATCTACCACCCAAAAGCAAACTTTTTTTCCCCCAAATGCCTAATTTTACCCGTTCCGCCCCGCGGTTCGCCGTTCCGCCTCGTTCCCCCCATTCCGGGACACCATTCCGGTTACACCCCTTTCCGGAACGGTGTTCCGTTCCCATCTCCATTTCGAGAACGGGACTCGTCCGGAACGCCGTTTCGGAACGTTTCGGATATGTTCCCCCCGTTCCCTGTTACACTGATATGACTTTCTCGAAGACAAAAGCAAGAAAGTCCGAGAGTTTAAGGAAGGTGGACATTCAATTAAATTTGACACTTTTTCTGGTTAGAGAGATGCTTCGAAGGCTGTCTTTTGCACAGCAGTTTGACATCGCTTTCGCGGGAGGACGCTATTCAGAGCACTCTAAGATTCGGAAAGCTGCCTCTTACTTCAAGGGGAATGCTCTAACTTGGTGATCCACGCTTCTATTAAGCAAGACTGCGCCAGTTAAATGGCTGAAATTCAAGAGGCTTTTTATTTCTTCTTGGCTGACTCGAGAGTATGAACGTAATATACGAACTGCTTGAATTTATCTTCGGATGACCAAGAAGGATGCAGTGGACGCTTATTGTGAGAGATTCTGGAGCTCTTTTCTACCCACCTCTTTATTTAAGAAGATCTCGTTCAAGGAACAGATTGAGCGGTTTACCTTGGGTCTACCTAAAGAGATCCAAGATCACTGCTTGGAACAGAAGTCAGCTTCCATTCAGGAGTTGATGAGTCATGCGAAACGGAGTTTTGCCATCCACTCTAGCAGTCTCACTTACCCCACCGATGAGATTATGACACAAAGAGCTGAACAGACTTCGACAAATGAAAGTAGAAAGAGAAAGAGAAACTCAGAAAAGAAAGATGCACGACCCAAGCTTACTCCTCGGGAGCGGGCTCGCTTCATCAGGGAGGGGAAGTGCTTTGGATGCAGGGAAACTGGACATCTCTCCGCGAAGTGCCCTAAAAAGGCATAGAAAGAACAAAACGACAAGGACAACGAAAGGCCTGAGAGTTCGAGAGCAACTGAGGAACGTGGAAGAAAAGGCAAGATGAAAACAAGATTGGTTCCAAACTGTGTGGGTACTGATCCCAGCACGGTGGACGAGAGTACAGAACTTTGCCGAGCTTAGGACAAAGTGAAAGACCAAGAGCCCTGATCTTCTTTGATGGAGGAGCCAAGGCCAACTTCATTTCACCGGAATTGGCGGCGCGGCTCAAGATCACTCCCGATCGGATGGGACCACTTGCGAAGGCAATTCTACGGCACCCGGCAGGGACGTAGCCATTACACCTGTCATTGGCAAACTTCCATTGCATTGTCAGGGTATTTGGGGCATGAGGACTTTTACATAATGCCTTTGGAAGGTTGTGATGTTCTCTTGGGAATTCCCTGGTACCACAAGAACAACGTCGTGGTCGACTATCACGCGAGGAAAGCGACATTGACAACACAAAGGACAGAACCATTGTACTCGATATAAAACTTAAGGGCGAGTCTGTCCCTATTGTATCGGCTTCGGCCATTTCTAAATTAATGAAATCCAGTCTCTTTGTTTACTTGATCTTTTTGAAAGAGTTGAGAGATGAGGATAGGACAAATATGTCTGAACTTGATAAAGAACGCCAAGATTTTATCCACTCTCATGCCGATTGCTTCTCAGAGGGCCTGCCAGGCGAGTTACCACACGCTCGTCCTGAAGATCATACCATTGATCTGATACCTGGAAGCACACCACCGAAGCGGCCACCTTACCATGTGAGCCGAGCCCAAAACGAAGAGATTATGAACCAAGTAAAAGACCTTTTGGAAAAGGGGCTTGTCCAACCTAGTACTTCACCGTATTGCTCTCCAGTGTTGTTGGTATTGAAGAAAGACGGATCTTGGAGAATGTGCATTGATTATAGAGCTCTCAACAAAATCACCATCAAGAACAGATTTCCAATTCCTAGGATTGATGATATACTTGACAAATTACAGGGATCCTCGTGTTTTAGCAGGATTGATTTGAAGAGTGGATATCATCAGATCCGAATCGCAGCGGGAGACGTCTACAAGTCTGCCTTTCGAACAACTTTTGGGTTATTTGAGTTTTTGGTGATGCCTTTTGGCTTAACCAATGCTCCTGCGACATTTAACCGGATGATGGACAGGATTTTTTGAGAGTACAAACTAAGTTGGCACTTTCTTTGACGATATTATTGTTTTCTCCAAGGATGAGGCAGAACATAAAGATCATCTCCTTCAAGTCTTTCAGGCATTACGAGATCACAAGTTAGTGATTGATGCAAAGAAAAGTGAATTTTTCCTACCAAAGATACACTTTTTGGGACACAGTGTGTCAGCAGCAGGAGTGCAAATGGACCCGGTCAAGATAGAGACTATCCGTAATTGGCCCGATTTGAAGAATGTCCATGAAGTTAGAAGTTTTTTGGGACTGTGTTCGTACTACAGGCGGTTCGTTCGAAAGTTTGCAGAGGTTGCTTCTCCTTTGCATATCTTGACACAGAAAGAAGTCACTTTCTCGTGGAGACCCACAGAGGTGACTGCCTTTCAGACTTTGAAAGAGAAATTGACTACGGGACCAGTTTTGACTTTGCCGGACTTGCAGAAGTCATTTGAAGTAGATTGTGATGCTTGTGATCGTAGTCTGGGTGCGGTCTTAATGCAAGAAGGCCATGCCATTGCTTACAAGAGCCGATTGTTCTCAAGGCCGGAATTGACAGCACAGATTTATGAGAAAGAGCTTTTGGCGGTTATCCATGCTCTTACTCAGTGGCGGCACTACCTACTCGGAGCAGATTTTACTGTCTTTACAGACCATCAGAGTTTACGCTACTTCTTGTCACAGAAGCAGCTATCGGAAAAGCAGATGCGGTGGGCGAACATCTTGTCACAATTTCACTTCCAGATTGTCCATGTTCAAGGACAGAAGAATTTGGTGGCTGATGCTTTGTCTCAGAAGCCGTTGTTTCTGGCTATTTCCGCGATACATCATAGGAGCTTCGAGGATATGGTCGACCAGTATGCCACAGATCCGGATTTTGCAGACGTTTTCACACGGATACGGGATGGGGAGACAATAGCAAGATATTCCATTCGGGATGGCTACTTGATGAGGAAAACCATGTTGTGTGTTACACAGCCGTTGAGGGAAAAGGTTATGACTGAATGCCACTGTCCACCTTTTACGGGTCACCGTGGCATTGCTACCACCATGAAAGGGGTAGAGAGATACTTCTTTTGGCCGAGACTCAGGAAGGATGTGGACGAGTTTGTGCGCAGGTGCTTGGTATGCCAGAAGGTCAAGTTTGACAGGCATAAAGCACAGGGATTGTTACAGCCTTTGCCCATACCCACCCGCCCCTGGGAAAGTATTGCAATGGATTTCATTTTTGATCTCCCGAGAACACAGAGTGGTCACGATGGTATCTGGACTGTTATTGACACATTCAGCAAGCAGGCTCATTTCATTTCAGTAAAGAAAACAGTCAAGCCGTATCATTTAGCGACTCTTTGTGGCCCAAATTTTCAGATTACATGGCATGCCTGAGACGATTGTCTCCTACAGGGACCCCAGATTTACAAGTTTGTTTTGGACGGCAATTTGGGAGAACATTGGCAGGCAGTTGTAGTTCTCGTCATCTTTCCACCCACAGACTGACGAGCAATCTGAGATTGCCAATTCAGTGGTTTTAGATTTATTGAAGTCTTACATCTCAAATCAGAAGACTCAATGGGAAAAGTATCTACCTTTGGTGGAATTTGTCTACAATAACACGATACACTCTTCGACGGGGAAGGCGCCATTTGAGATTTTTGAAGGTGCTGCGAAGGTTCCATCCTTCCTAAGCATGAAAGATAAGATTTTTGAAGCGGATGAATACACGCGCGACTTAGATACGGCTTTTGCCAAAGTCCGCGAGGCTTTGCAGAAATCTCTAGAATGACAGAAAAAGGCAGCGGATCGCCATGGTCGCGATTTGAAATTGAAGAAGGATGATTGGGTGCTCTTACGTTTTGAGAAGGCACGCCTGAGAAAGATGAAGGGAAAGGACAGGCTTTTTCCAAAGCTTAGTATGAGATACTACGGACCTTTCCAGATCTCCGAAAAGATCAATGATGTCTCCTTCCAACTGAAACTACCTAACACTTGGAGGATTCACAATGCATTTCATGTGAGTCTCTTGAAACCTTTCAAAGGTGATGTGCCTGATGATGGGGAGCCCGATGAGCAACCTGAAGTGGAGGAAAACGAGGAGATCCTTGTTCCTGAACAGATTTTGGCACATAAGGACACAAAGAATAAGGGTAAAGTAAGAAGGCGGTTCTTGGTTAAATTCAAGAACTATCCTGGCATTGGATGCAAAGTGGATGGAGGAGGAGGACCTAGCAGATACTCCTCAGAGTGTGAAACTTTACCTCGAAGCTTTTGGTTTAGCATAGTCTACTCCAAATGGAACCCAGAATTCAACTTGGCCGCAGATCTGGTGCAGTAAGATGCACAAGAGGGGAGTTACTCCACTCCTTTGTCAATAGATGCCTTGATTTTTAGAATACTAGAGTCGCTGATGTCTCTTTGAGCTTCAAGGATATTGAGAGCTGACAGTATTCTGCTGTATGACTTTATGAAATGGAATTCCTGAATATGAAACTGATTTGTTCTTGACTTGTTTTTAAGTGCAGGAACTGATAGACGAAATGACAACAGCATTTTGGTCTAATTGATCTCGAATAGACATGGTTGCAATAGGGGTTAGTCAATCGGCCATCGATGAGGTCCTGAGTGGATCTAGATGCGATTACTAGCTACATTGCCAAATCATGGTCTAAGATCCGAATGAATGTTGAATGTCCTATGATGTCTAGTGATGTCCTGTGATGTGATTGTCAATTGGTACATGTGCTAGATGTGTGTTCCTAGTGCATAGGTACTAACAGTCAGTGTCTGCTAAGACGGTTTATGGCCTCTGTCTGTTTTTGCAGGCGTAATCGAGGGCGATTACAATGCTTTCAAGAGGCGGTATGTCACAAAGTGATGACGTGGCTGCCCACTAGACACACACGATGGAAAATGCTGACGTAGGCTTGTACGGCAGACCCGAAATTCCCAACGGAATTTGCGGCGCGTTTTGCGGCCAACCGTACGGAAGTCCAGCTTTTTGCGTGGGCTTTTTCTACGCAATTGGAAAGAGCTCTCTTGCTTTATTTTCATTAAAGCATAAAGAGAGAGAGAAAGAACCTTTTGCTTTATTTTCAAAGCTTTTAAATTTTCAGCTTTTGGGGCTCTGCTTTTAGCATCCCTTATAAATTCTTTAAATTGGTCTTTGGGCTCCCACTCTGCAGAGCATCTGGACGCATAGCCTGAGAGTGAAACCCAAAGGCTCGCTTGTACTTTGAGTTGCAGATTAATATAAAAAGAAATACCGAAAGGGGCGCTGGACTTTGGGGCCGATATCTCTAGGCACGGAACTCCGTCGGGCCAGTGTCGAATAAATTGTGAACTGTGAACTGTTTTTGAAGTGGTTATTTGGTGCTGTCGTGGTAGATTCTTGACTTGGAGTGTCCAAGTCTGTTACACATTTCATCTTTTCATGAATCATCCGCATACATCCGTGCTCATTCATGAGTGAATCGTGGTCAGCGAACAATATGTCATGCCTGTGAAAATGGATCACATAAGGACGGTAACTAAAATACAAGAAAGGATCAAGAATAAAACGCTCGATCAATGCGTGCTAACTAATCATGCGAACACATAATACTTCCTGTGAGGATTCTTTGGACCTAGGCTCGAAAGCCAAGATCGGTTCTTCCTGAGGGGGTTCTTTGGACCTTGACTCGATAGCCAAGATCGGTTCTTCGTGATTGATCGAATATGCAATGAGGTTAGCTTCACTAGAAAAAGTATCGACCAAACCATCATCCTTGTGAACAATCACATCATCATGCTCGTGAGAAATAACATCTTGATCATGCAAATCATCATGCTCGTCATTGTCATGCAATTCTTCATGCTTGTCATTATCATTCAAACATCATGCTTGTCATTGTCATTCAAATCATCATTCTTATCATTGTCAGGCAATTCATCATGCTTATCATCATGCAAATCCTCTGTGTCATGCTTTGGAGAAGAAGAGACTGAGAGAGTCTCCTTTTCCCGAATCTCTTGCATCTGTGCCTGCACTTGAGAAAAGAATCGGAACAAGGCGTCTTTCCTTTCGTTGTGCTCATGCTCTATGGCTGTCATTCTTTCTTCGTGTTCACGCTGTATTTATGCTTTTCTTGCTTCGCGTTCTAACTTCCTTGCTTCGTGTTCTAACTTGCTGTCCATAAACATCTGCTCCAACTCCTCCATAGGAGTTAGTGCAATCCTTTGCGTAGATGGGGAAGGGGGAGGGTCGGAAAAACCTCATGGTGGGGAAAATTCTTCTTCACCACCCTCGTGCTCATCACCTCCATGCGAAGTATCCATGCGGCTTCGGGTGATGACCATCCACTGAAGTCTTGGGTTCTTAAGTGTACGAGAAACTTAGGTTCTTGTGGGTCTTGGGTTATTGTGGGTCTTGGGGTTCTTGGGGGTCTTGAGGTTCTTGGGTTCTTGAGGTTCTTGTTTCGCTTGCAATCTATGTTAGAGAAGGATCTTCTCTTCACCTGAGTTCTGCTCTTTTTCGCGGGCGCGGGGCATCCCTTGGTGGCCTTGCGCTCACACCAAGGTTTCTTTTTCCCACCTCACGTTGATTGGCCGGCCGCTAAGTGCACGGTCCGCTCTCAATGAGTGAAAAGAGGCACAAGGGGAGGCTGGACAAGCCCTTCTTTCTTGGGTTTCCTATCGCTCTTCAAAAACACGATTAGGAATCGACACGCCCAAGAGGACTTGGGTTACATGCGACCACAAGCAGAAAAAAAATTAAAAATTATGTGGTTCTTGTGGTTCTTTCCTTGAGTCATACAGAACACTGACAAAGCTCTGATACCAATGTAAGGTGCAGCAGAAGTGAATGTTGAACTTTGCTCAAGATGAGTGCTCTGAACTGTGCTCAAGGGTTCCTTTTACTTACGGAAGGGAGAGCCTTCTGTTCCTTTAGTGAGAGAGTGCAATGAACACAAACAAAGTGGAGAACACTGTGAATGAAGGTACATGAGACTGAGAGATAGAGAGAGAAGAATATGACACCAGAATGTTGTCAAACCCTCCTCCGAAGGCCCCACTCTCTATGGTGAGAGCGGTCTACTATTGATTGCACAAATCTCTACAATGCTTGGACTTGCCGACGATGTCAACAACGATGTGACGGCTAAAATCTGCAAATCTTTATCTGCTGAATTTTGACTCTATGTTGATGACGATGTCGATAGCGACGATGCGTCAACGACGCGCTGAAAACGCAGATGCTGAAATCTGCAATCTGCGTTTTTCGGGCTAAATCTGTTACAAAGTGATGACGTGGCTGCCAAAAGCCCTAATTTGTTGAAACCCTAACCCTAAAACCAGAAACCCTAATTCTGTTGAAACTCTAACCCTAAAACCAGAAACCCTAATTCTGCTGAAACCCTAACCCTAAAATCAGAAAACATAATTCTGCTGAAATCCTAGCCCTAAAATCAGAAACCCTAACCCTGCCCTAACCCTAACCCTAACCCTGATTTGCCGACGTGGTGGGCTGACACGTGGCCTGCTGTACAGACAACCAACGTGATTTACAAAAAGCTGGGTAGATTTTTGGCATTGCTTTTGCTTTTGCGTGGGCTGTTTTTTATTTCAGCTTTTGGCATTGCTTTTCTACGCAATGGGAAAAGAGAGAAAGCCTCTTTGCTTTATTTCATTTAAGAGAGAGAGAGAGAGAGAGAGAGAGAGAGAGAGCCTCTTTGCTTTATTAAAAGAAAGAGAGAGAGAGAACTTTTGCTTTATTTTTCAAAGCTTTTACTTAAGCTTTTGATTTTCAACTTCTGGGGCTCTGCTTTTGGCAACCCTTGTACTCTTTAATAAGTGGGTAGGCCACTCACAACTCAAAGCATTTGGACGCAGAGTCTGAGTGTGAGCGCTTGCCCGCACTCTTGTACTTTGAACTCAGATTAATACAAAGGAAATATCAAAAGGGGCGCCAGTCTCGGCCTACTCAGGCGGAGCGTCGAGAGATGGAGCGTCATCGGCGATGCAACAAAGATGATGCTCAATTTTGCGAAGGACCCAAAATTTCCAAAATATATGAGTGAGACTTCTTTCCAGGAGGTGCATGCGCAGTAGCAGAAAACCACACCACCCCCCCCCCCAAAACCCGCTCTCAAGAAACCTTCTGCTCACAAGAAGTATACAGAGAAGGAATTAGAAGAGGTGGTGGATGCACGAATTGCTCAGCTTTTTGACCCGCAAAACAAAGCTGAAAGCACGGCAAAAAGCAAAAGAAAGGCACTGACTTCCTGGGCTATTTGGATCGTGAGTCGACATTTGAAAAGGCAAAGAAACAGAAGAAGCGAGTTCGATTTGAAGAAGCACACAATTCTTCTTCTTCTTCTTCTTCTGATAGTTCTTCTAACTCATCTAACTCGAGCGAAAAAGACCGAAAAGGCAAAAAGCAACGCTTCGGAAAGGGCAAGAAAAAAGACAAAGAAGTCTAAATCTCGCCCAGTGAGTGACAGTTCTACAGGGGACTCGTCTACAGACAGTTCAGACTCTG
The DNA here is from genome assembly GCF_014529385.1 of Adiantum capillus-veneris. NCBI lineage: Eukaryota > Viridiplantae > Streptophyta > Polypodiopsida > Polypodiales > Pteridaceae > Adiantum > Adiantum capillus-veneris. Next base: position 133,729,246 of record NC_140952.1, read on the forward strand.
ATGACAGCAACTTTTATGCAAAGAAGAAGAATTATTACAAAGCCAACCAGTATGACTTTCTGGAAGACAAAAGCAAGAAAGTCCGAGAGTTTAAAGAAGGTGGACAGTCAATTAAATTTGACACGTTTCCGGGATATAGAGATGCTTCAAAGGCTTTGTCTTTTGTACAACAATTTGACATCGCTTTCGCGGGATGACGTTACTCAGAGCACTCTAAGATTCGGAGAGATGCCTCTTACTTTAAGAGGAATGCTTGAACTTGGTGGTCCACGCTTCTATTAAGCAAGACTGCGCCAGTTAAATGGCTGAAATTCAAGAGGCCTTTTATTTCTTCTTGGCGGACTCGAGAGTATGAACGCGATATACGAACTGCTTGGAACCATCTTCGGATGACCAAGAAGGATACAGTGGACGCTTATTGCGAGAGATTCTGGAGCTCTTTTCTACCCACCTCTTCATTTAAGAAGATCTCATTCAAGGAACAGATTGAGCGGTTTACCTTGGGTCTACCTTCACAGATTCGAGATCACTGCTTGGAACAGAAGTCGGCTTCTATTCAAGAGTTGATGAGTCATGCGAAACGGGGTTTTGTCATCCATTCTGGCAGTCTGACTTACCCCACCGATGAGATCATGACACAAAGAGCTGAACAGACTTCGACAAATGAAAGTAGAAAGAGAAAGAGCAACCCAGAAAAGAAGGATGCACGACCAAGCTTACTCCTCAGGAGCGGGCTCGCTACATTAAGGAGGGGAAGTGCTTTGAATACGGGAAAACTGGGCATATCTCCGCGAAATGCCCTAGCAAGGCACCGAATGAACACGATGAAGAAAGGCCAGAAAGTTCTAAAGCAGCTGAGAGACGTGGTAGAAAAGGCAGATAAAAAGCAGAATTGTACCACATCGCGTGGGGCCTGAACCAAATCAAATGAATGAAAGTACAAACTTTGCTGCTTTTGGGGCAAAGTGAAAGATCAGGAAGCTCTTTTGAAGGAGCCAAGGCCAACTTCTTGAATTGGTGGCTCGATTTGGAATTACGCCCGATAGGCTGAGGCCACAGGCGGAGGTAGTTCGAGAGGGCACCCAGACGGGATGTTGCCATTACATCGAGCATTGGCAAACTTCGTTTGCAATGACAGGGGTGTTTAGAGCATGCCGAGTTTTACGTAATTACCTTGAAAGGTTGTGATGTTCTACTCGAAATCCCTTGGTACCACAAGAACAACGTCGTGGTTGACTGCCGGGTCGAGAATGCAACTTTGACAAATGAAGGGCTCAGAGATTATACTTGATGAACTTCAGTTTCTTTACTCACTTTTTTTTGGGAGAGAACTGGACGATGGATGAAGGTCGAATATGTTTGACCTGAACAAAAGAACGCCAAGATTTTCTCCACACTCATGCCGATTGCTTTTCAGAGGGCCTACCAAGCGAGTTACCACCCGCTCGTCCTGAGGATTATACTGATGCCAGGAAGCACACCACCGAACCGGCCACCTTACCGTGTGAGCCGAGCCCAAAACGAAGAGATTATGAACCAAGTGAAAGATCTCTTGGAAAAGGGTCTTGTCCAGCCTAGTACTTCACCGTTTTGCTCTCCAATGTTGTTGGTTTTGAAGAAAGACGGATCTTGGAGAATATGCATCGATTATAGAGCTCTCAACAAAATCACCATCAAGAACAGATTTTCGATTCCTAGGATCGATGATATACTCGACAGATTACAAGGATCCTCGTGTTTTAGCAGGATTGATTTGAAGAGTGGATATCATCATATCCGAATCGCGTCGGGAGATGTCTACAAGATAGCTTTTCGGACGACTTTTGGGTTATTTGAGTTTTTGGTGATGCCTTTTGGCTTAACCAATGCTCCTGCGACATTTAACCGGATGATGGACAGGATCTTTTGAGAGCACAAGCTATTTGTTAGCACTTTCTTTGACGATATCATTGTTTTCTCCAAGAATGAGGCAGAACATAGAGATCATCTCCTTCGGGTCTTTCGGGCATTACGAGATCACATGTTAGTGATTAATGCGAAGAAAAGTGAATTTTTCATACCAGAGATACACTTTTTGGGACACATTGTCTCAGCAGAGCAGGAGTGCAGATGGATCCGGCCAAGATAGAGACTATCCGTGATTGGCCCGATTTGAAGAATGTCAAGGAAGTTAGAAGCTTCTTGGGACTGTGTTCGTACTACATGCGGTTCGTTCGAAAGTTTGCAGAGGTTGCTTCCCCTTTGCATATCTTGACACAGAAAGGAGTCCCTTTCTCGTGGGGACCCACAGAGGTGACTACCTTTCAGACATTGAAAGAGAAATTGACTATGGGACCAGTTTTGACATTGCCTGACTTGCAGAAGTCGTTTATAGTATATTGTGATACTTGTGCGGTCTTAATGCAAGAAGGCCAATGTCATTGCCTACAAGAGCCGATTGTTCTCAAGGCCAGGATTGACAGCACAGATTTGTGAGAAAGAGCTTTTGGCAGCTATCCATTCTCTTATTCAGTGGCGACATTACCCACCTGGAGTCGATTTTACGGTTTTCACAGATGATGCGAGTTTACGCTACTTCTTGTCATGGAAGCAGCTATCGGAAAAGCAAATGCGGTGGGCAAACATCTTGTCACAATTTACTTCCGGATTGTCCATGTGCATGGACAGAAGAAATTGGTGGCAAATACTGTCTCAAAAGCCGTTGGTTCTGGCTATTTCCGCGATACATCATAAAAACTTGGAGGATATGGTCGGTCAGTACGCCACAGAACAGATTTTGCAAATGTACTCAGTTAAATACAAAAAGGGGAGATAGTAGCGGACTATTCCATTTGGGATGGCTACTAGATGAGGAAAACCATGTTGTGCGTTACACAACCGTTGAAGGGAAAAGAATCTAACCGAATGCCATTGTCCGCCTTTTACGGGTCGCCGATGCATTGCTACCGCCTTGAAAGAGGTAGAGAGATACTTTTTTTTGGCCGACGAGACTCAAGAAGGATGTGGACGAGTTTGTGCGCAGTTGCTTGGTATACCCGTAGGTCAAGTTTGACACGCATAAAGCACAGGGATTGTTACAACCTTTTACCCATATCCACCCGCCTTGGGAAAGTATTGCAATGGATTTCATCTCCGAGAACACAGCGTGGGTACGATTGTTGAATGCCCAGGTCTTTAGATTACATGGCATGCCTGCAGGACCCCAGGTTCACGAGTTTGTTTTGGACGGCTATTTGAAAGAACATAGGCACACGGTTGCAGTTCTCGTTCCACCCGTGGACTGACGGGCAATCAGGGATTGCTAATTCAGTAATACTGGCTTTGTTGAAGTCTTCTTGGTTGGATCAGAAGACTACTTGGGAAAGGTTTTTACCTTTGGTGGAATATGCCTACAGAAACACGTTTGACTCTTTGATGGAAAAGATGCCATTTGAGATTTTTGAAATTGCTACGAAGATTCTACCCTTCCTTAGCGCAAAAGATAAGATTTTTCTTTGAAGTCGACCTGTTCACGACGGACTTGGTTCAGAAGGCTTTGCAAAAATTTAGGAAAAGACAGATAAAGGCAGCAAATCGCCATTGTTGCGATTTGAAATTGAAGGAGAAGGATTGGGTGCTCTTACATTATGGGAAGGCACGACCGAGAAAGAAAACAAAGGGGAAAGGAGCGGCTTCTTTGTAAGCTTAGCATGAAATAGTGTGGACCTTTCCAGGTTTTCCGAAAAGATGAATGATATCTCCTTTAGACTGAAGCTGCCGAAATACTTGGAGGATTCACAATGTTTTTCATGTGAGTCTCTTAAAGCCTTTTGAAGGCGATGTGCCCGATGATAGGAAGCTAGATGTGCACCCCAAATTGGACGAAAACGAGCAAATACTCGTCCCAGAACAGAAATTGGCACAAAAAGAAAGAAAGAAGGTAAAGCAAACTGACGGTACTTTATTAAATTCAAGACCTACTTTGCAATGGACGCGAAGCGAATGGAGGAGGAAGACCTAGCAGATATTCCTCGGAATGTGAATCTTTACCTTGACACTTTTGGTTTAGCATAGTCTACTCCAAATGGAACCCAGAATTCAGCTTGGCCGGAGATTTGGCACAGTGGGTTTGCACAAGAGGGGAGTTACTCCGCTGCTTCGTCAACAGATGCCTCCATTTTTGAATACTAGAGTCACTGATGCCTCTTTGAGCTTCAAGGATACTGAGAGCTGACAGTATTCTGTTGGATGACTTTATGAAATGGAATTCCAAAATATGAAACTGATTTGTTCTTGACTTGTTTTTAAGTGCAAGAACTGATAGACGAAATGACTGCAGCATTTTGGTCTAAATCATCTTGAATAGACACGGTTGCAATAGGGATTAGTCAATCGGACATCTATGAGGTCCCGACTGGATCTAGATGCGATTGCTAGCTACATTGCCGATAAATCATGGTCTAAGATCCGAATGAATGTTGAATGTCATGTGATCTCCTGTGATGTCTAGTGATGTCCTGTGATGTCGTGTGATGTGACTGTCGATTGGTACATGTGCTAGATGTGCGTTCCTAGTACACAGGTACTAACAGTCAGTGTCTGCTAAGACGGTTTATGGCTTCTGTCTATTTTGCAGGCGTAATCAAACACGATTACAATGCTTTCAAGAGGGGGGTATGTCACAAAGTACCCTAATTCTGCTGAAACCTTAACCCTAAAATCAGAAACCCTAATTCTGTTGAAACCCTAACCCTAAAATCACAAACCCTAATTCTGTTGAAACCCTAATCCTAAAATCAAAAACCCTAATTATGTCCTAACCCTAACCCTGATTTGCTGACGTGGCGGTTGACACATGGCCTGCTGTACGGACACCAACGCGATTTACGAAAAGCTGGACAGATTTTTGGCATTGCTTTTGCTTTTGCGTGGGCTGTTTTTTATTTCAGCTTTTGGCATTGCTTTTCCACGCAATGGGAAAAGAGAGAAAGCCTCTTTGCTTTATTTCATTTAAGCGAGAGAGAGAGAGAGAAGAAAAGCCTCTTTGCTTTATTAAAAGAAAGAGAGAGAAAGAACTTTTGCTTTATTTTTCAAAGCTTTTGATTTTCAGCTTTTGGGGCTCTATAAGTGGGTAGGCCACTCACAACTTAGAGCATCTCGACGCAGAGTCTGAGTGTGAGCGCTTGCCCGCACTCTTGTACATTGAACTCTGATTAATACAAAAAGAAATACCGAAAGAGGCGCTAGTCTTTGGAGCCAATATCTCTAGGCACGGAACTCCACCTGGCCAGTGTCGAATAAATTGTGAACTGTGAACTGTGAACTGTTTTGAAGTGGTTATTTGGTGCTGTCGTGGTAGATTCTTGACTTGGAGTGTCCAAGTCTGTTACAGAATCTGCAAACTACATTGGATCTGACCATGCGGCGAGGATCTGCTACGGGAAGGTGAGATCTGCGAGGTTTGGGGGTTCTGCTACGAAACTGACTGCTGAAAACTGAAAACGCTGAGTCTAGGGCTGATTCCGTCGCGAAGATCTGCAAAAACGCTGAGGTGTCTTACAGATGCAAAAACGCTAGGGCTGAAAATGATCTTGCGGGGAAATCTGCTATCTGCTGTGGGAATCTGCTAACGCTAGAGATGATCCGTTGTGTCTTATGATCGCAAAGGCTGATCTGCCATGTAAAAACGCCGGGGCTGGTCTGTTGATGCAAAAACGCCAGTGTCTCTGCTATGTTGCAAAAACGCTAGGCCTTGCTGGGGGGATCCTGCTAAGAAGGTGCATGTTGAACAGAAGCTCCTGCTGCCTCTTCTGCCAGAAAGTGCTAGCACTAGGTTTTCTTATATACAAACTTAGTAATTTGCCCTACCTAGTTCCCAACAAAAGTCACTTAAAAATAATAAGTGAAAAATGTCAAAAATAGGAAAAATAGGTCTATGCACTGTAAAAATGCTACTGATGGGTTCTGACTGAAATCTGATGATCATGCTGTGTGCAACCAGAGGATATGCATCTAATCTAAGTGTCTGGACATGCACGGTCTGCGAACAGACTCACGAAAGTGCCAAATCACTTCCTATTCTAAACTGACTTGACTGAACTAAACCCTTGTCATGTTGTAGCTTGTCCACGGACACAGGGTTAGATGTGTCATGTGACAATTTATAATTTATACCTATCGAGCCATAGGCATCTCATGCATAGACCGCAACATGCGTAAATTGGAGCGACAATAGATAAGTCGCTCTAATTGCTTCGTTGAGAGCTTGTTTCGGATTTTGGTGTGGATGAGGAAGTATGCGGACCAATTTCGCTCACATGCTCCCGATGAGCAATCCTAAAACACATCAACAGAGGCATAAGCTACAAGAGACTATAGTTGAAGAGATTAAGCACAAAATGTAAAAGTTTAAGGCTTGCACTTACTTGGCCAAGAACCCTCAAAGCAAGTCTTTTGAGAGTGGGCAATTGATAGCCAAAGCTCTTATCACCAAAATAGAGGCTTCACCAAGGATTGCCGCTTCCAACACAAGTTGGAAGTAAATGCGGTGCCTCGTTGGTCGCTATAGTTTATTACCTCTTGGAGAAATGCTCCAATGTCCTCTTCTTTTAGCACCTTAATGAGGTAATTGTTGCGCTGCTCAATAAGCTCTTGATTTGCAAAGAGTTCCGGCTTCTTGTAAGCCGGATGTGTCACGTGACACATCCAACCCTACGTGTCCATGGACAAGCTACAAGCATGACCAGGGTTCAGTTCAGTCAAGTCAGTCTAGAATAGGAAGTGATCTGGCACTTTTGTGAGTCTGTTCACAGACCGTGCATGTCTAGACACTTAGAATAGATGCATATCCTATGGTTGCACACAACATGATCATCATATTTCTATCAGAACCCATTAGGAGCATTTTTACAGTGCATAGACCTATTTTCCCTATTTTTGACAATTTTCACTTATTATTTTTAAGTGACTTTTGTTGGGAACTAAGTAGGGCAAATTTACTAAGTTTGTATAAAAAAAACCTAGCGCTAGCACTTTATGGCAAAAGAGGCAGCAGGAGCACTCGCTCGACAGGCAACTTCTCAGCAGAACGCCCAAGAGGCCTAGCATTTTTGCATCACAATAGAAGGCTGGCGTTTTTGGACCAGATCAGCCAGTGTTTTTACATAGGCAACAACCTTGCGACAGCAAGAAGCACAAGACTCCCAACATAGCAGATTATCCACAGCCAGACCATTTTCAGCCCTAGCGTTTTTGAATCTGCCAAGAATTTCAGCGTTTTGCAGATCTACCGCGACGGAACCAACACAAGCACCAACGTTTTCAGTTTTCAGCACTTAGACATCGCAGAACAAGTCCCGAACCTCGCAGATCTCACCTCCCACAACAGATCCTCCCACACGGTCAGATCCCGCAAAGTTCGCAATTTCAGCACGGAAAACGCAGATTTCAGCATCTGCGTTTTCAGCGCGTCGTCGTCGTACCGTCGTCATCGACATCGTCACCGTCAGAATTCAGCAGATAAAGATTTGCAGATTTCAGCCCTTAGCATTTTCAGATTCCAGCCCGTCTCGTCGTCGACATCGTCAGCAGGTCCAAGCATTGTAGAGATTTGTGGAATCAATAGTAGACCGCTCTCGCCATAGAGAGTGGGGCCTTCGGAGGAGGGTTTGACAACTTCCCAGTGTCGTATTCTCTTCTCCCTCTATCTCTCAGACTCATGCACCTTCACGCACAATGTCCATTCACTTTGTTTGTGTCCATTGCACTCTCTCACTAAAAGAACGAAAGGCTCTCCCTTCCCTAAGTAAAAGGAACCTTGAGCACAGTTCAGAGCACTCATCTTGAGCAAAGTTCAACATTCACTTCCGCTGCACCTTACAGGATGCAAGAGAGCCCCAAAGTAATGGATAGGTCTCTTCATCCAATCCACCCGCTTTTTGATTAGCATGAGAATGTCGTCTCTCTTGGGAGAGTCCTCGAGGTAATCACTACAAGAAGAGAGAGGAAATGTACTAAGTAGAGAAACAAGCATGTAGATATATAGAGAATGTATTATGTAATAATAATATGTAGTTATACTATGTTCCATCGGGAGCCCCATCTAGGATTGTAGACTTCTCAATCTCCTTGTAAGCTTCCTCCGTGAAGTGCCATAGACGCCCAATAGTTTCCCCCTCCATGTTGGTCATGCGGAGAGCCTTGTACAAGGGCAAGATGGCAATGACAAGACCCTTAACTTCTTGCCAAAACTCCTCCCGCAAGCAAAGCCGTTGGATGGCTTTTGCATCTTGTTGTGAAGCGGCGGAGACCATGGTCTTTTGTATTTTGTTTTGCACATCATAGAGCCGCTCGAGAAGTAGCCACATAGCGGCAAAGCGAGTGGCCGATGGCTTCTTCAACTCAAGGTCGGAGTAGGTGCGGTAAATTGCAAGCACCCTCACTCTACCATTGATCACCCAACCTAGCTCCCCTATGTCTTCAAAGAGAGGTCAAAGCAATGAGAGGCACATGGAGTCCATACTGTGGATGGAAATTCCTTCTCTAGCCTCTTACTCATTGCCTTGCAATTTGAAGTATTGTCTGTAATCACTTGCACGACATGCTCCGCACCAACCTATACAAGATGCATTTGTGAGAAAGAGAGTTAAAAGTTAAAACTTAAAAGTTAAAACATAGGACTCATTGGCAATTGCTCAAGACATAAAGGTGGTATTACCTCAAGAATGGCTTTACGGATGTGCTTCCAAATGAATGCCCCGGTCACTTTCTTCCCTTTCGAACCTGTATCCATCGCCTGCAAGAAGTACGTGCCAAGAGGACAAGACACAAGAATGTTGATGATGCCCCTCTTCTTGCGGTCGCTCCATCCGTCGGAGAGAATAGAGCATCCATACTTTGCCCAACCCGCACGCAAGGACTCAAGTGACTTGTCATTGCCCTCTCTTCATCTAGCTTCTTTGTTCTCATGTCGTGGTATGACACACCCGTCCACCCTTCGCATGGACCAACCGCGGCAATCGCTATGATCATCCTCTTCCATCGCTCCAAACGAAGAGTGTTGAAAGAGAGATTGCGTTCAATCACCGTGCGGGCAATCTATATTTCCGCGATTGTTTGTCTCTCCTTGAGGAAAGACAAGGGGCCGGAGCATCCACCCACAGATTTAGCTAGAGAAGCTTGCTTTGCCATCTTCGGAGACCGGCCACCATCACTTGACGACGCCTTGGACTTCTTGGACTTCTTGGATATAGAGCCACCATCACACGAGGCCGCGGTGGCACCGGTAGCCATGGACATAGTTGGAGAGGCCTCTTCCTCTGAATTGGAGCTATCAACATCCGGCGACACGATCTCTTTCGAGGTGACTCTATCCTTGCGTGTCTTCAATGGAAGATACTTTCTCTTGCATGCCGCAAGGATATCTTCGGGGATATTAGGACATGGGCCCGCTTGTCCTCCCATCTTTGTCAAGTGGATGATGAGACAGGTGACGGAAGAGGTCATACCTTTTGGGCAATATTTGCACCACCACTTGCAAGCGTTTTGCTTGCCCCCCATCCGCTCAAAATAGCGGCAATGCTTCTTAAAGGCTTCATGAAGAGGAGGAGGCATTATGTAGTATGTAGCTAGTAGCTACTAGTATGATGTATCAATAGATGAGAGAGAGAGAGAGAGAGAGAGAGAGCACTTGGAAGGATGGGGTGAGGGTGGGAGAAAGAGAGAGGGAGACGTGAATTATGAGAGCTTGAGAGGGAGAGAAGATGGAGAGCTTGTCACTTGCGACTCGAGAGCTTCAATGGGAGCTTGAGGGGGAGAGACCCAAGGGAGAGAAGATGGAGAGCTTGAGCCTTGTCACTTGAGAGCTTCAATGGGAGCACATGGATGATGAGAGCATTGAGAGGCTAGAGCTTGTTGCTTGTAAGTTGTGTTGAGAACAAGGTGGAGGAGTTGCTTAAATAGATTATAGGAAGAGGAAGAGCATGGGAGAGGGAGAGCATGGGGCATTATGCATGTGAGAGGGAGAGCATGGCAATGGGCATTGGTACATAACACATCATTGCAAACATGCTCCAAAACAGCTCCCTAAACACCCACTAACGTTCACTGTCGACGTTCAAAAACTGCCACCAACGGTCATAAACGGCTACAATTTTCAATCGAACGGAACGTACTAAACGAACTGAACGGAACGGGTCAGACCGAACGGTATTAGACGTTCCGTACGTCGAACGAAAACTATGCTCACTGCACCACTCCTGTGGAGTAAGCTCTGTAGCAGGCTGTAGTGTAGGTTGACCCCCCTAGAACACTATCATCCTACTGGTGGAGGATAGCTCAAACTATAGTGCTGGGCCTGTGAGAGTGGGCCAAGCAACTGCCCTCCAAGTGTACTGTCGGCTGTGGAAAAAGCTGGCATCAGCAGAAGGACACGAAGCCAAACCTGCTGTGCCATAGGACAGTCCCAAAGACAGTGACGTTGACTCTCTATAGGATGGCCACAAGCTGCGCATGCTGCCAAGAGACCACTATGTACAAGCCAGCTCCCCACTGCTGTAGCTCTATGTGCAACCAACCACTAGAACAAGGTGACTCGCCGCGGCTGTCTGGCGTCCCACAACGACAAGAACTCAACTGTGAGACCCTCCTCCTGCCAATGAGGTGCTGCAGCAGGACGAGCCTCTCTCCGTGCTGCCAGTATGTGACGTCCCAGTCGAACACTGTACTGAAAGAAAGAAACACCTGGATGGTCGGCTGAGGAGAAAGGGTCCCGCCAAAACCACTCTCCAGGATCCCACTGCACTCGTGCCAATGGACAGCTCTCCCAAGCCCACAGCCTCCAATGGCCAATCTCAAGAGCTGCTGGGTCAGGATCTATGACACAAGTCCTCCCGAAGATGCCCTCAACTCAGATCCTCTGAAAACAACACTCTGCAACCTGTGGGGCCTCAACCGAAACTCGGTGTAAACGACCCTCACCTTGTAACTCGAAAAACAAGGAAAGTACAGTCTCTAAACAAGCTCGAACTGCAATGAGGACCTCCAGTCGTGTGAAGGCCCCCATCCATCTGGGCGCTGCTAACTCAAGAGGTGTGAGCCACTCAGCTGGTACTGCCTTTGTGATGTCCTGACACATGCTCTGCACCCCTCTCATGCCCTGTAGCTGGATGCTCTGCAATCTCCTCTAACAAGCCTGAGAATTGTACCCATTCACCTGCCTTGTAGGTGCGTGCAGGACCCTCTGCCATGGGACCCCAAGAAACATGAGATTGGAAAACGCTGGCCATCTTGCTCCCTTTATAGGGCTGAAAACTGACTTATAAATTTTCTTAGGCTTAGGTAGGGCAATCCGTCGACCATACCCAGCCAATAAATCATAAAAAATGATTTATTAATAAGTTTGACTGGGGGGATCAATTTGGGTGAAACTGTCATACATCTGCCCACCCGGCAACAAGGGTAAAAGAAAAGTCACTTATTAATAAAATGGCTTAAGAGGCGGGCCACACGCGGTAAAATGTCTATATGCTGGAATGTTGTCATGTGCAAGAGAGGCTATGCAACCATGACCGGCCTGGCTGGACATGCACATCCTGCAAGAGGCTCACAAAGGTGTCAGGCACAGTCCTAAGCTAATGACTCATGCTAGACTGTAGCAGAACTTGTCCAATCTAGCGCAAGTGAAGTGCGCACATGACACACACTCTCTCTCTCTCTCTCTCTCTCTCTCTCTCTCTCTCTCTCATTCATTCTCATGTTCACGTTTCTTCTTCCGCTGCATATTGACAGATATGGGGATTTTGAGGTCGACATCTTTCACACCAATGGTAAAACTAATAGATGTTATGCATTCTTGCAGCTCCTTCTAGCGTGGATGGGTGCAAAAAGCCTTAAGCTGAAAAATCACAATAACTCAAAGATGGAAAAGCTACGTTACTATAAAACTCAAGGGAGTGCATACCTGGTTGAAGGCTTGTTTCCGAGGCTGGAAGAAGCTCGCCAATCCATTCAAGAGGTTTGGGGAAATGCAAAGCCTAGGACTTTCAAAGAACTTGCTCAATGAAGAATCCACAGGTGGCACTGATTCAGGGCGGTGAGGAATCCGCGGGCCAGAAGGCAGGGCGCTCAAGAATCCGCAGGGCACGGTGAAGATTCAGCAGCTGGCGTAGCAGCAGGAGGTAGATGAGATGATGAGATGCTTTTAGGACAGTATGACCCCCTAGATTCTATAGCCCTAAGTGTGGGAGATTCCCGAAACCGCCCATGGTCTTTGTAAGAGGAGAAGAAGAAGAAGAAGAGGAATTTAACGTCCTAGGAAACTATGCCATCCCAATAGACCTCAAAGATCTATCCGACGAGAGTTCACCTCAAGAGTCAAGACCTATTATTCAAGAGGGAAATGGGTGAACTAAGTGTGAACTATATGTGAACTTTGCAAGGTATGTGCACTACATTGGCGGTGTGAACTATATGTGAACTCTGCAGGTATGTGTTAACTAAATGTGAACTTGGTGCAAACCCGAAGTGAACTCGGTGTGAACTCAAATCGTGGATATGCCGAGACTACCTAATATAATGCTATCTTTTTCCTTGCATATCAAAACGTGTGTGTTATCATAGTGGTAAGACATTTGCTTCGTGACGGGGGAGGTCATGAGGTCAAATCTCACCCAATCCCTATCTTTTCTCTAGATGGATTGGACGATCCACGATCGACAACGATCTAGGACCGTAGATCCCCTCCCAAGAAAGTGGTGTCATTTAGTGATGAGGGAGTGCCACCCCCGTCTAGTGTGTGTCAGCAACAAAGTCAAGCTCCCTCAACTCTAGCAATTTCGGCAGAGTTGGCACTACTCGCGCTTTATCCAGCACATAAGACAAGCGCCCAGTAAGAATTTCAGCACTCGTCATACGCTTCCCTCCAACTTTACCCCTGCCACCATGGCGTGCGAAACCGCCCATAGAGCCTCAGACTTAGAGGGCTCCCCCATACACCTACTGATGGTGCATGGGGAGGGCCCTTCTTCATTGTAGCTTCAGCCCGTACTAGTTTTTGCAATTTTAAGTATTGCGGTCAGTTGCAAATTTTTCAAACTGATGCCTTGCATTTTCAATGCAGGGTGCTTCAAGCACCCCTTAGCTTAAAGAATCACCTTTTCAGCGATGACAACACGTTCTTCTTTTGCAACACGATGATTTACAGCCTGTTGGATGTAATTGTCACCCCTCCAATGTGGAGGTCCTATGGGGGTGCCCTCATACAACTCCTCATATTAAAGTCGGTGTGTTAAGTTTTGTGAAGATTACACACTGCCTAATCACAACAACGAATCTCCTATACCATTTGGATCTTACCATGACAGCCTGTGGAGGTAACATTAATAACTCCAAATCGTTTCTTAAAATGCAATTATATGGTGCACAGTTTCAAATGGGGACACTCTCAAAACGCATTTAGACTCTATTAGTCTAATTTTTCAACAATCGTCTACTCTTAATGTGGCTCCTATTGTTCATGATGAAAAGACCATTTTGTTAATCAACCTTATCAAAGAAGACAAGTTTATAGAGACAGTCACAACACTTAAAGTTGATAGAGAGATGACTTGTCAAGAAATGCTTTACATCCTTATGGATGAACATCGTAGAAAGACTTATGACTTTGATACTTCTACAAAGGCTTTCATTGCAAATACTAAAGCGATGCACATTTTACAAAAGATTAGGTCATACATGCTTCAAAAGTCTAGAAAAGGAACAAGGCCAACACCATGCACTATTGGTTTTTGCAAAGCATGAAGAAGAAGAAGAACATCCTGAAGCAAAAAAGGCACTACAAGTGCATGTGCTCAAAGACTCATCTAACAGTGAGGACTGTTGGGCTTTCTAATAGCTCCAAAAAAAATCATATAGCCCTTTAATTTTTTGTACTACATTGCACGAATAAGCTCAAAGGTTTTTTCTAGGAGTTTTACTTTGATCTATATATATCATGTAGTGGGGTTTAGATGTTGCCCATGTCTTTGGCATGCGGTAAGACCACCCATGCATCACTCCCTTGCTTTTAGTTCAATCCATGGGCTACACTTTTGAGACCACCTTTTCATGGCTTGTGTTAAGGCGGTTACGCCGCTAGCGGAAGCTAAATAGCGAGAACTCAACCAACAACAGAATTTGTCAGACGAGGACGAAGCTTGACCCGCAGGCGCATGGAAACAACTAGGTGGGTGTCAAATCACCTACTCGACCTTCTAATGACAATCACTACTAAGGAAATCAAATCTAAGTTCTAAAATACGCAAATGACTGAAATCCGTACTACGAACGAATGCTATACGAAACAGGATCTAGAATCATCGAATCGATCTCAAACTCAAGGGGAAGTCTATACACTAGGTAAGAACAACACCCTAAAGACTTGAACTGCAAAATCAATCTATAACCACTCCGTGTGGTAAATGCGTATGAAGACAGGCCGAAAAATACAGGTGACCGAAACTTGACCCCGATGGTACTAATGTGTAGCTCTACTCGTTGTGGTTCTATAGATATGCTGCACGCTCTATTCCGACACACGAGTTGAAAGAAAACTCACACCGAAGCTCGTAGGAACTTACCACACGTAGAAGCCGATAGCACGTACTCTTGGTATCTGTGCGTAGCTCTCACCGTTGCTAACGCAATGGCGGTGTCGCTTCTCCAATGGCGGCCCCGTAGCTCGCGTAGCAAGGAGATAAGACTCTCTCTCTCTCTCTCTCTCTCTCTCTCTCTCTCTCTCTCAGACACAGTCACGGTGCTCAAAACTCACTTTGATTAATAATTGAATCCCTTTTTAGGTTACAAAACTTTGGCTTATATACCTCAGCCTTGGAGGTGAGAACATCTCTAATTATTTACATCAGCAGGTGAAATTAAGTCGGGATTACAGGCTGGAAACTCAATTGAGTCCCGTTACTTAATGAATGGCTCAAATCAAAATTAATGTCGGAAAGACATTTATTACAATCAATGGTTACAAAATGATGGGTGTGAGCAAAAATGCGGGTGTGATCCTCTGCTGGCTCAACACTCCCCCCCTCCGCGTTCATGTCGTCCCTGACATGACTTTTAGGCTTGGTCAATAGAGTCCTGTCGTCTTGAGCATCTGCAAATGTGATTCGTAGCGTAGGTTGCCGATGGTCAAGGTTGGGCCGAATATTTTGCTTTCGTGAGTGAAAAAGCCGGTGTAGAAAGCTTCTTCGAATGTTTGCATGTGGAAGCTAGGCAAAAACATAATTCTTTGGTACAAGAGATGTAACACCTTTGGTGATGGTTGCAATGAAAGATCATACATCATATCCGTCACTGTGTCGGCCGTCGATAGTAGACTCGAGGTCGTGGCTTTATCTGGCGCGAACACTTCAATGCATGCTAAGAGAGTCCTGCAGATTTTCTTTAGCATCTGACACGAAAGGTCAGGAGAGCCAGTAAAGAGTTTGATGGTGCTCGTTAGGGTTTTCACCATGTAGGCTTTACCTATTCTCTCTCCTTCTTTTGGTCCTGGCATCCTTGGGTAATTAAGCCAATTTGGCTTCTTTTCTGCAATCCTGCCATGCTCTTTCCAGCTTCTGACTCTTGGCACCGGGCAGAAGGTTGCATCCTCCCGAATCTCCTTTGGAGCCTCTACCAAGTAGATGAGGTAGGCTGGGTATTTGTTCAGCCAACCTTTCCTCCATCTAGGTTGAGAATCTACAATCTTCTTTGATTGTTCATCCTTTGTGATGTCGCCTTCGTAAAGAGCGACATACTGCTCCTCCTCTATTCTCTTTTTCGTCTTTATCACTTCAAATTTCATCAGAGGGAAAGGCAGGTTGGGTTGCATCCACTCTTCATGGAGCACTTTTGTGTCTAAACCTTGAAGTCTAATGGAGATGAGGAGTCTCCTTTCCCATTCCATTTCCGCCTTGGCACTTTCCTCTGTTGACTTTTCTATTTGGTCCTGGAGCCTTTGTTCTTCTTCTTCAGAGATTCCTGAAGTCGAGGCCACTTCTTGAACTGGGGCTGGATCTTCAATTGTGGTTGCCTCTCCAGTTTCAGGTAGCTCTATGGCTGCTCCCCCTGCTTCTTCTTGTGGTGTCTCTGTTTCTCTTCTTTGTTGCTCTTGGATGCCTTGGAGCTGTTTGCGGAGGGCCTCATTTTCTGTCCTTAGTGTTTGGTTTTTTGATGTGAGCCTCTCCTCTGCAGCCAATGATCCCTCCGCCATGTGCAATCTTTGTACTTGCTCTAACCTCAGCTCTCTTTGCAAACTTCTGACCTGCTCTTGCAGAGCTGGTACGAGGGCTCCCTCTTGTTCTGTTCCTGCTCTGCTAGCTCTAGGGGTGGTCCTGAGTCTCGTGATTGTCCTTTCTTGAAGTTCGACTCTTTCCCTTAGCTCAATGAGCTCATCCTTGGTTGCCTCCAGCTCATCTTCTATTCTCTCCTTTGCTTCCTGTGAACTTGTTACCTCTCTTGAAGCTTCGGCTAGTTGGAGTATCAAGCCGTCTCTCTCGTTTTCGGCGTCGTAGAGTGATGCTTTATGACTTTCAGATTCAGTCATAGCATTCTCTAACTTCTTCTGCAACTCTGCTTCCTTTTGTTTTGCTGTCTCAAGTGCTACTTCCTTTGCTCTGGATCTTTCTTTAATCTTGCTGAGCAGTTCATGCACCATGTGCATGTCTTTTTCATCTTCATCTGTCAACTTGACAGCTCTTTCTGCCACCACCTCCAATGGCTTCGGCTCGTCCATTTTCTCTTTACTCTCCATTGTACCCTTTGTCTTTTCCTTTGTCCCTTTCCGATCATCTTGTTTCCGTAGGGATATCCCATAAACTGCCTCCAGGGCCTCTTCTTCACTGTATCCGATTGCTACTAGATCCTCATAATCATCTTTCTTTTGCTGAACTGGATCTATCTCCTTTTCCTTGGTCCCGGCCTCCGGCTTTTCCATAACTTCTGTTTCTATTTCTATTGTGGTCTCCTCCACAATAATTTCCATCTTCTTCGGGCTTGGTACAACAGTAAAAGAGGGCTGATTGTCCTCAGTCATCTTGGCTTTCCCTTTGTTTGCTTGCCTGTCTTTCTCTGAGGTTCAGTAGACTCATCCACTTTCTTCTTCCCCTTGTCGTCCTTTTGCAGCTCAGCTTTTAAAAGCTGTACTTCCTCTTCAGTATAAGGCTCGACAGGTTGCTGCTCCAGTATGGCCTCCGACTCCTCATAAGCTCTAATATATTGATCATATTGATCAACATGTGGCCTGGCTGAGCTGGTTCCGACTTTAGTGGGGTCTGGCACCCACATTTCCTCAAAGTCCCCCTTTAGCGCTCTTTCCGCTCTAAACTGCTCCACCAGCCTTTCCATTCTTGCGGCTTTTTGACTTTTGGTTTGCTTGGGATCAGCCTTCTTCTTCGCTTTCTTCTTGAGCGGCTCGTCCACAGCCTCTTCAGGTTCTGAAACTATTTCTAGTTTTCGGCGTGCTCTTGTGGACGCCCTCTTGGATACCTCTTGCTGTTCTTCTCTTCATCGGCTTCTCTAAGCCACTCATTCTGGGAGGGAACCCGTGGCCCTTGATCCCTAGCTCCAATAGCTTCATAAGCTATTCTTGTTAGGATTTCTCCTCCTCCTATGTACTTTGGCTTCTGGTTGTGCATGGAGATTACTTGCTCGTGGATGTATTGAGCATAATTCACCTCTTTTGGCATGTTGCTCTTCAGTGCCCATGTGATGGTTGTCGCAATGGCATGGGGTGGTGTAGTATACTTCTGCGGTCTTTTACTGCACACATGGAAAAACTGGTTGTATAATCGGCAAAGGGTTGCCGCTCGTTGATCTGCCATATCTCCGTAGGTTGTATTTTGTTTCTTTGATCCATAGACCTCTATGGCCTCCCTTCTTTCTCTGACAGAACTCCCTTTGTTGTGCAGCTTCAATGCATCTGCAATGAGCTGTGGAGTGATCTGTACTTCAACTGTTTCTCCATCCATGGCTGTCAACGTGGCTTTCCCATCCTTCTGAATGGATGTTGCCAACTCATACACTCTCCTTGTGTCTACACCTGATGGTCTCGAGGTGAAGAACCTGTGTAAGTCAGCCTTTTCCAGGTATCTGCTGATGTTCTCTGATCTGCTATAATCCACTAATTCTCGTGGGATCATAGGTACATCGACCGATTGCCCTTGAGGATCTCTGAAAGTCCCCTGGTAGATCTTTATTCCCTTCTTTTTCTAGTACTTCTTCCTCCACCCAAGTCTTGGTTGGCTTGAGGGTTTCTGTTGGAATATCAAAAGGTTCTGCTTCTGCAAGAGCATCCTTGATGGTTGGTCTTTTTCTCTTAGTTGCCGATGACTTAGCGGAATCCATGGATCCTGTAACTCCAATTACAGAAGTTAGCGTCTTTTTAGTACTGAAAGCCGAAATGAAGCTTTTAACTATTCAAATGACTTGAAAATTGAAACATGAGCTATTCAGGGCCTAAGGATGCAATGTAGGTGAAAAAATATGCAAACTGGGCTCAAAAACATGCTTGAGACATCATACGCGTATGATGTCTTTTGTGTTAGAATGACTTCATATTGGTTGTGCTTGTAGCTGATAGTGCATACATGAGTGTCATATGCTTGGATTTGAGTTTGGATCCCATTTGGTCAAGTTTTGGCCAGTTCAGTCCAGTTCAGGCTCTTGGCAAAATTTTGAAAGGGAAATGGATTTTATGATCCAAATTGGATAAAACTTGGTGGTTCACCTTCAAATGGCATGTAGATCACTTCTGTTTGGTGGTTGAAGCCCTGAGGTGCCAAAATCACATAGTGAGACATCATACGCGTATGATTTCTTTTGGTGCATTTTTGGACCAATTTTCTCTATAAGCTTGGTTTTGGCTTTAGATAGGCTTATTCAGTGGATTTATCAAGTTTGGATAGAATTTGGACTAAAAATGGCTCTGGAGACATCATACGCGTATGATGTCTTTTTCATCAATTTTTCATGGGATTGGTTCTGTGGACTCTCCATGTGCTAGTGAAGGACTGTTTATACTCAAATCTTGGTTTGGACTTGAATATGTTGGATTTGGGACAAAAATAGGCTTTGTATGAAGGATTTTGTCTTAATTGGGCTAATGGGGTGATCCACCTGACCAAATGGTTCCAAACTTCATATGTAGCATGTATTAGATATATATAATGGATGTATGATGACAAATGAGCATTTTTTTCTCTGTAAGTGCAAATAGACATCATACGCATATGATGTCTTTTGTGTCAAAATGGTGCTTTTTGGTTCCAGATAGCTTGTAGATGTGTTACTCAACAATCCTACAAAGTTTCAATGAGTTTGGAGTTATTTTGACAAAATTAGGACCAAAAATCAATTTTATGGCCTACTTTGCGTCTTTTTGGTTTTCCTTGGGTTTTCTAACTCCAATTCTCATGATACTTGGTTCATAGGATGTGATTAACATGTGGAATGAGGCTATGCACTCAAATGTTGAAATGGATGTGAAAATCATGCTGTGAGACATCATACGCGTATGATGTCTTTTCTTGAAATGTTGGTCTTTTTGTGCAAAGAATGCTTTGTGCTAGTGCCCTAAGCCCTGCTAACTAGTTTTCAACTTAAAAAGTCACCAGTTTAGCTAAAAAGCCCCCTTATAGGCATTTCAGTCTCCGAAGTCGTCTTTTTGCCTTGGAGTTGAATTTCTTCAACTTTTCTTCTCGAGAGTTGCATTTCTAGCTCATTGGATATGTTGTGAAGCCACCTATTTGTTTGAACTTGACTTTGGCTCCCCGTTCTCCATCTTTCTCCATTTGGTTGCTCGAAAGCGTCTTTTTCACCATCGGTAAGTGAATCAGCTTTCTTTTGGGTTTTGCTTGCAAACATAAGTCATCCATGTATATTTGAAGCTGCTTGTGAAGTTTCATGTCATTTGGTCGTCAATTTTAGCCGTTATGCCAAAATGACGCTTTGTGTGTCCGCAGCCGAATCGATTGTTCCGACCTACTTTTGGTGATCCAAACCCGAAGATACTCCATGGTTGCATTGACCTCGATGTTGTTAAGCTTCCTGAGAAGTTTTGTGTCGTTCCGACAACTTTTTTCTGTTTGCCTCTTGTAGGCTCTGTTGACCTAGGGTTTTTCCAGTCGCTCTTTCTCGAGCTTTGAGTGCTAGAAACTCATCTCCTATACTAGGGTAACCCACCTCTAAGTTTTTGCAAGGTTTGGTTAGGCGGTTGTGCCCCTACCTAGCGTTCCTCCCCATTCCCCGTCTGCTCTTGTTTCTTGGTTTTGGTGAGTTTTCGCGACAAAAGTTAACGATAAGCATCAAAGCCTTATGGCAACGAGTTTACCTCTCATGTCTGGTGTCCTCTGAGCTCTCGTAGCAGTCGTAGAAGGCGGTAGAAGGTCGGATGCTTCTGTGTGCTCTTTGCTCTCTCCAAGAAGGTAATAGTGGAAATGAGCTTGATAGTGAAGTGAAAAATACTTAACTTCGGCCTTCCCGGATCACTTGTTACCAAATTTGACATGTGCTCCTATCTCGTCGTGAAATGCACTTTAGGATTTGAAATTTCTCAATTTGGACTCCGTTTGACCTGTTTCTGAGAAATCTGTCCACTTTGCCAAAATTCTGTCATTTCGGGCTTTCCGCAACTTTTTCAGAATTGTACCCCATTTTTATCCTGGGTTGCCTTGTCATTAGGACCATCACCGTGTATTCTTTTCTTTTTTCCGATCTCATTTCACCTGCTTTTTTATTTTTCTTTTACTTTTATTAAGAAAATCATAAAAAATAAAGGAAAATAGCAAATTGAAGCCAAAAAATTCCAAACATACACGATAAATAGCTAGTAACCCTGTGTATATGAATATACACTTCTTTGTGATTTCTGGACTTGGATTACCACTTTTTTCCACTTTTTAGCTCCAAAAACACCCTTATTTAGTGATATTTACACATCTAGAGACCCAAATTCATCATTTGATCTCTTCTTGTTGCAAAACAAGGTATATAAGGGCATAAATATTATCAATATCCGCAATCAAACATAAAAAATTACAAAATCATGTAAGACACTGCCCTTGTAATATAATTTTTGTTTTTCTTTGTTTTTCCCGCTTGTAGCTGCTTTGTAGCTCCTGTATACCTCCCCCCCTCCTAGTCTGAGTCCTCCCGGACAACTATGAAGTGTCTGTGGGTGAAGCATTGTAGTTGTTTTGGTCATAAGTTCCCAATGCAATTGTAGAGCGACGATACAACATTCTTTCCAATAAAGCTGCTCTTTGTTTGATTGAAGGATTGGTGGTCGGGTTTTGGGTTGGTTTTGGCACTTCGGTAGTAGAATCAGTAGATGGATTCTTTGTTACCTTGTTGTCTTTTTTCACAATCCAAATCTGCTTCCGCCTTGCTTGTGCTTGCCACAAACTCTTTGCGACCCAAACCTGCTTTGTTCTGTGTGTTGATTTCCTCGCTTTGAAATACCTAGGAGTTTCCGTTGATTGTATTGAAGGGAGTTCCTGTTTACAAATCTTTGGGATCCAAATTTGCTTGCTATAGCTTTGTGCCGTCATGAACTTCTTTGGAATCCAGATCTGTTTCACTGTCCTTTGTTGTCTGGAATCACTCTGTTGTCTGGTATTGAAGACTCTGTTTTCCACCTTTGTGTTCTCTGGCACAGCCTTTTTTGGTCTCCATACCAACTTTGACTCCGTTTTTTTCCAAGGTTGAGCTGTTATATTATTGCTTGTCTTCCTTATCCAATGTTGAGAGTTCCTCGTCGACGAGCAATCCAGTTGTGTAGAAACTTTTGGTTGCCATTGCTTCTTCTTTTTCTCTGTTTGTTGTTTGCCCTTGTCCGTGGATTCTTCCTTTGGAGTTGGCTCTGCTCCTTTGGTGAACTTAACTGATTGACTTTCACCTTCGTATTTGATAAGCACTGATTTAGAACTCCAGTCAATCATTGCATTGTATTGCTTCTGCCATGGTTGTCCTAGCAATAATGGATGTTGTGTAGCTTGGTCTTCAACCACGTAAAACATATGAGGATACACATATTGGTTAATCTGTATATGTAGAACTGTGCATCCGACACTTTTGATTGAATTCTCAGAGTAACTCTTTAACTCTTGCTTGGCAGTTTGTAGTTTAGTGTCATTTGTCAATTGTCTATACAAACTGAGTGAAAGTAGGTTAGCTTGAGCTCCTGAATCCAATAGTGCTCTGGCTTTAATTTGGTTGGTCCCTACTTTGCATTCAATGATGGGTTCTTCTTTGTCATTCCCCATTTCTGTTATACTAACTGCGTTTATTCGTATTGCTCCTTCATTGCGCTGTTTCTGACGCAGTAGTCTTCTTTTCTCCATTCTTTCCTTCGCCTCAGCTTGTGCTTCCTCCTCAACCTTTTTCTTCTTCTGGACACGCAGCTTTTCTTGATGTATTTTGAGAAGCATGTCTTGGGTTAGCGGCAAAAGATACTTTTTCACTCTGCATCCACTAATCCAATTGGGCATTTCTTCTCCGTCTAATGAAGCAAGCTTGACGGCTCCACTTGGTGATAGATCTTTAATCACCAGAGGTCCCATCCCTCGCTTTTTAAGCTTCTTAGCATGCTGTTTCAGAGTGTAAACTAGGACATAGTCCCCAACTTTAAACTCTTTAGTCCGCACATGCTTATCAAAAAATTCCTTTTGTCGCCTTTTTTGAGCGTAGATGGAAGCTACTGCTTTTAGGCGAAGCTCATCTAGCTTTTCCAGGTCATCTATTCTATCAGAAAGCTCGTGCCCTGTCCACTCTAGATCCTTAGCCACCCTTAATGTTGAAATCAAGAATTCTATTGGTAAGATAGCATTTAGCCCAAAAACCATGTTATATGGGGTCGTTCCTATTGATGTTTTATATGCTACCCTATATGCCCATAATGTTGAATGCAACTTCTGGTCCCAGTCAGTTCTCGACTCAGATACAATCTTCGTAAGGACCGTGCATATGGTTTTGTTTGTTGCTTCAGCTTGTCCGTTTGCTTGTGGATGATACGGGGCTGATTTCATATGGATTACCATGAATTCATCTAGAAGGATCTCTATCACTTCATTTATGAAATGTGTGCCTCGATCACTCACAATTTCTATTGGCAATCCATATCCTACAAAGACGTATTCATATAGAAATTGTGCCGTGGTCCTGGCATCTGCTTTTTGAGTTGCCTTTGCTTCGACCCACTTTGTTAGATAGTCTGTAGCCACAATGATGTATTGTGCATGAGTCTTATATGCAGGAGATGAAATGGGTCCGACATAATCAATCCCCCATTTTGCAAAAGCTCTTGCTCCCATCATTGGTCTAAGCGGCATATCATCTCTTTTAAGTGGTACTTTGGTCCGCTGACAGTCATCACACCGTTTAACGTATTCCTCAGCGTCCATATGTAATGTTGGCCACCATATTCCTGCAGCTAAGACAAGTTTTGCTGTCTTATCACCTGAGAAATGGCCTCCACCTACTCCTCCATGAGCTTGCTCCAGGATTATCACATACTCAGACTCTGATGCGCAAATCCTGAGCTGGTTGTCTTTACCTCTCTTATAGAGTTGATCTCCTATTAAAGCGTAATCTCTAGCTTCTGTCTCTACAGATTTCTGACGTTGTTTAGTCTGGTTCGGAAAATCATAAAATCGGACATCCGTTATAGTTTCTTCGTTTCCGCTTGAATTGTCCGTTGACTCGTTGTCTGCTTCATTTCCCCACTCTGGATGATTGGGAATGTCGTGAAACACCTCTTCTTCATCTTCCTTTTCCAGTGTATCGTTCTTTTCAGTTTCTTTTTCGAGCACAGTTCTTAACATGAAATACGGAACCACGTCGTACCCATCCTTGTCGCAAAATTTTGTTGTGGGACCATCCGGAATTGCACAAACATCTAGGGTTGCTAGAATGTGTGTCCATTCTAATGGTTCAAATGTGTCCTCTGGAAAGGGTTCTCCTACATAAGTTTCGTCTTCGATAGCCCTTTCTAAAACACATTCTTCTCGTTTCAGACTTCCACATTTCGAAGCTCCACACATCCATAACTCCTTGGGTTTACCTAACCAAGCTGGAAATTCGGATCCCGCCAAAGTAGCTGAATCAAACTCCTCTACCGGTGTTCGGTTCACATCTTTGTAGCTATGGTCTTTCAGGTTCACACGTGTAGTGGTTTCCATATTTCTCAAGTATATGTGATCGTAGCCCCAATCTTGGACCATTTTCAACTGTCTCATGAATGGTCTTCCCAATATGATATCATAGTTATTCTCCTTGGCAAAATCGACAATAGCAAAAGTATGTTCGTATTCAATGCCGCAAGAAGTCACTACAACTTTCTCTAATAACCCCATAGGTTTCTCCATGTGTCCATCTGCTAATTGGAGTTTCAACCTAGTCTTCCTTATTGCTGGTTTCCCCCATTTTTTCGAGATTTCTTTTGTAGCAATGGCTACCCCTGCTCCGCTATCTAGTATTGCCATCGTCTTCACTCCTTGGAATTCAACTGGTAAGGTTGTATTCCCCTCTTCACCTTCGCAATACTCTCCGACCTTGTTTAAGGGTACAGGCTTAGCGTTCTTTTGTGGTTTGCTCAGCTCCTCTATGCTCTCTTGCAATCTTGATGTTGGATCTTTTATCCCGAATTTCTCCAAGCATTTTCCTACAGTGGTCCACATATGTGGTCTTAGCCTCAAAAGCTCAGCTAGAGTGATAGTGCATATCACTGGTGTTGACAAAATCTCTATCAATCCTTGCGAGTCCATGACTTTTTCTGATGAAATTCTTCGTGAGGGAAGTGCTCTAATCTCGGATTTTGCTTCATACTCTCCTAAGTATGAAGGTAAGGTTTTCAGTGAATGAGGTTTGCTCTCCATTGTTCTAACAGAGCCCCCATCTCCCCAGTAAGATTGCAGATCCAAGTCCACTTGAGATCCTGCCTCAAATTCCACTATGGGAGGATTCCCGATGTCCTTTTCCCAATTTGTCTGATTAGCTTGGCAACTTAGCTCGTTTGCAAAGTTTGCCTCTCTCACTTGTTTCCAAAATTCATTGTAATCATCATCTCTTCCGTAAGACCTCTGTATGACTGGATGAAAACTCTCTATCTCCTGATCGGTTGTGTTCAATACTATGCGGTCATCCTTTTGTGTATTTTCAGGCTTTTGTGCACTGGGAGTCTTTTCAGCTACCCGTGAAACGATAGTCTCTTGCTGAATTGGGTTTTCCTTCCCACAATTCATTGTTTCTTTTGGTGGTTCTAATAAGGCTTGTGCAGTCTCGATCATTCTCTGGCACATTTCAAGTCTCTGCTTTTCCAATTCCGCGTTTGGGTATGTCATCCACCTCTGTTCTTGTGTTTGGTTGTTCTTTAACCTAGCTTCGTAAGCTCTCATCAGTGCGTCCAATGGTTCGTGTACTTTTGTCGACTAGCACTGATCCCCCGGAGCTTAAGCTCGTTGTTTCTTTGATACTCTTTTGTTTCGTTCTTTCCGGGCTCATCTCTCGTTTCCCGTTTTGACTCTCAAGTTTTTCTAATCTAGCTTTAGTTTGCTTTAGTTCCTCAGCTAGAATAGCGTCTTCACGTTCTTTTCTCAACTTCATGCGTGCTTTTCTAGCTTTCCATGTGTTTTTCTGATTCCGCGGTCCTTGACTAACTACATCAGTCGCTAACTTTCCATTCTCAGGTTCTCTAGTGGTTTTCTTAGCTTGAGCTCTAGTAACAACTTGCGTTGGTATCAGAGTTTCATTTTCAGACCCACTGCTGGTAGGAATAGTTTCTAGCATATTCAATGTCGTCTTTTGCACTTTGTTTGGATTCTTTGAACAATCCTCAATGAAGTGAGTAACCCCACACTCAGTGCAATAAGCGTTAATTCGAATGATTTCCGTATGTGGGCAAACATTCATCAGATGGTCACCTCCACACTTGTAACAGGGTCCTAGTGCTGGTCTTGGTCCCGCTTGATTCGTCCTTTGTGGGTAGGATGGTCTTTGTCCTGTTAACCCTCCATGAGCTATGAACATCAAGGTTCTTGCGTCCATATTGTATCTCTCTTCATCAGAAGCACTGGTAACTGTGGGTATTCCAACATTCCCCATCATGCCCCATGGTTCTGGTTGTTTTGGTTCTTCTGGTGGGTAATAAACTGTCGGAGACATGTGTGCACCCGATTCTTCGTAATAGGCTTGAACAGGCACTAAGGCTTGTTCTTCCTGATTCTCTAAGGTTGGTGCATATCCAATGCCCACTGGTCTTGCTCCTGGTAAAGGTGGTTGTTGTCCCAATACCGGTTGCGGTCTTTCTATCCCCATAGGTCCAGGTACATTTCCCGTTGGGTATCGAGGTACTGGATGTACTTGAGGTGGTGCTAATTGAGCAGGAGGTGCATACTGGCGCTCCCTTACATACCCTTTGTTGTAATAACACTCCTCTGTTGGATGATTTGTCCATTTTTGTTCAATAGCACACCATTTCAGTGTTTTTGGCAATGGTTTTTGGTATGGTGCCATCCTTTTTAGAGCATCTTCTATCATTTGCTCTACATTTGGCATGGTTGTTGTTTGAACATTCTTTTTAGTGGTAGTCTCACTCGCTACGGAGGAGGAGCTACTGGATGCACAATCTGTATCCGTTGACACCTCTCCATAAACCGTACAGTTATCCACTAAGTACAATGCCTCTCTCGTTACTTGCTCGAAACTTGTACAAGCTTTCAAGTGCAAGTCCTTCTTGAGAGTGTCGTTCCTCAGTCCCTCAATAAAGAGAACAGATAGTCTGTCATCTTGTGGTCGTTCACGTACTGGACATCTCTCAATGTATTGTTTGAAGCGAAGTGAAGCTTCCTTCACTTTTTCGTGTTCTCTCTGTTTAAAAGCATATATTTGTGAGACCGTATTGTGCTTAATCCCTCGTTTTGAGAATTCCTCAGCAAACTCTCTTAGCAAATGGTCAATGTCATGGAATCCCCCTATGTTCATTGGTTGAAACCATGTCAATGCAGTACCTTCTAGAGTAAGACCAAATCCCTCGTATTGTGTATGGAAATCTGTTATCTGCTCAGCTCTTAAGACTTGCTTAAAGAGTGACACATGTGCATACGGATCTCCTGAACCACCATACTTCTTTGGCATACACTTGGCTACTTGAGATGGTCTCATACGTCTATGATCTGCTACCAATCTCATTGCTCCTGTGTCTTGGCTAAAGCTTTCTCTAGCATCATGGACTTCATGGGTTACCCTTGTCGGTTCCCCTGCCCTGAATCTACTACTAGGAGGTAAATGCGATGGTTCCGCTTCAAACCTTGGACCTGGCGTGGTATAGGTGGGGATTGGAACTGCACTACCTCGATTCGTCTCCATTGACTCTCTGGAATGTAATGATCCCATTGGTCCGAGCTTCGAGTCCCAAGGTTGACTGAAAGAGTCAGCAACCTGAGTTCTTTGTCCTCCTGTTGTCATTGAGTTTTGCACTCCATTTGTTGGTGCTGGTCTATGTGAGCTAGAAGTAACATAATACTGATGTAGTGGTCCCCCAAAGTATGTATATCCTTCTAATTCTTTCTTGCCCATTGTTGAGTATTGCCTGCCATACTTATCGTAAGCGGAAATTTTCACTTCCGATCCCTCTGTGTAGGTAAAGACATAAAGTCTTTTTTGGTCTGTCAACTCTCCGGTGTAGGATTCTTCACATCTATAATAGAGATCTTGCTCCCCATTATTATATTTGTATAGCCCCACATAGATGTTATCAGTGTTGATCCTTGTAGTTTCATTCTCTCTTCTTAACCTCGCATTAGGTAAGTTCATTATTGGTGCTTTCTTCTCGAGTTCTTCATCTATTTTGGCTTTGGTGCCCATCAATCCCCACTTGTCCACAATGTTAAGATTTAGGACTACCAAGTACATGGTACCCTCGTCATCTAGATATCTATCTCCGCTATAGCTCACAGGCACTAAGTCCTTGAACTCACTAGGTCTATCTTCTATCTTTACACAATAGCGGTCCATTCCATCTTTGTAGATCTTGGCACCTTGCTCATTGTCGTACTGGTATTTTATGAACAATAGCTTCATGGTGGCGGAAGGGTTTGATGATCCTGCTGCCATATTTTCTATGTTGTTCCTGTTCGAGTGTTCCAAGTTTTCGGTGAAAATCTCGTAAGATCTCTCCGAAGAAGTATCAGAGACACTTCCTTCAAAGATCGGCTCTAATGGTTGCACCCAACTTTGGTTTACACTTCCCTCGGTTGATATGACACTTGCTGGTTCCCCTTGTTTTGGTTGATTATTCCGGAGATTCCTGCCCGATCTCAAATTCATCAATTCCCCTGAAGGACTTTAACTTTTCCGTCTCGGCAATTTGTTTTCCCAGGTTTTTGTGGTCAGAATTGATCCAAACTGACTGATACTTGGTCAATTGTTTAATCTTGTCAGTTGGACAACTTCTGTTTCATCAAGTGAGAATTTTGTTACTGTTATGCTGAAAAAGACATTATACGCGTATGATGTCTTTTTTCACAGATTTTGACTATTTTGGTTATGCTCACTCTCAGTGGCCCCTTTATGCTCTGTTCACTCACAAAATTCAGTTTGAACTCTGTTTGAGCAAGTTATGGATAGTTCAGGCTTTTCTTGGCAATTTTCCGCTTTTGACTTGTTTTTTGGGTCAATTGTGATCCAAATGGGATGAAACTTCAAATATAACCTCTAGACAGCTATTACAATGGATCTGTGTTAGCAAAGTATCAAAATATGTCCAAAATTAGGTCAAAGACATCATACGCGTATGATGTCTTTTTCATCAATTTGGGTCCAAACTTGATATTTATGCTTTCTACAGTGTTTGTAACAATCTTGTCAGGTCAGATTTCAAAAATAAGTAGTGGAAGTGCCAAAAGACATTATACGCGTATGATGTCTTTTGTCCCAGATTTTGACTATTTTTGGTTTTAAGCCTTCTCCAATGTTTATAATTGAGTTTCAAGTGTTTTTGTCAGGTCTGAATGTAAAAACAAGATTTGAATCCAAAATTTCCTATTCTTTGCGTTTCTTGGACTCCGACTTGTCTTTTTGGGTTCTTTGAGTGTTAATGTTCTTGTTTTAAGTTGATCTCAGGGTAAAACCCCCCTTCTAAACACTCTGGCAATGTCAAATTTTCAATTTTAGGCTCTGTTTAGGTCCTAAGACATCATACGCGTATGATGTCTAAAGCTGCAGATTTCCAGTTTTTCAGCACAGAACTCTTCCAATAGCTCTTTTAAGTGCTCAGCAACAATCAGTTACACAGAAAATTTTTCTGAACTTTGTTTATTGCATATTTCACTACCAAAGCGACTTTTTCAGTGATCTAACATGCAATCAAACACATCAAGCAAATAGAACACCAATTGATAGCTCTAGATCAGGATCAAATCAGGCCCTACCTAAGCTACTTCTAATCATAAAATGGATTTTTTGCAATTGAAAATATAAAGAGATTTACTACCACACAAGGAGTAGCAAATGCTTTTTATGTCAACAACCACTTAAACACCATAAAAAACAATCTAATCTAAGCTAGACTAAAGATACTGTCAACGCGGAAGACCCAGGAATACCCCACTTCCTAGTATCTCTCGAGACCTTCGGAGTCCACCACTCCTAGATCTTTTCTAACTAAAGTATACAAAGTAGTTTATACGACTCACCTCGTAGGATTAGTCTAAGGTCACCTACTTAGGGCTCTCGTCCCCGGTAGCGGCGCCAAATGTTAAGGCGGTTACGCCGCTAGCGGAAGCTAAATAGCGAGAACTCAACCAACAACAGAATTTGTCAGACGAGGACGAAGCTTGACCCGCAGGCGTATGGAAACAACTAGGTGGGTGTCAAATCACCTACTCGACCTTCTAATGACAATCACTACTAAGGAAATCAAATCTAAGTTCTAAAATACGCAAGTGACTGAAATCCGTACTACGAACGAATGCTATACAAAACAGGATCTAGAATCATCAAATCGATCTCAAACTCAAGGGGAAGTCTATACACTAGGTAAGAACAACACCCTAAAGACTTGAACTGCAAAATCAACCTATAACCACTCCGTGCGGTAAATGCGTATGAAGACAGGCCGAAAAATACAGGTGACCGAAACTTGACCCCGATGGTACTAATGTGTAGCTCTACTCGTTGTGGTTCTATAGATATGCTGCACGCTCTATTCCGACACACGAGTTGGAAGAAAACTCACACCGAAGCTCTTGGGAACTTACCACACGTAGAAGCCGATAGCGCGCACTCTTGGTATCTGTGCGTAGCTCTCACCGTTGCTAACGCAATGGCGGTGTCGCTTCTCCAATGGCGGCCCCGTAGCTCGCGTAGCAAGGAGATAAGACTCTCTCTCTCTCTCTCTCTCTCTCAGACACAGTCACGGCGCTCAAAACTCACTTTGATTAATAATTGAATCCCTTTTTAGGTTACAAAACTTTGGCTTATATACCTCAGCCTTGGAGGTGAGAACATCTCTAATTATTTACATCAGCAGGTGAAATTAAGTCGGGATTACAGGCTGGAAACTCAATTGAGTCCCGTTACTTAATGAATGGCTCAAATCAAAATTAATGTCGGAAAGACATTTATTACAATCAATGGTTACAAAATGATGGGTGTGAGCAAAAATGCGGGTGTGATCCTCTGCTGGCTCAACAGCTTGTTACTAAAGGATTTGGAATCAGGGGGGTTGTGTGGCCTTTAAATCATATGTAGAACATGTGGGAGCCAACCTCTAAACTAAGGACTAACACATTTTAGCCACACTGGCTTTTGATTAGGTCTGGTCCATGCATGGATAGCCAATTTAGTGTTATGTTGGTGCATCAGCACCTCTGAGTCTATGATGTGCACTTGGGCCCCAAACCATTTTACCTGCACTAATCATATTTTGATTTTGGTGTCATCTCATCAGTTAGCTCCACCAATGAGTTGAGAGGGGTTTGCTAGATCTATTGGACACTCTCCTAGCCTAGCACGCTAAACCTAACACAATCACTTAGGTCATTGTACACTGACACAATGAGTGATGTCACTGGCATATTATTGTGGCTATATAAGCCCCCAGTCTTGTACACTCTACGGTTCACCAATTCATTCTGATTGAGTATTGTCTATTACCTTGACTCAAGTTCTCTCTCTCTCTCTCCCCCCATTCCCACCAAAGTCTACTTTCTTTAGAACAAATTTTCCACTAGCAAAAACGACATTGAAATTGTGTAAGTTGATATACCTTTTATGTGCGGCCTATGCTTTTGTAAGCTACTACCATAGGTGAAGAATATGTGTGTGTGAGTGAGAGAGAGAGAGAGAGAGAGAGAGAGAGAGAGAGAGAGAGAGAGAGAGAGAGAGAGAGTGTATGTATTTGTGCGTGCACATGCATAAGCATCGATCGCTGGTCCCTTATGATATCTCTCATACTCTCTCATAGATTTTGTAAGGTCTCTTGGGGGTTTTAAGGACCTTAAAAAGTTTCTTCTCTTCTCTTGTCTTATTAATCTTGCTGCAAGGATTGCTTCTATTAGAGTTGTTTTGCCTACGACAAAACAAGCTCGTTGGGATGTAAAGGATGCGCAGGCTCATGCATTGATTGCGTTGTCTGTGAAGCGCACCATTGTTCCTCACATCCATTCAGCAAAATCTGCAAAATAGGCTTGGGATATTCTAGCAGGTCTTTATGCAAGCCGCAATGAGGCTAAATTGCTTTGCAACGTAAAGAGCTGGTGTCGAAGATTATGCATGAGGAAGATGATATGGACACTTTCCTTGCTAGTGTCAAGGATATCAATGAGCAACTTATTCTGTAGGTGAAGTCATTTCAGACAGTTCCCTTGTGCAGACTGTTCTTGATGCCTTACCAGATTCTTACCAGACTTTTACTAGTACTTGGAGACTTATGACCCAAGGAAATCTAGAAGTTGTCAAGTTTGATGCATTATGCACATTGTTGTTGCAAGAGTCACTTTCCAGAAAAAACAGGACTAGACAGCGTGCACTTGAACATGCTTTTATTGCTTCTCAAAGAAAGGGTGGTAACAACAATGCAGCCACTTCTTATGGTTCTACTGCGAGTGGCAAAAATTCTATTCCTAATGCTTCTGCTCGCAGCACTTCGTCTGGCAATTCTAGTGATAAGGGCAAAAAGAAGATGCGTTGCCATTATTGTAAAGCTAATGATCACTTGATCAAGCAGTGTCCTAAGTTGAAGGCCAAAGAGGCTAAGAAGAAAGAGGGTGGTTCCACTACAAATGTTGGTTTCACTACAAATGCAGCCATCGTTGAGTCTTCTGTTAAAGGAGACTGTGTTGCTTATGTCGATGCAAAATGGTCTTTTAGTGCATAGTGCACTTAGAATCCTGTTGTCCATGATGCATACTTGTCAGTTGATGCAGATTCACATGTGTAGTATTTCGACAGTGGTGCTACAAAGCACATTACCTCACATTGTGAATTGTTCACCTCTCTTGAGTCTGTCCCTCATGGGAATTTAGTCACTTGTACCAACAATGCCTCTTATCTTATCTGATTCAGGGAGTTGGAAAGATTGTGCTTACTGCTGCTAATGGCAGTTCTTTCACACTTGTTGATGCACTTTATGTACCTGGGATCAAGAAGAATCTCTTATCTGTATCCGCACTTACTAGACTTGGACTTGTAGTCAAATTTGTGGATGACAGATGTACAGTTCATTCATGATCTCAGTTTTTGTGATGAAATTGTTGCATCTGGCCTTTTGTGTCATGGGCTGTATAAGCTCACTTTGTATGACAACAAAGTGTGGACAAAATTTTGCAAATGCTGTTGCAGATTCAAGGGCTATTTCAGATGCAAAACTTTGGCATGCACGTTTTGGTCATTCTAATTTTTCCAGTTTACTGTGTTTGCAAAAATCTCATATGGTTGCTTCTTTGCCGCCTCTTGAAGCACCTGTCAAACATGTTTGTGAAGGCTGTATTTTGGGTAAGATGCAGCGTTCTAAGTTTCCAAAGGATGGTTCAGTTCGGGCCACATGCAAGTCGCAGCTTGTGCATAGTGATGTTTGTGGGTCCATGCAAACTCCGTCCTTGGGCAATTACCTTTACTTCGTGACTTTCATTGATGATTACTCCAGACATGCATGGGTATTTCCACTTAAAGCAAAGTCTGAAGTTTTTATGTGCTTCAAACAATTTCTGGCTATGGCTGAAAATGTCTCGAAATGTACTATGGGCACCCTCCGTTCCGATCGAGGGGGGGGAGTATATGTCTCATGAATTCAATGCATTTCTGGCTAGTGGTGGGATAAAACACCAATGTATAGTGCCTTATACACCTCAGCAAAATGGTGTTGCTGAGAGGAAAAATAGGTCACTTACGGAAATGGCACGATGTATGGTCAAAAGTCAAGCTTTGTCACATTCTTTTTGGCTTGAGGCCATCATGTGTGCCACTTATGTACTAAAAAGATGTCCTACGAAAGCTTTGCAGTCTATTACTCCATATGAAGCATGGCATGATAGAAAGCCTTCTATTGAGCACATGCGTGTTTTGGCTGTTTGGCATATGCTTTGGTGCCACAAACACATCGTAGAAAATTGGATGATAAGGCTGTCAAATGTTTTTTTGTTGGTTATAGTGCTGAAAGCAAAGGTTACAGGTTGTATCATCCACAAACAAAACGTCTTTTGGTTTCACGAGATGTAGTGTTTGTGGAAGATTCTGTTGAGCCCTTGCTGTCATGTACTAGAGACAATAATGTAAGCTCACATGACATTTATGACACTTTGTTGCCTCTTTTCGGTGGTGGAAATACGAATGTAAGTTCCAATGAGGCAAATGTACAGCCTATGGGGGTTTCTGAAAATGTTACAGATCAGCCTATTATTGATGCAGATGTACATGATGTACTTGATGAGGAAAGGGCTGAAAATGAGCAGGCTAGAGGTATGCCAAAATGGCTGGTACACACTTTGCGTGATAGTAAATTGGATGCACCTTTGTCTAGTCGTACTTGTTCAGGCTTTTGACATGCATATTATGCATCATATTGTTATGCTTTGGCTGTGTCTAGCTTACATGATGTTGAGGAGCCTCTGTCTTTTGATGAAGCACAGAATTTAGAAAAATTGGATGGCTGCCATGCAATTAGAATATGATGCACTTATAGAAAATGACACATGGACTTTATGTGATTTGCCTCCTAGAAAAAAGGCCATTGGTACGAAGTGGGTTTACAAGTTGAAACGCAAGCCGGATGGTGAGATCGATCGCCATAAGGCTCGACTTGTTGCAAAGGGTTATGCACAACAAAAAGGCATAGATTATGAAGAGACTTTTGGTCCCACTTGTCGTATGACTACTGTGTGTTTTCTATGTGCATTGGCAGCTCATTTTGGTTGGGATGTATATCAATTAGAAATTGTTACTGCTTTCTTGAACGGTGACATATTTGAGGAAGTTTATGTAACGCAGCCTCGCGGTTTTGTCAAGAGAGGACAAGAGGACAAAGTGTGCAAATGTAACAAGGCTTTGTATGGGTTGAAGCAATCTCCTCGTGCTTGGTATGAGAAAGCTGACACTCATTTGGTCAAACAAGGCTTTTGTAATAGTCCAACAGAAAGCACATTGTATGTAAAGCGTAAGGGTGATGTACTTCTCATTGTGGTTCTTTATGTCGATGATTTGCTGATCACTGGACCAAATGAAAGACATATTGCTGAATTTAAGGCTGATTTGAATGCTACTTTCAAGATGAAAGATTTGGGGCTGTTGCATCATTACTTAGGTATACAGTTTAAGCAGTGTGATGGTGGTATTGCCTTGTGTCAAAAAAGTTACATAGAGACATTGCTATGGAAGTTTGGACTTGAGGATTGCAAACCTATTGCCACTCCCATGCAAACATGTTTGAAGTTGAGTCTACATGATGCTGGCGATCCTGTTGATGTCACTCTTTATCAAACTGCTGTTGGCTACCTCATTTATGTATGCAACACAAGGTTGGATATTCAATTTGCAATCTCACAGGTCAATAGATTTATGCATAGCCCAGGGTCTAAGAATTGGCAAGCTGTCAAGAGGATTTTCCGCTACCTTAGTGGCATTTTACATATTGGCTTATTTTATCCCAAGGGATTGATAATGTCAAATTGGATGATGTGAAAGCTATAGTTGAAGCTAGTGCGCTAACTGTCACTATCCCTCAGAAACATCAAGTGAAATCCGCCACCGAAATGTGCCTCTTATAAGCAAGCTTTAACAAACCTTGCTACTTATTTAATGTGCTACTTGTTGTTGTTGCTTGTTTCATCGTAAAAAATGTAAAAAGGAAATGGTATAGTGGCTGTCAATGTGCGTCTCTCTTTGTAAAAAAAAAAAGGAAAATGCAACATGCTAGTCGAGAATATGCCTGCCAAATTTTTTAAGGGTGTGTTGGTGCCAGTTAAGGAGCTTTTGCCAAATTTGTACTCGCATACAAAGAATCTAACATATCCCATGCATGTTGTGTTGTTCGTGTTGAATGAATGTGTGGAGTAATGGAACACTTAATTGAAATTGCAATTAATGCATGATCCTACATCCCTAGCATCCCATTGTGCCTCCTCAGTAGTAGGAAAAACAACTCTTTGTGTAGAATTGCTAGAGCCTATATTATCATCCATAGAACCTGTATCAATAAAACTTGGTCTTTCATCATAAGAATGTACAATGTTCCATATTCCCTTTACAACAAGGACATGTTGCATGACGTAGGATAGTTGTCCCAATCTAGTTTTTCCTCAGCAAACAACATACGAAAAAACCCATGGTCGGTGGCTCCACTTGATGCAAAAAATGCCTATATCAAACCAAATTTGCACAAATCAACCCATGCTATATAGCACAACCCACATCAAGGTACAAAGTGCTTGTTTTGCAAAAAATTGCACCATCCAAAAACTTGCACAAAAGGACAAAATTGCCCATGCAGTACTCCCAATAGTGAAAACGAAGGTCACAATGAGCCAAAATGCTCACCAAAAAATCACCTCAATCAGAGAACATGAATTGATAGGGTTGCTCTGAGGATGTAGCCTTGGATGCCAAAGCCCACTCTCATACCAATACAACTCCAAGAATGCACGTGAAGATGGAGAAGATGAAGGAGATCCTCAAGAGCACACAACATAAGAAGTAGTATTATTGAGTATGTCAATATGAAGATAAGGCTTGCCCTAGAGTGAGGGGCATATATACAAGTTAGGGGGGGGGGGGGTCTCATAAAGAGGGAAAAGAGTGCGCGATGGTCCTAACTATGTTCACACACATCACTATCATAAAATGGAATCACCAAATATAAGATTAACTAGGTGAGACCTCGCTAGGAAATTGAGACTCATTGATTAGGTGTACAATGGTCTAGGGATCCTTATGCCAACTAGCAAGCTTCCATCAAGTACTTCAAGCCAAAAAGACACCATGATTTATGTAGGCAATACAAGGATTTGGGAATGACATTAAAGAGCAAGGCCTTAACTTGTTTCAATATCTAGAATTTGGGAGTATTCAAGAACTTCAAAATCTAGCCCATATTTTTGTCGCCTCATTTTCTTAAATGAGAACCACATGATGCCACAAATTATAGCTTCAACAAAGAAAAGCAAGGAGAAATGGTGAGCATTATGCGGGTCAAATGAGAAAACTTTTTGCATAGATCAAGTAAATGTGTAAAAGTACGTGGTACAGACACAATTGGGACACCTAAAACCTTGGTTTCAATGTTATTGTGGAGGACTCAAGATTTTCAAGAGATTTTGCACAATAAAAAATTGAAGATAGGGTTCAAGAAAGGAGATTTAACTAAGTTCGGGAGCCCAAAAAATACTTAATTTTTTGGTTTCAACATATAAAGTCATTTGTAGTTGTCAAACTGCACTACATACCATGAGAGGACCTTTGGAAGGCCAAAATTATGCTCTTAGTCAACACATGCTCACGTATGCAATTATGTCTATAACTTGCAAGTGACTTGGAAACTAGTTCTTGAAAGGAATTCCATTGTTTTGTAACACTAAGTACTAACACTTGGCTTTTACAAACATAAAAAAAGGTCACCTCTACAAAAAAAATATAAGCATTTTATAACTTTTTTGGCAAAATAATTTGAATTTTTTCTCAATTATATGACTTAAAACTTACCATTGTTCTCTCCATAGGGGTTGTATCTTGACATGGAAAAAAATTCAATGTTTTCTTTCTCTCATAACAAACCTATGGTAGAAGCAAGGTGTAAAAAACTTGTTTCTAGCTTGACAATAAATTGCCAAAATTTGGTAAGAAAATAGGACACTTGAATGTCCAATTACAAGACTAGTGTTAATAGGAATTAGCCAAAACAAAGGGTAGAGGAATGCCAAAATTATGAATCCCATGATCATTAGAAGAATAAGTGACCTTAGCCAGGTTAGAACTTAGCCAGAATTATGAATCCCATGATCATTAGAAGAATAAGTGACCTTAGCGAGGTTAGAACTTGGTACCTCGTGATGTATATTGTAGGCCTTCAATCATGATAAAGGAATCACCAATGGATTCAAGAGATTTTGTATGTTATCGTACATATGTGGTAGTGATGTGTGTGAACACACTTAGGACTGTCGAGGCATTTTTTCGCACACTAGGAGGTTTTTTTCCCGTGCATTGTATATAGGGTCCATCACTCTAGGGCTATCTTATCTTTCATTGTGCACTAAGCGATACATACTCTCTATTGCGTGCCTTGAGCTTCTTCATCTTCTCTAAGATGTGTGTGTTTCCTTGCAACCCTATTTTCAACAATTGGTATCACAGCAGGTTGCGTCCTCCCTAGCTTAGTCTCCAACACACACCTGCTCACTTTCTCAAATTTTAGTGAGCTTTGGTGAGTGTCAGCAGGTCTAAAAATACTTTAGGTGTGCTCGAAGAGCTCAGTCTACTCATATTTTCATTCGGGCTCATTTCGGCCTCTGTTTCCACTACAGCTAGTATTGTGCATGCAATTTTGTCGTTTTGTGAAAAATTTTGTCAGTGCCATTTTTTGCATAATAGGTCTCTTATAGTCTACTTTGGGTTGTGCTATATAGCACGCATTAGTCTCGCTTCATTTCTTCTCTTTTTAGACAGTTTTCACATTAGGTGCATGCATTCGCCATGGCTGTTGACAACAACACAGATGTGTTCATGATGTTTGATGTTGAGGATAAGTTGGATGGGGACAATTACCTAATGTAGGCTTAGATGATGCAACACGTTATTGTGTCAAAGGGAATATGGAATGTTATGCAGGGCATTGATGTACTCCCTGGTTATGAGGATACAAATGAGGATGTTACAGGTTTTGGTGGCAGGGTTGTTGCTGCCAGAGTTGTTTTGCCTATGGCTGAGTAGGCTCGTTGGGGTGTTAGAGATGCACAAGCTCATGCATTGATTGTGTTGTCTGTGAAGTGTATTATTACTCCTCACATTTGTTTAGCTAAATTTGCAAAACAAGCTTGGGATATTATGGCTGGTCTTTATGCAAGTTGCAATGAGGCTAAAATTGCATTTGTCACGTAAAGAGCTAGAGTCAAAGATTATGCATGAGGAAGATGAAATGGACACTTTTCTTACTGGTATCAAGGATATTAATGAGCAACTTATTTCTGTAGGTGAATTCATTTTTGACAGTTCCCTTGTGCAGACTATTCTTGATTCTTTGCCAGATTCTTACCAGACTTTTTCTAGTACTTGGAGACTTCTGACCCAAGGAAATCTAGAATTTGTCACGTTTGATGCATTATGTACATTGTTGTTGCAAGAGTCACTTTCAAGAAAAAATAGGGTTAACAAAATGCAGTTAAACATGCCTTTATTGTTGCTCATAGGAAAAGTGGTAACAATAATGTAGCCACTTCTCATGGTTCTTTTGCGAGTGGTAAATCACATATTCCTAATGCTTCTACTGGTAGCTTCGTCCAGGAATTTTGGTGAAAAGGACAAAAAGAAGATGCATTCTCATTATTGAAAATCTAATGATCACTTGATCAAGCAGTGTCCTAAGTTGAAGGCAAAAGAGGCTGATTCCACTACAAGTGCAGCTATTGTAGAGTCTTATGTGAAAGGAGATTGTGATGTTGATGTAGATGCGGAATGGGCATTTAGTGCAGAGTGCACTTATGATCCTTTTGTCCATGATGCATGTATGTCAATTGTTGCAGATGCTCATGTGTGGTACTTTGATAGTGGTGCTACAAAGCACATTACCTCTCATCGTGACTTGTTTACCTCTCTCGAGGATGTCCCTCATGAAAAATTCAGTCACTTGTGCCAACAATGCCTCTTATCCAATCAAGGAAGTTGGAAAGATTTTGCTGACTGCTGCAAATGGCAATTCTTTCACACTTGTTGATGCACTTTATGTACCTGGGATCAAGAAGAACACTTGCTAGACTTGGTCTTGTTGTCAAATTTGTGGATGACAGAGATACAATTCATGGTCTCAGTTTTGGTGATGAAATTGTTGCATCTGGTATTGCAACTTTTGTCTGTATCTACACTTGCTATACTTGGTCTTGTTGTCAAATTTGTGGATGACAGATGTACAATTCATGGTCTTAGTTTTGGTGATGAAATTGTTGCATCTGATATTGCAACTTTTTTTTTGTGCCATGTGAATTTCTCTTTCCTTGAGACGCATAGTTCTTTCTAGTAGGCTTGGTTTGGCTTCTAACCTTGCCTTGAGTGAGCTACAAAAGAGAAATCACTCGTCTTTGTTAGGGATACATGTGGGAACTCTTTATTCTAGATCCTACCAAAAGAGGACTTGGAAAACTTTTTCTCATATCCCTCTGGTCAAGTGTTGAGTTTATTTTAGCTAGAATATCAACTTGTTTATATGTTGCTAGAATTACCAATAAGTTTACCTCGAGCCATCCACCATTGTTCTACTTTTGTGTGGCATCTGGTCAGAGTTGTTGTCTACAAACTCACCAAGTAAATGCTCTTGCCAAACTAGTAGTCTCTAGGCTTCTTCTCAATATGGTTGTGTTTCCATGCACATATTGACATACGCCAGACTCAAACTATTCCTTAGATCGATAAAAGGAAGTTTTATTTATCCCATGCATCTCATACGATGCTTCACAACAAACTAACATCCCATTTAGTCTAAAGCGATATTGCATCTTTTGACCCAATCCATCTTGATGGCCGCATATAGAAGGAGCATCATTTGTGCGTTTTTTTAAAGATTGTCCCCAATAATCTTGTCGTAACCTCATCAACATGTTGCGATTTTCAAGTCGACAAATTTTTTTGCACAATGCAAGAAACACTATGAATTGACAAATAGAGACTAGAAATAGGCTGAGATGTCCCTTTTCGCTTCCTATTTATAAAGGTATAGTGCCTTTTTGTAGACAAAGAAGTAGCCATAGCTTGATTATTTTCCTGTCCATTATTTCCCTCATTAGAAGTATTTCCAAATCTAGTGTGAATTTTATTGAGAGGCACATAGCATTATAATGGCCGACATTGATATATTTTTAATGGGCCACTTAACTAGAGTGATGTTGTCCACAAGAGACATATGTTCAAATTCTTCTATGCCACACCTAACCAAACAAGTAGTGAGAGATATGACTACACGAGAATACTAAGAGCTGTACATAAAGCACCAGAACCTACAATGTATGAGGATACTTTCTAGGGAGCTCCAAGGTTGATGAGATATGCGGCCGAGCCAAGACCTATGCATCCATCTCAAGTCTCAAAACGCATGGCATCAAAGTATAACAGATCATGGGATCCCCATGGACGTTTTGCATTGTTTAAATAGGTGTTGAGAGTTGAACACATCACAAATTTCCACATTCACTTTGAAGGTTTTAGGTTACCTTTGGAAGGCACCGCCTTTACATGGTTCCAACCTTTGAAAAAGGAAGAATATGTAAACATAGAAGCACTATTGCAAGACTTTGTGGATGTGTTTTCCATGCAAGGGATTAAGCACAATACAACTTCGCAAATCCATTAAAGACAATCAGAGTATATGAGAGTCTGCATTGCGATTCAAGCAGTATATTGAAAGATTTCCACCACGAGAGGAGCCCCAAGAGGATATGCAAGTAGTGTTGTTCATTGAGGGAATCAATAATAAGCACCTCAAGAAGGATTTGCATTTGAAAAAGAGTGTGGCATTAGATGAAGTCACAAGAGAAGCTATCTATTTGGTAGACACCTACACAATCTACGGAGAGGTATTGCAGAATATGAATATAACTTCAAATGACTCACAAACTATAGTTAGCTATGCAAATATAGTGAGAAAAACACCATTACAACACCAAGTGAATATGGATTATGTTGAAGATGAAATTATGAAGAGAATGGATCAAACTTTAAGAGTCCAAAACTAGAGAATACCATCATTAGGACATTGCTTGACATGTGGAGGAGATCATCCCCGATGACACATCAGTGTCCCATGTTGCCACAACAATATCCTAAACATATGTGGTGTGCAATTGAGAATAAGTGGAGAAATCATACCACTGAGGAATATTATTACAAAAGGGGTCAAGTTAGGGAAAAGACTTATCATCCCAACCCACCAGTGAATCCTCGGTATCAAAAGAATAGGCCAACACCACCACCACCAAGATATGCATCAGGATCAATGAATCCTTAGCTAGGATTTGAAAGACCGAGACCAGTGTTGGGGTACCAACCGCCACTGCTAGGTGAAGACCATGCAATTGTGAGGTATGTGTATCCATGGAAATTCCCAAAAAACAACACCATAGTGCTGAGATAGTCATATTACAAAGAGCTATGGGTACGACCATGCATACGATCTTAACCCACTAGTGATATTGGAGTCAAATGACTATGAGAATATCGCTTTATCCTCTAGTAATCCTCACTTGAAAGGGAGAAGTGTATCTTAGAATGAAGGATTTACATTGAGTCAAGGAACACTAATGTTCAAATTAGCAAATGAAGGAGAAACTAAACAAAATGCATATCCCCAGAGATCATTTGCCCGGTAGACGAAACAATAGAGAACTCTCGGACCTTGTTTCAAGTGTCAAGAAGACCATTCAGCTAGAGATTTCCCCACTGACCAACCTAATGCTATAAACAATACTCCTCAAGTGAAAAAGAATGATTGTGGACATTGTGTTGAATGTGGAATTAAACATTTGTACCAGAGATGATGAACATTATGGGGGTCTTGCCCTCTTCAAGTGGTTCTGATTCTAATGCAAAAGTGCCATTGAAGGTGGTAATGAGAGTGCAAGCGAAGTGGCACGCAAGAAAATTAGTGATGACTCTAACAAGTTTGTGAGTGTGAAATCATCAAGTAAATCAATGCGAGATAAACTTAGAGCCCAATATCATAGGAAGCTAAAGGATGTTATAGTTGAGCTATCACAAGCTCAAGAGCAACTACAACAACCGACAAGATCTTCATCTAGTGCGATACTAGAAGAAATACCCAAAACTGAACACAAGCCAAGACAAGTAGAGCCAAAAGATGCTAGCTCAAGAGGTTTGGTCTTAGTTGATAAAAATTTTGAGCCATTGCAAGCAATTGTGAAAGCTTATAAAGAGAGATTAGACAACCAACACATGATGGAGCATTGGTGGATCAATTATCCTAATGCGGATATAGAAAAGCTGAGGTTGGAGTTGTGCAAAAGGTTGATTGATATTTCTCAAGAAAATGACAACAAGGAAGTGGATTGAAATGGTGCGGTTGAACAAGAATCAATGAAAGAAGCCGAAGTTCCAGCTAACGACTAGATTCACAAAAAGAGCTCAAATGAGAGAGATGAGAAAGAGAAAAAAATGGAGATCCAACATCCTCAAGGGATTGGGAATGTGATTATTTGTGGAGAAAGAGAAGCCAAACAAGTGGTAGCAAACACAATTGATGACTATGTGTACCAAATACCTCCTACCGCGCTAGAAGTTAAAGGCAATTGGCGTGAAGAACTTTGGGACATAATTAGGAAGGATAGTGATGACAATCATCAATGGGAATCAGTTTCTATTGCAGAAATGGATCTTGAAAAGGGTATGATGGACTTTGAGTTGCATTCCATGCATGGTGACCAAGGAACAAAAACTTAAGGACTCTACTTACGACCATATGAGGAAAGATCCCACGTTCTGGTTTTGGCATCTTAGAGAAGAGCTCATAAACCACTCATAGATTCTCAAGGATTGCAAGAATTTATGTCCACATTGATGAGATGTATGCTAGCAATAGTTGAGATGTTAAAAGTCAGACCTCAGATGTGGAGGGATGTCGGTAGATGTCTTGAGAAAATGGGAATTAAAAATCCTATTGAGACAATAGGTCGAGAAGTGGAGGATTGGAACAAGTCCAAAAAGGATGCAGAGCCAGTCCCCATAAACAAAGTGGGTGATTATTGTGAAGGTGAAGATGAAAACACTACATTGCCTCTAGAATATCAAGGAAAAAAAACCATAGCTATTCTAGACAGTGGTGTGGGTGTTGCCATAGCCACTAAATATATTTGGGAACAATGGGAAAAACCTAGTAGCAGATTTTGATACTGAGAATAACTATTCTTCACCACCACCTCCTTGGACACCACTATTGCCACTCTCCTTGGTTACTTAAGCCACCCACTCCTCCACCACCCTCTCATCTTCCACCACCTCCACCTATCCCCTCTCATCCTCCCTATCCTTTGCTCTCCATTCTCCTGCTTTCTCTTCCTCTCCCTGCCTCCGCACCTCTTTCTCACTAGCTTCTCTCTCTCTCTCTCTCTCTCTCTCTCTCTCTCTCTCTCTCTCTCTCACACACACACACACACACACACACACACACACACACACACACACACACACACACACACACACACACACACACACACACACACACATCGTATCCTCCCTTGATTTCACTCACTCCCTTGATCTCACTACCATGCCCTCAATTCATTACATACCTTTGCTGATGTCTCCCTCCTTTGGCCTCCACATGTCACTTTAGCCTGCTTCTTTTCTCTCTCTCACCCATTTTCTTTCTCCCTCCTTTGGCCTCCACATGTGTGTGTGTGTGTTTGTGTGTGTGTGTTTGCCACCTCCCCACTCGTGATATCGCTAACGGGGAAATCCAATGAAGGGGTGGGGGAGGGGGGGGGGAAGTGCAAAAGAGATTGGGTGGATGGAAGAGAGAAAGAGAGAAAATTGGGAATATGACCCACAATCTAAAACTTTGATTGACCTATACATGGACTGTACCATGTGGGTAGTTAGTCGTT
This sequence comes from Adiantum capillus-veneris, assembly GCF_014529385.1. Taxonomy (NCBI): domain Eukaryota; kingdom Viridiplantae; phylum Streptophyta; class Polypodiopsida; order Polypodiales; family Pteridaceae; genus Adiantum; species Adiantum capillus-veneris. The sequence goes on from NC_140952.1 coordinate 133,773,555, forward strand.
GTACAATCCACATCTAGTGGCACTAGTCTAGAGGAGAAAAAACAGATGGTCTGTGATGTTATCCATAGGATTGTCCAATTAGAGAGGCAAAATAAAGGAATAAAAAATCCTTTGACAAAGTCTTATGAGATTCTTGGATATGGGCAAGGCCAAACAATTAACCCCATCACAAATGAAGACTCCTTTGGTGAGTCCCAAGGATCCTTTGTGTGTTGTTTTACTTGGAGTCTCAATGCAATTTGAGCCCACAAGCAGTAGCTTTAGTTTCTAGGCCTAGATCAACATTCTCTTGGAGACCAACCTACTCTAGTGATGAGCATGACAAAAAGTACACCCTTGACCTCGATCATTAGTACTACATCATTACCTAGTAGCGAAGGGCCTACAACAATACACAAGTGTGCATCAATCATGTGTACCTATTGTCACTCATGCTTATGTAGCTCTTACACCCCCAATTATTTCAATGGCTTATGCTCCACAATCGCATTATTTGAGCTCTTATTCAAATGGAGCCATGCGAGTTAACAATAACATGTCATATCCCACATATGATATGCTTAGGGCCACACTTGTGAACCTTGGACCATTGCATGTCAAACATTGTACCAAAGCACGGGACCCAAGGACTGGGCATATGCCATATCCAAATGCCAACCCCTATTCACATGTAGTTCTAGGAGTACCTACACCTACTATACCTACTCATTTAGTCAATTTTCAACGTTTTCTCAAACTATTAACCGATCTATCGTGGAGAATATGTGTAGCATAGTGGAGAGAGAGAGAGCTTAGCATCAAGGCGGTACAAGTGGCCAAGCTCACATAGAAATTCAGCGATGACGGAGACAGTTTAATAAATGGGTGCTCTGGTTACAACCAAATCATGATTTCCCTAGAGGGCCAAGCTAAAATTGTATTTATAATAGATTTTAGGGTGTTCACATTTTGTGTTGTAGACTTTGACTTAACAATTTTGCTACTACATTCCAATGATTAATAGACGCGGCTTTCAAGGAGTATTAAGGGAGTTATGTGAAGATTTCCTAGATGACCCTTGTGTTGATTCCTCTTGGAAAGATCATGTCATGTTTAGAGAAGGTGTTTGAATTGATTATATTGCATCTCATTGAACCCTTTCAAATGCCAATTCTGGGTTAAACATGGAGTCAAGTGTCTGAGAATGAAATTTCTACAAATGAGAGCAAAATTAAAGCCATTCTAAAATTGCCATCATCTACAAATTATAAGGGAGTTCAGACATTCATGGGCCATGTTGGTTATTATTGATGATTTATTTTATACTTTGCCAAGATCGCTCGTCCTTCTCATCAAACTTGATGGGATTGAGAAATGTGACCGTAGTTATTATTAAAGAAGGCCTTGAAGAGTGCCCCAATATTATGCCTGACTAATTGGAATGTAATTTTTCATGTGCATATTGATGCATCAAACTTTGCTATCGCGTGTCTTATAACTCAGTCAGAAGAACATAAATTGGATTACCCCATTAGCTTTGCTAGTCAATGCCACCAAGTTTGTGTTTTATGTTGATCATCAAGCATTACTATATCAAGTAAAAAAACCATGGTCCATGAAAATAATTACAAGATGGTTACTCATTCTCCTTAAATTTGATTTTACAATGGTTGTGAGGCTTGAAAAAAAACATGTCATGCCTGATCATTTGTCTTGCATAACAAATGGGGAAGCTCCAATTGGAGTTGATGATGAGTTGCCCAATACTTCCAAAATGTTAACTTTTAAGTTAATGGTTTTCCACCCGAAGAGCTTCAAAAGGATCTAGCTCCAAAATTAATTAAGGAATGCAAACCTTATTGATTAGCTTTTGGAACTCTCTGTAAGCGAGGAAAAGATGACATTTTTAGGCGCTATGCCCGTGAGGATGGGTACTTGTACATTTTACAAGAAGCACATCTGGGTGTAGCCGCGATCTAGGGAACTCACTACTTATAGTAGGGAGATGCCACGTGTGTGTACCAAAACCTCCCTTTTTACCCTCTATATACGGAATATGCTATGTAAATTTTATCCTTTTCCCTTCTTTGAGCCCCCTATTGTACACTCATATGGTAACTCTTAGTGAATACCTCAGGGTAGCGAGACATCATTTTTCAGGGCATTGACTAGTAGAAAGGTGTTACAATCACACTATTGGTGGCCACCTTTTTTAAGGATGCATCTATTTTTGCAAGGGTGTGTTGAATACCAACGTTACAAAAAATTACAACAAAAGGATAAGATGTCCTTACATCCTATTCAGGTAACCCAACCCAAAAAATGGGGCTTAGACTTTATTGGTCCCATTTGTCCTACAATCTGTAACACTCAATCCCACTATATCATCGTTTCTACTGACTATGTGATAAAGTAGGTTGAAGCTAAGGCTACACACAAGGTTTATGCAAGGACAAGAGCTAAGTTTCTCTTTGAGAACATTATTACAGAGTTTGGATGTTCCTTTGAAATTGTGAGTGATAATGATGTCCATTTCATAAATGAAGTAATAAGAGAATTCACATCAAGTTTCATGATACCCCACCACAAGTTTACACCTTATTATCCACAAGCAAATGGTCAAGCCGAGAGTACCAACAAAACTCTAATTTCTATTTTGACTAAGACGGTAGAAGATCATTGTACAAATTGGGAGTTGAAGCTTATATTAGCTCTATGGACTTATCGTAATGCTTATTATAAAGTGGGTATTAATTACACACCGTTCAAGATGGCATATGGCCAAGAATCAATCATTCCACGGGAGTTCATCATTCCCAATCTCAAGTAGCTTCTCAACAAGTTTGGGATGGTAACCCATTAGTCGAGCATTTATATATCCTTGAAAGGCTAGAAGAAGAGAGGCAATTGGCTGTGAAGAATGTCCTTGTGGAGAAGCATCAACAGAAAGAAGTGGTTTGACAACCATTTTAAAAACAAGGATATCAAAGTTGGTGATAAATTCCTCTTGTATGGAGTAAAAAAAAAGAAGAAAATGTTGTAAAATTACCCCACAATGTACCATTTGTGTGGATACTCTAAATAGAGTTGAAACCATTGGATTCCTCAATGGGAGTAAATTCAAAAGATAGTACGCTCCTTTAAGCCAAGAAGAGCTATGGTTCATCCATCAAAAGAAGGCAGCAAAGGCACAAGCAAAGTTGAAAAAGATACAAGGCAAAACTGAGGCTTAAGAGAGACAACAAGGTATTAGGTGCCAATGAGAGAATAATCTTGGGGTTACAGATGCATTTCAATTTGAAATAGATGAAAATTTTATAACTCTGATTTGTCTCTGCAATAACCAATTGAATTTAATAGCTCCTATGGGAAAGTACTATATAGTGTATTATTGGACATAGGAGCTCAACATAATTTTCTATCCTCTGGAATATAGTGTCAACTAGGAAAACTACCCTTATTCAAGAGTATAATCCAAATCAAGGGTATCAATAAGAAAAAAACTGCTATCTTTGGAATCTTGCTATAACATTTATTGATCTAGTAACTTGTGTGTAGCGGAAAATAGCAGGAACATAGTGAGCATTTCATTAGAATAGCTTCCTAATGAGAATAACAAGAGTGCTTGGGTGGAGAGAGCAACCAAAAACATAACACCTAGTTAGATAGCATGAACAATACTTCAAAAGAGAGAGAAATTAAGCAATTGACAACAGTTGAGGACCGGATTTGCATGGAGCCGGTTCCCCCTCCAAAAGGCTTTGTATTATGGTTTCTCCCATCAAGAGAGACATTTTACAATACAATTTCTTGTGTTCCTTCAATACTAGATAGTGCAATGAAGATGGAAACTTCATTCACTATGCAAAACACTTATCAAACACAACATCAATTCCCTCACGGTCTCACACACCTTCGAAGATGGTGAGAGCTAGCAGGACATGAGAGTAGATTGAGAGGAAGAAGGAGTATTCTTACGAGAAAGATGTACATCTCCTCACATAATCACTCATATTAACATAGCTTAGCTTAGTAATTAGCATGGTAGAGGAGATGAGCATGCATTGAAGCTTGGCTCTTGGTTGGATTTGCATCACAAAGCCAAGAGTTGTTGGTGTAGGCCTCCCTTCTGTTGGAATTAGGGTTGCAGAGAAACACACACAGCTTGGAGAAGACGAAGGAAGCTCATGGCACACATTAGAGAGTGTCTAACTTAGTGTGCAATGGAAAGATAGATAGCCCTAGATTGATGGGCGTATATACAATGCTCCAGGGAAAAAACCTCCTAAAGAGGGAAAAAATGCCCCGGCAGTCCTAGTGTGTTCACACAAATCACTACCACATGTATATGGTAACAAATCCACCCTGGAGTGATGCGGTGAACGAGAGCTGGCACATGAGTAAAGGGAAGTGCCATGCCCTGAGGACATGATCAGTACACAAAGGGGAGTAAGCCCAAAGCTTTGCGGAAAGCTTCAAGCTTCTCACGAGACAATGCCTTTGTGAAAAGATCTGCAAGGTTGTCCTGTGTTGGCACATAAGCCAAGCTGATCTCTTGTGCTGAGAGCCTCTCCCTGACATAGTGGTAATGCACCTCAATGTGCTTTGTGCGAGCATGAAAAACTAGGTTCCTCACAACCGCCAATGTGCTCTGACTGTCATTGTAGATAGTGTTAGCAGTGTCCTATCCAACACCCAAATCAGCCATAATGCGTCTGAGCCATACACACTCAATCGTAGCTGTGAAGACTACCCTGTACTCAGCCTCACAACTCGAAGTGGCCATAGTAGGTTGCTTCTTGCTCAACCATGATATACATGAACTGACAAGCATGAAACAAAAACCACTTGTGGACACTCGCGTGTCAAAAAAACCAGCCCAATCTGAGTCCGAAAAAGCATGTAAGTCTGGTGGCAATGATCCCCCCTTGGGATAAAACAAGCCAAGATGTAAAGTGCCACTAAGGTAGCAGAAAATCCTCTTGACAGCCTGCCAATGCTTAGACCCTGGGCTATGCATAAATCTGCTGACCTGTGAGACTGCAAACTGAATATCTAGCCTCGTGTTGCATACATAAATGAGGCAGCCAACAACAGTTTGGTAAAGAGTGACATCAGCAAGATCACCAGCATCATGTAGACTCAACTTCAAACCTGTTTCCATGGGAGTGGCAATAGGTTTGCAATCCTCAAGTCCAAACTTACATAGCAATGTCTCTATGTAACTTTTTTGACACAAGGCAATACCACCATCACACTGCTTAAACTGTATGCCCAAATAATGATGCAACAACCCCAAATCTTTCACCTTGAAAGTAGCATTCAAATCAGCCTTAAATTTAGCAATATGTCTCTCATTTGGTCCAGTGATCAGCAAATCATCAACATAAAGAACCACAATGAGAAGTACATCACCCTCATGCTTTACATACAATGTGCTTTCTGTTGGACTGTTACGAAAGCCTTGTTTGACCAAATGAGTATCAGCTTTGTCATACCAAGCACGAGGAGATTGCTTCAACCCATACAAAGCCTTGTTACATTTGCACACTTTGTCCTCTTGTCCTTTTATGACAAAACCGCGAGGTTGCGTTACATAAACTTCCTCAAATATGTCACCATTCAAGAAAGCAGTAACAATGTCTGATTGATGTACATCCCAACCAAAATGAGCTACCAATGCACATAGAAAATGCACAGTAGTCATATGACAACTAGGAGCAAAAGTCTCTTCATAATCTATGCCTTTTTGCTGTGCATAACCCTTTGCAACAAGTCGACCCTTATGGCGATCGATCTGACCATCGTCCAGGAGGCAACTCACATAAAGTCCATGTGTCATTTTCTATGAGTGCATCATATTTTGATTGCATGGTAGCCATCCAATTTTTTGAATTCAATGCTTCATCAAAAGAGAGAGGTTCCTCAACATCATGTAAGCTAGACATAGCCAAAGCATAACAATCTGATGCATAAGATGCATGGCGAGAGGCTGAACGAGTACGACTAGACAAAGGTGCATCCAATTTACTGTCATGCAAAGTGTGCACCAGCCATTTTTGGCATGCCTCTAGGCTGCTCATTTTCAGCCCTTTCCTCGTCAAGTACATCATGTACATATGCATTAGTAATAGGCTCATCTATAACATTTTCAGAAACCCCCATAAGCTGTACATTTGCCTCATTGGAACTTACATTCGTATGTCCACCATCGAAAAGAGGCAACAAAGTGTCATAAATGTCCTGTGAGCTTACATTACTGTCTCTAGTACATGACAGCAAGGGCTGAACAGAATCTTCCACAAACACTACATCCCGAGAAACCAGAATACGTTTTGTTTGCGGATGATACAACCTGTAACCTTTGCTTTCAACACTATAACCAACAAAAATACATTTGACAGCCTTATCATCCAATTTTTTGCGCTGCACTTGTGGCACCAAAGCATATGCCAAACAGCCAAAAACACGCATGTGCTCAATAGAAATCTTTCTATCATGCCATGCTTCATATGGAGTAATAGACTGCAAAGCTTTCGTAGGACACCTGTTAAGTACATAAGTGGCACACATGATGGCCTCAAGCCAAAAAGAATGCGGCAAAGCTTGACTTTTGACCATACATCGTGCCATTTCTGTTAGTGACCTGTTTTTCCTCTCAGCAACACCATTTTGCTGAGGCGCATAAGGCACTGTACATTGGTGTTTTATCCCACGACTAGACAAAAATGCATTAAATTCATGAGACATATACTTCCCCCTCGATCGGAACGGAGGGTGCCCATAGTACATTTCGAGACATTTTCAGCCATAGCCAGAAATTGTTTGAAGCACATAAAAACTTCGGACTTCGCTTTAAGCGGAAATACCCATGCATGCCTGGAGTAATCATCAATGAAAGTCACGAAATATAGGTAATTGCCCAAGGATGGAGTTTGCATGGGCCCACAAACATCACTATGCACGAGCTGCAATCTGCATTTGGCTGGAATTGAACCATCCTTTGGAAACTTAGAACGCTGCATCTTACCCTAAATACAGCCTTCACAAACATGTTTGACAGGTGCTTCAGGAGGCGGCAAAGAAGCAACCATATCAGATTTCTGCAAACGCAGCAAACTTGACAATTTCAGGATTTCCTTGGGTCATCAGTCTCCAAGTACTAGCAAAAGTCTGGTAGGAATCTGGTAAGGCATCAAGAACAGTCTGCACAAGGGAATTGTCTGAAATGACTTCTCCTGCAAAAATAAGTTGCTCGTTGATATCCTTGACACTAGTAAGGAAAGTGTCCATATCATCTTCCTCATGCATAATCTTCGACTCCAGCTCTTTACGCAGCAAAGCAATTTTAGCCTCATTACGACTTGCATAAAGACCAGCTAGAATATCCCAAGCCCGTTTTGCAGATTTTGCTGAATAGATGTGAGGAACAATGGTGCGCTTCACAGACAACGCAATCAATGCATGAGCCTGCACATCCTTACCATCGCAACGAGCTTGTTCTGCCGTAGGCAAAACAACTCTAACAGCAGCAATCCTTGCAGCAAGACCTGCAACATCCTCAACATCGCCTATATCCTCAAAACCAGGACGTACATCAATGCCCTGCATAATATTCCAGACGCCCTTTGACACAAGAAAGTGTTGCATCATATAAGACCACATAGGGTAATTGTCCCCATCCAACTTGTCCTCAGCAACAAACATCTTGAACACATCTGTGTTGTTGTTGTCAGCCATGGTAAATGCTGCACTTGATGTGAAAACTGCCCAAAAATAGGAGTTACGGAGCGAGAACAACACGTGCTATATAGCACAAACCGTAGAAGACTATAAGGCACCTGTTATGCAGAAAATGGCACTGACAGAAATTCTGTACAAAATGACGGAATAGCTTGTGCAGTACTGCTTGTAGTGGAAACGGAGGTTGAAATGAGCCCGAATAAAAAATCTGAGCAGGCGTGTACTGGAGTAGCTGGCGACTAAGCCCGGGAGGACACAACCTGCTCTGATACCAATTGTTGGAATTAGGGTTGCAGAGAAACACACACAGCTTGGAGAAGACGAAGGAAGCTCAGGACACACAATAGAGAGTGTCTAACTTAGTGTGCAATGGAAAGATAGATAGCCCTAGAGTGATGGGCGTATATACAATGCTCGGGGGGAAAAAACCTCCTAAAGAGGGAAAAAATGCCCCGACGGTCCTAGTGTGTTCACACACATCACTACCACATGTATATGGTAACACCTTCTCACAAGCTTGGAGTAGGTGGTAAGCTTTCCATTAAAGCTTGAGAAGGAGAGAGAGTCTTCTTTACTTCACACATGAGATTGTGTGAGTGTGTGTGTGATAATGCCTTGCAAAAATCAGCCCCCCCCCCCCCCTCTCTCTCTCTCTCTCTCTCTCTCTCTCGGTCGAGCCCTCTTGCTTTTTTCTCTTGCTAGCATCCTATTGGACCTCCCCAGGCTTAGCCAATTGTAATTAAGCAGCATAAGTGATAGCCTTCTGACATGTGTCCCCCTTTCCCCTTTTGTGAGAGATTTAGGTAATTATTTAATTCAACTAAACTCTCATTGGACCCCTTTGCCTCCTGGCCAATAGGAATCAGGCAAGCCATTAGGCTGTTGAATGCTCATTGGTCCCCTTGGGAGACTGTCCAATAGTCTTCTAGAGAGCTTAATTCTTATTGGTTCTTTTATTAAGTGTTTTTAAATTAATTAAACTAGATTTACTCTAGCATAATCCTCATTGGTCCACCTCCAAGGCCATCCAATAGGAATTGGGTACACCTTGTGGGCATCTGGGCTAGGGAGCCGACATGTGTCCCTCATTCCCTTTGTGTAAAGGGAGCTTGTGTGTGTGTGTGTGTATGTGTGTGTGTGTGTGTGTTTCTCTCTCATCCCCTACTTACAAGGCTTGCCCCCTCCTATGTAGGGATTGACAAAGACTTTTTGTGACACACACTAAGCATCCAATTTCCCTAGTGTTTGGCCTTTGGACGCAACCTTTGAATTTTGGAACCTTAGCATTTTGGAAGTCTTAATGGGTTGAACCTTAGGATCTTTTGAGCCCATTGTTGCACATAGCTCTTTTGCAGATGGCCCCCCCTTTGGATCCCTATTTTCCCTCCTTTGGATCCCTACTGTGGCCGGTCTGCTAGCTTAACCAATATTATAGCTTTTTCTCCCTTGTCACTTCCCCATATTAAATGATCAGTTTAACATGAGAAATTCATTTAGGAGAATTAGATATTGATTACTATGAAATTACCTCTCTCTTGAAATCATAGTCGTCCTTGACTATGGGGTAGAGAAGATAAAGCATATTCATTAGTCCTTTTCCTAGCGGGTAGAGGATCCCTATGTTACCCTATGACATCATTCCACAATGGATGACTAGTCCATTTGGCGCTTGAGATCCCGAGGTTGCCGCAAGCATGTCTGCACATTAGTCCTATCATCTTCCATAGTAGAGTGACGAGCTCTCCTTGGTGTTCGGGAGACGTCGTCTCCGCAAACTAAAGTAAATGCTTCCTCTTTCTTCCCTAGTGCAAGGGCTGAAATCACATCTCTAAAATTGGGATCAATAGCATACTCATCTATCATAGAGGATAGATCATTGTGAGTTGCTATGGAAACCGCATTCACTCTCGGCCGTCTTGAGAGTGCATCGGCTACTTGATTATGCTTGCCAGCAATGTGAGCAATATGAAAATGAAATTGCGAAAGAAAATTTGCCCACCTCATTTTTTTGTCGGAGAGCTTAGTCTGCGTCATGAAGTACTTAAAACTTTGGTGATCCGTTCGCAGAATGAAAGGAGTCCCCAATAAATAGTGCTTCCATGAGCCTATGGCATGTAGAACTGCAAGGAGTTCCTTTTCATATATGCCTAGAGCTTGCTCAACAGAGTTGAGCCTTCGACTTTTATAGCCTATGACGTGCCCTTCTTGAAGCAAAACAGCTCCAAGGCATTCACCACAAGCATCGCATTCGACCTCAAATGGCTTTGAGAGATCTGGTAGTGTAAGCATAGGTTGAGAGATAAGCTTTTCTTTAAGCTTTTCGAAAGCATTGTTCTCCTTGGCAGACCATGTGTACCTAATGTTTTTGTTTGTTAAGTCATGTAATGGCCCTGCTATTCGTGAGGACTTTTCTATGAAGCGTCTATAGTATGCACACATACCTATAAAGCTTCTTAACTCATCAAGATTCCTTGGTTTAGGCCATCCTTTTATTACGTCTAACTTTGATGGATCCATTTGGATGCCATCTTGAGAGATAATGTATCCTAAATACTGAATCTCTTGTAAGAAAAATTCACTTTTCTTTTTATTAACATAGAGTTTATTCTCTCTTAGAACTTGAAATATTACCTAGAGGTGTCGCTTGTGTTTGTCTAATCAATTAGAGTAGATGATGATATCATCAAAGAACACTCCAGTAAAGGTTCGATGAGGCCTGAATAGCTTCTCCATCAAGCGGTTGAGTGTGGCTGGTGCATTGGCAAGCCAAAAGGCATGACAATGTATTCGTAAAGACCAAATGTAGTGCAAAATGTAGTCTTTACAATGTCTTGATCAACTATCCTTATTTGATGATAGCCACTTTTTAGGTCAATCCTACTGAAGTAGGTGGACCCTTGTAGCTTATCAAATAGGTCTTCTACTCGTGGAACGAAAAACCTATTTTTGATAGTGATCCTATTTAGTGCTCTATAGTCGACACGCATACGATATGTGCCGTCTTTCTTTTGCACTAGTAGCACAGGAGAACAAAATGGAGATGAGCTAGGCCTAACCATGCCCTTCTCAACTAACCCATGCACTTGCCGCATAATCTCCTCTTATTGAGCTTGAGAAACTATATAAGGAGGTTTGTTAGGCGGTGAACTTTCTGGAAGAAGTTCAATTGCATGGTCATCATTGCCTCATCTAGGAGGTATCTCACAAGGGATGTCGTCAATAAAGACATCTTGAAACCCCTTGAGAAAATTGGATAACTCTAATTCCTTTTGATTGTGTATATTTTCTTTTGCTAAAACAATAGGTTCATTTTGAGAATCTTTAACAAAAGTCATGTACATGGAAATAGAGCTCTTTATTGACTTGTTGAAAGCTTGTGTATGTACAATGGGTATAGTGTTACCCATTTCCTTAGCATCTATATACATATCTTTTTCCTTGAACTTAAAGGAGATTCTCCTTTCAGGGAATTTAACATTGGCAGCCATGTGATCAAACGATGGTGCCCCTAGGATTACATGCTCATGCTTGAGAGGAGAGATAAAGAAGTCCTCTTTGTCCACATAGCTTTGGACATGGAGCCTCAATTTCTCGATTAAGGGAGTGACTGAAGCTTCTTGCCCCTTGAAAGCGCCGTCTGCGGGTAGGACATCTCCCATCTCGTAGGTTTGTATGCCTAGCTTGGTGGCCAACTCTATAGATATAAAATTATGAGTAGAACCGGGGTCAAAGAGAATAAAAGCATCATGTTCTCTTACCTTTCCCCAAGCATGGCATAGAGAAGATCCTTTGTGGTGAGTTTCCTCCTCTTGGATTTCGACCAAGGTAGCTCTAGGAGGATCATGGCGGTTGCTCTTTTGGGGACAAGCACGGTACGCATGCCCTTGTTCGCCGCACTTGAAACACCGGTTATCCTTGCGATAACGCTCAATCTCTTCAAGAGTGAGTTTATTTTTGCCTTTGTAAACTCCCTTCTCCTTAGCTTTGTTGGAATTGCCCTTAGGAGACTTTTGGACATTGTCCCTCCCCTTAGGCTCATTGGAGCCCATGTTTTCAGAGGGCTTAGAATTCCTCTTAGCCCCTATTTGGAAATTGATTCGAGAGGCCACCATAGTATGATGTATTATCGTTGATATGGTGCGTGGCCTTTGGGAGTTGACATACTCCACCATTTCTTTGGTTAAGCCCGCACAAAATGGCTACTTTTGCTCTCCAAAATCCAACTTTTTGAAGATAGTGGCTTTGAGTTGTAGGTCCCAAAACTTGTCTACATATTTGTGGATGGATTCATAGGGAGAGAGCTTCAAGATTCGCCATTCGGTGAGTACTTTGTCTTTGGAATCGATGGCCAAAAACTACTTCATAATGGAAGCTCTTAAAGCCTTTCATGTTCGTGGAGCTTCACCGTTGGCCCGTAGGCTAGACCACCATTGTCTAGAGGACTTTTGAAAGTGCATAGCTACATGGCGTAGCTTAGAGGACTCCGTGAAGCCCTCATCTCCGAACCCCGCATCAAATTGTTGGATAAAGGCCAAGACTTTGTCCGTAGCACTAAAAGTGCCATCATAGGTAAGGAAAGAGATGCTCTTCCCTCCCTCTTTGAATTTCTTGAGCTTGGATGACCTCTTCCATGTGGCATAGGATTTCCTATGGCCTCTTCTTTTTGATGGTTGAAAGGTTGCACCATCACTTTCTTCAGAAGATGAAGAATTTGAGGAAAATGGAGAAGAGGGTGACCTCTTTTTCGCCTTTTTCTTTCCTTTATCTTCTTTGTCTTCACCATCACTTTCATAAGAGGAAGAGGACGAAGAAGATGGAGAAGAGGGTGTCCTCTTTCTTGCCTTTTTATTCTCTTGCTTTTTGTCATCCCTCTTTGAAGTATGGTGTGGAGAAGTATGTGATGGTCTTCTCCGTTTTGGAGGTGATGGAGAGCGTTTAGCCTGTCATCTTTGTGGAGCCATCTCCGCCGAGGTGGCGGGAGACTCACTTCTTTCTCGTTCCTTCGGTGGAGGCTCTTGAATTCTCCTTCGAGAAGGAGATGCGTCATCAAGGAGCAAATTTCTGAGCCCTTCATAGGGATCCTCTTCTTTTTCCCAAATCGGAGAGAGACCTCTTTTGGAAGTCTCACAAGGAGGCTTCCTAGGTGTTCTCTCATCATGGTGGGGAGCTTGAAGAATCCCTTGAGCACGAAGCTGCCGTTGCACCTCACTTTGGAGGGATGGATTGCCCATGGATTGTTGAAGCCTAGAAACTAGATAGCTAATAAGCATCGTGGCATCATTAGTAGCTTGCTCATTAGCAAAATCAAAGTTATCAACATTAATTTCACTCTCTTTACTATTGTCATCCATTCTAACAAATTTTAGGTGTAAACTTTTTAGGTGTACTTTGGCACTTCATGCCCTAGTTGCTACTCCTCTTTACCCCTTTAAGAAAAGCACTCAAGCTACTGTACCCATGGCTCGAATACCATTACTTGCAAGGAATAGAAGAGAGGGTCATTCAACATAAAAACATCACCGGCTCCTATCAAGATTCTAATAGCTCAATAGTGGTTAAGCCGTAGGCAAGCCCCGTAGGACTCCACTATTAAGACCATAGCTCTCGATGGTGATGCCCCGTTAACTGCACAAGGGCAGGCGCACTGCAAGGTTGAAAAATCCCTATTCTACTTACTCACATGCAATTAATAGTACCAACCATTTATAGCTAGCTTGAGGAACTCCCTTCTTGAGTAAGAAAAGAGAAACCTTGTGCTCTGATACCAATGTAACATTTAATGGTCTAGTAACTTGTGTGCCGCGGAAAATTGCATGAACATAGTGAGCATTTCATTATAATAGCTTCCTAATGAGAATAACAAGAGTGCTTGGGTGGAGAGAGCAACAAAAAGCATAACACCTAGTCAGATAGCATGAACAATACTTCAAAAGAGAGAGAAATTAAGCAATTGACAACAATTGAGGACCGGATTTTCATGGAGCCGGTCCCCCCTCCAAAAGTCTTTGTATTATGGTTTCTCCCATCAAGAGAGACATTTTACAATACAATTTCTTGTGTTCCTTCGATACTAGATAGTGCAATGAAGATGGAAACTTCATGCATTACGCAAAACACTTATCAAACACAACATCAATTCCCTCACGGTCTCAGACCCAGGACCTCACGCACCTTCGAAGATGGTGAGAGCTAGCGGGGTATGAGAGTAGATTGAGAGAAGGAGGAGTATTCTTACGAGAAAGATGTACATCTCCTCACATAATCACTCATATTAGCATAGCTTAGCTTAGTAATTAGCATGGTAGAGGAGATGAGCATGCATTGAAGCTTGGCTCTTGGTTGGATTTGCATCCCAAAGCCAAGAGTTGTTGGTGTAGGCCTCCCTTCTCACAAGCTTGCAGTAGGTGGTAAGCTTTCCATTAAAGCTTGAGAAGGAGAGAGAGTCTTCTTTACTTCACACATGAGATTGTGTGAGTGTGTGTGTGATAATGCCTTGCAAAAATCATCCCCCTCTCTCTTGGTCGACCCCTCTTGCTTTTTGCTCTTGCTAGCATCCTATTGGACCTCCCCAGGCTTAGCCAATGGTAATTAAGCAGCATAAGTGATAGCCTTCTGATAGGTGTCCCCCTTTCCCCTTTTGTGAGAGCTTTAAGTAATTATTTAATTCAACTAAACTCTCATTGGACCCCTTTGCCTCCTAGCCAATAGGAATCAGACAAGCCATTAGGCTGTTGAATGCTCATTGTCCCCTTGGGAGATTGTCCAATAGTCTTCTAGAGAGCTTAATTCTTATTGGTTCTTTTATTAAGTGTTTTTAAATTAATTAAACTAGATTTACTCTAGCCTAATTCTCATTGGTCCGCCTCCAAGGCCATCCAATAGGAATTGGGTACACCTTGTGGGCATGTGGGCTAGGGAGCTGACATGTGTCCCTCATTCCCTTTGTGTAAAGGGAGCTTGTGTGTGTGTGTGTGTGTGTGTGTGTGTTGTGTGTTTCTCTCTCATCCCCTACTTGCAAGGCTTTCCCCCTCCTATGTAGGTATTGACAAAGACTTTTTGTGACACACACTAAGCATCCAATTACCCTAGTGTTTGGCCTTTGGACACAACCTTTGAATTTTGGAACCTTAGCATTTTGGAAGTCTTAATGGGTTGAACCTTAGGGTCTTTTGAGCCCATTGTTGCACATAGCTCTTTTGCAGATGGCCCCCCCTTTGGATCCCTATTTTCCCTCCTTTGGATCCCTACTGTGGTCGGTCTGCTATCTTAACCAACATTCTAGCTTTTTCTCCCCTGTCACTTCCCCATATTAAATGATCAGTTTAACATGAGAAATTAATTTAGGAGAATTAGATATTGATTCTTATGACACTTGCACACTCCCGTCATCTATGACAACAAATCCATGGTTCAAATCTTTCTGGTCGTGCCTATTGGCACTATGGAGGGTAACATAAACCTAGGGCACAAGTGGATGTTTGCAACTAAATGTACTATTGATTGGGGGAATGGGAGTTTCACAATGCAAAACCAACCTCTCAACCCTACCACGCAAGGAACATCACCTGAGCTATTAACTCCTGAGGGAACATACAACAAAGAAACATCACAAATCTGAGAAATTAAAACATCTTTTCTTGTGGCACAATCCTCTAAAGCTTCAACTTCCATGGCTTAAACAAATATTGTTACACCAAGGACTCAACCTGAACTGACAAAGCGTACATATAAATGGGTCCCAAATGCTTTTTTAACGTCCCATTTTTCTCTTTAATCTCGTTAAAAAGATAAACCTCTTAAGAATGCATCCACCTAACCTAAGAGATACAAGGTTACGTCATGTTGGGTTCCTAAACAACTATTAGAAGCCCAATGCTACTATGATGAAAATGATCAAATCTAGGTACCAAAATGTAAATTGAGTTCTTTCTTGTTGCCTAAAAAACCATGTAAATAAATCTATCCAAAGCCGATCGAGGATTGTGGGAAGGAAAAGATCACGGAGTACTCTACACCTATCCTAGGGTTTCAAAGCAAGATCAATTTATTCCACCTAGCTCAGGTTGGGGGAAGTAGCATGCAACTTCTAACTCCTCATGTAATTCATCCATCCATGTAGAAGATTCCACAAAACCTCCACCTACCACTGTCAATCCCAATGAAGCTACAAAAATCAATGCCTCCCATTGTAGATTTATTGTCTGATGAAACACTTCAAGTTCGTTCATGGGAGAGTACCTTACTGCCCTTGCAAATCAAGGCACCTTATGTGGTGGAAAATTATTGGCCAAAGTCCTTACCTCTATTACTAACTAGAGTAACTGGTTTCAAAGGGCGATGACATCTTTTTAAAAAGATATGATTTATCCAAGGAAGGTGGAATGCAACTTAGCGTGTATCTTCTTGTGAATTCCATCTCAGCTTTCCTTCCTTGACCTTTTAACCTCCAAATCTTAGGGAATGTGTATATATATATATATATATATATATATATATATATATATATATATATATATATATATATATATATATATATATCCTTATACTTAGACTAGCAAAACAAGAAAAAATAAAAAAGAAGTAAAAGAATGACAGCCATCTAGCAACAAAAGTGAGACATCACAAATCCACAAGACTCACAATGTCACATCATGCACACTAAACAACCCTAGAATTATTAAAAAAATGAGAATCTATTTGTATTCACAGATATGGCTAGTACACTAGAGTCATCCACCTGAACACTTTGTGAGAGATATCCTCCTCACTTTTCTCAAGTATGCACAAGACGTGTATTTCTCTTATATTCAATGAGTGGGATATTTTTACCTACCTAGTATGTGAGGAGAACTATGAGAATTTAGAATGACTGTTGCGTTTAGTGACCACGAATGATCCCTATGTAGTAGAGGATACTGCCCCACTAGCACATGCTTACCCCTTTGCACAAATTGCCTACTCACGCATGGTAGCATAATTGATTAACATAGACATACAAGAGGATGAAGAAGTATTAATAGATGACATTGGAGAAGCCTATGGTCTCACTGAGGATGACTTTATTTATCTTGATGATGAGGATAGAGGCTTACTCTTATGAGTGTCATCCAATCTATACAATATCTCTTGCCTTGATCCTATAGTGTGGTGTAGATAGATAGGTTAGGATTCTATATTTAGTTTTAATTTTTCTCAATAAATGGTTGATTCCTTCTCCCATTGATGTGCCTCCTAGAGGTATGTTGTAATGTTTGCTAATGAGTACATGAAGATGTTGCAGTAGCTCAAATTTTTAGCATCACGGGGTCCTTTTCATGTTCGCACCAAAACACACCAAGGGATTGCTGCCAGCACAAAACACGTGTTTCTTATCCGTTCTTGTTTCTTTTCTAACGTTCATGTGTGCTTGTTTCAAGAGTAGTCCATAACAAAGTATCTAACATACTTGCTTAGTATGCTACTTTAGATTCAATAAAATTTTACTCGATAGTTCCTTGCCTCGGTGATTAGGAGTTCCATTTAAGCTAGTTTAACTGCAATAGAGCGTTAAAGATCCCCTTT
The DNA here is from genome assembly GCF_014529385.1 of Adiantum capillus-veneris. Taxonomy (NCBI): domain Eukaryota; kingdom Viridiplantae; phylum Streptophyta; class Polypodiopsida; order Polypodiales; family Pteridaceae; genus Adiantum; species Adiantum capillus-veneris. The sequence continues at coordinate 133,790,838 of NC_140952.1, forward strand.
TAATACTGTAAAAAGATACTTTTCTAATTCTTTGTAGTACATTAGGCTCTTAATTCTATGTTATGAAGCATTTTGTACAGTGTGTTATTGCTTTCTAGTGGGCTTAGTCCCTCTTGCCCTTTAGATTAAGTATTATCAAGGAAGTTTTACTATTGTGATGAGCCTAGGGTAGGTAAAAGTGTCAAGATGACGCCCAAATATAGACAAATGCAAATCAACAAGCAATAAGAGAAAAAAAATAAGAAGAGCCTAAAAGTGAATTAAGGCCCTACATGGCAACAATGTCTATAAAGAAAACACTTTGGAGGGTTAGCCAAAGGGAATCTATTTAGGCAATGATTTCATGTGTGATTTTCTTTATCATACCTCAACTTGACGGTCTTTTAAGTATAACATCTAGTTAACCCTGGATCATGGAATAATCTGCTCTCACATTTAAAAGCTCTAAATTGGCTATGCAAAATTAGAAGGATTCATTGTGGGATTAACAATTTGACCTTTATAGCCCTACTAATAGTAGAACTAATGAAGCTAGAGTCCTTGATTCATTGGCCCGATTACTCTTGATTCTTACTCACTACATATAATTTTTAACTAGATGTTCCTATGTGAATGCAATTGTTGTGCTATTTTCTTGTGCTTTTGTAGTGTTCAAGTAAAACTGGAAGTCACGATATTGCAGAAGATGTGTCCAATGCTGTTCACCAAGATATCTTGATTGTGAGCACGTCCATGGGTCACTAATCTCATCAAGATGTTTACTCCTGATTCATACTTGATATCAGGTGCAATTCTAAGGATGAAACTTATATCAGGAAGGGGGACATGTTAGCCTATGATTGCATTCTTCTTATTTGTAGTATTTTTAGTCATGGATCGGGCTTGACCCTCACGTCAATGCAAAGTCATTGATTAGTTGATTGCTCATGAGAGGTGCACCACAAACTTTATCACAAATTGGTGTTGAGACTGGCCAAATGTGAACACCTATATGTGAACAAAATGACCCATATAAAAGACATTGTACTTAGTTTTTGGGTTATAAATGTAGATGCTCTTGCTCTCCTTATCTCTTCCTTCCTCATCCTTTGGCTATCCATGTGTGAGCATGAGAGAAAGAGGGTACATGGGCGATCGAGCATTGGCGGCGGTACGATGGTAGTGAGGTGGTATAGTAGTAGAGGGTGAGCTCCCTCTTCATTGCAGCATGAGATTCCCTTCTAGATGTGGTGACACAATGAGGTGAGCGACACACTGTCTGCATCTTTCGAGCTTGTCTACAACAAGGTTGTGTGTTTGTAGCCTTCGTGGCTCGCACACGATGCATAACAAGTCCCCATGTAGTTGACATGTGATGTCTATATCAAGGAGATCTTGAATGTAACAAGGATAATTGATTGAGGCTGATCAACTGATTTCTTAAGTTTCATATACCCCAAAGTAACCATGATTGTACCCAAGTAAAGAAGATCTTATGGGATTTAAAAGGAGCAGAAATCGCTCCAAACAACCAAAAGTGTTTTCCAAAATACTATGAGGGAAGTCATAATATCAGGGATCGAGCAACATTGCGAACAAAATGTCTAGTATGTTGGTATTCCCAAAGAAAATGGTCAAGAGTCTCATCTTGACAAGAACATCGCACATAGCAAGCCGATGTAATGTGACGAGATGTTAGGTAACATCCAAGAGGTAGTTTCCCTATAAGGAATCTCCATAAGAATAAACTCTCTTTCAAGGGAAGATTAATTTTCCAAGTCTCTTGTTGCCTTTTCCACCACCAATGTGTTGGTTTGTTCATGTTCCTTGATGCATTGCAAAGGTAAAAACTCCAAGTATTAGGCTGCATCTTTTGATAGAGATGTTTGGCTAAAATTTGCATGATTGAAATCCCCATAATACGCCAATCCTCATGTCTATCAACAATTGCAAGAAGGGGAATTGACAAAAAAGGAGATAACGTTATAAGGGCCTATAATGCAATACAAGACCATAGCTGCTCATAACATTCAAAAATGAAAGCACCTAGCTTTGATCATTGACCACGTCTTCACTCATCCTTACATTCTTTTGAGAAATGAAGTATCTTCTATGGGGCTCTTTTTTTGCCAAGGTTTTGGAAAAAATGGTGCTGAATGTATACTTTCAAGTGTCAAGGGGTTACTTGTTTGAGCATCTCTTGCATGCCGAGTAATATATATTTTTTACCTCTTTTCAATATGCCAAAAGATACGAAGCAAAGGGGTCTCCTTGTATATGGCCCTAAAATTGTCCAAAACAACCTGCCTAATAGAAGTTTTCCAATTCTCAAAAGTATGTGTCATCATTTGTTGTGTGCACATTGATGCTAACTTTTGTGTCCAAGGTTCTTCTTGTTGAATAAACCTACGCAACAAGTCCTTTTCCGTGCCAATACATGGATATGGATATTACAAATGTTTTATCCCCCATGTTTCTTGGAGTACATAACTTCTCCATGGACAATAATCTCAACCCTTTCTTTTGCTGATTAGCTTTTCCAAATTGCTTCGATATTTCAGACATATAAATATCTATTTTGTACAGAAGCCAATGTATTAACGACAACAATAATCATATGTAAGCAATCAAGATTGGTTGAATAATTTGAAGCCTCACATGCAAAGGCCAAGTAGAAAGCTTCCAATAATGCATCTTTTGTTGTATCCTCTACAAGACCCAATGTGCCTGCTTGCAAGAGGAAACATACCAAGCAAGTGGATATCTCAAATGTCTTTACCTAGCAGCGAACATAATGCCAATGTTTTGCATGAAGAGAAAGTGATTTGGATTTATGAAAATTTACTTTCTGTCAAATTGCTAATGCATACAATTCTAATGCATTATAATTGCTTTGACATCATAAGTATCTTTTTTAAGCATAAACATTGAGTCATTAGGATATTCTTGTTGTGCAAGATGTTTGCATAATGGGATCAATCCATGCAATTGGTTTATTTTTGTTAGATAATCCATATACTTTAAAAGAGGGTGCATTCCAATTGTATACAATAATGCACTCAAAGGGAAATCTTGGCTCACTCATCGACCTAAAGTCCATGCATCAGTAAGTTTGCCATCAATAATTTGTGAGGATTGATTTTGATCATACAACCAACAAACAACACTCCTCACTTTATTGCCAAACCCCAAATGAGCCCCCCGTGAGCCATAGCCATAACAATGGAATCCCAATATATTGAATATTGAATATTCACTTTCATAAGCAAGATATATTTTTTTGTAAATTTCATATATTCAATGCCCATGTATGCATTGGCTATATTATCATTTTTTCCCTTTTGGGAACAAAACCATATTGAATGATATGCAAGCCAAAATAGAGACATTTCTTCAAGCGATCAACACTTTTTCCATCAATTTATAGATGACTCATCAAAGTTATGGGTCTTCATTGGCCAAAAGATTCACATAAAGATTGTTTTGGTAAAAGTTTGACTAATCCCTCCTTCCATAATGTAGGCATCCATTGTGAGTCCCATGCATGATTCATCATGACAAGCAACATGGAAAGCAACGGATGTTTTAACAAGTTCCAAAATTATGCAAAAAAACTACACTGTTAAACTATCCTGTAAGAGATTTCCAATGTCCCAAATGTTTAAAAGACTTTGATCGAACTCTTCTGATGTAAATGGAACCTTCATGCTCAAAGCCTCCTCATTTGAGAGAATAGATTGAACATGAGCCATTAACATTTCCCTAGCATGTAATACACACACACACACACACACACACACACACACACACACACACACACACACACACACACACACACACACACACCTTACATGCATGCACACAACTTACAAAACATTAAGAGAGTTAAAGCTACACGTTGAATGTCCTCCATTTCCTCTCCAACACTTCTAAGGGATATGTATAGTTTCGATTATGCATCATGAACAGTAAACAATCCTAGCCATTGGATCAATTGGTTAATTGGGGTGAACTAGGCCACCCTACATTCACCCTCAATTTCACTTGCAACTAATTAAAACTAATTCAGCAACAAAGATTGCTTATGATTGCATTGAAATAGGCCTTATTGCTTCAAGGCATGTCTCTCATGGCTTGATTAATTCTTGGTAAAACCTAGCCACTTGCTACTCTATAGACATGAGATGTGCATTCTCCAAAGAGTGAGGAACATAGAGAGTAGTATACTTCAAAGCCCAAGAGGTCTCCAGGTGGAAACAATGTTATTAAAAATGCTTTTATTGGTGGGGTAAATGCAAAAACCTTCCTATAAAAAAATTTGTTGCAATGCCAAAAAATTGTTCATCTTGATAGAACAATATGTCGGTGGTAAATATCTCTTTTTCCCTACTTCTTTGATTTGTTCCTAGGATTGCATATATCCTTAGATTCCGCTATCTAAGTGATAAATGGGTATCCATGTATCTAGGATGCATGATACAACCATCTACATAAAAATGTCACGAGTAATCCATGGGGAAAAAAAGGTCTAATCGGACTCCTCTCTATATACTTGTGTCAATATGTCACACGTTCAACTCTGATTTGTTGAGATTGAGTTTATAGTAATCTAAGTTGTAAAACATGCCTAGTAGGCATTTATAATTTTGAAATAGTGAATAAGGTGAAGAATGAAAAAAACGTATACCTTAACCTTAGGAGGAATTTGAATGGTATGGACAATGAAACGGTCAAATAGATTGGAAAGTTAGTGTTGTAGCAACTATATAATGGTTTAGTACAAAGTGGATTTTCTTCCAACATATATGTACCTCTCTTAATGAGGCTTTATCATTTCCTCAATGGTATGTACTATAAGCATTTCATATCTAATTGTGCCATTAGTATTAGCATGCGTCTCACTGTAATATATCAACTTTGAAAAATATCCATGGTATAAATATCTAGTACATGCAAATAATGAGAAAATAGTAAATGACCGCATGGAACAAAACCAATGATATTTGTTGAGCCTATAGAATAAACATTGATACACATCATCATTTATCCATATGATATAAGTGAAAAAGACATGTAGAGATATCATTTGGTCGCACATAACAACAAGAAGCTCACACAATGCAAGGAAGAAAAGGTCAGAGGTCTACTATGACACTACCTTGCCATCAGCAACTGTTGTTTAAGACAAGCTAATATACTTAATTAAGAGACTATAAATGTTTGAGGATATCAAGGTTAGCATATTCAACATGATCCCACCGGGCTATCTACATACATTATTGGGACCCCACCAAGGTACTATCTAATACCCCTCAAGGATTGAAATATCCTTTCAGAGTTTTACTTCTTGAGCTGTAAAATGCAAGGTTAGATGTTAATTTACACATTCTTATATAAAAAAAAATGGATGGCGAAACTCACCTTCACCTCTTTACAAGACATTGTAAAGAAAACTTCGGTGAGTTGCCTAATTAAAACACCAAAAAATAGTAAGGCCATTGCAGATAGGTTCTTTAAGCCATGAGACCAGGACTACTAAAGGACATAGCATTTGCAAGGAACAGTCTCTACCAAGGCTACTGGAGAACATATTCTATACCAAGGCTACCAAAGAACATAGCATTTCCAAGTTAGAACTCGTGCTCGTGGTGGAGTTTGAGAGTTATAATCCCATCGATTCATGCATGCATATTTTGTTTAGACAACCCGAAAATTTGGCTATAATTGAAATCGACAGAGCTATATTGCAACATAATGAACATAATCTGTAGTCCTCAGTTTCAGCAATAGTGTCTCTTAGTATCAGATTGTTACAATAGAGTAGCAATTTTCTTGCACTGTATAAAGTGTGATAAAAACTCTCAGCGGTTTTCACCTCATGTGAAGACACCCTGACAATCTCAAAAGATGCCAATACCATAATTAGCACTAAATGCAACTTGCCTTCTCTATTGTTCCTAATCCAAAGGGAGACACAAATTGTCTATAGACAAAACAATCGGTCGTTTGGCCTTTGTCTCCTCCCTTCTCTGAAAATGAAATGAAGCTTCCAGGAATAATGCATGAAGGTGGGCAAATTGACCTCAGAAACTCGACAAGCCTTCCTCATCTTAGAATGCTTGTTAACATTCTTAATCCAGGGACCATGACTGATTTTTTTTAGTGTGTTCGTTGCTGAAGCCCATTTTGCTCTTAATGATAGTATTGCCCTTCGCTTCACTACCACAAGGCGCTAAGTTTTTCATTAGAATACCCCTTCATTTGGTCTTCAACACACTTCTGCTAAGGACCCCATTCATGCAACACCACGACACATTTCAGTTCTCCCCTGAATCTGAGCGAAATTCATCAGAGTCTCGATGCTGCACAAAATCTTCAGAGTTGGTTCTTGTAGCATACAACTCTAGACCATGATTAGCAGACGACCCCTCAGCCTGCAACATCTTGAATTCCTTTGCAATTACCAAGTCTATCCATTGCTGCATCCTGTCTATATTCTGTTGTACTCGTGTCACCCGCTGTTGTGTGACCTCTTCTGCCTTTTTGCCATATTGCGGCAGTAACTCCTTCACACTGTAGCCCATTACTGCAGCAAGCATCCCTGGCACAAGCATAATACAATCAGAGAAGCAAGTTCCATAGCCAGCAGCAACTTTAAGAGTTGTACATGTTACCAGAGTTTAGATGAAGGTTGCCTACCGATGAGCCCAATCACTTGCGATCTATTTGATGCAAAATACAGCATGCTTAAGCAGAGGCCGATGGGTATCAACATCAAACCTGCACTGGAAGACATTGATTCAGAATTTAACTTAGAACCAAAGTGAACTGATGCTCAGAAGAAACATCCACCCCAACCAAAGTACCTGCAAGAATGTTGCGGGACAAAGGTATCCAAAAAGGTCTAAAGGCATCTGGTTCCGTGAAGCGCAATTGTACCAACGCACAAAACTTCAACATTGTTGATAGAGCATAAAATAGCATGTCTGCCTATTACATCGAAGTTAACCAAGAAAAATGTGCTTGATAGATTGAATGCAAAACGAAAAATGACAAACCAAAATCATGCATAAACCATAGCGGCATTGAATACGAAACTTTGCAGACCCAATGACACATAAACTATGCTTAAACCATTTGTATATCCTCCCCCGTTCCCCTTCACATACAATCATCCCCCCCCCAAAAAAGAAAAAAAACATCTTCAGCCTCCATGTTGCCTCCTCTTCCCCACGCAGTACTAGCTCTTTCCTGCTGCTCCTTGCCAGGCAAATCCTCTCCATGTGCTGCTCAATACTAAGTTTGTTCCTAGAAAGAGTAGTAGACACCTAACCTCAGCAACTTGCAATCACAACTGAGTAATAGAATGAGATTCCGTTAGTCATTAAATGCACCATCTGCAACCTATGTATTTGCTCTAGCCATAACTAATGTAATACTACAAATAACCCATTAAAGGTAGTTGAAATCATCTGAAGGAAAAAAGGTGCAGGAAAATCTGCTCAGTAATAAGTTTGTGCCTGGGAATATTTTTCAATAGAGCATGTGACCTGCCGAAAAACAAATCAAGCTATGTAGGAGCATCATTAGATAGCTAAATTGTCCATGAGGCAGGATCGATGCCAATGAGCATACCAAGCATATCTCTCACAGCCAAATGGGGCCATTAGAACGCGACCAAGTCAGACACCAATCCGGAGGGTAAAGCAACAGATCTCTTCCTAGGGAAACGAGCGTGAAGAAATAATATGTAGTAATGGATTGTGGAATGTATCCATGTATGGTCAATTGGGCAATGAGAGTAATTGGAACTGATGGAGCCTGAATTGGATGAATTCTTGAGGGAATTTGCCAATTGGTAATTGAAGAAGGGGAAAGGAAAGAGTCCAATAAATTTTTCTTGGATACATACTTCGATTTTCTCCCAGATAATTTGAGCTTGAATATTGCTTTGAAGATACATCAGTATAGGGTCAGTTCTGTGTCTTCTGGGGTATGCAATGCTCCACAGTGCCTTTCCTTTTACTGTAGAAGACACGTCATCCAATTTTTAAGGCTCCAAAGAAGAAGAAGAAGTACATGAGTGATACAGGAGAGAAACCACCAATAACCACTTATGGCACCGGGTTTCAGAAAAGAAGGTGGAACTCTTGGCTTGAAGAACAATTGCAGAGATCAGGTAGGGATTCAAGGGATGAGATTCCTAAAGTAGGAGTTGTCACAGGCTTGCCATCAATAGTCACCTAAGCCAGAAGAGCAAGGACAAACCCCACGAGTTCCTGAAAGGGTGAGGGTGATCCACGAATTGGTTGGGGTCCAAGCAGTCCACCAATTCTTGAGGGCAAGAAGACAGTTGCACTTCACAACACTTCCATTACCATTACCACGATTGCCACCACTAATATTTAACCCATTACGAGCCCCATTACCCCCTCAACCATCACCAATGGCTCAATTACTACCACCAAATCCTAAACTAGAGGCAACAAAATTCAGTGGGAAGGAATCCTAGGATGCTGCCAGTCATGTGGGGCAATTTGAAACCACATGGTTTATAAGTGGGCACAACATATTGTACAATGATGCTATCAAGAAAGAGCACTTTGCAACAACATTCCAGAGAAAAGCCATGGCATAGTTTATGCAATATGGAATAACAACTTGCCTAAATTATGATAACATGGTTTATAAGTGGGCACGCCATATTGTACAATGATGCTATCAAGAAGGAGCACTTTGCAGCAACATTACAGAGAAAAGCCATGGCATAGTTTAGGCAATATGGAATAACAACTTTCCTAAATCAAATTTTTGGCAAGATTCAGGACTGAAAAGACATCTGAAGATGTACTGAAGACAAATAGAAAGATTAAACAAAAGAAATTGTTGCAGGAAGATTATGCCTAGCAATTCAGGAAGCTGATGAATAGTTTGCAAGCAAACCAAGGCCATCTTAGAGCAATTGGATGACTACTTTTGTAGGGGATTGAAGGAGCAACTAAAAAATGATGTTGCAAGACATGCACCTCTCACCCAACCTCAAGATTTTGGCAACTTGGTAGATGCACCAATGAGACCTGAAAGGACACAAGTGCAAAAGAAAAGCAAGAAGAAGAATCCAAGGAGGATTCAGACTCTGAAGATGAAGAATCTAATGATGAAGAAGAAGAAGAAGAAGAAGATACTCATGAAGATGAGGACACATGGAGAAATCAAGCCAAAGAAACAAAAAAGAAAGGGAAAGAAAAAGAGCAGGAAATCAGATTTTGAAGACACTCACAACATCAATAAATTGATTTTGGAGAAGTTGAAGGAGATTCAACCTCCGCCATTTGCAAATCCCTCCAAACCATCATTTTATGAGGTATGCCAAAGAACTGGGCATGATTATGATATTTTTTATTACAACTGTAATTTTAGGGGAAGGAGATCACCACATATTCTGACCAAAATGGATTCATGAGCAAATGTGGTGGCACCACAACCCTTCAAGACCAGGTTTCAGAACACAGGTCCACTGAGGACATTTAAACAAGGAAATTGACAGAATATGCACAGATATCTAGAACAAAATAACCCACTTCAGTCATGCACCTACTGTGGGACTTTGGGACACAGGCAACGGACCTGAATGTGAACTGTGTTGCAAACATAGGAATGAAAGAGGAATCCCAATTGTTAGTTTCATACCCACAAATACAGGAGCTGTTTCCTCTAATAAGGGAAGGATGAAGGCACCTGTTGATTTGAATGCAGTCCTATTGGAGAAAATCCCCTCTGATATTGATGATATGAAAACACAGCCCAAGGAGGACCATTTGAATTAGTATTCTGATACAGAACAAACATATTTGCAACAAATAGATGAGGACACACTACATTCTTTTCAGTGTGATTATGTTGAGTGTATTGAGATTGAAGAAGTTTTGGAGAAACCGTTGGAGTTGGAAAGCCTAGCAATCACTAGGTCAACATGGAAATTAAAAGGAAAGCTGTCACAAAAGACGGAAGCGTAAACTGACTTTTAAATGCAATTCATATACTCGAGAGAATTGGAGAGAGAGAGAGAGAGAGAGAGAGAGAGAGAGAGAGAGAGAGAGAGAGAGCTTGACACATCATTGGGGACCAGAAGATGGGCTGCGCCCCCCCCCCCCATAAAGAGAGTATCTTTATCACTAAGGAAGAATCTTTACAAGCGCAAGAACAGGGCTAACGCCCGTCCTCTATTCTTTCTTATTGTTTTGCTGCTTCTGACTCTGAGAGAGATAGAACTACTCTCTAATTGCTAAGGGGATTTTTCCCCTCTTCTGTGAGATTTTGGAAGCTCTCACAAGCGAGAGTCTATCTTCCACAAACCTCCTCGGAAGTTCTCAATTAAGAGAATCTATCTTCTGCTAATTGGTCACCTTCATACTTAGTCATTCCTGCAATAAAGACAAGGGAGAAACACGCAAAATGCACACATATGCTTACCGTAATTTTCTGCACATAACCTGAAATTGTTACCTGTGCACGTTCCAATGCCGAAAAGGCCTTTTTCGCGATGTAATTGCATCAAACTTTGCGTATACATAGGGTAGGCAGAGAAGAATGAGATTCTATGAATGCTTTGCTGAATTTCACTCTAATAGAGGTGATTAGAGGCTGAAAACGGAGAATTTAAAGCCACCACTCTAAAGAAAGAGAGCGCGCGACAAAACTTCTAGAGAACGTGGCTATGGTTGTGAGAGCCCTTGTTCTAAACTATGGGAGCTCAAAGCTACTACATACGTCAAGGGGATGCTCTCAAGCTTCAATGGAGAGTTCCATCGCGTACAGCATACTCACATTTAGGGGGGTAGGTGCACTGCCAACCTCTCAAGTGAGAGAGGGGCTGCTCTCTTATAGCTTGCAGGAAGAGGGGGGAGCTAGAAGCAAGAGAGAGTGAGAGTGAGTCTTGCATTGGTAAGTGTGTCATTTGGCACACTTACTTTATAACTTAAAAACCAACCAACTTTTAACTTTAAAAGTTCTTACGCCATAAATAAATTGTGAAATTCACTCACAACTGAACACATGAATGGTACCTATGAAAACATCAGATGCTTCCCGGCACAATGCCGTACCGGCACTGCTTCTGCATCACCTGTTCACACTTGTCCAGCCATTTTGGTTCGGGCACAAATAATTAACCCTAATTTAATTAGCTGAACCTAAGGCCTTATTAAAAATAATCCAGCCTTAGGATCACTGTTCTAAGGACCCCATGTCATTCCTGTGCTCGCACTGATGCGTGTAATTTTCTGAGCCTAAAATCTGGAACTGTTGTCTACCCCTTTGAAGACCCGATTTCCCAATCACTAGGACTTTAGGGTATTTATTTGCTAGGGTCTGCCTAAGGTGCTCTAGCCCACATTTAGGACGCACCTAAGGCCCTAGAGCTACTAGTTCTATTCCAGTGTGCACACAACTATTTAAGTAATTGCTTTCTAGTAAATAAATTATTTTATTTACAGAATCTGATATAGTTACATCCTCTTGGTTCTAAACAGTTGACCTCAACTGTAGAGCGTCAATATAATTGTGCAAGATGTCTGGGTAATCCTTGAGATCTGACTCAGTCATCCACTGTGCATCTAAAAAGGTGTAATTTTTAAACTTGACTAAATACTTTCGATGTAGTCTCCCGGACTTTAGTTGTCGCTCGGAGTGGTGTATTATCTGTTCTCCTTGAAGGATCTCCTCAGTCTCTTCGACTTCTGAAGGATCTTCCTGTATTGGAACCACGGGAGGAGAACCAACATATGGTCAGAGGAGAGTTACATGAAAAGCATTATGGATGCGCCAATGAGAGGACAAATCCAATCTAAAGTCACTTCATTGACTTTATTTGTAATTTTGAAAGGGCCGTAAAATCTATGGGAAAGTTTAACAACTTTCCGTATTCCGACCTGCTTTTTAAATCTAGCTTTCTCAAACTTGAGCAGGACATATTGTCCTTTTTCAAAGTTGAGGTTCCTTCTGTGCTTGTCTGCTTTTCTCTTCTATTGCTCTTGAGTGTGAAGAATTGCTTGTTGATAGACGGTATCAATATCGCGCACAAATTCATCTGCGGCAAAGATGTTTTCTTGGGTAACCAAAATAGGAAGTAAAAGTGGCTTCCCATATATAATTTCAAAGAGAGCTTTACTAGCTGAGGAATGTTTGGTATTATTATACACAAACTCAACTAATGGTAAGTACTGTTCCCATTCGGATTGTCTTTTTGAAACATATCCGTTGAGAAGGTCTAAAAGAGTGGCATTAGCGATTCCCCTTTGACTATCTGTTTGAGGATGATAAGCTGATGGAAAATCAAGCTTAGTTCCCAAATTCTCGAATAGTGCTTGCCAAAATAAACTAGCCATGCGAGGATCTCTATCACTGACAATAGTTTTTGGCAATCCGTGATGTTTAAAAATCTGAGCTAGAAAGATTCTAGCCATGTGATCAGCTTTAATCCTTGCTTATTGAATCTGTGTCTATAATAGTCCAGATTGTATCATTTCCATTCTTTGATTTAGGAAGGTATGTAATAAAATCCATGGCAATGCTTTCCCATGGCGTGTCAGGCACAAGGAGTGGCTGAAGCTGCCATAAACTTTGTCTCTCATATTTCATTTTTTGACATACTAAACACTCACGAACATATTTTTCAATGTCCGTCCGGAGTGTTGGCCAAAAGAAAAACCTTTCGAGAGCAATAGTAGTAGCAAGAATCTCTCGATGACCTGCATAGGGAGAATTATGTGCTTCTTCCATCACCTTATGCTGTAAAGCTGAGCTATGCATATAGCTTGTTGATGATAAGAGTGTATTATCCTTGATAGAGTAAGGAAGCCTTGAATATCCTGCTTGAAGATCGGCCCAGATTGTAGCAAAATCTGGATCTTGAGGATACATCTCACCAAGAGATTCTAGTTCCTCATGATAAATAGCTGTCAATGCAGCAACCTTAGGACGTTTGAAGAGAGCATCTGCGACGGTATTCTTGTTTCCAGAAGTGTGCAAAATCTGAAAATGAAACATTGAAAGAAAGTTGGCCCATCTCATTTGCTTTTTAGATAACTTTCTCTAATCGTGTTTTTGAAGAGTGACAAGAAACCCAAGAAAGAAGGTCTTGTCCAGCCTCCCCTTGCTCTCTTCTCACTCATTGCGAGCGAAGACTTGGATGTTATGTCTTAATTACAAAATCAGCTCCTAAAAGATAATGGTTCCATATGGAAAGAGCGTTAATTACGGCCATTAACTCTTTCTCATAAATGGAAGCATGCAACTTTGCATCCTTAAGGCGCCGGCTTTCATAAGCTATGGCGTGACCCTCTTGGTTCAAAACTGCTCCTACGCAATCTCCGGATGCATCGCAATACGTCCGTAATGAGTAAATACTTAAGCTTTTCAAAAGCTTGGTTTTGTCCAGATCCCCAATGGAATGGAATCCGCCTCTTCGTCAAATCATAGAGAGGACCGGCTATGGCGGCAAAAGATCGGATGGAACGCCAATAATAGGAACAGAGACCCAGAAAACTTCGAACTTCAAATACAGTAGTTGGCGTAGGCCATTCTACAATTGCTTGAATCTTATCAAGGTCCATTCTCACCTGATTGTGAGATACTATATGGCCCAAGTAATGAATTTCTTTTAAAAAGAATTCACTTTTCTTAGCATTCGCAAATAACTCGTGTTTGCGTACTTCTTCAAACACTGTTGAAAGATGTTTGTGATGTTCTTCTTCCATCTCTGAGAAGATTAAGACGTCATCGAAGTAAATCTTCTATATAAATGTAAAATTCTATCCATCATTCTGTAGAATGTTCCTGGTGCATTAGTGAGTCGGACTGAGTTCAAAAGGCATCACTAAGAATTCATACAACCCAAAGATTGTTCTAAATGAAGTCTTATGCACATCCTGAGGACCAATGTGGATTTGATGATATCCGCTCTTCAAGTCTATACGACTAAAGACTTTTGCTCCTTGTAACTTATCAAGAATGTCATCAATCCGAGGGATTGGGAATCGATTCTTGACTGTGATCTTGTTTAGAGATCTAAAATCTATGTACATACGGAATGTGCTGTCCTTTTTCTGTAATAAGAGGATAGGTGAACAATATGGAGAAGTACTAGGCCTTATTAAACCCTTCTCCAAGAGTTCATTAACCTGCTTGAGGATCTCCTCTTGCTGCATTAAACTCACTCTATAAGGGGGCTGATTTGGAGCAGAACTCCTTGGGATCAAATCAATCATATGATCCTCAGGTCGAGAAGGTGGAAGTTCATTTGGAAGTTGTGAAACAATCTTTAAAACTTTCTAACAACTTGATTCTATTTTTCTCTAAAGAGGAAGAAAGTTGTGAAGAAGACACATCTCTCTCTCTTGCAAAAATTAAGTATGCTGAAACACACTTTTTCATTTCTTTCTTAATTGCAATGTGGTTGGCGCTGGGGATACGCCATTCACCTGCATCTGCAGTTACAACATATTGTTTTCCTTTATGATCAAAGGACAAGGTTTTCTAGAACATAATCAGGGATGGGGTGCATCTTGTAGTGCCAAGGCATTCCCAGAATTACATCACATCCCTGAAGAGAAGCTAGTAAGAAAGATTCTTGATCTTTGTAGTTATCTACCTTTAAATTCAGCTTCCCTATAATAGGAGTAGAGTTGGAGTTTGTCCTTTGAAAGCAAATGAGGATTGAATAGAGACTCCAAAGCGGTTGGCCTGTAAATTGAGATCTTCGGGCAAGCTTCATAGAGATGAAGTTATCCGTACTGTCTAAGTCAAACAAAATAGGGCCCACTAGTTGTTGATGCTGCCCCTTTTGCAAGGCTTCATGCAACCCAGCTTCAAACTTCCGCATCTTCTCCGAATCTTCAATTTTCTTGAATGGGGTCACTCTCAAGAGAACGTCCCAAAACTTATCCATATATTTTGAAACAGTTTCGTTCTCTAACTGAGAGAGTCGATCCCATTCCTTCTTTACTTCTTCCTCATAGTCTGAAGAAAGAAATTGTGCATAGAATCCCTCCTTGAAGGAAGTCTAATCTTGAGGCTTGCGCTTTTCGAGGATCAGAGTCAGCCACCAGCTGTTGGTTGTGCCTTTCAGGTAATTATTGACATGGCGAAGCTTAGACCTTTCTTTAAAATTCCCTTCTACAAATGCGACTTCAAACTGGCGGATGAAAGCTAGAGCTTTGCCGTTGTCTCGCTGTCCGTTGTAGGAATCAAATTTGACATCTTTGTCACATGACTTGAAGGATTTCTACTTGCGGTGCTTCTTCTTATGGTGCTCCTTTCTGTGTTTAGACTCCTTGTTGACAGGAGCGACTTCACTTCTTGCAGCATTGGATCTTCAAGGAACATGTCTTTTGGAGAGACTATATCATCCAAATCTTTCACAAAAGAAAACTGAGGAGAATCATGAGGATTCACTTCTTGAACCTTTGGATTAAACCATACATGACATGACGTTCTGGAGGCTTGTTCTGACTCCTGTGCATGCGGGAGTTCCAATTAGAGGATCTTTCTGAGGTTTTGACCTCTTTGGCTTCTGCAGGAGAAAACTCTCGTGCATGCGGGAGGTTCCGACTAGAGGGTCTTTCTGATGCTCTTATCTCTTAGGGTTCTGTGGGATTTCTCCCGACTCCAACGGCATTTTCTCCTTCCCTTTTTCAAGGGTATGAAGAATCTTTTGAACTTCGATGAGAGAGAGCTTTCTGCAACTCTGTTACCTGCTCTTGGAGGAGAGTGAACTCTATCTCACGTCCTTCCATTTCTGCAGGCTGCCAAGAGTCGTCAATCCCTTAAGAAAGAGAGAGATGACCTTGCTCTAATACCATTGTGCACGAAAGACGGAAGCGTAAACTGACTTTAAATGCAATTCATATACTCAAGAGAATTGGAGAGAGAGAGAGAGAGAGAGAGAGAGAGAGAGAGAGAGAGAGAGAGAGCTTGACACATCATTTGGGACCACAAGATGGGCTGGTCCCCCCATACAGAGAATATCTTTATTACTAAGGGAGAATCTTTACAAGCATAGGAACGGGGCTAATGCCCGTGGGGAAGCACAAAATTAGTACCCTTTCGGATGTGCCTTCTTTTTCCCCACCCTCTCGGCTTTGGTATGTGTGGGTGTTGTTACCCCCCTCATTGTCATAAGCTCCTTAACTTCCTCATCCACATTATCACGGTCTTTAATACCAGATATGCGTACATGCATGGATCGTGTCGTACTCCTTTGTTCTTCTTCCAATGTCATGTTAATGATAGTTGGGGTGGGCGTATGCTCCTTGGTCTTCTCTTCCTTGGCCATTACAAACCACTTCTCAACCTCCTCTCTCGCCTCTTGCTTGAGGCTCTTCTTGACAACTTCAACTCCATCCGTTCTTCTGCGCATCGAGCTTCTTCTCAATGTTCCCTGCGATCTCCTTGGTGATCTCTTCTTTGATGGCTTCCTTGTTGGTGAGTATCTCCCTCTCTTCTTTTGTCATAAGGGCAATCGTGCCTTCCAAAATAAAGATTCTGTTACAAAAAAAAAATTAATAGAAAAAGATCCATCCATTAGTTAAGAAAACTGCCCAAAGGGCTACAACCTTCCCCTACTAGAGAGGGCTACATCAAAATGTGGGGAGACTCTCCCAAGGACAAGGTAAGATATGCACAATGACAAAAAAGAATATGCGCACGCTCGCTGCTGCTCTGCACCCACCCTCGCTACGCCATTGCCATCACTGCCCAGCCCCCCCCCCCCCATGTGCTACTCGCTGCCTCCCTCGCGCTACCCTCAGCCCCCGCTGTCCCCTGCCGCCTGCACTCAGCCCCTGCTGCCCTGTCCCAGCCCGTCCGCCCGCCATCAGCCCTTGCTGCCGCCGCACGCCCCCAGCCCCAGCTCTCTCGCCGCTGGCCCGCTTGCCTCAGCCCGTTTTATCTCACGCCCCCTCGACTCGGCCCGTTCGCCCGTCAATTTGGGCCATCCGCCTCGGTTACTCCCTGCAAATTCGGCACCTTCGGCATTTGTTTCAACTCCTTGGAGCAGTGTTGACGCGTCCTTTTGCAGCATCCTCCCGTCGTCGTCCTCTTCTTACGCCACAGCAGTAGACACAGATGGAGGCTCCAGCTTCGCCACAGAGGGACTCGCCAGAAGCCCCCTCGCCCGACCCCGCTGAGCCCACCATTCGACTTGCTCTCTCGCCTACAGAGCAAGCGAGCCTTGCCACCGAGGTAGAGCGATTGCAGGCGACCTCGGTCATCTGCAAGATTCTCGGCACCCGACCTAGCAGAGGAGAGCTGCGAGACCTTCTCCAGGCCCGCCTTCTCGCAGAGGTGGGAAAGATTTTGGATGTCCAGATTCTCGGACGGGGATACTATCAGATCGAGTTTGAGTCCTCCGAGATGGCGTCCAAGGTCATAGCTATGAGTGAACTGGCTATCCGAGCCTCACGTGCCGACTTTCGACAGTGGCGACATGGTTTTGACCCAGCTTCGGATGTTCTAGTAGAGGAGGCAGACATCCCCATCTCAGTTTGCTTTCCGGGTTTACGGAGAGAGTACCTACCACTTCTTTCCAGGATCGTTCTGCCATTGGGACTGTCCTGGAGACACCTCGCACAGCAGCATCAGTAGCTGCCAAGGCGGCTGGCATTCCCTCAGTTCGAGTTTTGGTCAGAGATACCCACACTCTCTCGAAGGTTATCCTTTTACCTCGGGTTAGTGGGGGTTGGTTTCGACAGAGTGTGGAGTACTCGGGCCTCCTGAACCAGTGCTTCATTTGCCGACAGATGGGCCATCTAGCGAAGGCCTGTCTGCGGAGGAGGCCACGACCTGCACCACAGCCTCAGCCTCAGCCCCAGCCTCAGCCCCAGCCTGCCAGGGCTGGCAGGCAGCCACAGCCAGCGGCAAAGCGTACAGATGCAGAGCCACCCTCCGAGCCTAGGGCTCCAGCGGAGGAGGGGTGGCAGCAGGCCCGTGGCCACCGACGCCAGGGGCCACAACGTCAGCCTGGCACTCGGAGTGGCCCTCAGGTGCCTACTCAGCAGCAGTGGGTTCCCACGGGGAACCGTTTTGGTCCTCTCGAGCAGGAGGAGATCCCTACGCCAACCTCCACCTCCGCTTCTCCCCCGACCCCGCCCCCCCCCGCCCCCCCCCCCCCCCCCCCCCCCCGAGTTCCCCCCCTTTGCCTCATCCTCCCCGTCTTCTGCTCCCGTCGCCTCTCCACCTCGCCCCTCTACCTCTGTCGCCCCATCCCGCCCCTCTTCTCCTCCACTCTCCCCAGCTCCCTCTCCCCCCCTCCTGCTCCAGTTCCTCAGTCGGCTCAGGAAACTGGTCCCTCTCCGACGGCTAGGAGATCTCTTGGCAGCGCCTTTACTACGAGTCGCCTAGCGCGAGAGGGTCAGCCCTTCCTGCGACCCCCTCTGCAGATTCAGACATCCTCCCTTGCAGCCATCCCTCGTGGTCAGACGCCGCTGGGACTTCTTCGACTACGGGTTCACTCGTTTTCTCGGCGATTCCGCAACAGACCATGAGGCAGCCTGTTTCAGGGTCCATGTTTTGTCCCTCGCCGCTAGGGGGACAGAGGCCCTGGACTCAGCAGTTGGTTTCTCCTTCCCCCTCTGTGGTAGGGCCGATACAAAGTGGTCCCTTGACTCAGTGGTGGGATGGCTACATATACAGGTCTTAGATTCTCTCACCACATGGGAGAACTTGGAGTCACAGATATGCTGCAGACTTTGTGGCCATTGGCCAAGTTTGCGGTGACACCCCCAGACTTAGCAGGATGTAGGCACATTGTGGTGTACTTCTTTGCTGATACGCAGTGTTTGCCTTGCTATGTATACATTCATGAGGACTCCTGGACAGAGGAGGTTGCGTTGCGTACGGCTCGCTCTGCTTGGGCTTGGGCTAGGCACTCACTGCAGTCACGCCTATCTAGAGGACGCTCGGATGCAGATTACTCCCCATCCAAGCCTGCCTCGAAGATAGCCCGTCTTGCTGCTGCAACAACATCTGTTCTCTCTCGCTTTCCATGAGGATCGTCTCATGGAACGTGCAGGGACTAGGTGGGCCCCAGTTTCAACGATAGCGGGGCCGATTGCGTCAGGAGCTTCAGCGTTGCCTAGTGGGAGGAGAGATTGATCTCCTCATGCTTCAGGAGCACCATCTGTGTGAGAGATGCATTTTGCGTTGTGGTCAGATTTTGCGTGGACGTTATGATACTTTTTGGTCAGCTGCTGTTGGACCTGGAGGCATCCAGGGAGGGGTATGTATGACTATTGCGGACTCACTGCAGCAGGCCATTGTGGGCAGAGGGATTATTGTGCCAGGCAAGGCTCAGTGGATTACTATGCAGGTTCAGGGTGGCCTGGTGGGCTTCCTGAACATCTATGCGCCCAATGTGGCGAGTGCTCGAGCAGAGTTTTGGTCACAGATTGTCGAGTCTTTGCCACAGGCCGATCATTGGTGTATAGGAGGGGATTTCAACATGTTGGAGGACCCTTCTGACAGGATTGGTGGCAGCCATGCTACTGTGCATGGAGTCGAGTTGGCAGCTTGGGAGAGGTTTTGTATGACTTTGAGGGTCTCGGATACATGACAGCACTCTGGTTTTGTAAGGCCCCCAGACAGTCTTACCTTCTCTAGATCGGACCACAGAGTGGGAGGAGTGAATCTATCGCGCATAGATCGCTTCTACACTAGTGACCACTTCAGTGACATGGGGGGTTCCGTAGGCATCCTGGCAGGGACTTCCTTCTCTGACCATGCACGAGTGATCCTCATAGTGGCAGACAAGCAGAGGAGTGGGAGCACGATGCTCCGCATCCCAGAGAGGGTCTTGTTGGACTCAGCACTCAGAGAGAAGGTAGAGGCTCTCTGGACAGAGGGCATGGACAGATAGGATTCACCAGCAGACAGAGTGGCCTAAGGCCTAGCTCAGCTTAGCCACTTTTTTCTTTAGGAGTCTCTAGCTCGCCGGGCTGCAGCGAGAGAGGCGGAGCACCGTCTGAGACGGGGCATTGCTTCACTACAGAGGCTGCAGGAGCAGCACCCAAACAGTCCATGGTTGGAGGAGCAGTTACAACAGGCTCGACAGAAGCTTGCTAGCACAGAGGAGAGACGTTGTCAGGAGTTTTTTGGAGCAAGGGATTGCGCATATGTACATATACATGCATGGTGCATCAAATAAAGAATTGCCCATTTTTCAGAGCCAGGTGGTTACGTGGGGCCCACATGTGTACAGGTAGGACAGGGTGTACATAGTGCATCGATTTTCACTATTACCAGTACCACTGTGTTTTTTCTACAATAAGGAGGAGTTGGTAGTGCGTAAAACTTCTCGAGGAAGCTATCCGTGGGCCGACGACATGAGGTAAGCAGGTGCGTCAGATGGCATCAAGTGGCGTCAAGAGGTCGAACGGGGTCAATACTTGCACGCGGAGAAGTATGGACACGACGTGGGTGTTTTCTTGTGATACTTATGCAGAAAGGTCATCATGAGGACTACTTTTTGGGGCCACTTCACGTGGTTGCGGGATGCATTATTTGGAAAAACTAAGTGCCAGGTGTACGGATGATGCAAAAAGGTGACAACTATGCACTGCGAGGTCAGTTTTTGGCCTGTTCGGGGTCCGTTTGGGGTCATCTAAAAGGCCACGGGTGCCCAACTAATAAAGCTAAGTGTGGGAACTGAAAAAACTGAGAGAAGACCAGAAAAAACGTGGAGAAGAGAGGAGGAACAACCGCAGGTGTGTTTTTGCTCATTTTGGAGCCTGTTTTGGCCCTAAACTGCTCATCTGAGGTCGGATTTGAGCACTTTGACATTGTAGACTGGGGTTTTGGGCCGTTCCGGACGCGATGGCGCTGTCCATTTTGCCAAATTCCTCACTCTTTTTCTGCTGTTTTTGCTGTGTAAGTTTCTCCTATGAGCGAAGCTTCTGCTCCAGTTTGTGATTGTATCTGGCATATTTTACCCGTATTGTGTGAGTTGCTTGCCCCATTGGTGTTGGCCCAAGCTCTATTGTATCTAAACATCAGAAATTCTCCTCTTTTGAGCTGAGTTTTTGAGTGTGTGTGTATCTCTCTCTGTGTGGACTGGGTAAACGAATAGTCTCTCTCCTCTCGCTCCATCGGTGTGTTCCCTGTCTCGGCCAGGTGTGTTGTGTAAGCCGAGTGGTGCCCCATAGTGTGTGTGTGTATCATTCCAAGAGTGTGTGTCAGGTCGTTATAGAGGCGCTGTGTGTGTTTTCATCCCGCTCACAACGTCATGAGTTTGCCTTCCACCGACAGGCATCTCAGTGGACTCAGGTGGGTGTCAGAGTGACTAGTGCTTTTTTTGAGACAGTGGGGCCTCGGCACTCGCATGCCAAGGTTAGTCAGTTGAGGAGGCCCGATGGGTCAGTTGCTTGTGAGCCCGAGGATATGCGTGCAGTCGCTACTGACTTTTACCGTGAGTTACTGTCAGCTGAGCCTCAGTCAGAGCGGCAGGATGCATGCAGGGAGCAGGTTTGGGCACAGATGCCTTGTCTTGTGACAGAGGAGATGCGCCAGAGGCTAGAAATGCCACTTCAGCTTGAGGAGCTGCACACAGCTCTGAGGGCCCTCCCTCGTGGTAGCTGTCCAGGAGAGGATGGGTTGACTCCTAGCTTCTTCTTGGAGTACTGGGACCTGCTTGGCCCAGATCTTTGTAGTGCTTTTCAGTACATTTTGCACACAGGAGTGATGTCGGACAGCATGAGTTGAGGGCCTGATCTACCTCATTCCCAAGGAGGGTGGCTCCTTGGATGAGATTCGACAGTGGCGCCACATCACCATCCTCAACTCAGCCTACAAAATTCTTGCCAAGGCTCTGAGTTTGAGGATTCAGCCACTTTTAGAGAGCCTTATACATGGGACTCAGACAGGTTTTGTCAAGGAACGCAGTATCCTTGACAACATCTTTACTTTTTGGGAGGCTTCTCCTTTGGCACGGCTCCGTGGTGAGAACCTTGTGATTCTTCTTCTCGATTTTGAGAAGGCCTACGACCGAGTTGACTGGGACTTTCTAGAGGGCACTCTTCGCAGGATGGGCTTCTCAGATGCTTGGATCAGAGGGGTGTCAGCTTTGTACAGACAGGCTCACAGTCAGGTGCTTTTGGCAGGGGGGAGAGGTGAGCACTTCACGCTCACACGCTCGGTCAGACAGGGCTGTCCTCTGGCCCCCTTTCTCTTTCTGTTCTATGCAGAGGCGATGAGCAGATTTTTGGTGTCACAGCAGGTTGGTCTGAGGGGCTTAGCACTCCCTATTCGGGGAGAGGAGCTACTGGACGCTGAGTTTGCCGATGACTCAGCCTTGTACTTAGATGGCCAGGAGGCCAATCTTCACAGATGTGAGCAGGCTCTGAAGACCTTCTGTAGTGCATCGGGCGCACTGATCAACTGGAGAAAGACAATGGCTTTCTCGGTTGGTAGTGCTCCTATGCCAGATTGGATGCCAGGAGAGGGTTTCAGGTGGATTCCCCCAGGGACTGCAGTTCGATTCTTGGGTTGTCAGGTTGGTTTGGACTTGTCTCCCGAGCAGCAGATTGCTCCTCTTCTCCTATCCATCAGGAGAAAGCTGTTACATTGGAGCTCAACACGTCTGTCACTGGTTGGTAGAGTAGTAGTTGCCAACCAGGTGCTGTTGGCGACTATGTGGTACATCACTTCGTGCTGGATCTTCTCGAGTTCTTGTATCAGCCAGGTAGAGAGGCTGATCAAGAACTTCCTTTGGTCAGGACGTGACACTCAGATGGCCAAAGCCAAGGTGGCTTGGTCGGTCATCACGCTTCCTTGTTCTCAGGGAGGGCTTGGGATCATTGATCCAGCACTGCAGAGCAGAGCCCTTCTAGGGAAGTTCATAGTCAGAGGAAAAATTCTTCCAGGTGAGGAGCCCTGCAAGGAGTTCTTGTTGCAGAGGCTTCGTGCCAGGGTGCCTCACTCAGGAGGCCCTTGGCAACCTTCGACCAGATGGATCTTTACAGAGATGCGCCGAGTTGGTTTGAGCAGGAGACCGGAGGACCGCTTCGCTGTGAGTTTGCTTCGTTCTTGGGAGCTCTTACGACGTGGCCTGGAGCAGCGACAGCCGATGTGCACGGAGGAGCGCCTACGGCAACCCCTCGTCTGGAACCCCATGGTTAGCACTCAGAGAGGCCACTTGGTTGGTAGTCGACCGCATGTTTCCTGGGGTCCCATGGCAGCAGGTCCAGCGCGCTCTCTGGGTGATCGGCTAGAGTTCACAGGTTTGACAGAGGAGGTACAGGGTTACCAGCTGCAAGGCATGAGAGGGGTGCAAAGCATGTGTCAGGACATCTCAGAGTCAATTCCAGCTGAGTGGCTCACGCCTCTCGAGCCAGTAGCACCCCGGTGGATTGGAGCCTTCACACGACTGGAGGTTCTCATTTCAGTAAGGGCCTGCTCAGAGATAGTCCCAACCCTGTTCTTCGAGCTTCAGGGTGGGGGACGATTACAGCGAGTTGCAGTAGAGGCCCCGCAGGTAGCAGAGTGCTGTTTTCAGAGGATCCGAGTTGTGGGCATCTGTGGGAGGACTTGCGTCATAGACCCTGACCCAGCAGCTCTTGAGACTGGTCACTGGAGGCTTTGGGCTTGGGAGTGTTGTCCACTGGCACGAGTACAGTGGGATCCTCGTGAGTGGCTATGGAGGGACCCCTTCTCTTCTGCAGACCACCCAGGAGTCCCCTTCTTTCAGTACACTGTTCAGCTTGGACGTCATATACTGGCAGCACAGAGAGAGGTCCTCCCAGCTGCAGCACGTCATTGGCAGGAGGAGGGCCTCACAATCGAGTTCTTGGCAGCCTTTTGGCAGAGGCTGTGGGACTCCAGACAGCCGAGGCGTGTCACTTTGTTTCAGTGGCTAGTTGCACATAGAGCTACAACAGTAGGGAGCTGGCTTGTGCATAGTGGTCTCTCGGCCGCATGTGCAGCCTGTAACCAGTTGGTGGAGAGTCAGCGTCATTGTCTTTGGGACTGTCCCTCGGCCCAGCAGGTGTGGCTACGAGTTCTTCGGCTGATGCTTACTCTCTCCACGGCTAGACAGTACACTTGGGGGGCAGCGGCTTGGTCCACTCTCACGGGCCCGGCACTTCAGTTTGAGCTATCTTCCACCAGCAGGATGATAGTGATACAGGGGGGGCAACCTACACTCCAGCCTGCTACAGAGCTTACTCCTCAGGAGTGGTGCAGTGAGAGAGAGGAGTGTTGGGAGTTCATCGGTGGCCTGACACTCTGGTTCATCTGGCGGGCCCACAGTTTCCGCATTTTTGAGGCACGCTCTGTGCCACCAGCAGAGACTATTCGTGACTTTTGGCTAGAGCTGATCCATACTCTCAGAGGACAGCTAGAGGGACTACAGGGCAGCTCCAACCGCATGTGGGGGCGCCGCGAGGCTTTCCTTCGACTCTGGAGCCCTGGGCCTTTCTTCACCAGTGTCCAGGGTGTGCTTAGATGGCACTACCGACCACCTGTGTGTCTCTTCCCTCCTCCCATCTCTTGATTTAGCCTCATTGTATATATGTTGTTCTTTCATTGGGAGAGTCTCCCCATCATGTTTGGTGTAGTCCTCTCTTGCAGAGGTGGTTGTAGCCCTACGGGCAGTTTTCATTAACTAATAGAAGGATCTTTTTCTCGGAAAAAAAAAGATATGCACAATGATGGCTAAATCAAGATATGGGAGGAGGAAACAACACTGGTGGGCTGTACTACCATCTAGGTGCCCCATGAACCATGATGAAGAAGGGCCCTGGTCGCCAAAGTTGCACGAAGGCCTCACGGAGCTCTCGCATGCGGTCAGAGATGCCCAGGAGTCTCTCAAACAGTCCCCTGAGTGTATGGATCGGCTCCAGTCAAATGTCACGTACAATCTCCATTGGTGACATGGGTTGAGCCTCAAAGATGCAGAAGCATCGGGCCTTCAAACGAACCAAAATATCAAGATATAGAAAAGCTCCCAACAACACTCCCTATCTCTGCTCCACTCTTGAGGTTCAAGCTCTATGGTGGGCTGGAGTGTAAGCCAACCCTCCTGTATCACAATCATCCTGCTCACTGAAGCCACCTCAAAACAAAGTGTTGGGCCCGTGAGGATGGACAAGGATGCAACACCCCAAGTGTACTGGCTAGCTGCCGAAAGTACAGGCATCAGCCGAAGAATCCAAAGCCAAACCTACTGTGCCATGGGCAATCCCACACACAATGGCGTTGTGTCTCAAGTGTATGGCCACAGGCGGTACATGCAAGAGAGTGACCATTGTGCACCAACCAACTCCCAACTGCAATAGCTCAATGGACAACTAGCCACTGAAACAAAGTGACTCTCCTCGATTGCCTGTTGTCCCAAAAAATCTGCCAAGAACCCTCCTCTTGCAAATGGTCCGCTGTAGAAGGAATTTCTCTGCGCTGCCAATATATGACGTCCATGTCGTGCCGTGTACTAGAAAAAGGGGATCCCCAGGTGATCGCCGGAGTAAAAGGATCCCGCCAAAACCACTCCCCAAGGTCCCACTGCAGTCGCACTAGAGGGCGGCTCTCCCAAGCCCATAACCGCCATTATCCTGACTCAAGGGCTGACGGGTCACACAAGTCCTCCACTCATGCCCACAACTCGTATCCGCTGAAAGCAACACTTGGCCACATCTGGTGCCTCGGTAGTGACTCTGCAGAGGTGGCCCTCTCTCTGAACCTCAAAGAACATGCAGAAATCTGTATATGAGCAAGCCCTAAGTGCAATGAGGACCTCCAGTCGACTGAAAGCCCCCATCCAACAGGAAGCCATTGGGCTCAAGAGGGGTGTGCCACTCTGCTGGTATAGCCTCTACAATATCCTAGCACATGCTCTCCACACCCCTCATATCTTGCAGCTGAGGGCTCTAAATCTCCTCAGGAAGTGCTATAAACTGTAGCCAGTCTTGAAAAGTGCGGGCTACACACTCTACCATAGGACCCCAAGAGACATGAGGTCGACTACCAACCATGTGACCTTGTTGTGTGACCAAGGGGTTCCATGTATGTGGCTGCCTCAAGCGTTCTCAATGCATGTGGGCCGGTGCTGCTCAAGGCCACTATGCAACTGCTCCCGCTCCCCAGACCGAAGCAAACTCAAAGAAAAACGGTCCTCGCATCTCTTGCTCAGGCCCACTCTACGCATCTCTGTGAAAATCCAGCGAGTAGAGGGGCTCCATGAGCTGCCCGTATGCGGGACCCGGGCACGAATCTGGTGCAGCAAGAGCTCCTTACAAGGCTCCTTCCCTAGAAGGAGACCTCTGACAATGAGCTTTCCACGTAGAGCTCTACTCTGCCGCGCAAGATTGATGATCCCCAACCCTCGTTGAGAGCAAGGTAAAGTAAAGACTTGCCATGAAACTTTGGCCCAAGCAAACTGTGTGTCTTGCCCTGACCACAAAAAGTTCCTGATCAACCTCTCCAACTGGTTGATGCAAGAAGTGGAGAAGATCCACCAAGACGATATGTACCACATAGTAGCCAGAAGCACCTGGTTGGCCACTACAGCCCTGCCAGCAAGAGAAAGTCATGCCGAACTCCAATGGAGCAGTTTCCTCCTGATGGAAAAGAGGAAATAAGCAATTCTGCCGCTCAGGTGACAGATTCAAACCAACCTTAAAGGGGCCAATTTTTACTCCCTTGTTGCCACCTCTCTCCCCCCCCCCAAACCGGCCTTTCTTGGCAATGTTTTGGTAAAGTCCCTGCTTTGGTATTTAAAATGTAACAAACTGCTGACGTGTCAAAGCCCTAAAGAATGGAGCCAACTTGGAGATGCTGGCCGAGGGGCCTAAACCCTAAGAAGAACAAGTAACAAAAGAAGTCCACCCAACTTATGGGGACCCTGTCCGATGGGGCCCAAGTGACATAAAGGATTAAAATAAAGTAGGACCCGCACACACACAAAAACTGATGACATGGCAGATTTCCGAAAATTGCACTAGCATGATGACGTGGCAGGCTGTATGGATTTCCGCATTTTGCGTTGGCTGATGATGGGACAGCTGTACGGATTTCCGTGATTTATGCTGACAGCTTTTTGGCTTTGCTTTTGGACCAGATGCTTTTGAGTTTGAAGGCTTTTTACTTTAAACTGCTTTTGGGGCCTAGGGCCTTTAAATATGAGGTTAGGGGTCATTCTCTGGCATGCTTCCTGGAGAAGGTGCAGAGTCTGGGGTACTGGCTTGTACAGTGTTGATGCAATATAAAGAAATAC
Organism: Adiantum capillus-veneris; assembly: GCF_014529385.1. Taxonomy (NCBI): domain Eukaryota; kingdom Viridiplantae; phylum Streptophyta; class Polypodiopsida; order Polypodiales; family Pteridaceae; genus Adiantum; species Adiantum capillus-veneris. Next base: position 133,818,076 of record NC_140952.1, read on the forward strand.
TGAAAGGGGCGCCAAGGTTTGGGACCAATACTCTCTGGGGTGGAATTCCGCCACTCCATGTTGCGTGTGCTCTCTCTCTCTCTCTCTCTCTCTCTCTCTCTCTCTCTCTCTCTCTCTCTCTATTTCAGTTCAGTTGTTATTGAAGTGCTAGAAGTCTGTTCAGTCTGTTCTTTTCTATTGGCACGTGGTGCCCGTCTTGTAACATGAAACCACACGTGGCCCCTACTGCTATAGTAACCAACCAAAGGTTTCTTGATTAGCAGTTTACATAGGCTCCAGTGGCACATATCTTCTATGTTGACAATACATATATTTATAATTTATGTTGACACTTTCTCTATCCAAATCAGCTAAATAGTAGGAGTCAAATCCACAATTTAACAGTTAAGTTCACAAGGGTAATAACAATTGGTCTACGAATCAGAAAGAATAAGTTTTAGGATGGGAATGTCAATGGCAAGCATGGCAAGAGGGAGTAGAATTTCAACAAATGTCAGAGGTGAAAAGAGCTAGGGGTAGACAAGGTACAGAGAAGAGATGCAGTTGCTCTAGGTACGCTCCAAGTAGAAGACCTCCAGGATACACAGCTAAGCCACCTACTACTTTAAGCCTAGAGACAAGCTTGACTAAAGTAGAGATCTTGGTGATAGAGAGGGGATATACCTCTACCTACACTGACTAGTCTATTGCCTTGCTTAAATGTGCTTGAAGGCTTCATATGAATGATAGGACTATTAGAAGAAACTCTAAGAAACAGCTTTAAACAAAAACAAGCCCCTAAGATCTATAAACCAGATTTTTTTTTCTTCTCTAAACTTGAGATGACATTCCTCAATAGAAAATGTTGTTTGTTAATGTACTTTACCTTGAGATTTGTATTATTTGACTTTCAAATCTGATAGATGACATTTCTTGAGAACAAAAACCAGAAACCTATCTATCTATCTATTTCTGGAAGTTCTCATTTGAAGTGGACAGAAGGCAAAAACTATTAGAATGCCTCCTACTAAGCTGACCAATTGATGCAAAACAGCAAACAAACCTCTGCAAGTGAGTAGAAATTAAATTCTGCAAGCAAGAGTGTCAAGATGGATGTTGTCAAGATAGCGATCCAAGGAGTGCCAAAGCGAGGGTGCAACCATGTAAAAACTGGAACCTGCCACCAGAAGCTCATGAAGTGTTACAGAATAACTAAGCCTCTTGGCTCAAACAAACAAAGCGATAATCCAACCTGTTCCACTAATGTCATGCCATATATAACACGTGAATTGATGCAAATCCTTGTGAGCAGAAGGCCAACAGCACTAAGTACTTCAGACAAGCCCATCCATATCTGCAAATATATTCCCGTCAAAGTTTAACATAGTTTCCACGAGTAAATTTCTTTTTGCCAAAATTATTGTTTTAAAATCATTGGTGGAGTATATCCAAAGCAAGACCTGCAATGGATGCCCACCAATAAGCTTTGCGGCACTCATGTAGGCCCCACTCTTCCACTCATTGTAATCTGGTAAGACACTCACTCCAATTAGAGTGGGCAGTCCATACACAGCAAGAATTAGCAGTACACTTGCAGCCAACGCACGGGGGTATGAACTTGCCGGGCTTTCTACCTCTGAAGCTATGTTTCCTGCTCCATCAAAGCTGATCCATTGATAATAGGTAGTTCAGATTTTGTTTTCTAAAGCAGCTAATCTGTTTCCTAAGTTTTATAAATGATTGTATTTCTAATACAGAATCAGAAAAAAATTCTCAGATTTTTCTTTTGCACGTGAGTTCTTCTTTAGCATTGACAAGAAAATTTTTTAAGCATTTTATAGATGCATGGGCCATTTCAACTCTAGAGAACAAATAAAATATTAATAGCACTTGTAAGGTTTACAAATTATTCAAGGTTTGTAACTGATTTCCATCTTGTTCCTGGTTCCATATTTTTTTACAGACTCATGGATGGCGCTATTGGGCATGGACTATGTTCTATGACTTCACCTTGGAGAATTTTCTAACTCCTCATATGTACCCTCTCTTGTCCAATTGGAGCCTATGTGGCACAGATTCATGTAGCATTATTGAGAACCTCTTACATAGAAGAAGCTGTGCATGTAGAGCTTACATAAGCTGACCAATCGCTGCAACCATTATACTGCAAGTGGTAGAATTTGTCTTACCTTTCTAGGAGATGCTTTTGGACTTTAGCTCAAGCATGCAAGCCACACAAGGCTACACATGTTATGTCACCTGAACTATGTCTGGTTTTTTTCGTATTGTTATGAATGGTTCACTACATTATCCACCCTAACCCAACGTGTGGTAACAAAGCCAAAAATTAATTCTTTGATCCAATAATACCAATGCTAACCTGTCATGTGCACATCTAACCCTATGTGCATGTGGACAAGCTGACTCCTTCTAGGGTTTAGGACAGCCTAGGAAATGTTATGGAACTCTTGTGAGCCTATACGCAAGATGTGCATGTCCAGGCACTTGGATTAGCTACCTACCCTCTCATTGCACATGAGCACAGCCATTGTCTGCTAGGTGTAAACACTAGGTAGTGTTCCCATACAGTTGCATTAGTACTCAACCGAGATATTTACTTGCATGTGAAGCACCTCTTATAAGCGAGTTCATTAACTTACCAATAAGTGACATTTTATCCAACCAATTAAAATTGTGGGGTTTTTGGCATTGCCCGACCCAGTTTTAATTCATATATGATTGTGCCTAGGGGTCACTTCTCAATAATAAGTCAGTACCCTCAGTATAAGCACCAAGTACCTGCAATACCTCTGTTCCAGGCTTGGACACTCCAAGCGTGAATTCAATAGCAACAGACCAACAGAAACTTAAAAATCACTTATCACAGTTAGAGAGACGACACGCCTCGGCGTAGTTCCGTGCCTAGAGGTATTGGCCCCAAGGTCTGGTGCCCCTTTCAATATTTATTTTTATATTAATGCTTGAGCAAAGTACAATGTCCGAGGGTCCTCTCTGCTCAGTGCACCCAGGCAAATCTGAGGGGGAAGAGAGGCCCTAGTTACAATTTATAGGCCCATGGCCATCTAAAAGCAGTACATGAAAGATTTTTTTAAATTTTTTATTGTTATTATTATTTTTTAATTATTATTATTATTTTTTTTTTTGTAATGAAGATTTAGACGGGCTCGCTACCTGCTGTGCTCGTCTACCCCTCACCCTCCTCGCGCTTCCCTCCCCACAGCCCGCGTTGCCTTGCCTCGCCTCTTCCAACCCACGCGTTGTTCCCCCGACCACTCCCACTTGCCCTCAATTGGCCCTCCCTCAGCCCGCCATTCCTCAGCCCCCTACCCGCCCACCCTCTTGCGCACCATCCATTGCCCCCCCCCCCCCCCCCCCCCCCCCCCCCCCCCCCCCCCCCAAAAATTTCCTTTTAGCCTCGTCAATGGTGTTTCTTGGACTCTACTCGCCAGAGATTTTCAGAGGGTTGTCTTCAATCGGCCCGTTTCCATCACAGCAGAAAACACACATGGAGGCTCATGCTCCACCCCAAAGGGACTCTGTCACAAATTGGTAACGCGGCTACTTGGTATACACACACACACCGCCCTGCTGAGATGCTGTAGTGTCAACCGTACAGTCTCCCGGAATTCTTGCCGCATAATGCGCTAGCAGAAAAGCTGACGTGGCAGTCGTACAGTCTCCGCAATTTCCGGGCTGCTGACGTGGCATAATTGTGTACGGATTTTCAGATTAGTGCAGCTTTTTGGACTTGCTTTTTCCTACGCATATTAGCAAGGGGGAGAGAGAGAATTTTTAATTGCTTTATTTTTGCCAAGCAGTGGCTTGAGAGAGAAAAGCAAACAGAAGTGCTTTATTTGTAAGCTTTTGGGGCTCTGCTTTTGGCATCCCTTGTAACCTTTAAATAAGTGGGCAGGCTTCCCACTTCTCAAAGCATCTGGATGCAGAGTCTGAGAGTGAGAGCCTCCTACTCTCTTGTACTTTGAGTTGCTGATTAATACAAAAAGAAATACCGAAAGGGGCGCCAATATTTGGGGCCAATATCTCTAGGCACGGACCTCCGCGGGCCAATGTCGAATCAATTGTGAACTATGAACTGTTTTGAAGTGAATTCTAGTGCTGTCACGGTAGAATCTCGACTTGGAGTGTCAAGTCTGTTACGGTGGTATCAGAGCACGGCCAATTTCTCTTCTACGGGAAATCCGATCCTTTCTACGCGGCACCTATGGCTTCAAGTAGAGATAAGTCCATTTCCTCTGCATCCGGAGATGCGGGAAGAGATCAAGACGAAGATTCACACGAGTATGGCCCACCTCGGCCTCCTCAGGCAGAGCTAAGAGATGGAGCGTCGACGATTGATCGGCGATGCAACAAAGATGATGCTAAATTTTGCGAAGGACCCGAAATTTGCAAAATTTATGAGCCAGACCTCCTTCGACGAGGTGCATTCACAGTGGCGGCAGACCACAGAACCACCCCTCAAACCTACACTGAAGAAACCTCCTACTCCAAGGATGTATACAGAGCAAGAATTAGAAGAGGTGGTTGATGCACGAATTGCTCGGCTTTTTGACGCACAGAACAAAGCGGAAAAGCACAACAAAAAGCAGAAGAAAGGAACCAACTTCCCGGGTTATTTGGGTCGTCAGTCTACATTTGCATCGGCAAGAAAGCAGAAGAAGCGTGTTCAATTTGAAGGAGTACCCAGTTCTTCTTCCTCTTCTTCTTCTGAGAGTTCTTCTAGCTCCTCTGACTCGAGCGAAGAAGACAGAAAAGGCAAAAAGCGAAGCAAAAAGCAAAGCTTCGGAAAGGGCAAGAAAAAGGCAAAGAAGCCTAAATCTCGCCTAGTTGTTGAGAATTCTACTGAGGACTCGTCTTCGGATAGTTCGGACTCTGACGACAGTAGCTTTTATGCAAAGAAGAAGAATTTTTACAAAGCCAACGAGTATGACTTTTTGGAAGACAAAAGCAAGAAAGTCCGAGAGTTTAAGGAAGATGGACAGTCAATTAAATTTGACACGTTTTCTGGTTATAGAGATGCTTCGAAGGCTTTGTCTCTCATACAACAGTTTGACATAGCTTTCTCTGGAGGGTGTTACTCAGAGCACTCCAAGATTCGGAGGGCTACCTCTTACTTCAAGGGAAATGCTCGCACTTAGTGGTCCACGCTTCTATTGAACAAGATAGCGCGAGTTAAATGGCTGAAATTTAAAAGGCTTTTTATTTCTTCTTGGCTGACTCGAGAGTACGAACGAGACATACGAGCTGCTTGGAACCATCTTCGGATGACCAAGAAGGATACATTGGACGCTTATTGCGAGAGATTCTGGAGCTCTTTTCTACCAGCCTCTTCATTTAAGAAGATCTCGTTTAAAGAACAGATTGAGCGGTTTACCTTGGGACTTGCTACAGAGATCCGAGATCACTGCTTAGAACAAAAGTCAGATTCCATTCAGGAACTGATGAGTCATGCGAAACGGGGTTTTGCCATTCACTCAGGCAGTTTGACCTACCCCACATATGAAATCATGACGCAAAGAACCGAACAAACTTCGGAAAATGAAAGTAGAAAGAAGAAGAGCACCCCAAAAACGAAAGAAAAGGATGCACCACCCCAGCTCACTCGTCGAGAGAGGATCAAGTATATTAGAGAGGGGAAGTGTTTTGAATGCGAGGAAACTGGGCATATCTCCGCGAAGTGCCCTAACAAGGCACCGAATGAATAGGATGAAGAAAGGCCAGAAAGTTCCAAGGCAACTGAGGGACGTGGCAAAAAAAGCAGATTTAAAAAAAAAAAGAATTGGTACCACATTGCGTGGGACCCAAACCGAATCAAATGAATGAAAGTACAAACTTTGCCGTTTTTAGGGCAAAGAGAAAGATCAGGAAGCTCTTTTGAAGGAGCCAAGGCCAACTTCTTTTCACTTGAATTGGCGGCTCGATTTGGAATTATGCCCGACAGGCTGAGGCGACAAGCGGAGGTAGTTCTAGCGGCACCCGGACAGGATGTTGCCATTACACCGATCATTGGCAAACTTCGTTTGCAATGACAGTGGTGTTTAGGGCATGAGGATTTCTACGTAATTTCCTTGGGAGGTTGTGACGTCCTACTCGAAATCCCTTGGTACCACAAGAACAACGCCGTGGTTGACTACGGGGCCGAGAAAGTGACTTTGACAAATGAAGGGCTCAGAGATTGTACTTGATGAACTTCAGTTTCTTTACTCACTTTTTTTTTGATAGATTGAAGGTCGAATATGTTTTGACCTGAACAAAGAACGCCAAGATTTTCTCCACACTCATGCCGATTGCTTTTTAGAGGGCCTGCAAGGCGAGTTGCCACCAGCTCGTCCTGAGGATCATACCATTGATCTGATACTTGGAATCACACCACCGAACCAGCCACCTTACCGTGTGAGCCGAGCCCAAAGATACACCTGTTTCGGGACACATTGTCTCAGCAGCATGAGTGCAGATGGACCCGGCCAAGATAGAGATTATCCGTGATTGGCCCGATTTGAAGATGTCCATGATGTTGAAAGCTTCTTGGGCTTATGTTCTTACTACCGGCGGTTCATCAGAAAGTTTGCAGAGGTTGTTTACCCCTTTGCATTTGTCGACATAGAAAGGAGTCCTTTTCTCGTGGGGATCCACAGAAGTGACTGCCTTTCAGGAATTGAAACAAAATTTGACTACAGGACCAGTTTTTTGACTTTGCCGGATTTGCAAAAGTCGTTTGAAGTATATTATGATACTTGTGGTCATAGTTTTGATGTGGTCTTAATGCAAGAAGGCCAATGTCATTGCCTATGAGAGCCGATTGTTTTCAAGGCCGGAAATTGACAGCACAGATATGTGAGAAAGAGCTTTTGGCAACTATCCATGCTCTTTCTCAGTGACGACATTACCTACTCGGAGCCGATTTTACGGTCTTCACGGATCATCAGAGTTTACGCTACTTCTTGTCATAGAAGTAGCTATCGGAAAAAAGCAGATACGGTGGGCAAACATCTTGTCACAGTTTTACTTCCGGATTGTCCATGTGCAGGGACATAAGAAATTGCTGGCAGATACTTTGTCCCAAAAGCCGTTGGTTCTGGCTATTTCCGCAATACATCATAGAAGCTTCGAGAATATGGTCGATCAATATGCCACAGATACAGATTTTGCATACATTTTCACACGGATACGGGATGGGGAGACAATAGCAGGATATTCCATTCGGGATGCCTACTTGATGAGGAAAACCATGTTGTGCGTTACACAGCCGTTGAGGGAAAAGGTTATGACCGAATGCCACTATCCACCTTTTACGGGTCACTGTAGCATTGCTACCACCTTGAAAGGGGTAGAGAGATACTTCTTTTGGCCGAGACTCAAGAGGGATGTGGACGAGTTTGTGCGCAGTTTCTTGGTATGCAAGAAGGTCAAGTTTGACAGGCATAAAGCACAGGGATTGTTACATCCTTTGCCCATACCCACCCGCCCCTGGGAAAGTATTGCAATGGATTTCATTTTTTATCTCCCGAGAACACAGAGTGGTCACAATGGAATCTGGATTGTTATTGATAGATTTAGCAAACAGGCTCATTTCATTCCAGTGAAGAAAATAGTCAACCCGGATCACTTAGCGAGACTGTTTGTGGCCCTGATCTTCAGATTACATGTCATACCTGAGACAATTGTCTCCGACAGGGACCCCAAATTCACGAGTTTGTTTTGGAAGGCTATTTGGGCGACATTGGCATGCGGTTGCAGTTCTCGTCATCTTTCCACCCGCAGACTGATGGGCAATCTGAGATTGCTAATTCAGTGGTACTAGATTTATTGAAGTCTTGCACCTCGGATCAGAAGACTCAATGGAAAAAGGACTTACCTTTGGTGGAATTTGCCTACAACAACACGATACACTCTTCGACGGGGAAGGCGCCATTTGAGATTATTGAAGGTGCTACGAAGGTTCTAGCCTTTTTAAGCACGAAAGATAAGATTTTTGAAGCCAACGAGTACACATGCGACATGGACAAGGCTTTTGCCAAGGTCCGCGAGGCTTTGCAGAAATCTCAAGAAAGACTAAAAAAGGCAGCAGATCACCATCGTCGCGATTTGAAATTGAAGGAGAACGATTGGGTGCTCTTACGTTTTGAGAAGGCACGCCTGAGAAAGAAAAAGGGAAAGGAGAGGCTTTTTCCAAAGCTTAGTATGCGATACTACGGACCTTTCCAGATCTCCAAAAAGATAAATGATGTCTCCTTCCGATTGAAGCTGCTTGACACTTGGAGGATTCACAATGCTTTTCATGTGAGTCTCCTGAAGCCTTTTAAAGGCGATGTGCCCCATGATGGGGAGCCTGATGAGCAACCCAAAGTGGAAGAAAACGAGGAGATCCTTGTTCCAGAACATATATTGGCACATAAGGACAGAAAGATTAAGGGTAAAGTGAGAAGGCGGTTCTTGATTAAATTCAAGAACTATCCTGCATTGGATGCGAAGTGGATGGAGGAGGAGGACCTAGCAGATACTCCTCAGATTGTGAAACTTTACCTTGAAGCTTTTGGTTTAGTATAGTCTATTCCAAATGGAACCCCGAATTCAGCTTGTTGGTCGGATATCTGGTGCAGTGGGTATGCACAAGAGGGGAGTTACTCCGCTCCTTTGTCAACAGATGCCTCGATTTTTGGTACTAGAGTCACTAATGTCTCTTTGAGCTTCAGGGATACTGAGAGCTAACAGTATTCTGTTGTATCACTTTATGAACTGGAATTCCCGAACATGATACTGACTTGTTCTTGACTTGTTTAAGTGCAAAATTGATAGACGAAATGACTGCAGCATTTTGGTCTGAATGATCTCGATAGACATGGTTGAAATAGGGATTAGTCAATCGCGCATCTATGAGGTCCTGAGTGGATCTAGATGCGATTGCTAATTGCATTGCCGATAAATCATGGTCTCAGATCCGAATGAATGTTGAATGTGATTTGTCATGTGATGTCCTGTGATGTCAAGACTCGAGTGATGTCCTGTGATGTCGTGTGATGTGACTGTCGATGGGTACATGTGCTAGATGTGTGTTCCTAGTGCGTCGGTACTAACAGTCAGTGTCTGCTAAGACAATTTATGGCCTCATTCTGTTTTGCAGGCACAATCGAGGGCGATTACAATGCTTTCAAGAGGGGGGTATGTCACAAATTGGTGACGTGGCTACTTGGTACACACACACACACTGCCCTGCTGAGATGCTATAGTGTCAGCCGTACAGTCTCCCGGAATTCTCGCCGCATAACGCGTTGGCAGAAAAGCTGACGTGGCAGTCGTACAGTCTCCGCAATTTTTAGGCTGCTGATGTGGCAAAATTGCGTACGGATTTTGGCTCCGCCAGAGTGTGGAGTATTCGGGCCTCCCAAATCAGTGCTTTACTTGTCGACAGATGGGCCATCTTGCGAAGGCCTGTCCATGAAGGAGGCCCTGACCTTCACCTCAGACTCAGCCCCAGCCTCCTAAGGCTGGCCAGCATCAACAGACAGAGACACAAGGTCCTCAGGTAGCTTCACCTTGCGAGTCTGGGGCCCAGGCAGAGGAGGGCTGGCAGCAAATCCATGGTCGGCGTCGACAGGGGCCACCACGTCAGCCTGACCTTCCGGGTGGTCGCCAAGCTCCAGGCGAGCAGCAGTGGGTTCCCACAGGGAACCGTTTCGATCCTCTTCAGCAGGACGAGGCCCCAGTTCCACCCTCCACCTCAACCTCAGCACCGACAGCCCCTCCCCCCCCCCGCCTCCATTCTCCTCCCCACCTCCCCCCATCCCACCACAGCTCCCCGCCCCCTCTCTCCCCCTTCCCCACCCACTAGCCCCACTTGCTTCCACTTCTCCTCCCGCTCCTACCTCCTTGCCAACCCATGGGGTTGGACCCTCCTTGGCTGCTAGGAGATCTCTTGGCAGTGCTTTTGCCTCGAGTCGCTTGGCGAGAAAGGGACAGCCTTTCTTGCGAACCCCCCTTGGTGCAGACGTCTCCCTTTGCAGCAATTCCTCGTGGACTGGCGAGCTTCGACATCCGACGACAGGTGGGACTTCTTTGCCTACGACTTCACATGCTTCCTCGGCGACTCTTCACCAGACTTTGAGGGGGCTTGTTTCAGAGTTCCTGTACTGTTCCTTGCAGCTAGAGAACAAGGGTCCTGGACACAGCGGTTGGCTTCTCTTTTCCCTTATGTGGCAAGGACCAGTCTGAGTGGACTCTGGACTCGGTAATGGGTTGGCTGCAAGCCCAGGCCCTCGAGTTCTCTCACCACACGGGAGACTTGGGGATAATAGATCTAGTATAGACTTTGTGGCCGTTGGCCAAATTCCTAGTGACACCTCCAGACACGGCAGGATGTAGACACATTGTGGTACATTTTTTTACCGACATGCAGAGCCCATCATTCTATGTATACATACATAAGGACTCTTGGACAGAGGAGGTTGCCCTGCGTACGGCACGCTCTTCTTGGGCCTAGGCTAGACAGTCTTTGCAATCTCGCCTGTCTCGGGGACGCTCGGATGCGGATTACTCCCCATCCAAGCCAGCCTCGAAGATAGCGCGGTTAGCTGTTGTTGCAGCATCGGTTCTTTCTCGTACTCCATGAGGATTGTCTCATGGAACGTGCAAGGATTAGGTGGGCCCCAGTTTCAGCGCTAGCAACATCCATTGCGTCGGGAGCTTCAGCGATGCCTTGTGGGCGGAGAGACTGATCTTCTTATGATGCAGGAGCATCATCTTTGTGAGAGCCGCATTAGACAATGTGGTCAACTTTTGCGTGGTCGATATGAGACATTTTGGTCAGCTGCATTTGGACCTGGTGGTATCCAGGGAGGGGTATGTATGACTACTGCAGACTCATGGCAGCAGGCCATTGTGGGCAGAGGTAGGAAGACGATGCAGTATTGAAAGAAATTTCCCTGACCGGAAGACTATGTTTACCTAAATAGAGGCAATTTCACAGCAATGTGAAAAGCACCCTAAACCTCAGCACAGATACAGGTCATCATTAAAATAATAAGTTACAATTGTGGAAGAACCAATTTATAATGCCCGGAAACCTTACATTAGCCAAGCAATGTATTTACAAAAAGTTTCCCTACCATAAGGAAGAGCCATGAAAATCTGCTTTTAAAATTATGTACTCCATGGTCTACAGAGTTAAGAGGTTGACATGACTGAGCCTGAGGCCAACTATCAGAAAAAAGAATGCGGTGATGCAATCAACATCACTTACGGAGCCCAAGGTCTAAAAATGTATGGAAAAAATTCTTTTGAAAGCCCCTTGCTTGACAATTCCTTTACTAAATTGTGAATAAAAAAACCTGGCTCTATAAAAACAGACTATAGACAAATAAAGGCAAAATGAAAGAGTCAAATATACACACCCTGAGCTGTTCCACAAGAGCAGAGTTATGAATTTCCCCAAATCAATGTGTTTTGGTGTCTGACCATGTATCCAGTTGAAATTCAACCGAGGAAGGCCCCACACTAACATTGCAGCAAATGGACTCAGAACAGCAGCCATCAACACTAAGGCCGCAATTCCTGACACAAAGAAACAAAATAAACCATGTGAGAGTAAGTTCACAACATTTGTAACCTTGTGAACCAAGTGATGCCAAGCATTGCAAAAGTAAGATTGTGAAGCTTGTCAACATGCATAAAAGCATCTTGCAAACTTTGTTTAGGCGAGTTCCCACAAAATTCTTAAATAAACAATCTAGAAGCTCTGTCTGTAAACAACATTGGCGAGCACAGCAAGCTGGTAAGAAAAATCCCCCGCGCCCCCTTTCCATCTCTATGCCCTCTCGTTCTCGCACCCCCTTACTCTGCCCCCAGCCCCACCTCCTCTCTCGATGGAAAAACAGCAAGTATGGCTTCGTGTGTCCCACATCTTCACATCCACCAACTGCACTTACTCTTTTGGCAATGATGTCTGTATGGAACATGATGTCAAGGGCGACTAATTAGGCTACAAGCGAGTTAGACAGCAACCTATTGACTCAGATTCACAACCGCAGGCTTCTAGCCACTCAGGCTTTGAACTTCCTCTCCACATACCCCTTGGACAGGTACAATTTTCGACTGGTGGGAGTTGATGAGTAGCCTGACAAGCTTGGTTCCATAGGAGAGAGAAACCGACTCTTTCCATTCATGGGCACCACTATAACCCTTTTGAAATGGCACGTGCCACTTGAAGTAGGTTCACTGACACTGTTGAGGCCAGTTTGATCTGCTTGGATGCACCAAGGACGAGAGGCCTTCCTTCAAAAATGGGGACAAGGCCCCTTTCTATTCGTGATGAGGACACTCCACTGGCCATATCAGCCAAAAATACCCAGATGAACCCAGGACAAACCCACACCTTTAAAAGGAATTGCACATCATGGACTGGCGGTAATTAGCACAAAAAAATAGTGTGGATTATAGACTCAAAGTGGTACCCACAAGAGAATATCAGCATCAGCTCCATTGCCCATCCTATAAATTAAATCCTATGTTGTTCCCCCATCTGATTGGCTGTACTGCCAAGTTCCAACCACACCCCCCCCCCCCCCCAACCTTTCCAGAAAAACACACACACAGACACATTGGAGAAGGCTGAAAGGCGAGAGAGTCAGTCATAATGAAACCCAGTACTAGCTAAAAGCATTGGATGGAGAAGATTAATACGCCTATGCACCACTAAAGACGAATTTCTACAATACCGACTGGTCACCACACACCGCACTCCTACAGTTTGTACTTCCTCGAGTTCGGCTTCATTGAGCATCCCTAGAGGTCTCTTGTACACAGTATACATGATACAGCTCCTTTTTGCCCCCCCAAAAAATGAGTGATAGGTCCCCACTGCTGTAGCATGGTGAGATCTCCATCCTTCGTATCAAGAAATACTGACGAGCACCGATCATCCAGACCGAAATCTTGTAGACCTAAGAGAGAAGAGTGATAGGAAGCCACTGCCGCAACATGGTGAGATCCACCCTTTGAGATCAAGAAAATAAGACCAAAAACATTATCTGGCACCTTGCCCATATCGAAGGTATACTGTGACTCACACAACAAGGACACTGTCTCACAAGATGTCTAAGAAAAACTATCTTGTGAGACCACCTTCCCAATGACAAAGAAAAATCAATACGTATCATTGGATCCAACATCTTGCTCTCAGGAAAAAGGTCAATGCAAGCATGAGGAGACATCTCTAGTAATCAACAACCTCTGGTATCAGTCCTTAGAATTGAGGCTTGGAAAAAATGTAAAGGGATAAAACTGAATCTGGGTCTATGCACAAGGCTCCCCAACGATCACAAGCACCCATAAATTAGTTCCCTAGGGACGCTAGTTAAAGAAACAGAATACATCTTTGTTCATGCTATTTTCTTTGGCATGCAAGATGAAACTGAAGCATTAGAGGAGAACGGTGCTAGCTCCTTGTGCAAGAGGAAGAACTCCTCCCAATTCTGCAGCTCACAATCCTCCAAACATACATCCTAAGAAAATTGTTTCTTCAAGTGGTGGATGTGTCCTACTTTGCTGTCAGGTATGCTGGAAAATTTAACAGTATCCAAACAAGCCTAACTAGAGGCAGCAACAGACATGTGCGCACTGCAGCTACGCCACGTGGAGAAGCTAATGCTACAGTCTAGTGTCACTCGTAATTTAGCTTAGGACCTGGCCTAGCACTTTGTGAACCTCTAGCAAGACGTGCATGTTCAGGCAGGTCATATTTGCATACCCTCTCTTGCAGAGTACAGTCAGTTCAGCATATAGGCATGTAGGCGCGTGAACGATCTCTTAAGCCTAAGTGGCATTTTAGCATTATTTGGGAAAATCGTAGAGGCTAAAGGATGCTGCTCGACCCAGCTTTGCTTGGCTATATAAGAGACCGGGGGGTTCACTTCTCAAGTAGGAAGGACCCCTCAGTACCCGCAACACAAGTATTCTCAGCACCTCGGCCTTTCCAAGCCACAGCACTTCAGCGTTTTCACACCAGTACCACCAGCATTTTCAGTACCGGCATTCAGCATTTTCAGCACTAGTACTACCAGCATTTTCAGCACCAACATTCAGCGTTTTCAGCACCAGCATTCATCCTTGAGTCAATAACGTTTTCAGTATCCAGCTTTAGCCTCACAGTACCAGACATCTACCGCCAGTTCCCTCTGCATCTCAGCATCTCAACATTTAGGTTCATTGTAACAGCACTTGTGCAAGTAACAAAGCAAGTACTAGCTCTGGCAACAGAGCAAGGGGGCCCTTGAGGGTGGTTGGGACCCGACATGCGGTGTCGTCTCTCTTTTTCTCTCTCTATCTCTCTCCTTCTCTAGCAACAGAGCAAGGGGGCCCTTGAGGGTGGTTGGGACCCGACATGCGTGTCGTCTCTCTTTTTCTCTCTCTATCTCTCTCCTTCATTGTGTTCATTTCAGTTTCTCTTTTCAAGTGAAGTAAGTAACCTTGTGTTTGTGCGGAGTACTAGATCCGAGCTAAATCCTTAAACACTTCCGCTGCACCTGACAAAAATTGAATGGCTCAATGCCTCATAGATGGCCATTGCACATTGGATATACTAAATTCTCTTTCAATATCATGCACACGTCACTGTGGTTGGTAGCATGGTGCACCGGAACTATGCTAGGCTAAACTGGAAGCGCACCTACCACAGGAAGATGTAAGGCATCCACATCTAAGATGGAAAGCATCATGCTCTATTGGAGAGATGGAAGTGCGGTAAGGAGTCTCGGCACTAAATCTATTGTTGTAAATTCCTTCCTATACTCCAAGAATCTACAGTATATAGCACATCAGTGAGTTGTTGCTAGAGCCAGGATCTGACACAGGCATATGTAGGTGCATAAATACACACGTTCCCTAACAATGCGTCGCCAACTTGTAGTCATAGCCAAAAAGCTCCGCCAAACACCAGAGTGCCAGAGTCGCATATGGATCTCGCCTGTCAAAGTCGACAACAAAATGACCTATGAGACCAAACTGATACAATGTTGGTGGATCTACTACAACATCTGGGTACAAAATAAAATGAAGTAGAATAAAAGCTAAAATGAACATCAATGTCCAAGGATGCCCGACATCGGTCGCTGTACAAGGATGTACTGCATTGGTCGTTGAAGAGCATCGTTGATGTCCGCCTCTGTAAATAGTTGTATTGGATGTCTCCCATGTCGTGCTAGAATAGTCCTGATCCTCTGATGGAGCCTTCGTCGATGTCGTGGTGGCCTTCGTAGACGTGGGTGTCTAGCTCTCCCAAGCTCAATGGCCCTGTCAATCAATATACCTTTAGTATAGGTGGACTCCGAAGTCTGTGAAGCTTGCTCACCTGACTGCCGAGTCTCTGCTCTAAAGAAGTCAGTGATCTCCCTCTGTGAATGTCTCCAACTGTCTAATCTCCTTAAGAGATTCTCCCTATGTTTGCCCAACGCTAACAAAAACAACCCGAGGCATCTCTGATCCTGATATCTCATGACTCTAGCCAGTGGTCCAAAACCCTCTCTGAACAAACAGTGAAAGTGGCTTCGTGTCTCATAGTATACAGGGCAATGACATATGTGATGTAACTCTTATTTGTGGCTCTATATGACACAACTGGCAAATCCTGGCCTCTACTGATACTCTCCTAAATCTGCCAGTCTCAATCTCTAACTGACGCGATGATATGCGCATCTGACCAATAGCATATTGTATCCCATGGGGTAAATGAGTGTCCATATAGGCAGGTTTGATCACATATTATCCTCTGTTAGCTAGAGAAGATGGTCTTTGTAGAAAGCCATCTTCGTGCCAAGCTCTCGTGCCGGCTCTGTCCAAGTCCTCCTGGTTTCTAGCTGAATCAAATCCTGTCTGATGAGGCAGGTAATCCCAATTCGTGTGAGGGGCAATGTCATCTATGCACTGCAGTTGAGCCACGTGGACAAGCTATTGCTACAGTCTAGCGTTCGTCTTAGTTTAGCTTAGGATCTAGCCTGGCACTTTGTGAGCCTCTAGCAACATGTGCATGTTCAAGCAGGTCATAGTTGCATACCCTCTCTTGCACAGTACAGTTAGTTTAGCATATAGGCATATGAGCAGTCACTCAATAATAATAGGCATTTATTTTATTAAGATCGTGGGGGCAAATAGACAATGCTCAACCCAGCATTAAACTCATATCTAAGTGACCCTGGGGGTCACTTCTCTCGTCAAGTCAGTACCCAGTACATGCAATACTAGAACCAAGCACCCGCAGCTATCCAACGTTTTCAGCACCAGTATTCAATGTTTTCAGAACCAGCAATAGTCAGCATTTTCAGCCAGCTGCCTTCAGCATTCAGCCCATCACCAACATTAGAACCAGCCCAGCGATTTCAGTTTCCAACCTTAGCCTCGCAGTGCCAAGCATCTACCATAAGCACCCATCAGCATCTCAGCATCTAGGACCATTGTATCAGCATTTGTGCAAGTAAATAAAGCAAGTACTTGCTCTGGTAACAGAGCAAGGGGGACCTTGAGGGTGGTTGGGATCTGACATGCCGTGTCGTCTCTCTTTTCTCCCTCTCTCTACCTCTCTCTCCTTCATTGTCTTCAATTCAGTTTCTCTTTCAAGTAAAGTAACCTTGTGTTTGTGCGGAGCACTAGATCCGAGCTAATCCTTAAAACACTTCCGCTACACTTGACATTGGTATCAGAGATTTGGGCGTACTTCGGTTTCACGAACGCAAGGGCGGAATCAAGAACCCAAGAACCAAGAACCCAATGAACCTCTTTTAGTTTTTTTTGGTCAAAGAAGTGTCGCGTCCCTGCCCAAACTTATTAGCCACTCCCACGTCCATTGCGCATCGGACGTCTCCCGTCTTCATCGATATGTCTCTGTACAAAGATCGACATCGAATACACGAAAATCCACATCTTGAGTACCAAGATTTGCTTGCCTCGTATGCGGATATAGCAAGAGTTGGTGCAAGGATCCCTAACCCTCTTCTACATTCGCATTCGCATTCGCATGTAGCATGCATCCACTTCCGTCAACATGGATTGGAAATACCTCCGAGCACCCTTACCTTTCATCTTCACCCGCAATGTTTTCAAGATAGGGCTATTCGAGTGGTAGTACTTGCTCGCAAGGTAGAATCAGTGTAACAAACTTGGACACCCCAAGTCGGAATTCTAGCACGACACGAGAGAATGTCACGTGCACATCTAACCCCATGTATATGTGGACAAGTTGTTCCTACTTCTAGGGTTTAGAAAGCCTAGGAAGTGTTCTGGCAACCTTGTGAACCTGTGCGTAGGCCGTGCATGTCCAGGCACTTAGAGTAGATGCATACCCTCTGATTGCACAGCCCATAGCATTAGCATCATGATACAATACCTAGCATGAACATTTTCCACTGCATAAGCCATTTTCCCCATACTGCGTGGGAGCCACCTCTTATAGGACACTTAAATTATTAAGTGACTTATTTAATTAACCAAATCGTGGAAGGCTAAAGGAGCAACTGCTCGACCCAACTTGTAGCAAGTACAAAAGAAGGCCCTCAGGTGCCTAGAAGAGACAGAAGAAGCAGAGGGACACAGGAAGGGTAGGCACCCGCAGCAGACAGGCACCCTCAGGCTCCCCAACGTTTTCTTAGACCAGACCCAGCGTTTTCAGTTTTCAGCCCATAGCAGATCCTCGCTGCATCGATCAACCAGCACTAGATCAACCTGGCGTTTTCAATTTTCAGCCAAGATAGCCAGAGTTTTGCAATTCCAGCCCAGATCAGCCAGCGCTTTGCATTCTCAGCCCTTGCACGCTCGGCGGTTGCATATCAGCCCCGCAGTACCGCCACAGTAGCAGATTCCCAGCAGGACACCTAGCATTTTCATATTTCAGCATTGACCTTGTCGTCGTCGTCGTCGTCGACACCGTCGTTGTCGTCGACAACGTCATCGTCACAATCGTCGTCATCATCGGCATCCGCATCAAGTTCCACACCATCTAGAAGCATTGTACCAAACTTTGTGCAATCTAAAGCAAATACCTCTCTGGCAATAGAAAGGGGGGCCCTTGGAGGGGGGTTTGGGACCCCATCTGGTGTCGTCTCTTCTCTCTCTCTCTCTCTCTCTCTCTCTCTCTCTCTCTCTCTCTCTCTCTCTCTCTCTATGCCATTTCCCTCTTGAATAACAGGTCTTGAGTTCAACTCCTCGTCGGCTAGATCTTTAAGGTCTCTTGGGATAGTTTCCTACGACGTTAAAACTCTCTTCTTCTTCTTCTCCTCCTCCTCCTCCTCCTCCTCCTCCTCCTCCTTCTCTCTCTCTCTCTCTCTCTCTCTCTCTCTCTCTCTCTCTCTCTCTCTCTAGCACTCTCACCCACAGTTTGCATTCCACTCGTGTTTGGTCATTGCACATTCTCTCATTAAGTCAAGGAAGGCTCTCCCTTCCTGTCAGTAAAAGGAAGCTTGAGCACCCATTGATCGCTCATTCTGAGCCATATACCATCATTCACTTCCGCTACTCATTACATTGGTATGAGAGCACTTTGGAAGTGTTCAGTATCATCACTCAACGAAAGAATCACAAAGAACCACAAGATTTTTTTTTGCTTGTTGTGGTCACACGCAACCCAAGACCACTTGGGCGTGTCGATCCCTAATCTATGTTTTCGAAGAGTGGCAAGTAACCCAAGAAAGAAGGGCTTGTCCAGCCTTCCCTCGTTCCTCTTTTCCACTCATTGAGAACGGACCTTGCACTTAGCAGCAGGCCAATCGACGTGAGGTGGTAAAAAGCAACCTTGGTGTGAGAGCAAGGCCGCCAAGGGGTCTTTGCGACTGTCAAGAAAACAAGTACCAGTAAAGTTTTGATTGCTGCCATGTACCTAGCCGGAGATGCCATTAATTGGTATCAAGCTTGGCAAGTCATAGATGGCTAAGCATCTTGAGCATGCCAAGGAAGACATACCCCTCTTTTAGTTGCGTCGACTTCCAAGACAAGCTCAAGGCTCGCTTCATGCCACCACAGTACCTTGATCGATTAAAAGAAGATCGACGTGGTCTTAAGCAAAATAAATCCCCTGTTACATCTTTTTCTAGCAGTATTTTGCAGATTGGCGTGCAATTACGTAAGTCGGATGAGGATCACAAGGAGGCCTTCCTCTTTGGGTTAGACAAGTACATCAAGTTCAACGTGCAAGTTTTCAGCCCTACGGACTATAATGACGCTACAAGAAATGAAGCACAACAAAGGCAAGCAGAAGGAGAACAAGTTGAGTATTTCGCAAGACTAATCGAATGGTAAGCATGGTAGGATCATTGGTAAGAATGACGGTTATTCTTCTTCTCAATCTTCTTCTACACCTAGAGCACAGAAGTCTAACAGTGATGATAAAGGAAAGGCTAAAACTCAGGACACCCCTAAGTTGACACCTGATGAAAAATCTGCTCAAGGCATCATGGAGGTTTGTTAACTCTTGAAGAGCGAACCGAATATGCACGAGACAAGAGATGTTTTGAATGTCACACTAAAGGTCACATGAAACGTGATTGTCCTAAGAAAGAAGACCCTAAAGAACCCACAGAATCCACATTCTCTGTGAATGCACTTAGTGAGCACACTAATGTGTCTGAAGTTTCTCATGATCATGTAGATGAGTCTCTCATGTTGTGTTATGGTCATGTAAATAGTACACGCATGGTGATCTTGTTTGATTCGGGTAGTATGCATGATGTGATTAGTCACTCTCTCATGAAGAGGGCACGTTTAGAAGCTCTCCAAAATAGATTCCATTGATATCTCTAGATTTTCTCCTAGCATGCACTCTTTGTTCACGCATGAATGTCCTGATGTGACAGTGTTAGTTCAAAATGCCGGTTTTCGTCATCGTTTTGTGGTTTCTTCTCTAAAAGGATTTGATTTGATTTTTGGCATTAAGTGATTTAAAGGTTATAACTCACACATTGATTGGAAAGAAAACTCTCTCTCTCTCTCTCTCTCTCTCTCTCTCTCTCTCTCTCTCAGTTGACGGAGCACCTCCCGTGGTCCTTCGCTGTGACAAGAACATTCCTTCTTTGCCATTAGTCTCTCACTCTCATGATTCGAAAGAGGTTAAAACACTTAGTATGATTCTCTTAGTACACAGTCTCACAGTCTAGGAAAGCATGAGTCTTTGCATGAACAGAACTCTCTTGCTGTCATGTATTCTCCGAAGCACGACACGCACTTTTTGCATGATAGGGATGTGATTGTTCGTAAGGAGCAAATTGGTGGTTTAGATGATGATGTTTCTAAACACGCTAACCTCATTGCAAATACGATCCGTCCCGCAGGACGGATCTTGGCTCTTGAGTCGAGATCCAAAGAACCCATTCAGGAAGTATTTTGTCTTTGCATGATTAGTCAGTACACATTGTTCGAGTGTCCCATTAGTGAGAGTCTCTTGTATTTTCGTCACCATCTTTATGTGTTCCCTTTTCACGAGCATGTCATATTGCACGATGCACTTGATTCACTCACGGGTGAGCACGGATGTATGCAGATCACTCTCGAAAAGAAATTTTGCTTTCAAGGGATTGACAATGTCTCACGATTGTCCGTTTCGTCAGTCGCTTTTACATGTTTATTCCTTGGCATGACATAGTCACAAAAGAGCACGAGCACGATTCTCCATCAAGCATTGGCAACTCCATTGTGATTTTCCACAGTTGATAGGTTTAGGTCGGAAAGTCAAGTTTCGATCTCAGTTTGGGCATGTGTTTGGTGAACGGCTTGGCACTCCGTCAGTTTGTTCATCTGCATTGCTTGCATGCATTGCATGCACACTCATTCACGGAGATTCATATTTCAATCACTCTACATGGAACGGGTATGTTTATGGTTTTGTGTTTGAAGTGGTTTCAGGAATTTTTCTCATCGGAGATTCTTGATGAAAGTGGACCCACGACCATAGACGAAGTTGGAGCATTGGAGCTACACCAGATCATTCTGTCGCTTTCGACACGGCCCAAAGAAGCAAGCATTGCAGACCTTCCTGAAGTTCAAGTATCGCTCGACCCACGTAGCAGAGTGGGCCGGCGAGGAGCACTTTGGAGGATCCCAAGAGTTGTTGACAGACTTTACGAACGCCATACAACTCAATGCCACTATCTCACCTTAAAAAGGGGGGATGTCACATGCACATCTAACCCTATGTGTATGTGGACAAGTTGTTCATACTCCTAGAGTTTAGGAAGCCTAGGAAGTGTTCGGGTAACCTAGTGAACCTCTGCGCAGGCCGTGCATGTCCAGGCACTTAGAGTAGTCCAGGCACTTAGAGTAGCTGCATACCCTCCGATTGCACAACCCATAGCATTAGCATCATGATACAGTACCTAGCATGAACATTTTCCACCGCATAAGCCATTTTCCCAGACTGCATGAGAACCACCTCTTATAGGCCACTTGAATTATTCAGTGACTTATTTAATTAACCAAATCATGGAAGGCTAAAGGAGCACCTGCTTGACCCAGCTTGTAGCAAGTACAAAAGAAGGCCCTCAGGCAGCTAGAAGAGACAGAAGAAGCAGAGGACACACGAAGGGCAGGCACCCGCAGTAGACAGGCAGGGACCCTCAGGCTCCCCAACGTTTTCTCAGACCAGACCCAGCGTTTTCAGCCACAAGCACTAGTGTTTTCAGTTTTGAGCCTGTAGCAGATCCTCGTCACATCAATCAACCAGCTCTAGATGAGCCTGGCATTTTCAGTTTTCAGCCAAGACAGCCAGAGTTTTGCAATTCCAGCCCAGATCAGCCAGCGCTTTGCATTCTCAGCCCTTGCACGACTTGGCGGTTGCAGATCAGCCCCACAGTACTGCCACAGTAGCAGATTTCCAGCAGCACACCTAGCATTTTCAGATTTCAGCATTGACCTTGTTGCCGCCGTCGTGGTCGACATCGTCATCAAGTATCACAGCATCTAGAAGCATTGTACCAGACTTTGTGCAATCTAAAGCAAATACCTCTCTAGCAATAGAGAGGGGGGCCCTTGGAGGGGGGGTTTGGATCCATCTGGTGTCGTCTCTTCTCTCTCTCTCTCTCTCTCTCTCTCTCTCTCTCTCTCTCTCTCTCTCTCTCGCACACTCACCCACAGTTTGCATTCCACTCTCGTGTTTGGTCAAAGTCAAGGAAGGCTCTCCCTTCCTGTCAGTAACATGAACCTTGAGCACCCACTTGTAGTGAAAGTGAATGATGGTATATGGCTCAGAATGAGTGACCCATTACAGAGAATCACTTAAAATACTTCACAACTCTAAAATTTGAGTCGACACGCCCGGCGTAGTTCCGTGCCCAGAGATATTGGCCCCAAAAACTGGCGCCCCTTTCGGTATTTATTTTTATATTAATGCTTGAGAAAAGTTACAACTCCTGAAGAACCTCTGCTCTCAGACTCTGCGTCCAAATGCCCATCAGAGTGAGGCCCCAAGGATCTACTTATTCTTACAAGGGATGCCCCAAAAGCAATTAAACTCAAAAGCAGTCAATCCCAAAAAGCATCTGATCTAAAATCTACCCCAAAAAGCAATCAGCGCAATTTGCGAAAACCTGTACTGTTGGCCACGTGGCACTTGTCAACGCAAATCGCGGGTCCTATCGTACAGTCTGCCATGTCAGCATACCAACGCAAATTTCGAGCCTATCCGTACAGCCTGCTACCACGTCATCATTTCCCTGTTCGATCAGTACTGCCACGTCATCGTTTTGTGACAATCAACATCCAAGGCTAATATTTTGCGACAGTAGTAAGGCTACCTAGTAACTCGTATGGTCGGTGTTTACATCGCACAAGTATCTACATCCATAGTATCCATAAGTTTGGGAGAGTTTTCATCGGCTTACGCATCCACAAGCATCAGAAGCATTCAACATCAAAAATACAGAAAGTATCCACAGGTAGAAGTTCGGCAGTTGTGTCTCACCTTTACCAGAGGGGAATGTCACATGCACACTGCAGTTGAGCCACGTGGACAAGCTACTGCTACAGTGTCCGTCTTAGTTTAGCTTAGGATCTAGCTTGGCACTTTATGAGCCTCTAGCAAGACGTGCATGTTCAGGTAGGTCATAGTTGCATACCCTCTCTTGCACAATACAATCAGTTTAGCATATAAGCATATGAACAGTCAATAATAATAGTCATTTAGTTTATTAAGATCGTGGGGGCAAAGAGACACTACTAAACCCAGCATTAAACTCCTATATAAGTGACCTTGGGGTCAATTATCTCGTCAAGTCAGTACCTGTAGTACCAAAACAAGCACCTGCAGCAGTCCAGCGTTTTCAGCACCAGTATTCAGCATTTTCAGCACCAGCGTCCAGCATTTTCAGCACCAGTATTCAGTGTTTTCAGCACCAACATTCAGCTTTTTCAGCACCAGTATTCAGCGTTTTCAGCACCAGCAATAGTCAGCGTTTTCAGCCAGCAGCCTTCAACATTCAGCCTATTGCCAGCAGTAGAACCAGCCCAGCGATTTCAGTTTCCAGCCTTAGCCTCGCAATTCCAAGCATCTACCACAAGTACCCATCACCATCTAGGACCATTGTATCAGCATTTGTGCAAGTAAATAAAGCAAGTACTTGCTCTGGCAACAGAGTAAGGGGGCCCTTGAGGGTGGTTGGGACCCGACATGCCGTGCCGTCTCTCTTTTCTCTCTCTCTGCTTCATTGTCTTCAATTTAGTTTCTCTTTTCAAGTAAAGTAACCTTGTGTTTGTGCGGAGTACTAGATCCGAGCTTAAACCTTAAACACTTCCGTTGCACCTGACAGACAAGGAGGGTGTTTCCAACGAGTAATGGAAGGGGGGTAGTCTGTCCATACTCAATTCATGTAGCTCAAACAAGGATGTCATTTGTGCATACCAACAAGATGTGTGTCCCTGTGAGGCAAGCTGTTGAGAAGACTCCAAAGCTAGGCAAGCATATCTATCTTTGGGGAGATCCCAGATACTGTGTATAAAGATCTCATAAAGAGAGATCTGGTAAGTGCCTCTATGACCAGCGGGGGAGCAGCAAGCTCTGCACGAATAATCACGTGTAGTACAGAGGCCTTAGCTTTAGTCATTCAGGAAATCATAGAGACCAAAGGCCTCTCCATATATCTCCATCCATCAGTACTAGGTAAGTGCCTCTATGACCAGCGGGGGAGCAGCAAGCTCTGCACGAATAATCACGTGCAGTACAGAGGCCTTAGCTTTAGTCATCCAGGAAATCATAGAGACCAAAGGCCTCTCCATATATCTCCATCCATCAGTACTGCCAGCTCGGCTATGATGGTCTACTGATGGTCCCCATGTCATGATGTGGCAGTTGTGGCAAAACTGCCCGAACGCACAACTGATGACGTGGCAAAATTGTACGAACAACGGGCTGTACGGACATGCCCGAAAATGGCGCTGACATGCTGACGTGGACTGCTTTACGGATTTCCGTAAAAAGTGCTGACACATGCTGACGTGGCAGCAGTACGGATTTCCGCAAATTCCGTTGGCAGCTTTTAGGCCAGTAGCTTTTGAGTTTAGTGTTTTCGAATTGAATGCTTTTGGGGCATCCCTTGTAAGAATAAATAAGATCCTTGGGGCCCCACTCCGCAGAGCATTTGGACGCAGAGTCTTAGAGTAGAGGTCCCGTGGGAGTTGTAGCTTTGCTCAAGCATTTATATAAATCCCGAAAGGGGCGCCAGATTTTGGGGCCAATACCTCTTGGCACGGAACTATGCCGGGCTGTGACAACTCAATTTTAAAGTGTGATAAAGTTGTGAAGTATTTTCAATGATTCTCTAGTGTGTCGTGCCAGATTTCCGACTTGGGATGCCCAAGTCTGTAACAATGGTATCAGAACACAGCCGATTTCTCTTCTACCGGCAAATCCAATCCTCTTACTGCGACACATGGATTCAAACGATGAATCACGCAAGAATCAGACGAACCCACCCGACAACTCCGAATCGGGCAAAAGTACGAAAAATTCAAATGGACAATCGGAACAAGAGTACAGGCCTCCACAACCTACGGAGATCAATTGATGGAGATGCAATGTCAACAGCAGGTTGATGATTGTGCAAAGCAAATGGCTCCAGTTTTCAAAGGATCCCCAGTATGCCGAATTTTTAACCCGACACTCGATTGATGAAGTGCATTCCCATTGGCAAAAAGCCATCGATTCCCCATTACAGTGAGCCCTCAAGAAACCTCCTGTCCCACGGATGTTTACTAAAGATGAACTCGATGACGTTGTTGAAAGACAAGTCAACCAACTTTTGGAAGCGAAGAAGCAAATGAAGAAACGTAACGAGGAAACAAACTACCCTAGCTATTTGGGTCGTAAATCTTCTTTTGCGGAAGCCAGAAAACAGAAGAAGCATGTACGCTTCGAGGGATTGTCTAGATCGTCCTCATCTTCTTCTG
This sequence comes from Adiantum capillus-veneris, assembly GCF_014529385.1. Lineage (NCBI taxonomy): Eukaryota > Viridiplantae > Streptophyta > Polypodiopsida > Polypodiales > Pteridaceae > Adiantum > Adiantum capillus-veneris. The sequence continues at coordinate 133,843,498 of NC_140952.1, forward strand.
ACGGTTCGAATAGCTCTTCCTCTTCTAATTCGAGTGATGAGGATAGAAAGGGCAAGAAATGACGAAAGGATCAGAGATATGGAAAGAACAAGAAGAGGGCCAAGAAAAGCAGACCCCACCGCAGATCTCGACACTTTTCAGACAGTTTTGATGAGGATTCATCCTCTCCTGCGAGTTCAAACTCCGAGGACCAGATGTTTTATTCGAAGAGAAAGCATTTCTACATAGCAAATCAATATGACTTCCTCGAAGATAAGAGCAAGAAGACCAAAGAATTCAAGGAGGGTGGACAAGCCAGAAAATTTGATACCTTCTCAGATTTTTGAGATACGCACAATGCCCTCGCTTTTATTCAACAGTTTGACATAGCTTTTTCTGGAGAGCCGCTATACAAAGCACTCCAAGATTAGAAGGGCAACATCCTATTTGAAAGGAAATGCACGGACATGGTGGTCCACTCTTCTGTTAAGAAAAGAAGCACCGACAAAGTGGCTGAAGTTTAAGAGACTTTTTATTTCTTTGTGGCTCGCTCAAGAGTATGAACAAGACGTGATTACTGCCTGAAATCATCTTCGGATGGAGAAGGCGATTCTGTTGTGGACTGCCCAAAAAGATACGAGAATACTGCTTGTTACAGAAATATGAGTCCATACAGCAATTCATGGGACATGCTAAGCAAGGCTTTGCTATGCATTCGGGTAACTTGACTTACCCATCAGATCAACCCTCAACAAGTGACGACAGAAGCAGCAGACAGAAAGATACACGACCCCGACTGACAGAGAAACAGAAGGACGGATATCTCAAAACGGGAAAGTGTTTTGGATGTGGGGAACAAGAACATATATCTGCACGGTACCCTAAAAAGGCACAAGAATGAGACCAACTAACAGATTGAAAATAGAACTAGAAGAGGAGATACTCGCTCCAAAACAGATACTGGTTAGAAAATTGTAGATGAATTGGCAATATTTTGCTTTATGAATTGATGAATGAATAATTTTGATATAGAACTTTTCAAAGATGACTTTGATTTATGTTTTATGGAAGATCCTACTGTTTGTGAACAGAGAACAGGTGAAAATCAAGAATAAGACGATGACAAATTCGGAGCAATGACAACTCCAAATTGAACCCAATCACGATCATGAATCTTGAATGATGATGATGAATGATTGAATGAAACTATAGAGAGCGCATTAAGAGTTCCCAAGGGATGAGATGGCCACACAACGATAAGATGACTAGAACCAAATGATTGAAACACTTTGTTCAGTATGAACTCTGTCTGATTGATTAACTGGAATTCCCAGAAATAATTACTCGCACATGGGATTGTGTTTGAGTGCAGGATTGAAAGATGGAATAATTGACGAAATGACTGCAACATTGCAACATTTCGGTCTTGAGAAACCTACGGACATGATCACAATAAGGATTTGTTATTCCGACATCAGTGGGGTCTGGTGTGGATCTAGATGCGATTGCTAAATACGTTGCCAGGAATCATGATCCTAGATCTGAATGGATTCTATGTGATATGATGTGAATGTGATGTGACTGTCGTCTTTGTACAAGTGCTGGATTTGTGTCGTCTAATGCGTCGGTACTTAGAGTCAATGTCTACTGAACTTGTTTATGGATTATGTCTGATTTTACAGGCATAATCAAGGGCGATTACATTTCTTTCAAGAGGGGGGTAACTTGTAAGTCACAAAATGATGACGTGGCAAAACTGCCCGGATGGACAACTGATGATGTGGCAAAACTGTATGGACAGGCCCGAAAATGGCGCTGACATGCTGACGTGGACTGCCGTAGGGATTTCTGTAAAAAGCGCTGACACATGCTCACATGGCAACAATATGGATTTCCGTAAATTCCGCTGGCAGCTTTTGGGCCATTGACTTTTGAGTTTAGTGCTTTTGAATTGAATGCTTTTTGGGCTCTGCTCTTGGGGCATCCCTTGTAAGAATAAATAAGACCCTTGGGGCCTCACTCTGCAGAGCATCTGGACGCCGAGTCTCAGAGCAAGGGTTCTTCCGGAGTTGTAACTTTGCTCAAACATTAATTTAAAAATAAATACCGAAAGGGGCACCAAATTTTGGGGCCAATACCTCTGGGCACGGAACTACGCCGGGTCGTGTCGACTCAATTTTAAAGTGTGATAAACTTGTGAAGTATTTTCAATGATTCTCTCATGTGTCGTGCCAGATTTCCGACTTGGGGTGCCCAAGTCTATAACATCCCATATCTACACCCCATAAAGCATAGCTGAAGTAACCAATGTGTCAAATAGCTAAAGCTTTGTTCGAGGTTCCTGAAACTCCATGCCCCCCAAAGTTGCATATGCTCTCGTCAGTCTGGTCTCTGCTGCTCTCCTCAAGGAGAACTTTGGACCACTGAAGACCACTCCTAGTTAAGTGTATCCGTCTATATACTCAACCATCTGCTGACCATATGAGAGAGAGAGAGAGAGAGAGAGAGAGAGAGAGAGAGAGAGAGAGAGAGAGTTGCTTAGAACCAACCAACTTGGTAATGAATTAGACATATACTCAACCGTCTACTGACCATATGAGAGAGAGAGAGAGAGAGAGAGAGAGAGAGAGAGAGAGAGAGAGAGAGAGAGAGAGAGAGTTTCTTAGAACCAACCAACTTGGTAATGAATTAGATTGAGTATACAATGGAGGCAAAGCAGTGCCTTTATATCTACTTGGGGGCCCTTAAGTACCTCCCTCAATAAATTGCCCGACCCAACACCATGTCAGTCAGCTAAGTAACATAAATACCTAAAGAAGACGAATTAAAATAAATAGGACCACATTCGGCATTCACTTGAGATGCATAAACTTTAAAACCCTCTCTGCAGCTCATAGTGGACAAATGTAGGAAGACCAAGTCGATGAAGAAGCTATCATGGAACCAGAGCACCGGCCGTGATATTGGATACACCTCAAACTTGCAACCACTAACTTGTGACCGAAAAGAATGCCATTTTGAGCACCGGTTGCCTCATAGAAAGTTGAATTGTAGACCAGATTACATCGTCTGCAACTTGATCAATTGTGCAGCCATGGTCTTTGAGTTTCCTTCTCTTTGTGCATCCACCTCCTCCATGAGATTACCAATTCTTTGTATCATCTTTATGTTCTCCTCATTGGAAGAGTTTTGAAGTTGGTCCAATGCTCATTAAATTTCCTTCCTCCTCGCAAGCTCTTCAAATAGAGGATGTACAATCTTTTACAATATCCAAGCAGCCGATTGAATCTATCACCGACAAACTACACAAAGGTAGTGATGTTAACAAAAGAAGGAGGCACACCAGATGCTGGATCGGGCGGATAAAGTGTCCCCTTTGTCACGATTGTGACTATGCCATGCCAAGAAGGACCCCTGTGCTTGGATGGTCACACCCCTTTGCTCAAGAGACGTGCCTCTTCGCCAAAAGCCACACTCCTTCGACGACTGGTCACACCCCTTCGCTCTACGAGTGCGACTCTTCGCCCAATGGTTGCAACTCTTCGCCGAAAGGATGTGTCTTTAGGTCTAAAGTCGCGTCTCTTCACCATGAGACGTATCTTTTCATTTATGTCTCTTCGTCTCCTATATAAGGAACCCTTGTATCACACATTCGATCAATAAAACCCAGAGTCTTCTCTTCTGACTTGGGTTTCTAAGTTCAGTTCAAGTTTCTTAAGTCTTAATCATGAGTTTAAGTACTTAGCACCTAGAATCCTCACAGTGGTATCAGAGCAAAAAAATTTCCCGAGACCCTACGGTTGTCAGCCTCTCGCCCTTGACGCTACACTCTCCCCCCCCCCTTCCCGGCGTTGTATGGAATCAGAAGAACGGTGGCCTACGCACACATCTCGACATGAGGTAACATAAATACTTATGTTCTTGTATAAAAAAAACATAATACAATCAACCAGAAACAGCAGCATGACTGTGTGCATAAGTGATTCGCGTGCTGCTGCATAAACAAGAGCGGAAGTGTGTGCCTTTTCAAGTGATAAGGTGTACCTGTGAGTACCCCTTCGTGTGAGCACCCTTTGGCGGACTTCCTGCTCCGACGGACTGAATTTTATGCGGGCTGCTTTGCACCCCTTCACCGGTGTCTCTTCGTTGGTGCCTCTCCGCATGGTACGCCCAACCCAAACGGCACCCTTCTCACGGGCATAATCAGCGCAGCAAACACACGATGGCAACTTTTCGTCAAAAAGATGCTACGCAAGGCAATCATGCAGCGCTGCGTTAAATTTCCAGTCCAGCCAGCGTATTTTTTTTTAAGCCCAGCGCTGAAGTTATTGAATTGGGCCTACCCTTTAAAAAATTTTAAGGGCATTGGCGGGCCGCCCAAATAATTTAGGTGGGCACCCATTCGGTACCAAACATTAAAAAAATAAAGAAATCATCACCAACGAAACAGCCAGCGAAACAACCAGCGCAATGACACTTCGGCACCTGCGGGAGCAACTTCTGCCGCCCTCTCTTCTACCAATTCTCCACGCTACACAGTCAGGCCTTCGCTTGGTGCACGCGCGGAATTCTTCGCCATCATGGCCGACGATGCTTTCGACGTTCCATAGGTCTCTCGTACATAGATGAGATTCCTGACGCAATTTTGCCGGCGCACCCGCTCCCGACACCAGAGGTAATTCTTATTTCGGATACTCCAGAGCCTGCACAATTGGCCGTACCCGCACTAGAGATTATTATTATTCCGGACTCTCCAGAACCCGTCCCAAAACCTGTTCACATAACTTGCACGTGTTCGAGTTCCTTTTGAGGCGTAACCATGCCAAATTCTCAGGATGGAGGTAGTCAATCTGACGATGCCCTTACTCTTATCAAGGAGCAAATGGCCACACTTTCCATAAGCCTCGCATCACTTCACACTCGCTTGGATGAGATGCACACAGAAAACACTTCTCGAAGTCGACCTATTGGTTCTCGGACTACACATGTTGATTCAACACCTTGTTCCGAAGCTTCAGTGGACGAACCAAACGAACCAGATCCAACTGAAGAGGTAGACAATCACGAACTTCAATTACTTTATAAAAATTTTAATGCTGCAAAGAAGAAGAAGCTTGATGTTCAACTGCCGGAACCGTATAATGGTCGCCGCGACAAGTGCGTGCTGGACCAATGGCTATTCAAAATGGAGGTTTCCGGCGGAAAATCACGATGACCATTCCTTCTATGATTGGGACGATTGTTTCGTCGATTCTGATTATTTGCAGAAGAGGAGGCTCTGGAAGTGGCTGCTTGTCAAGAAGATTGGGGTCGAAAAGAATTTTGTCCACAGCAGAATATTGTCTCAAAGATTGAGATCTTGAGAAAGAATGCTGATTCTGACGACCTTGTCCTTGGTAATTACGCTGTGAAGAGCTTGCAGAATTGGAAGCTCGATCACCAGGAACATTTGAAGCTTGTCTTCCAAGTTTTGCGAACCAATGTGCTATACATCAATAAGAAGAAAAGTGATTTCTTCAAGAATCAGGTGGAATACCTTGGTCACATTATTTCTGCTAGTGGCGTTGCAGTCGATCCCAAGAAAATACAAGTCATAGTGGATTGGCCTTTACCGCTCACCATCTCAGATCTACGCTCTTTTTTGGGACTTATAAATTTCTATCATACCAAGGTCCACAAATTCTCAGACGTTGCAGCTCCTTTGTCTGAGCTTACCAAGCAAGATAAACTTCAATGGACTGAAGAAGCAAAACAGTCGTTCAAAGCCCTTAAACACGCCTTGACGACAACTCCAGTTTTGGCTATTGCAAATCCCACTCAACCTTTTCAGGTCATGACCAATGCGTCAGATCGTGCTTCTGGAGGTGTTCTTATGCAAAATAAGCGTGTCATTGCTTTTGACAGCCGCAAATTTTCAGCCGTTCAAATGAGATACCCTGTTTATGACAAGGAATTCTTAGCCATTGTTCATGCTTATCGCACTTGGAAACATTATCTTCTTGGCGCAGATTCCGTGGTGAAGACAGATCATCGGTCACTTACATACATTTTTACTCAACCAGTCATGAATCCTCGTCAAGGGCGATGGGTTGAGTTCTTGGCAAATTTTCATATGATGATTCAATACATGCCAGGCCTTGCAAATGCAGTTGCAGATGCCTTAAGCCGCATGCCTCGTGCTATCAACTTTGCCATTTCCGGTGTGCAGATGGAAATACCTGCTTCTTTCAAGCATGAGTATTTGACAGATAGAGATTTTAGGGATGCATTTCAAGCTCTTAAATCCTCTACTCCGAATCCTACAGAGATGAATATGTTTGCAGCTTACACCATTGTCAATGACTAGCTATATTACATTGATCGCATTTGTGTTCCACACAATGCACCATTGCGGAAAATTTTGATCCAAGAACATCATGAAGTCCCTTTTGTTGCTCATCCAGGCATCAACAAGACATACAAATTGTTATTTGCAACATATTTTTGGCCACAAATGCAGCAAGATGTTATCAAGTTTGTCATAGCTTATCATTCCTGTCAAACAATGAAGGCTTCTCGACAACTTCCTCAAGGGTTACTTCATCCTTTACCCGTACCTCAAGAAAGATGGGAAAGTGTCAGCATGGATTTTATCACTACATTGCCTCGTTCTCAGAAAGGCAATGCACAGATTCTCGTAGTGGTTGATCGGTTTTCAAAGATGGCACACTTTATTCCTTGCAAGAAGGCTGCCTCGGCTCCAGACGTTGCGCAATTGTTTGTGCAACACATTTTCAGATTACATGGATTACCAAAGTCTATTGTTTCAGACAGAGATCCAAAATTCACAGGGCATTTTTGGACATCCCTCTTCAAATCCCTTGGTACAAATTTGTTATTCAGCTCAGCATACCATCCTCAAATTGATGGTCAGACAGAAAGAGTGAATCAAATTTTGGAAGAAATGCTTCGACAGTACATACAAATTCGATTGGGGTCATGGGAAGAGTATTTGCCACTTGTAGAGTTCGCATACAATAACTCTATCCGTTCAGTAACTGGCATGACTCCATTCCAAGCAGCTTATGGGCATACTCCTCTTATACCGACAAACTTTGTTCTTCAACACAAAGTAGCTCAAGCAGATCAGTTGGCTCAAGAACTGCAAGATGTACTTATTCAAGTACGTGACAAGTTGGTTCATGTCCAACAAAAGTACCAAAAACAAGCCAATAAACATCTACGACATGCAGATTTCCAAGGAGATTTGGTTTTGTTATATATAGCACCTCATCGCTACACGACTGTGAAATCGGTCTTTCCAAAGTTGCACCCTCGCTTCTATGGACCTTTCAAAATAATCAAGAAGTACTCAGTTGTCAGTTACAAGTTGGAACTTCCACTCTCATGGGGAAAACTTCATCCAACTTTCCACATTTCTTGGCTCAAACAGTACATACAAGGAGATTCGCCAATTCCAGACTTATCTTCTTATGTGCCAGAAATTGAGGATGAACACATAATTCTTGTTCCAGAAAAGATTCTTGATGTTAGACAGAAAGAAACAAGACGAAAGATCACAAGAGAATTTCTTGTCAAGTGGATGGATCTTGATGAGTCAGACTCAACTTGGCAGACGGATGAAGATATGCAGCAGTACCCAAACCTTCTTCAAGAATTCTTTGACAAGCGGAAGACTTTCATCTGAACACGGGGTTTTAATTTAAATGGGAGGGAATGTCACGATTGTGACTTGTTACACTCTTCTTGATTCATTACAGATGCAGATGCGAAGTGTGACTAACCCAGGAGGACTCCTGTTCTCGAATGGTCACACCCCTTCGCCGAAAAGACATACCTCTTCGCCAAAAGCCACACTCCTTCGACGACTGGTCACAACCCTTCGCCCTACGGATGTGACTCTTCACCCAATGGTTGCAGCTCTTCGCCGAAAGGATGTGTCTTTTCGCCTAAAGTCATGTCTCTTCACAAAGAGACATGCCTCTTCACTGATGACTATTCAATTCCTATAAAAGGAACCCTTGTATCACACATTCAATCAATCAGACACAGAGTCTTCTAAGTCTTGTTTCTTAGTTCAGTTCAGTTTCTTAAGTCTTAATCATCAAGATCCATCCACTTGACAAGAAATTCTCTTGTGATCTTTCGTCTTGTTTCTTTCTGTCTAACATCAAGAATCTTTTCTGGAACAAGAATTATGTGTTCATCCTCAATTTCTGGCACATAAGAAGATAAGTCTGGAATTGGCGAATCTCCTTGTATGTACTGTTTGAGCCAAGAAATGTGGAAAGTTGGATGAAGTTTTCCCCATGAGAGTGGAAGTTCCAACTTGTAACTGACAACTGAGTACTTCTTGATTATTTTGAAAGGTCCATAGAAGCAAGGGTGCAACTTTGGAAAGACCGATTTCACAGTCGTGTAGCGATGAGGTGCTACATATAACAAAACCAAATCTCCTTGGAAATCTGCATGTCGTAGATGTTTATTGGCTTGTTTTTGGTACTTTTGTTGGACATGAACCAACTTGTCACGTACTTGAATAAGTACATCTTGCAGTTCTTGAGCCAACTGATCTGCTTGAGCTACTTTGTGTTGAAGAACAAAGTTTGTCGGTATAAGAGGAGTATGCCCATAAGCTGCTTGGAATGGAGTCATGCCAGTTACTGAACGGATAGAGTTATTGTATGCGAACTCTACAAGTGGCAAATACTCTTCCCATAACCCCAATCGAATTTGTATGTAATGTCGAAGCATTTCTTCCAAAATTTGATTCACTCTTTCTGTCTGACCATCAATTTGAGGATGGTATGCTGAGCTGAATAACAAATTTGTACCAAGGGACTTAAGAAACTTGAACTGAACTTAGAAACTCAACTCAAAAGAGAGTTCTATTGATTGAATGTGTGATACAAGGGTTCCTTATATAGGAGACGAAGAGACATAAATGAAAAGACACGTCTCATGGTGAACAGACGCGACTCTAGACATAAAGACACATCCTTTCGGCGAAGAGCTGCAACCATTGGGCAAAGAGTTGCACCCGTGGAGCGAAGGGGTGTGACCAGTCGTCAAAGGAGTGTGGCTTTTGGCGAAGAGGCACGTCTCTTGGGCGAAGGGGTGTGACCATCCAAGCACAGGGGTCCTTCTTGGCATGGCACTTCGCGTATCTGCAACTAGGAGTAGATGTATTGTTGTTAACATAGTCACAATCGTGACATTCCCCCCCATTTAAAAATGAGAGCCCGTGTCTCTTCGTTGGTGCCTCTCCGCATGGTACGCCCAACCCAAACGGCACCCTTCTCACAGGGAATAATCAGCGCAGCAAACACACGATGGCAACTTTTCGTCAAAAATATGCTACGCAAGGCAATCATGCAGCGCTGCGTTAAATTTCCAGTCCAGCCAGCGTATTTTTTTTTAAGCCCAGTGCTGAAGTTATTGAATTGGGCCTACCCTTTAAAATTTTTTAAGGGCATTGGCGGGCCGCCCAAATAATTTAGGTGGGCACCCATTGGGTACCAAACATTAAAAAAATAAAGAAATCATCACCAGTGAAACAGCCAGCACAATGACACTTCGGCACCTGCGGGAGCAACTTCTGCCGCCCTCTCTTCTACCAATTCTCCACGCTACACAGTCAGGCCTTCGCCTAGTGCGCGTGCGGAATTCTTCGCCATCATGGCCGACGATGCTTTCGACGTTCCATAGGTCTCTCGTACATAGACGAGATTCCCGACGCAATTTTGCCGGCGCACCCACTCCCGGCACCAGAGGTAATTCTTATTTCGGATACTCCAGAGCCCGCACAATTGGCCGTACCCGCACCAGAGATTATTATTATTCCGGACTCTCCAGAACCCGTCCCAAAACCTGTTCACATAACTTGCACGTGTTCGAGTTCCTTTTGAGGCGTAACCATGCCAAATTCTCAGGATGGAGGTAGTCAATGTGACGATGCCCTTACTCTTATCAAGGAGCAAATGGCCACACTTTCCATAAGCCTCGCATCACTTCACACTCTCTTGGATGAGATGCACACAGAAAACACTTCTCGAAGTCGACCTATTGGTTCTCGGACTACACATGTTGATTCAACACCTTGTTCCGAAGCTTCAGTGGACGAACCAAACGAACCAGATCCAACTGAAGAGGTAGACAATCGCGAACTTCAATTACTTTATAAAAAATTTAATGCTGCACAGAAGAAGAAGCTTGATGTTCAACTGCCGGAACCGTATAATGGTCGCCGCGACAAGCGCGTGCTGGACCAATGGCTGTTCAAAATGAAGGTTTACTTATCAAACACAAACTTGGTCGAGAGTAAAAAAGTTGCACTTGCTAGTTCTTTGCTCAAGGACACAACATTTCTTTGGTGGTAACGACGGGTTGCTGATGGTAAACACACACCTTCTTGGGATAAATTCCGACGTGCTATTCGCAAGGCGTTCGAACCTGCCAATGCGGATTTTCATGCCCGGTCCTCTCTTCGCCGCCTGAGCCAGACAGGTTCCTTGGCCGCGTACATCACAGAGTGCCAAAGGCTAACTTTGGAGATAGAGACCCTTAGTCCCTCTGATAAACTTCACAGCTTTATCGACGGACTCGAACCCAACCTGAAGGATGATGTGCACAAATACAACCCTACCACCTTGGATACTGCAATTACCTATGTGGAGCGTCTTGGCGATAATCGGTGCCCTAAACGGAATCTTCTCCCTGGTGACAAATCTTCAAACAGTGCTCGTTTTTCACAACGCGATCGCAGAGACAGCTATAGCCAAAGTTAGCAACATCAGTCTCAGTTCAGACAGCAAGCAACGCAACCTTATTCAACTTCAAGGTTCTATTCTCAAGATCGACAATCTCAAAGCAGATCTTCTTCACATATTCCTCTACTTGATCGTGGTAAAGGACGTGATTTTTCTCAAGATCGGCATTCCAATACTCAGCAAGGCTCTTCGTAAAATGGATCTTCGACTTCAAAGAAGGAAGGATTATGTATAGTTTGCAGTGGTGACCATAGATGGTATCAATGTCCAAAGAGACCAAATCCGTCTAATTCGAAAAGAAATTCCAACGCGGAAACATCATCGAATTTTGAACAACTAGATTCTGCTAAGGATAAAGGAAAATATGTGGTCAATACGATTCGTGTCTCAAAGGATACGACTATTCTTATGAAGCATGCTCAGTGCAATTCTTCAGTTTTGGAGCCTCTCTCAAAGCAAGTCTTGAGCCTTTTTGGAACACTCAATGGTCGCTCCATCAATATTTTGGTGGACAGTGGATGCTCGAATAATTTCGTCGGCACTCAGATAGTTCAACAGCTTGGCTTACCAACTCAAAAGACATCTCACTTATATGATGTGGAATAGCAGATGGATCAATTTTGAATTGTGATCAGACAGTTCAACAGTTGCAGTTCGAGATTCAAACTTATGCAGATCAACTGGATTTTGAAGTCATGCCTTTATCTTATTACAACATGATTCTTGGTCAGCATTGGTTATTCCAATATGATCCAGCAATTAGCTTTCGAGGACATACTATCAATTTGTTCAAAGATGGACGTGAATTAACTTTACACGGGCTTTCTCATGCGGAAAGAGTAATTCAAGCCTCACGTGTACGAGTCAAGCGACATGATACAGTGGATTATGAAGAGAATATGATTTCCGATATAGATGCAGATATTATTATTGATGAATTTTTGAATTCATTAACTTCTCGTGAATCAATTGATGAAGACAAAGATAAGAAGATAGTTGCAAATTCCGAGTCTGAAGACGACTATGCTTTCTTTGATTCTTTACTGGATGATGATATGTCAATTGCAAGTCATGAAGTGACAGTTCCTGAAGATGATTCTGAAGAATTTTGGGATTCATTTTGGAAGATGATTACAGTCTCAAGCCAAAGTTCCCTCCAGTGATTACTAAAGTTGAAGTCACCCCATCTGAAGAGTACCTTGAGAAGATTTCCTCTTTCCCAAATATTTCGCAATTACTGGAAGATTTTGAACCAAAAATCTTACATCACACGAAGGATTTTGAAGATCAACCTCTTGTTGCAGTCAACCTGATTAAACCAGATTCCTCTAAAAAGTCTTTGAACAATGCAATGATATGGGACTTAGCAGTCAAAGCAAAAAGGTCTCGCAAGAGGCAAAGGTTCAAGACAAAGGTTTCAGATAACTCAAAGATTGAAGATTTTCGAAGATTCAATGCTTTTCCAGAGTTCTATCAACATCAAAAGTCATTTCTTTGACACGGGCTCTCATTTTAAATGGGAGGGAATGTCACGATTATGACTATGTTAACAGCAATACATCTACTCCTAGTTGCAGATACGCGAAGTGCCATGCCAAGAAGGACCCTTGTGCTTGGATGGTCACACCCCTTCGCCCAAGAGACGTGCCTCTTCGCCAAAAGCCACACCCCTTCGCTCTACGGGTGCGACTCTTTGCCCAATGGTTACAGCTCTTCGCCGAAAGGATGTGTCTTTACGTCTAAAGTCGCGTCTCTTCACCATGAGACGTGTCTTTTCATTTATGTCTCTTCGTCTCCTATATAAGGAACCCTTGTATCACACATTCAATAAATAAAACACAAAGTCTTCTCTTCTGAGTCGAGTTTCTAAGTTCAGTTCAAGTTTCTAAGTCTTAATCATAAGTTTAAGTACTTAATTAAGGATTAGCACCTAGAATCCTCACACCCTTGACCCATATGTCAATAGCCTTAGCTCCCACCATTTGAAGCTGGTTGTGCGGAATGGTAGCACGTTTGCTCCAAGAGTGAACTATGAACACATCATGTCCAAGATTTTACGAGATAATGATCTTTGAAACACATCCTATCCATAATGAGGCCAACAACAATGGATTGTGTGTACATCCATAGTGTTTTAAATAGGTCATGTTGATTCCTTGCTAAATGCGATGTGCCTTTAATTCTGACACACTTGTTTAAACACCAATGACTTGAAATCGTGCATACGGGTCCAAATCAAATATTTGGAGCTTCAATTGTCCCTCTCATGTGCCACTCTCTAGCTAAAGCATGCGGCAACCGCCCCCGAACTATAGACTCAGATTCTCGACCATTGTGGCCGTCCCCACTTAAGCCTTGTCGATCATCTTGGTGGAAACACCGTCTCTGCTGTCCTCATCCAGCTTGCCTTTGTCCATTTGTGAGACTCAAACCTTTTCTTGGGAGACTAAGAGAGCTTCCTCCTCAGTGAGAAGATGGCTGAGATGATCAAAATCCAACTTTTCCTTCGTGATTTGCGAGCATAATGCCCTGGCCACTATCTCGTACTTCTCGGGAAACTTCGCAAGCACCAAGGCAACTAACTGAGTACTAGACAATGCACTATCTATAGCCAGGAGTTGATCTTGGATCACCTCCATTGATGCCAAGGGTACGCCGGAACAACCTCGGAGGGACTTCAAGTATTATGCAATGGCAAAGCCAATGCTTTCCACCATTCTCGTGAGCTTTCCACCATTCTCGTGAAAGCACTACCTGCATCAGATAATAGCTGCTCCAGTGGTCCATCTTCAATGCCCAACCAATTTCCAAGCATTTCAAAACACACCAAAAAAAAAGCTCCCCCAAGCAGCATTTCATGGCTCCCCACAACCGGCATTTCAAAACACACTGGCAAACCGAAAAAAAACGCAACACTTGTCGAAGCTTCTCAAAACACGGGCAAAAAAGAGTAGCGTTTCAAAACGCACACTACAAGAAATGCAGTCGCTCATGACGGCGTTTCAAAACACTGTACAAAGTGAGCCTCCCCCGATTGGAAAAACTGTTGCAAATGGATCTCTTCTTGCAGCTACGTCTCAAAACACTCGGGCACCCCGGCGGAAAACGCTCGCCAAACACAAGGGCGTCTCGAAACATTGCTAGGCAATGAAGTCCTCCCTGCCGCCTACGTTTAGAGGTAGAACCTAGGGCCTTGCCTTGCTCCTTGCCACCTTTTGAAGCCGCCACACCTTCCCTTCTTTGCGTAGTCGATCTCCCTCCGATCAATGATCAAGATTTTCTAGACCATGTCAAAGTCGACGATGCGGAAGCAGAGAGAAGAAGAAGAAGAAGAAGAAGAAGAGAGTTTTAACGTCGTAGGAAACTATAGAGAGAGAGAGAGAGAGAGAGAGAGAGAGAGAGAGAGAGAGAGAGAGAGAGAGAGAGAGAGAGTCTGAAACCATGTCAAAGTCAACGATGCAGAAGCATAGAGTTAGAGAGAGAGAGAGAGAGAGAAAGAAAGGAAAAAAGAAAGAAAGATTTTTAATGCATATGTGAGGCCGAAGTTGGCCCATGAGACAAATCAAGTATACATGTGTGTATGTCCTCTATCTATCGGAAAAGACAAAACAGTCCAAATTGGTAAGAATAAGGATAAGGATAAAAACCTTGGTTTGTGATGGGATCTATGGGGAGGAATGGAACTCTAGTACTAGGGATATATGCTCAGATAGTACAACCATGCAAGTGCATCAAGCTAGCTAGCCCCATCCTCTGTCAATAGGAGGTGTAAAATGTGGTGCATGGGAGGATCATGAGCAAGGGTTGCTCGGATGAATGCAGATGGGTAAGTCATCATGGGGCCATCATCTGGGATCGTCTCTCCTCAGTAGCTCGACGTGCTAGGGTTGGGATCTCCTCAATCTATCTACGGTGGAGTCGTGGGGCCCGGCATCCAGTAACATGTGGGCATCGTCTGGCCTGGGCTCGTCTGAGCCTGCTGGAGAGTCACTCCCCTCGGTGGATCTGGGAGTGGAGGGGGTATGGTCCTCTGGAAAAAATCTGTAAGTTGTGATTGTCTCCACCCCCCCCCCCCCCCCCCCCCCCCCCGTGTCTCTGTAGGTGGTTGTAGAAGTGTATCTTTGTGCCTCTGTATCTCCAGCAGGTATTGCCCCAATTGTCTCTCATCTCGAGAGTGCATGATGGGATCTATAGGGGGGACTGGAACTCTAGTACTAGGGTATGTGCATGTCTATATGCTGAGGTAGTACAACCATGCAAATGCACAAGCTAGCTAGCTCCATCCTGTCACTAGGAGGGTGTAAAATGTGGTGCATGGGAAAATCGTGAGCAAGGGCTGCTCGGATGAACGCAGATGGGTGAGCCATCATCTGGGCTCGTCTCTCCTCAGCAGCTCAACGTACTTGGGTTGGAATCTCCTCAATTTGTCTACGGTGGAGTCGCGGGGCCCGGCATGTAGTAATACGTGGGCGTCCTCTGGCCCAACTCGTCTCAGTCTGCTGGAGAGTCACTCCCTTCGGTGGATCTGAGAGTGGAGGGGGGGTGGTCCTCTGGAAAAAATCTGTAAGCTATGACTGCCCCCCCCCCCCCCCCCCCCTCCTTGTCTCTGTAGGTGGCTATAGAAGTGTATCTCTGTGCCTCCATATCTCTAGCAGGTAGCGGTATCAAAATAGCCAGCCCTTCGTGCGGGGCTCCTGAACGTGTACCTGATGACATCTCCGCTCTAGCATGGCCAAAGCTGCATATTCTCAAGTGAGTCTGTCAGTTGCGGCCTATGTTATGGAGAAGAGTCCCTGTTTGCCAGTGAAAGTAACTCCCAGGCAGACAAAGGAGTTGCCCACCTCAATTGGGCCTCCTGCTGCTCTAAAAGTGGCTGCTCGCCAGACTGATCTGGAGGTGTGGAAGATCATGACCTTAGTCTTCCCAAGGTTCACTATCGGTCCTCTGTGTGTATAGAGCTCATCCAAGGCGCTCAAATGGCCTCTCGGGTGACTCTGAAATCAAAACAATGTTGTCAACGTAAAGCATAACGTGGATTGGGATACCTGCTAGGTCAGCTCCTGCTCCTCCTGCTCGTAAGATGTAATCGGAGATTTCATCGATGTAGAATCCGAAGAGGCTCGGGGAGAGCGGGCATCCTTGCTTAACACCAATGGTGCTAGCAATAGACTCTGACAAGCTGCCTAGACAACGAACTCTTCCAATCACTCTCTCTTAGAGAGTGTAGATGGCCCATATCATCTCTGATAGTATTCCCAGACTCTGAAGCCGTCGAAAGAGCCTCTCCTATGGAACTGTATCATACGCTTTGCAGAAATCCACAAAGCAACAAAAAGTTTCTTCTTCTGCAACTTTGCTCCATCAATGAGGGGCACAGGATGAAGATGTGATCGATGGTGGAGAAGGTCCGCATGAACCCTACTTGACCGGGAGCCCATAGGCCCTCATTTTCTTCATATGAACTGAACTCAATCTCAAGTACTGCTCCATAAAGTTTGGCCATTGTATGGCTCATGATAGTCCTGTAATTCCCTCGGTCCGAGGTGTCCCTAGACTTGTGGATTGGCACAATGGTGTGTCGAGTCCATTCCTCTCGGAAGCCCTCCCCTATAGCCCGGTTGAATACACGTGCAACCAACAGGGCTATAGTGGCGGCTGCGTAAATGAGGTGCTCATTCTGTAATCATGTATGATCTGAAGACCGGCAGTGCTGTAGACAGTTCTTGATCATCTCTATTGTGAAGAAAGAGGAGCTCGTGGATCGGGGCCCGGGTGGTTGTGGAATTAGAGGCTGGTTTGGTACCTCATAGAGTTTCTTTGCATAATCGTGCCAGACCTGTGGATCCTCAATAGGGTAGGCGATCATGGCTCTCGAAGGGTGCACCATGCTGTGGCACTGTCCATGCTCATGAATAGGCGGTATAGCTCTAGTTCCCGTGCCTCCTCAAAGGCTCGCCGCTTTTGCATGTGAGTATCTTCATCTGTTGCCTGGCCTCTCGATCAGTGATCTCCCCTAGGGTCCGCTCTGCATGCAACTGGCGATTAAGGTCTCTGCACTTATCATCATACCAGCTGTTTTGTGGCATAGTCCCTTGTGGGGGGGCTGTGTGGGTGTTGTACGGGAAAGAGAATGGCCGATGTCTGACGGATGGATGTGATGTCGGAGGTGACCACATGTAGTGGTGCAGAGGGGTGGAGTAAAAGGAGTTCCTTGTCGACCTCTGTCGAGTATAGGGGGGTTAGCTCATAAGTGAAATGAATCGTGGTGTGTGGGGGGCGTGTCGTGGGTTAAAGTAAGTGAGGCCGAAGTCGGCCTGAGACAAATCAAGTATACATATGTGTATGTCCTCTGGAAAAGAGAGAGAGAGAGAGAGAGAGAGAGAGAGAGAGAGAGAGAGAGAGAGAGAGAGGCTCAAAACCAACCATCTTGGCAATGAATTAGATTGATAATACAATGGGGGAAGAATAGTGCCTTTATACCTACCCTGGGGCCCTTAAGTACCCCCCTCAATAAATTGCTCGGCCTAGTACCCTGTCAATAAGTAACATAAATACCTAAAGACAAAGTAAAAAAATAGGACCACATTGGGCATTCACTTGAGGTAAATTAATTAAATAGAGCCAACATGATACACCAGTATTACGAAACATATAGCCTGAGCTGGCTTCCAATATTATGGGGTTTGGAAGGGCCTCACAAAAAGTGTACCTAAGCAGCACTTTAGAGACAGCCATGTATAGATCCATGAATTTGCAGTCAATGCTACCCTCGAGCTCACTATCTTATCCAAGTAGCTTAGAATGTCTTGCTAGGAAACAATCCTAGATCAAGCCTCACAATGTTGATTGTCAAATAGTGGCCTTTGCTACATGATTTCCATGAAAAAGAAGATGTGACATATAAATTGCATTACTTCAACTAAATAGGAACAACTTCAACCAACGGCAGTGAAAGGTGCCTGCTAGGTGCCAATTAATTATTAACAAGTACTCACCAATGATTCTAATGCCGGTTATATTTAGCACGGTGACTAATACAATCAGTAGAATTCTGATGGCAATGCTCCATGCGTGCGAAATGCTGTGATTATTGCCATACAAAAGGGATGACAGATACTCCACAAAAAGCACAGCATAAAGTGCATTATCTAGAACACTGCAAGTGAAGGCAAAACAGCTGTTGACAAAAGACCAAAAGGGCCCAAAAGCACGGTAAATCCACAGGACATGCCCTCCAGTCAGAGGGATCATGCAAGATAACTCTGCAGTCATCAATGCTAATGGAGCTGACCATAGGACTTGGAATAACAAAAGCCCAATCTGCATCAATACTGGACCCACTGCGCCAACAGTGCCTTCAAAACCAAAAGGACCCTGCCAATGTAATGTATTAAACTGAGCATAGGTTCCTTGTCTTGTAGCCATAATTTACACACCAAATACAACAGCCCACCAAAACTTACACTGGTGACTGCAAAGAAGGTGATGCCAATGAGATGGTAGACACGGAGAAGCCGGAATGACTGCTGCGAGCGGAGCGCAGCAGGGATGCGTGGGGTTTTGGGGGGCGGCATGTCGGAGGATGGGAAGCTGCCCCCACAGAGTGGCGCATGTTCGTCATCTTTCTCATGGGTTTTTCTGTCTTTGGCAAAGATATTCTCAAATGCAAACAACACAGAGTTCTTCCTGCTCAATTTCTTGTGTAGACCCGGAGATGCAGATGATGAAGTTGGCGCAACACCATCTGCATTTCCATCACTCGTATTGTTGGATGGTCCACACAGTGAAGAGGAAACTTGGCTGTTTTGCGCCATAGCTGAGCTTCAAACCAAGTTTACCTGCATGCAGAACAAGAACCTTGGGGTGGTGCACCAAGAAGTTTGCGTTTATTCACATTTTATGCTATTGCCGCATCTCCCAAAATGTAAACTTGAAATCTATATCTATATGTATTCTATACCAGCAGTCCGAGTACCCTCTACTCGTGTCAACGTCTATGAGGTGAAGGCTAAATGTCAAAAGTGAGGTTCTGAGAGAACCTCACGTGCACGGGATAAAGAGAGAGAGAGAGAGAGGCCGCCTTCGACTGCCGGCCATACTCGTTCTAACTATGGATAGATTTTGTTGCCACTGCATTGCCATTAGAGCACCCAATCTCAAGAGCTACCTTAACGTGGCAATTTTTGCATTGTCTCGCACTAGAGGGCCACTTGCTTGCGGCCCGTGTGCGCTCTCTCACAAATCTCTTTCTCTTGCTCAATTTGCTCTCTCCTGCCTACCATAGGGCGTCTCTCTCTCTCTCTCTCTCTCTCTCTCTCTCTCTCTCTCTCTCTCTCTCTCTGTGTGTGTGTGTGTGTGTGTGTGTGTGTGTGTGTGTGTGTGTAGACACCTGGGGCAAAGACAAGGGATCGACGGTAGGGCGCAGGATCGGCGGAGCGGTGCAATTTGGACCATAGAATATCCGGAGCAGGGGGGGTAGGTTTTTATAGTCTAGGTCTCATGATCCTCGCAGCGATGCGCGCTAGGTGGGTTGGATAGGGTGTTGCACTATCGGGTGGTAGGTCAGGGTTCAAGGTGCATCCTTGACGACTAGAACCCTAAATCTTTTTTATGGAACTCCATCAACGGCGGATTAAAAATCCGTCGTTGATCCCTTGTTTTTGCCCCGTGTGACATATAGACGAGCCCCCCCCCGTCTCTTGACGCATGCTCTCTTCATATGTGATTACTTTTTTTCTTTGTAATTATTTGCTAGTTTCTACTTTGTTACATGGTAAATTAATCTATAAATTATGCTTGGTAGTCATTTGAGTAAGTAAAGCTCGTAAAATATTGTTGCTCAAAGTACACCAATTGTAAGTGATCCCTCTCTCTCTCTCTCTCTCTCTCTCTCTCTCTCTCTCTCTTCCAAGTTTTAGTAGCTTCTTGACATGCTCTTTGTCACAAACACACTCACATGTGAGGTATTGCGGGAGCGCATGCGTGCGAGTGCATAGGGCGGTGCAGTGCAGCAGAGACTCTAGTTTGGTGTATTCTTTGTAGTATCCAAAGAATAAGGGTTAGTAGATAGTGATGGGCAGTCGACCAATTGGCTTGAACCCTAACAATCTCCCACTTGAAGGCCAACGTGGCCCAAGTGGGTATAAGTGTAAGGGTTGCATGTACAATTATACAAGTGTGAAGCATGACCATAGCTTCACCCTACGCCCATCATCTCTAGGCAATGTTCAAACCGCTCTAAAGATAGACTCTTTGTCAGAGCATCCGTTGAATTCTCATCTGTGTGGACTTTAGCTAACTCAATGTGTTTGTTAGGAAAAATATCCATATCACATGATAGCTAGCCTCGATGTGTTTCAATTTGGAATGAAACATGGAGTTCTTTGCTAACACAATCGCACTCTGGCTATTGCAATGTAGCATTGAAGTCTGATGTATACCAAGGTCTCCCACTAGGTGAGATAACCACACAGCTTCCTTGCTAGCACTGGAAACTGCAACATGCTCAACCTCAGTGGTGGAAGACGAAGTGCAATTTTGGAGACACGATCTCTAAGAGGCTGTCGCTCCAACAAACAAGAAAACAAAACCATATGTGGATCTCCTAGTGTCCACACAGCCCCCATAATCAGAATCAATGTAGCAACTATGGATGCATCATTGTTCCCAAAGCATAAGCACTTGTTGGTTGAACCCTTGATGTATCTTCACTGCTTCCCAATGCTTTTTGCTCGGATTTTCCATATACATGTTGACCACTCCCACTGTAAATGCAATGTCTTGTAGTGTGCTAACCATGGCAAACATGAGACTGCCAACTGTCGAAGAATATGGCACCTTTTTCATCTCTACCTTTTCAACATCCGATTTGGGGCAATCATCAAGCTTGCCAAATTTTAAATTTGCAGCCATTGAAGTACTCAATGCTTTCTCCCTTTGCATGTTAATGTTGCAAGACCTTGTGACTATACTCTTCCTGTGATAGTTCAAGTATTCCATTTACTATCTCTATTGATACGGATACCAAGAAAGTGATATGCATCGCACAAATCTTTCATGAAAAATTGCTTGATTAAGGCGTCTTTGAGAAGTATAATCTCATCTTTTGACTTCTCGGCTATAAGCATACCATCCACGTACAAGATTAGAATGATGAGGGAACCATCGTTCAACCTTCTTGTGTACAAGCAATGATCCTCTTGGCTTTGTACATAACCTTGAGATTGAATGTACTCATCAAACTTGATGTACCACTGCCTTAAGCTTTGCTTTAGTCCATGCAAAGATTTCTTGAATCTACACACCAGTTCTGCCATTGTTGGCTTCTCAGGCTTTATCTCAAAACCTTTTGGCTACATCATGTAGACATCTTCTTCAAGATCCCCATGAAGAAATGTCGTCTTCACATCTAACTAGACCAATTCCATGTCCTCTATGGTTACTAGAACAAGCATAAGACGCAATGTAGTCATCTTGACCACTAGAGAAATATATCTCATCAAAATCTATGCCTTTTTTTTGCTTGAATCCTTTAGCAACCAATCTAGCCTTATACTTAGGCTTGGGATCTTTTTCCATGTGCTTTCTCTTGTACGCTCATTTGCAAGGCAATGCTTGTTTACCCTCTAGTAACTCAATCAACTCCCAAGTCTCATCGGCTAAAATCGAGTTATACTCAAATTGCATAGCCTGCTCCCACTTTTGGATGAAAATTCTCAGGTGCACAAATTACACGATTAGATCTTCTAAGTACCTGACTGCTAGATTTTGCTCTTTCTGGAGCAATATTTATTTGTGTACTAGTGGAAGGTGCATCACTAGCACCTCTAGCATTCTACATAACTGGTGGTGAGGCAACATCCTCCAACCTTACTTTGCATCATTGGATGTCTATGCATCTTAGACTCGTTGAATATCACTTGTGAGCTGCGTATAACCTTCTTAGATTCCGGGTGCCAGAGACGATATCCCATCTCTTTGTCCACAACATATCCAATGAAGATGTACTTGTGTGATTTGGGGCCTAGCTTTTGCCTAAGCTCTTTTGGCACATGTGAGAATGCCTCACACCCAAATACATGTAACCTATCGTAATTAGGTTGTTTGCATGTCCACGTCTTCTGTGGAGTCTTATACTTTGATGGTGTACTAGGTGACCGGTTTATCAAGTAAACAACTGTCATAACAGCTTCGTCCCAAAACTCCTGAGGTAAAGTGGTCGTAGACAACATAGAAGTCACCCTTTCCTGGATAGTCCTATTCATCCTTTTTGCCACACTGTTCTGAGCATGTGTGTAAGGTATGACGAACTATCTTGTAATGCCTCGTTTACTGCAAAAGTCCTTGAACTCAAAGGAGATATACTTGCCTCCATTGTCAGTTTTGTAAAACTTTAATATTTCTACCTCATTGGTTGTATACCATTGCTAAGAACTTCTGAAAGACACTAAAATTTTTGCTCTTCTACTTCAAGAGATAAACCCACACCTTCCTACTAGAGTCATCTATGAATGTTAGGAAGTATAGTGCCCCCGGGCCTAGAGACTTAACATGCATAGGGTTGCATAAGAAGTCGCTATGAAAAAGATCTAGAGGGATTCCTAACTCCTTTTCTAAAGTCATTGAGGTCAACCTAGTCTTTTTCCATAAATGTAGTGATCACATTTAAAAAAATCAGAAAAATCTAACACAAGGGTATAGCCAAAACACTGCAGTACCTTCATATCTTTCTAACTCATATGTCCCAGCCAACAATGCCACAACTTTGTAGACTGCAGCTCAGCTACACATATAGAGTTCTCTATCATTGAAGAGACATAGAGTGAATATTTTCCATAAATGTAGTGCTCACATTAAAAAAATCAAAGTAATCTAACAGAGGGATATAGCTAGAACAATGCAGTACCTTCATTTCTTTCTAACTCATATGTCCCAGCCAGCAATGCCACAACATTGTAGACTGCAGCTCAGCTACACATATAGATTTCTCTTTCATTGAAGAGACATAGAGTGAATACAATGAGTCAGACTTTTGGCCTTTAAGCATTACCGAGTTTCCTTTCTTGATTAGCCAAGAACCATGTGCGAAAATAGTAGTGTAACCCAAATCATCTAATTGCCCAAGAGACATCAAACTCTTTGTCAATTTGGGTACATGTCTAACATTTTGTACCATAAACCCGATGCCATTATGCATACAAAGTTTTATGGCCCCGATACCGCATATATCGAGTTCATAAGAATTACCCAACTTCACTATACCATGTGTAGCAATATATGTGGAGAACCGCTCCTTATGAGGAGTCACATGAAAGATAGCACGTGAGTCCACTATCCAATTTTGGACATAACACTTGTCAAGAGCTAACAATGCATCAAGACTCAAATATGAGGTGAAGATCAACACATCAGGAATAGTCTCAATAGCTAGAGACTCAACAACATTAAGTTCTTCTATCTTCACAGTGCTCTTAGGTGTGTGAGACTTCATTTTTTCTTTGCCCTTGTCATGCTATAATGCACGAAAATCTTTTTTCACATGTCCCTTTTTATAAAAGTGATAACATTCAACATTCTTCATGTCTCTCCCAAAACTCTTGCTATGATTGTTCTTACGATCCTGAGAACGACCGCGACTACGACCACAGTGCCTTGGCTTGTCACAATTGCTACTAGCCATATACGCATCACCATCCCTACTCACATCAAGAGACTGACGTATAATTTCCTTAGTGAGCAATGTGCTAGTAACATCACCACTAAAAGCAATCTTGCCGCCAGGTGCTGAGTTACCTATGGTTGTATTGAACGTATCCCATGATGATGGAAATGAACAGAACAAGAAGATGGCCTTCATCTTCTCATCAAAGTTAAGACCTTTGAATGTCATAAAATATAATATCTAGCTTTACCAAATGATTTTCTCATATTAAATTGATCATTTAATGTGGGAGAATAAACAGGAACAAGAGTTATAATAGAGACATGTGCTTCTAGACCTATCTCAACACGGGACCAAAGGGAGAGATGGTTGCATCTCAATAGGGGTTCAAAAGGAGATGGTCTATCAAAGAGAAATGTACAATAAGTGCTTCTAGATTTACCTCAGAGATGGTTACATCTCAATAGGGGTCCAAAAGGAGGTAGTCTATCAAAGAGCAATGTGCATCTAATGGAGCTTAAAAGACCTTAGGGTTAGCTTCATTAAAGATCTCCAATGGTTAGTGTTAAAAGTCCTTTGACCTTAGGCAAGCTAGGGTTGAGCTTGAGATGGGAACCCGACCTAAGCTTGAGGTGCTTGTCATGCTTGATGACTAAGGTGCGTGCTTGATTACTAAGGTGCTTAAGGTGCTTGTCATGCTTGATGACTAAGGTGCTTGAGGTTCTTGTCATGCTTGATGACTAAGGTACTTGAGGCGCTTGTCATACTTAATGAGGAAGGTGCTTGAGAAGCTTCCCATGCTTGGGGGGTAAGGTGCTTGAGTAAAAAAGAGACCCTAAAAACTTAATGAGGAAGGTGCTTGAGAAGCTTCACATGCTTGGGGGGTAAGGTGCTTGAGTCAAAAAGAGCCCCTACAAACTTAATGAGGAAGGTGCTTGAGAAGATTCCCATGCTTGGGGGGTAAGGTGCTTGAGTCTAGAAGAGACCCTGCAAACTTAATGAGGAAGGTGCTTGAGAAGCTTCCTATGCATGAAAGTCCCAACGTTAGGGGAATCTTTGACTTAACCTTCCACTCACCCAAAGGGCACCCCTTTTCTCAAAGGGCACATGGGACACATGTCAGACTCTTCCTAAGCTTAACCATATGGTGTGCTTGAATGCTATTGGTTGGGCTAAAGAGGGGTCCAATGAGCTTCTAGTTCCATCCAATAAATATCTAGATATTTTCAAGCTCTCTCTCTCTCTCTCTAAGGGGTAAGGAGGACACTTGTCCAAAGACTACCCTTGTACTTGAATGCATGCTGCATGTGATTGGCTAGGGGTGAGAGGGGTCCAATGAGCTTGAAACATGTGTAAAAGCTACAACTCACCCCAAGCAAGCAAGGGGGGTGCTGGGGGGATATACACCACACACACACTCATTTTGTGGATGATTCTCACTTGGTGAAAGTTGAGCAACTCCACCTCCTTCTCCAAGCTTGTGAGAAGTAAGAGCCTACACCAACACTCTTGGCTATGGAATGCAAATCCAACCAAGAGCCATGCTTCAATGCTTAAGCTTGCTATCTTCTACATCTTCATTACTATGCTATTATGTATGCTCGCAAGAAGAGTGATGATAAGTGAGGAACTATTTCTTTCTTCTATGAAATGTTTCTTCTTCCTCTTCCCTATCCTCATTCCTCGCTAGCTCTCTCCACCTTCGAAGGCGTTTGAGGCCTTGGGACTGAGGCTTGGGATAGTTAATGCTTTCTACAAATTTTATGTTGTGCTTGTGATGCATGAAGCTTTCCATCTTCATTGCATCACCAAGGTCACAAGGAACACAAAGATTGTACTGTACCAAGTCTCTCTTGATGGGAGAAACTATAATACAAATGCCTATTGGAGGGGGGACCGCCGGCTCTGTATGAATCCGGTCCTCAATTGTTGTCATGTTCTCTAAACTCTCTCTCTTGCAAAAGGATTGTTCATGCCAAGTTAACG
Organism: Adiantum capillus-veneris; assembly: GCF_014529385.1. Taxonomy (NCBI): domain Eukaryota; kingdom Viridiplantae; phylum Streptophyta; class Polypodiopsida; order Polypodiales; family Pteridaceae; genus Adiantum; species Adiantum capillus-veneris. The sequence continues at coordinate 133,868,893 of NC_140952.1, forward strand.
AAGTACCATGTTTATGTTGCTACCATCAATTAAGTTCACCCGCTATGCTCACAAAAGCAATCTCACAAAAGTGCTTTATCTAATTTCCTAATTTCGCTACTCTCAAAGTTTATAGGCCATTTCCATTACATTGGTATCGTAGCATTTGGTTTCTCTTTTCTTGCTTAAGAAGAGAGGTCCTTAAGTAGCCTATTAATGGTTGATTTTGTTAATTATATTAGGGTAAGTGGGACTGGGATCTATTAGCGGTTTTGTTGAGCCCACTATGTGGGATATGGTGCACACCTCGGGAGCTTTGGTTTCATAATGGAGTCTTTTTAGACTTGCCTACGTCTTTACCATTATTGAGCCATAAGAAGTCCGAAAGGAGCTATCCCTCGGCAACTTCGCTATGTTACATTCACTCCACTACTCTCTATAATTAACCAATTCGAGCCGTGGGTGTAGATACTTAAGTGCCTATTTTCAAAGGCTAAGAGAAGTAGCAACTAAGGTTTTGAATTGCCAAAGCATACACTAAGTAAACACATAAGTTTAATTAACATGGCTGACAATAACCAAGAGAGTAGAACGAACATTGATAACTTTGATTTTGCACATGAAGGTGCTAATGATGATACCCCAGTTTGTTAATTATCTTGTCACTAGGTTGCAACAAGCTATGGGCAACCCACTTTGCAAACCGAAGTTACTCAACAACTTTGTGCTTATGGGATTTTCTTCCCTCTCCCAGAGGAGAGAGAGCTTAGGAGGCCTCTTGATGAGACCCCCAAAAGAAGACTCTCTCCCATACGAGAGGAGGAATCCAAAGATCAAGAAAGTAATGAATCCCTAAATTCCTCCAAAGATGTGGCTCCATGAAGAAGGCGGACTAAACGATCGCCAACTCCTCCCAAGAGGAAACGGTTAACCCATAGTCCTTCTCCTCGTCACTCCAAAAGGGAAGAGAGAAAACAAAGGAAGAAAAGGGCAAGAAAGAGATCACCCTCTTCTCCTTCTTCTTCACCTTCCTCCTCTACCGATGAAAGCTATGGCTATTTTCCTAGAGAATACAAGAGGGGAGGACATCGCAAATCTTACCCTGCATGGCGAAGGTCACAAAAGCTAAAGAAGAGAAGCCCCAATGACATGAAAAACTCTACGAGTTTCCATCATGAAGCAATTCCTTGCAAGTGATGCAAAGGACAAAGTGCTTACCAAATGGTGAAGTTTAAAGCTTCTCTCTCATGAGTCTATCCACAAATATGTGGACAAGTTTTGGGATTTACATCTCAAGGTTACTGTCTTTCAAAAGATAGACTTCGCCGAGCAAAAGCAATAATTCTGTGCGGGAGTACCCAAAGAGATGGCCGAGTGTGTCAACTCTCAACGGCTTGGTTCTATCACCAAAGTAATCCACCACACCATGGTTGCTTCGTGCATCAATTTCCAACAAGGGGCTAGATGGAATGTCAAGCCCATGGAAAATAAAGACACAAGTGATGCCAAGAGGAAAACCAATGCCCAAACTTCTTACCAAGGCTATTCCAACAACAACAACAATCGATCCAAGGAGAAGGGAGTTTTACAAAGGTAAATATAAACTCTCTCCTAAAGAGCTAGAAGCTTTTTGTAAGGACCACAAATGTTTTAAGTGTGGGAAGCAAGCCCATGGTTATCATCCTTGCCCCAAGAGAATTTCCCACAATGAGACTCCTAGAGCCTCTATGTTTGAAGCTCCAAAAGAGGATGCTCATTGCCTAGGATTTCTCCTTTCCTATGCTTGGGGAAAGATGGAAGAGCATGATGCCTTTATTTTGTTTGAACCTGGTTCAACTCACAACTTCATATCCACAGAGTTGACCACTAAGCTAGGCATGCAAGCCCATAAGATGGGAGATGCATTGAAAGCCAACGGAGCTATCAAGGGACAAGATGTCTCTGTTACTTCCTTAATTGGAAAATTAAGGCTTCATGTCCAAAGCTATGTGGACAAAAAGGATTTATTCATCTCCCCTCTCAAACATGAGAATGTTATCGTTGGGGCACCATGGTTTAACCGCATGGCTTCCAACATGAAGCTCCCTAAAAGGAGAATCTACTTCACCTACAGGGAAGAGAGCATGTATATAGATGCTAATGAATTGGGGAACACCATATCCCTGCAATAAATGGATTCAAGAGGAATTAAAGTTGTCTAATTTCCTAAATGGATTCCAAGATGTTTTCATTGATGACATCCCTAGTGAGCTACCTCTAAAATGAGGGATGATGACCATGCAATTGAGCTCCTACTAAGAAGCTCACTGCCTAACAAGCTTCCTTATCGAGTTTCACAAGCTCAACAAGAGGAGATCATGAGGCAAGTGCATGAATTGGTGGAAAAAGGGATGGTGAGGTCTAGCTCCTCTCCATTTTGTTCACCATTTCTTTTAGTGCAAAACAAAGACGACACATATCACATGTGTGTCGACTTTAGAGCACTAAAGAAGATCACTATCAAAAATAAATTTCCCGTGGCCGCAGGTAGAAGATCTATTTGGTACTTTACAAGTTTTGGCCTGGCAAAGGCTCCAAACGCATTCAAACTTATGATGGAAAACTTTTCAGGCCATTCAAATACTTTTGAGGACTACAAGCGACACCTCCAAGTAGTCTTTCAAGTTGTGAGAGTGAATAAGCTTTTCATTAATCAAAAGAAAATAGAATTTTTCCTACAAGAGATTCAATATTTAGGTCACATTATCTCCAACGATGGCACCCATATGGATGCAACAAAATTAGAGATAATAAAAGGATGGCCTAATCCAAGGAATCTACAGGAGGTACGAAGCTTCATAGGTATGTGTGCATACTATAGATGCTTCATTTAAAAACTTCTTGCTAATAGCAAGCCCATTACATGACTTAACAAAAAAGAACGTTAAGTATTCATGGACTGCAAAAGTGTAAGAAGCTTTGGAAGAAGCTTAAGGAGAATCTTATCTCTCAACATGTGCTCACACTACTAGATCTCTCAAAGCCATTTGAGGTCCAACGTGATGCTTGTGGTGATTGCCTTGGAACTATTTTGCTTCAAGAAGAGCATGCCATAGCATATGAGAGTCAAAGGCTCAACTTCGATAAGTGAGTATTGGGCAAATACAAAAAAGAGCAACTAGCTATTATATATGCCCTAAACACATGGAAACACTATCTCTTGGGGACTCCATTGATTCTACAAATGGATCACAAAGCCTCAAGAACTTCATGACGCAAAGCAAGCTCTCCGACAAACAAATGAGGTGGGCAAATTTTTTTTTTCAGTTTAAATTTCATATTGTTAACATTGTTAACAAGCACAATCAAGTGGTCGATGCACTTTCACAATGACCAAGGGTAAATGTGGTGTCTATAGCAACTCACAATGATCTATCTTTTATGATAGATGAGTATGCTACGGATCGAGACTTTAAGTATGTAATTACAGTCTTTGCAATAGGGAAGAAAAAGAACCATTCACCTTGAAGGACGGTTATCTTCCAAATGGCAATAGGCTATGTGTTAACCACCCATACAATAAGAAAGTCATGTATGAATCCCATACTTCTTCTTATGCGGGGCAAAAAGCGAATCCATAATCTACTCTTCAAGGAGTAGAAATGTATTTCTGTTGGTCTACCATGAAAAGTAAACATACAAGAGTATGTTTCAAAATGCGTGGTATACCAAAAGTTGAAATTTGATCGAGGGAAGCAACTTGGATTATTTCAGTCAACAGGCTTAGCAAGAAAACACACTCGATGCCTATCAAAAAGACTATTAAGGCACATAAAATGGAAACCCTCTTTAGATCTCAAATTTTCAAGTATCATGGCTTTCCAACATCCATAATGTCGGACAAAGATCCTAGAATGACCAGTAATTTCTAGAACGGTCTCTTTGAGATCTAGGAAGTAGATTAAATTTCTCTTTCAGTCTATCATCCACAAACGGATGACCAAAGTGAAATAACTAATCTAACAATTCTTGATCTACTAAAAGCCTATGTCATGGAAGTGAATCAAAGTTCTCAATGAGAGAAGTACCTACCTCTTATGGAGTATGCGTACAATGACATTGTACATACTTCTATGGGGAAAGCACCTTTCGAGGTTAAAGAGGGAAGATCCGAAAGTCCCTTACTACTTAAATTACATGGGAAGATCTTCACTGTTGATGAATATAGCCGAGACTCACAAGAATCTTTTCCAAAGATTAAAGAGGTTATATCCATCTCAAAGCAAAGGCAAAAAGGGCTACTGCCTATAAGCATAGAAGAGCCTTAGCCTTTAAGAAAAATAATTGGGTCTTGCTAAAGTTTCTCAAGGCTCATCTAAGGCATACTACGGGCAAGAATCCTTCGGTCCATCAAGAGTATTATGCTAAACTAGCAAAAAGATACTATGGTCCTTTTTAAATTCTTAAGCCAATCAATGAGATGGCTTATCAATAATAGTTGCCCAACCATTGGCTCATGCTGCACAATGTTTTCCATGAGAGCCTACGTAAGCCTTATAAAAGGAGCGCCACCAAAAGAAGCAATAGTTGCAGACCCTCCAAAAATCGAAGATCAAGAAGAAGTACTTCAATTTGAGTCCATCCTATGACATGAACACAAGGTATTAAGAAACGGTAAGATTATTTGACGATATCTTATTAAGTTTAAGTATTATTCTTTTAAAGATGCTAGATGGATGCAAAGAACCTAGCTTAAGGATAATATGAACTTTGTCATGCTTACAATGGTGCCTTAAAGTAAGCATATGAAAATGCATTTTAAATGAACAATGTTTTTGTATTATAAGACTTGTTCTCTTTTTATTGTGCACAGATTTAAATAGTATGCATGCTTAGGATCATGTTTGTTGTGACCACGTCTCACAAACACCAAGTAGAACTTGTCACTCTACTTTGGAAGTATGATATGGACTAAAGAGCAGACATGCTTGCGGCAGCTACGTCTCCCAAGCACCAAATGGACTAGTCATCCATCTTGGAATGATGTCGTAGGGTAAAAAGGGGTCCTCTACCCGCTAAGAAACATGGACTAATGACTAGGCTTTATCTTCTCTACCTCATAGTCAAGGACGACTATGATTTCAAGAGAGAAGTAATGTCATAAAATATAATATCTAACTTTACCAAATGATTTTCTCATATTAAATCGATCATTTAATGTGGGAGAATAAACGGGAACAAGAGTTAGAATAGAGACATGTGCTTTTAGACCTATCTCAACAGGGGACCAAAAGGAGAGATGGTTGCATCTCAATAGGGGTCCAAAACGAGATGGTCTATCAAAGAGCAATGTGCAATCAGTGCTTCTAGGATTACCTCAACAGGGGACCAAGAGGAGAGATGGTTACATCTCAATAGGGGTCCAAAAGGAGGTAGTCTATCAAAGAGCAATGTGCATCTAATGGAGCTTAAAAGACCTTAGGGTTAGCTTCATTAAAGACCTCCAATGGTTATTGTTAAAAGTCCTTTGACCTTAGGCAAGAGCTTGAGGTGGGAACCCGACCTAAGCTTGAGGTGCTTGTCGTGCTTGATGACTAAGGTGCTTGAGGTGCTTGTCGTGCTTGATGACTAAGGTGCTTGAGGTGCTTGTCATTCTTGATGACTAAGGTACTTGAGGTGCTTCTCATACTTAATGAGGAAGGTGCTTGAGAAGCTTCCCATGCTTGGGGGGTAAGGTGCTTGAGTAAAAAAGAGACCCTACAAAATTAATGAGGAAGGTGCTTGAGAAGCTTCCCATGCTTGGGGGGTAAGGTGCTTGAGTCAAAAAGAGACCTACAAACTTAATGAGGAAGGTTCTTGAGAAGCTTCCCATGCTTGGGGGGTAAGGTGCTTGAGTAAAAAAGAGACCCTACAAACTTAATGAGGAAGGTGTCATGGAGGCTTGAGAGTCGGTCTTCTTCAGTTTCCTATAGGAAATCACTAAGGAGATTCTGGAAAGTCTTGGAAGATCTTGGAAGAAAGTTTTGGACGACTCTAGAAGACGACATCATCTCTTATGACATTAATCTACACCATAGTTGATGTCATCGCTTGTGTCATCATCTGCATCATCGTCTATGTCATCACCCGCATCATCGCTTGTGTCATCGCATGCATCATCACTGATGTCATCGCCTCTATCATCACTAGAAGGCTCTAGAGGAATCTAGAAGATTTCTAGAAGGTTCTAATAGTATCAAGGAGATTCTAGAAATTTCTAGAAGCTTGGAGAAGATTCCAGAAGAATCTAGAAGTTTCTGGAAAGCTCTAGAAAGTTGAAGAAGGATCGAGAAGGTTCTAGAAGACTAGAAGATCAAGAAGGTTCTAGAAGATTCTAACCTCCTCAAGAAGAACCTAGAAAGTCCTAACCTCCTCAAGTAACCTCCTCAAGCACTAGTATAAATAGGGGTCTTGAGCCACAAGCCCCTTAGTCTTGCCAACACCAGTTGTGAGGCTCCTATGAGGAAATCCCTCTTCTAGTTCTTATGTTCAAGTCTTGTCCTTGCAATCAAGCCTTGTCTTGTACCCAAGTCATGTAATCCAAGTCTTGTATCTAGCTCTTAATAAAGTATTAAGTCTTATAATCAATATTAAGCTTATCATCAAGTCCAAGTTCTTGTACATTGTGAGCGCCTCCTCTTGCTCTATATGTGCTCATAACAGTAGATGTAGGTGATGTCATAAGCGATGATGCCGTCTTCTAGAGTCTTCCAAAACTTTCTTCCAAGATCTTCCAAGACTTTCCAGAATCTCCTTAGTGATTTCCTATAGGAAACTCAAGAAGACCGACTCTCAAGCCTCCATGACAGAAGGTGCTTGAGAAGCTTCCTATGCATGAAGGTCCCAAAGTTAGGGGAATCTTTGACTTAACCTTCCACTCACCCAAAGGGCACCCCTTTTCTCAAAGGGCACATGCGACACATGTCAGACTCTCCCTAAGCTTAACCACATGGTGTGCTTGAATGCTATTGGTTGGGATAAAGAGGGGTCCAATGAGCTTCTACTTCCATCCAATAAATATCTAGATATTTTCAAGCTTCTCTCTCTAAGGGGTAAGGAGGACACTTTTCCAAAGACTACCCATGTACTTGAATGCGTGCTGCATGTGATTGGATAGGGGGGAGAGGGGTCCAATGAGCTTGAAACATGTGTAAAAGCTACAAATCACCCCAAGCAAGCAAGGGGGTGCTGGGGGGATATACACCACACACACACTCATTTTGTGGATGATTCTCACTCGGTGAAGTTGAGGAACTCCACCTCCTTCTCCAAGATTGTGAGAAGTAAGAGCCTACACCAACACTCTTGGCTATGGAATGCAAATCCAACCAAGAGCCATGCTTCAATGCTTAAGCTTGCCATCTTTTCCATCTTCATTACGATGCTATTCTGTAGGCTAGCAAGAAGAGTGATGATATGTGAGGAACTATTTCTTTCTCCTATGGAATGTTTCTTCTTCCTCTTCCCTATCCTCATTCCCCGCTAGCTCTCTCCACCTTCGAAGGCGTTTGAGGCCTTGGGACTGAGGCTTGGGATAGTTAATTCTTTCTACAAAGTTTATGTTGTGCTTGTGATGCATGAAACTTTCCATCTTCATTGCATCACCAAGGTCACAAGGAACACAAAGATTGTATCGTACCAAGTCTCTCTTGATGGGAGAAACTATAATACAAATGCCTATTGGAGGGGGGATTGGCTCCGTATGAATCCCGTCCTCAATTGTTGTCATGTTCTTTAAACTCTCTCTCTCTCTTGCAAAGTTTATGTTGCTACCATCAATTAAGTTCACTCGCTATGCTCACAAAAGTAATCTCACAAAAGTGATTTATCTAATTTCCTAATTCCGCTACTCTCAAAGTTCATAGGCCATTTCCATTACATTAGAAGTAAGCTGTGAAAAAACATTGTTGAACTCATTCAAATGAGAGCTAACACTGTTGCCTTCTTTCATGTTCATGCACATAGGTTTCTTCATGAGAGAAACCTTGTTCAAAGCATGTTTACCATCCCATGCTGCACATCAAGCATTCATAAACTTTGACATTGGTCTTATCCATTATTGTGAAGTAAATGGATTCACCAAGGTGCAGGCGAATGGTCATCATAGCATGCTCATTCAGATCTTCCCATTGATCATCAGTGTATGTATTCTATTTTCTCTCATGCAATGGTACTATCAATCCTTATTGATCAACACATCAAGCATACGTTGCTTCCAGATTGCAAAGTTTGTGCCATCAAACTTCTTAATGTATTAAGCATCCTTATCCAAAGCACTACTACTAGAAGCCATATTTCAAGAGAATGTTAGGGTTCACGCCAGCCGCTCATCACTAACTACTAACCCTTATTCTTTGGATAATTTAGAGAATAAGGAGTGGTGAGTGATTACTTCTCACCGTGAGCTCCATTAAACCAGAGTCTCTGATGTATTGCATTGCATCGTGCACTTGTACACACACGTTCCCACATCGCCTCACAAGTGGTATCAAAGCTTCTCCCACTTTGGCATCTTGGATGCAGTTTATGGTTGAGATTTTTATTGAGATTTTGCTCTAATTACATAGGAAATTCTATTGGTTCTTAGCCAGGTTTTATGCACTTTGTAATAGGTGCTAGAGGGCCGTTTTAGCCAAATTTTGGCTTGTGCCTATGCGGATGGTCATTTTGCTTGCACTCTCATTGCGTACGGTCACGATTTATGCATGATTGGTTCTTGGTTTTGGCAGAGGGTTATGCGCTTCATGCAATATTTTGATAGTTTTGGTAGTAGGTGTTTGATGAGCTTATTTTTCTTGTGCATTGTGTTGAGCGGTTATGCTCTTGCGGATAGTGAGTTTACACTTTATGTGGGCTGATCTCTAGACTCATTTTGTCATTTTTGTGCTCAATTATGGTATCTTGTAGTGACAATTCATTATTGGGATACCCAGGTTGGTGTATTAGGAAAATCTTAGAGGCGTAGACATGTGGTTTGCTGGCATAGTGGTAGACCAAGGTACATGAGGAGACATTGTTTTAGGCCTTGGAGACAACGGAGGATTCCATTGGTTTTTTCTAGGAGTACGAGTGTGGTAGACACTCGTACTTTCACAGGTTCACCCAAATATGCGTGAATTTTGTCTCCGGATTAGCAGCTGGACAATAGTGCTTTACACCATGTTGTTCCTCGTAGGGAGCGATTTAGCATGTTTTTTGCTCTAATATAGGATGGTGTTCATGGTATGGGTGACATTCATTTGCACTTCACCAATGGGAGTATGCTTGTGCTCCATGATGTTCAGTATGTGCTTGATGCTAGTAGGAGTTTGATCTCCATCTTGCAGCTGAGAGATCATGGGTGTCATGTTCAATTGACTGATGAGTCTTACTTGATGAGGATAGTTTTGCTTGTGATATTGCAAGGCCATTGTGGTGTGCGTTCGACTCTTCTCTACGTTCTTGGTTTCAGAGATGCCATAGTTGCCATGCAGACATTTGCAGCCTAGGCGAGTCCATTTTATTGATGAGCAACATGACACTTCACTTGTTGTGCTTGCATGCAGGGTCTAAGGACAAACATGTAGAGCAGGATAGCTTTGAGTGCACGTCTAGATCAATCACCGATGGTGGCGACAAATTTTGATGCTTTTCTACTCAGAGACCAGAGCAGCGAGTCACATGTGCGAGGCGGTGCAATCTCAGTGACTTTGTAGGCATGTACTCAGCGAGAGACTGGACAAATATCTTTTGCAGATGAGCTCCAAAGTGCTGTGCCTGACATGTCTGTACATGTAGAGTTAGAGCGGCCATGCTCTAGTGAGACACAATGGAATGATCCTCTTAGAATACAAAAATATGTAGGTTCTCACATATGGTTAAACTAAATTTCATTTGCCTTATGATTTTGTGAAGTGGGTGGATTAGTGGATATGTGCTACATTAGTAATGCACATACCTTTAGATTTATATAGAGTGTCTCCTCACTATTCAAATATACTACATCTAAAACATAACTTATAGAATGAGACAAAATAAAACACAAATAAGACAAAATCACATCTTCATATTTCATTTCACTGTTCACCTAACTCTAAGAAACTTGCACAAGGATGTATAAAATATGGCTATGATGCATGAAATGTGGATGGGTTACCTGACTTCATGGGTTTGCATGATATTGAGAGCCAAATGGGTGGACCAAGCACTAAAAACATGGGTGAAACTTGAAGTAAAAAAATTTGAAAATAGGCTTTGAAACACGCCAAAAATCACTTCCACTTCAAAATGTACATTCAAGAGGGAGCAACGGGTTTGGAGCACTACGCAACCACACAAGGTGCATCATTGGAAAATTAAAGAATTGATAGGGCTTACCAAGACTTGGGTACCTACACAATGATGGGGTGAGTCAACCTTTGCCAAAGAGGTTTGGCAGATGGACATTATATGTTTCAAGCTAATATGTGAGCCGATAGAACATGTTGCATAAGAAGAGGGTGAGGTGTCTAAAACTGATGCCATTAGAAACCAAGCCCACCATCTAGTTGGGCCCTAGTTAACTTTAGTGATGGCTTTGTATCCTTTGGATAATAGGCATTAAAATGATCATGGGTGAAAGAATAGAATAGCCTCCTTTTAGTCTGTCAACAAATCAATTAGTACCTCTTGAAAAACATATTGCATATATATGATAATTAGTATCCTTTGTGATCAATGTTAATTTTTGCAAAATATGCTTGCAACTTGCATTGCAACACATAGGATAAAGAGACCAAGAAGGATATGTATAGCTCCATGATAAAGCATTTATACTTCTCCCTTTTCCCAAACATTCATGTGCATGCTACACAATAGATAGCTCTTTCAGCTTACACCAATGCATGGTTCTTACATACACAAATGGATATAATTCCATAGGTGGCTCTCATTAGCAACCTTGGGGTGCACTCATGTGACAAAACCCCCCCTATGGTACACTCACATGACACTATACAATAACTCTTAGTGAATATCTTAGGTTGATAAACTTGTTCTGATTCCCACATGTCAAAGCTCTTGTGGATACAATGATTGGATACATCCATGATTATTGATTCCTAGGTATTTCCTATAGAAAGCTAAACTAGGCCTAAACTACCCTTAGCATGTACTCCAAATAGAGAATTTGGCATCCATGTCTTTTATCTTGCTTTGTCTCGTTTTGCTCACTATTTCCTTGTTATGTGGGCTAGCAATATCTCTTTAATTTCTCTATAGCTCCCACATCGTCGTCACCATCGATTTTGCTCATTTTTCTCTCCCTTGACCCTCTGTCGGCCTCGACCTCTCTCTCTCTCTCTCTCTTCTTTCTTGATCCTCTTGATCCTTTGTCAACCTTGGCCTCTCTCTCTCTCTCTCTCTCTCTCTCTCTCTCTCTCTCTCTCTCTCACGCGCGCGCGCGCACGTGCACACACACACACACACACACACACACACACACACACACACACACACACACACACACACACACACACACACACAAGGAGAAGTATACACCTAAATCAATTTACATCAAGATTAGTGCTAACAAAAAGAGAGATTAAAAAAATTATAAACCAAGATAATCTTTGCCAAAGGTCCAATTCTTACGCAATCTATATCAACTTTGTCAACTATAACACATGGCAAAAAATGTGTCACAAAATTGTACAATCTTGGGATTTACTCTACGTTTGGATATGTGCGTTCATGGCTAAGAGCATTGTAGACATGTACTTTGCTTAGCATGGGTTGATGTATGAACACGTTTTCATTTTGGCTCAATCCAAGAACTCTCAAGAGAATGAAGTACAAGTGCTTGCAAGCCAAATAAGATTTTTTCTTGGCTCTCTATCAGTGAAATCAGGGCATGTGCAGTAGGGCTCATCCTTGATGTGCACCTCATACACCCCCAAATGTCCATCTACTGTGTGATGCTCAACCTTGAAGACTTCATGTGCTTTGTCTACAATGCATTTCTCTTCAATCACCTTAGCCTTTAAACAAAGAGCAAGACCAATTTTCTTAGCTGCCTCCTCTGAAATGGAAGTCTGAAATTTGACTCTTATGCCATTTCTTAGTATTTAACCATTGCTACTTGATTTTGTTGAAGCGCAACAGGAATCACCTCCACCCCTGGGAGGAGTTCGCATTGTTGTTGCAATCTCTCGATCTTTTCCAACTGTCTTCACTTGAAATCCTCCTTCAAGTAGTACCTCAACTTCCTCATCAGAGTGAGATTTGTTACTAGATCAACCGACCAAGTTGTTGGAGGAGGACCTGGCCATGGTTCTATATTATGATCCACCACATAGCAATGAATAACATCTATGGGACATAGCCAGTGTCTTGAGTAGCCCATTTGGATGTTTTCTATACCCCTCAAAGAATGGTGCAAGAGTCCATTTACTACATGCCACAATATTTTGTCCACATCTTTTTCCACCATTGGAGGTGTCACTACATGTCACACGACTGCCGAGAGGAGTTCTTCCGATTGCCCACATAGCTTCATTGACCTTTCATTCCAAAACACAAAATCTCATCTTCTCTTTGAAATTCTCACTTCCATCTAATACCCCTAAATATTCTGTGAAAATGATCTTCCTTGGCCTTCCGTGTGTTGTGCGGTCTCATGTTTTTCCAGATGTAGCCTCATTTACTACTCTTATCACTTGTGTTGGACTAGAGGAAACTCTTTCCTTGAGCCTCTCTAGTGAAGGACCCTTTCCAATATATTTACCTTGAGAGTAAGAAAATGCCTCCGTGCATTGTAGTATTGCATTTGCCATATCTGAAGTACATGTGTCATACAATGAGATTTTTTTTTGAACCCTTCGTCTGCAAGCCAGCTACCATGCTTGCTCTCAGTCGAGTTGGTTCTTGGAGTGTTTGCCCCATCAACACTTCCCTCTATTGCTGTCATGATGCTCCCCCAATGTGCAATACACACCTCTCACCAACTCAACCAAGAGTCCATTGCAGGGGTGTTTTTATCCATGCAATTTCCATTTTTCCACCATTGTCGAAATAGATGAGACTCCGCTGCAGTTGCCCCTTTAGAGGGGGCTATTCGCACATATCTTTGTGAGTTTGTTGAGATGAAGACACAATGTACTTTGTGGTGTGTGCCACCATGGTTTGTTTCCAATGAAAAAGGCAAGATCGCTCTTGATGTTGTAGAACATTGTCTTTGCCACCACTGAACATGTGTGAACTGCATTCCAGTTGGCTTGAGCTTCGTCCGCTGTGAATCTATGGAAATCCGATGTCTCACATCCATGACCTTCCATAACTTCATATATGCAATGCCAGAAAAGAATTTGTGCTTCCATGTCTTCATCTTTCATCTCACAAGTTGCAATATTGAGGAGATCCTGCATGCTGCAACATAAGACAAGCACATTAGTAAACTCGTTATTGGTTGTATCTTAGGATATGCTAAACTTTTGAAATACGTTCCTAAGACAACAAACCCTGGATTGTAAACATGGCATGCCATGGTCACCGAATCCGCCACTTGGTGAGTGTGATCAAATGTAGACATCTTGAACACAAATCACCGCTCCCCTTCAGCTCCTTGCTCGAGAAACTTGCTTTTGTGGAAAAAAATCATGTGTGCAATCTCCTTTTAGCCGTAGCAAGGAGTCCACACCAAAGCTCTCATTTGTTGGCCCATTCCTACTTGTAGCCACGGACCTTCGAAACCTGTATTTTAGAGTTAAATTACTTTGAAATATTATGTCCAAACAAGAGAAACATGTAAGCATCCTCACCATTTGTCCTCCACCAAGGGACCCATTGCCTCAACAACATTTAGAAATTCTTTCTCACCAAGTACATGGCTAGAGCCCCCTCTTGCATCAAAGTTGTTGTCACAATTTCCTTTGCCACACACATTTGTGTCTTTCTTGCACTTGCATGTCTATCCACATTGAGAACTCGTGCAACCATTTCTTTGGTTTTATCGGTGAGCCCTTTTGACGACCCATCCCTAATGTCATGTTAGTGAGTTCCTTGATGTACCATTAATCTGCTCATGCTTTCATCCCTTGGCATGACATAATATACAAAGCAATCACATGTATGCAAACAAATGGGCGGTTGACAGTAATAGTGGCAAGTAAGCTTGCTACCAAGTCCGTTGCAAAACTCGCCCATGCAAGGTAATTTTAGCCTGCTGCCATTGAAATGCGTTGTGTTTTTCCCAAAAGTAACCAATTTGAGACATTTTAGAGCACATGCACACTACCACCCCCATTTCCCTCCGCCCCCCCGCCCCCCGTGTGAACCGGCCACCATCCCCCCCATCTTTCTCTCTCTCTTTCCCCATGTGACCCCCATCTTTCTCTCTCTCTTTCCCCATGTGAACCACCCCCCATCCCCCATCCCCCCCCCCCCCCCCCCCCCTCTCTCTCTCTCTCTCTCTCTCTCTCTCTCTCTCTCTCTCTCTCTCTCTCTCTCTCTCTCTCTCTCTCTCTCTCTCTCTCTCCGTGTGAACCGGCCACCATCCCCCCTATCTTTCTCTCTCTCTCTCTCTCTCTCTCTCTCTCTCTCTCTCTCTCTCTCTCTCTCTCTCTCTCTCTCTCTCTCTCTCTCCCCCATGTGAACCGCCCCCATCCCCCCCCCCTCTCTCTCTCTCTCTCTCTCTCTCTCTCTCTCTCTCTCTCCCCTCCCTCTCCTCCCCTCGTGTGAACTGCCCCCATCCCCCCCCCCCCCCCCCCCCTCTCTCTCTCTCTCTCTCTCTCCCCCCCCCCCCCCCTATGTGAACCTCCCCCCACCCCCCCTCTCTCTCTTTCTCTCTCTCCCTCTCTTTCCTCGTGTGAATTGCCCCCCCATCCCTCCCTCCCTCCCTCTCTCTCTCTCTCTCTCTCTCTCTCTCTCTCCCCCCCCCCCCCCCCTCTCTTCCCAGCCCTGTGGGAACCAGCTCTATGCGGGCCGGCGGTCCCCACGTGGCTGGGGAGAGAGAGGGGGGGGGGGGGGGGGGGTGTGACAGGGGGTGGATACGTGGAGAGAGGGGGGTTGGGACAGGGGGGGTTTTACATGGGATGACAACAGAGGGCGGCCGTATGGCCATGTCCACGTGGATTGCGGGCGACCCGCAGTCCATTTCCATGTGGACGCGGCCCCTCTTTACCCTCGTTGAGTTTTTCCCTTGCCCCTTGTGCCCACAGTACATGAGGTTCTAATGGAGGGGGTTGAGCAACCAACCTAAGCAGGCTTCGAGTATGCTAGGAAATAAAACTAGGTACATACAATAGAGTTCTTTTGGGTTTTCTCATAGTGTGCTCAGTGTTTGCAGTTTGTAGTGGAATAATAGTCTTTTATGGTTGAACATAAATGTTTAACTAGGGCATGGACAATGATGGTGCAACCAAGGTCGACCATAGAAGATGGCATGGGTAGGTATGTGCAGGCTAGGGTTAGCATGGCAAAGGACAGGAGCAGCTACAAAGGTCCTGGGTAGACAGGTATAACAATGGATATGTATCGCTGATGCGGTTTGTAGGCCAAAAAGGGCTCCAAAAGGGGCTAATTTGGGTAACAAATGAAGGAGGCTCAAGGTGCAATCTTTTTGCCTTGATATATAGAGCTTGAAGTGTTGAAGGAGTAGGTCCAGACGGCTCATCAAATAGAGCTGCGATGCCCAAGATATTTGAGTTTGAAGGTGCAATACATTGTAGATTTGAGATGGATAGGGTAGGTGGAGCTAGGTGGTCCAAGCTAGTTTGGAGCTGTGGGTGTGTAGTGCTTGATTTATGGGGTCTGTTTGGTCTTTTCAGGTCGGCAATCTGAGTCTCAGACATCAAGTTATTAGCAGTCAAAGTTTTGTTGAGGGCCAGGTTTGTGCCGGGTTGGTCGCATTGATAGACGTGTCATCTGATGATTTTGGAGCCCCTCCAGGGATTGTATGCATTCTATGCGGTGTGTGGAGCTAACAGAAATTGATTTCTTGTCAAATAGAGTTATGGACTGCAAGTTATGGCCGGTCAAAGATTGGGTGCGGTTGCTCAAGGATGGTTGCAAGTGATTTTTTTAAGTCTTGGTCGCATTGGTTGGCGGGCTTGTCAAGTTCCAAAAGCATCGAGGTCAATGAGAGACACGAAGCCGGGGACCGTGTCCGCATGTGGATTTTGCGAGTTTATGATTGGAGTTGCATGTAGGAAATATCATAGTTTGGAGTGAGTGCCAAAAATTAGGAGTTTTGGGAAGGCAAATGGTAGATTTTTTCAAAGATTCAAGGGTGAAGAGCCAAGAGGCCACCACGTGGCGGGGAATTGCCCCATAAGCAAAGCTCTAAGCTCGCATGGCGGAGTTTATAGGCTAAGCCGTGATCCTCAATGGAGTATCAAGGGGAAGAGAGAGAGTTCTCCCTGCGTGGTTGAGCACTAGCGATGGCGCTCGTCCTGTGGGCGCTGAGAGCACACATACGGGCGGCAACTACCGTTGTTTTGGCGCATCCGAGCGACACGTGGCAAGGCTGGCGGAGCGGCCGGTGGCGCCAATGGACAATGGTGGTTATTTTGATGATGTGGCATATTGTAGGGATCTGTCCCGCACCCGTTGGGTCTAATTTTTTGAGGAGAGGAAGAGTCCCCACTAGCGACGCTAGTGCTAGGGGGACTGTCCCGCGGTAGTTCTATGGGATGTGTGTGTGTGTGTGAGAGAGAGAGAGAGAGAGAGAGAGAGAGAGAGAGAGAGAGAGAGAGAGAGAGAGAGAGAGAGAGAGAGAGAGAGAGAGAGAGAGAGAGAGAGAGAGAGAGAGAGAGAGAGAGAGAGAGAGAGTCCAAGGGGGGAGCCATGTGCAAAGAGGGGTAAATGGGAAAGTCCAAAGGGCAGTCAAGGTGGGCGGCCAAGCTGGGCGAACAAGAGCAAGAGGAGTTGTCCACCATGCAAACATACAAAATGAGCATGCCAAGTGGGTGCGCTGCACAAGCCGGGAAGCTCGCTTTTTTTCTCTTTTTGGGCTTAGCCTCTCCTATGAAGGAGATGCACGTAAAATTGAAGGGGATTTTTTTGGCCAAGGGAAGGGCTTTTTTTGGCACTGTGAAGGCCTATAGACTTCTGTGTAGAAGCTTGCCATTGAAGCTCTGGAGCGGTTGTACTATCCCTCTGCTAAATAATACTAAGACATTGTCCCACTTCCTTGTGTCGCTTCACCCCATCCCCTCCCTTTTCTCTTGCTCTTTGTGTGCATGTTGGTGCTTGCGGAGGTGTGTGCCCGCAACATATAGTGTGTTGCAAAGAGGGCAACATTGGGGTGTTCTGTAAGTCGGGAAGGGTGAGCTGAGCTGTTGGGATGCATTCAAGCTGAGTAGCGATTTTATAGGGCATGAGATTATTGTTTTGTGTACATAGGTTATGCTGATAGTGCAAATTAGCCAATTTGAAGGTGTTATCTGAGAGGTTAGGGGTGATGTGGATACCTTGAGCTATAGGGAGGCATTTTACTGTGTGTTAGGTGTGTTCCCCATTCCCCCTCTCCATCTTTTAATGTCCCCATTGAGGAGCAGCTGATTGCTCATCGGTTTTGATGCAGGAAGGTTTTCTCCACCAAGGAGAGATGGTAGTGCGAGTTGTGGACCAATTTTCACCGAAGAAGAAGACCTGGAGGAGTGGATGGACAATTTTGAGCTGGATATGCTACTGCATATGCCAAATGAAGATAGCAAGATGCAAACGATTTCGCTGCTGATGTGGGGAAGATCAAAGACATGGTTCTATGCCCTGGAAGGAGAACCAAGACTTATGTCGCCTGCTTTGCGGGCTCGTTTTCTACATGATTTCCGTTTTATACAAGGTTTTGGCTTGAAAACGAAAAAATGGATTACCCTATAGATGTTTACTGCGGAGATGCGTTGAGCAAGGTGATTCCAAATGTCACTTGGAGTCACAGAGATCTAGTCCTTCCCAAGCTTTGAGATCCCGGGTGTGTCCGAAGCGAACCATATCCATTGCTACAGGAGAAAGCGAGGGAAACCACCCAGTTTCTATTTAGCCACCCGAACCACTTGACTCCTTTTCACTAGCTAAGAAATGCCACTACAAACAAATGCTTGTTTTGACAAGAACAAAATTGAGGTACCTAACATTTTATTAAATTTTGTGTTTGACATAGTTTTGGCTCACTTTGGCACACAAATGGCAGAAATCTCGCAGTACTTACCGATGTATGCCATCTACGGAAGGCTATCCTGGATCCGAAAGATTTCTTTTGGGTGAGTTTATGACACTTTGGCATCCATTTTAAACTTGATAAGCACTCACTCAATCTTCTTTGCATGGTATTTATGTATTGCAGGAGCCTTCAAGTGATCCAACATTTGATTGGGTCTCTCTCACACTCCGACAAATTGGATTCTAATTAGCGGCTTGGAGGGGTGCGACTTGTGTAGGCAGATCTTTCCACACATTGCAAACTTGATTACGACATTGGTGGCATACCCCGATGGAATGTATTCTCGGTCGAGCTCATTGCCAATGTGTTCACCTTGGCTGTAGAGTTTTTACTATCGGATGATGCAATAGTCATGGCGTGTTGGACATACCACTTGGCACTCATCACTGAGGAGGATTGCTTGCACGATTTTTGCCATCTTCATACTATTTTTCTCCGTATGGTGTCACTTACATACGTTGTGATAGATGACTTCATGGATCCAATAAGTTCTCAACCATTTCTCCACAAATTTCATGGTTGGTAGATATTGGTGTATTTTTTGTTTGAAACAGTACCCATATTGCAGGTCGTGACCTTATTGCTGGCCATGTTCACACAAAAAATTGAAGGCCTTCCAGTGATTCCACTACATGATTGTCAAGCAAGAGATGTGGCAGGTGACAACGATGGGTTCAAGTTTGATTGTTACATGATCCGAGAGCCACTACGAGACTTTCCATGGATGCTAGATGCCCTTAGAGCACCATTTTGGCATGGAGTGGAGAAGAGCGAGTTCTTTGCTCGGTAAGTCGAGAAGGATACTTTTATGGTCAATTTTTTCCATTGAACTAGTCCGCTAATGTGCCATTGATATGTCTGCTAATGTTTGTGCTTTTGTAAACAAGAGGTAGTAGGTACCTTCACAAAGGTTGGGGATGTAGTTTTAGATAGTCTTGCAGGTTGTGATGGCTTGGCAATGGAGTGCAAGCATCTACAATGATATTGCATCAGCATTGATCGGGACAAGAAATTGTTTTTGGCACGTATTCAACTACAACAGTGTCTTCCTATTGGTCTAGGATCGACTCATCATGTGTGCGAGGTATCACGTAGAGCACATTCACAACCACCCCCGTCTCCTTTACAATGTAGCCAAGAGTCGGTTGTGCCATCTTCTCCTCCTCCAAGTAGACCTTCGGTCATAGTTCTAGGTTGGCCAACCGCTCTATCAACCGCTATTTTCCACATTGCCCATGGGAGCCCCACCTGCACACGCCTCAATAGCACAACCCCCACAGGATTTGCGGCCATTGGGAACCTAAATCTTGACTTGTATTGATTACTGTATATTAACTTATTCTCTATGTAATGGCACACCTGAAATTACTGGCTGGTCATACTATGTTTTAATTTTTTCACAATCTGCTATGTGTTTGCCACTATGTTCTTTTTTTTGTTGTAACCATGTTTAATTTTTGAACGCAAGTCAACCGATGGTGGTTTTTTTTTCTTTGTAATATTCTAAGTGAAAATATTACGGAGGACATGGTGCGAATGACCTTTGAAGTAAAGATGCTTGAGTTTTTTTATAAATAGCCAGAAGAACACTACTTTCATTCATTCATTCATGCGTAAGTGACGCTTTCATTCATTCATTCATGCGTAAGTGACGCTCATTAAGTATCTATGTTTTAAAGTTATTCCTTTAGTTTTCTCTCATTCACATATTTACCATGCCTAAGGGAAATTGTGGACAACGCGATCAGCGTGTTCAACCCCCTTCTCATGTTGACCCCATCAACAATGTGTATGCCAATTACATTCTCAACAATGTATATGCTATGAATGTTGTATGCACAACACAGAGTGCACACAACAACACAGATGCTCTCCGTGCATTCGACGAGGCCACAAGCTCAATATTCAACACCATGCAAAACCTTGATTTCAATGCACATCCAACCAAAGGGGATATCGATCAAGTTGCCGGACTAGCCAACAATGCAAGTATGATTTGGGGGACTACCCCACAAGAGTGTGCATGATTTGAACGACATGTAGAGGCTTAAGTAGAAGTGTGGATGGCATACATTGCTGTGCAAGGAATAGCCAATGGAGCCAACAACAACAACAACAACAACAACAACAACAACAACTAGATCTCACCTTTCCTCGCTAATGTTGGAGAAATAAGGCCTTGACACCATACTAGCATATTGTATTATTTTTTTCTCCATATCTATCTTATTGTAGTTATTGTTTTACGTTGTGTACTTTAAACCCTTTTAATTCTAGTTTGTGGTTTTTGGTTGATGGCATAATGTTTGAAAAGAGTGTGTACTCTGCTATGGGTATATTTTTCATGTTTTTATACAAATGTGCATGTGTATAAGTGCTCACAAGTGTGACAAAATAGAAAGACACTTATCATGTTGGTGGTTAATCTTGTTGCCCAACATATAACACAACATTTGAGAAGACAAGTCACATGTATGAGCGAGAGGATACTGTGTGAGAGAGATTTATAAATTGTGAATTTTTGAGAGAGAGAGAGAGAGAGAGAGAGAGAAAGAGAGAGAGAGAGAGAGAGAGAGAGAGAGAGCGACGGAGGATCATGAGAGAGAATAAAGTTGACAAGGGAGAAATAATCTTTTTGGAATCTGCTCATCGGATTCCAAAAACGAGCTCACCGGAGAATGCTTGCAAAACATTAGAGGAACATACCAAATCTTTTTATAAA
Organism: Adiantum capillus-veneris; assembly: GCF_014529385.1. NCBI lineage: Eukaryota > Viridiplantae > Streptophyta > Polypodiopsida > Polypodiales > Pteridaceae > Adiantum > Adiantum capillus-veneris. Next base: position 133,889,790 of record NC_140952.1, read on the forward strand.
AATCATAAAAAAATGAATGTTTGTTTAGTCATTTGATATCACTGTTCAAAGTAAATTATAGCATTAGAAGGGAAGTTGCAGCCAGCAAGCAAAATTCTCAGGGCTCAACACCAATAATTAAAATATATAGGTTATATAGGATGGAAAGGATGATGGCTAACAAGCTAGAGCTAGATTCTTTTGAATCATTTGTTGTTGGTGATGTTGATCATCTACAAATAAATTATTCTAAAGCATTCACTAGTGAGATCAAATCACCCACCCTTGGACTACCTTCTCCATGACCTCTAGCATCATCCAACCCCAATACCTACACTGTCAACAATATGAAGTGGGAACTTACTATCACCATCACTGCCTATGTAACTTGCTTCTAGATTATCCACGTGGCATAAATAATATGATGAATCTAGCCATAAAGACCGCACAAAGACCACTTTTATTACGCCATGGGGTTGCTATTGCTACACAGTATTGCCATTTGGGTTGTCAAATGGACCTTCATTCTATCGAGAGAGAGCAAATTGGGTGTTGGAACCATTCATTGGTAGTTGTGTTAAAGCTTTTATGGATGACTTCTGTGTTTATAGCAGTAGGGCTGAACACCATGAGAAGCTGCAGATGGTGTTGGCTCGATATGATGAATGTGGAGGACAACTAAATCCAAAGAAATGTCATCTAGCACAGCCAAGGGTGAATTTGTTGGGCCACATGGTGTCAGAAAATGGCATTGAGGCTGATCCAGACAAGGTTAAGTCTATTATTCTTCTTCCATCACCTACGAGTACGAAGCAATTGGCAACCTTTATACACAAAGTGAAGTATATGGCAAGGTTTATTCCATTGTCTTCTCAGATTCTTTATCCATTACAACAAGTGGCAAAGCATGATCCATTGCAATGGGATGACAAGTGTGAAGAAGTGTTTCAAGAGGTGTTAGGGGGGTTGTCAGCCATGTAGGCTCCTGATTGGGAGAAAGTGTTTTATGTAAATCCATCAGTAGGGGATGATGCCATTGGAGCCATGCTATTGCAAAAGGGGAAGGGCAGCCATTATATGAGGCCAGTGTATTGTGCAAGCCGAGTGAAGTTGGTAGCGGAGAGAAAGTTCTCGGAAGTAGAGCTAGTGATGGCCAGTGTAATATTTGCTTGTCGACGATTTCGTCATTACTTGCTACCACGACCTTTTGTTTTCTTGACAAGTTATGCCTTTTTGCCACAATTAATTAATGGTACTAACATGTCAAATGTGGTGAAGAAATGGGTAATTGAGCTGCAAGAGTTTTAGTTTTGTTTTCTAGTGGAAGATAGTACAAGGGCTACCCTAGCTGATTTGTTGACCTACAAGGAGAATCCCCTTATTGTTAAGGAAGAGGTGGTGAGAAAGGTAGTTGAAGAAGTGCCACAGATCAACAATGCACTTGTGTTGTTCTTTGATGGTTCATACAGAAAGAGCCATGATGTAGCTTCAGGGGGTATAGCACTTTATGATCCAGAGGGGAAGCTAGTATGCAAGAGAGAGTTCAAATTGGATGCTCATAGTAACAATGAGGCTGAATATGCTACTCTGGAAGCCGGATTACACATTTGTTTGAAGCATGGGGTTTGAAGGTTGAGCATAAAAGGTGATGCCTTGTTAGTGGTGAAGCAAGTGCTGGGCGTGTGGAAGAGCAAGAACACCTCATTGAAGGAAACGTGCTTCAGAATTAAAGGCCTTTTAAAAAAGTTCGAAGCATGGATCATCAGACACATTGAACGTGCTCTAAATGGAGAGGCACATGAAGCAGCTCAAGGCATGATTGGGGAGCTATTTGTGTTGAGGACCACTTTACCTCTTTATCATGGCCGGGAAAGTTTGGCTCAAGAAGAGGAGTTTTTGCTAACAGGAATCATTCCAAAGGAGATTCATAAGTCTAGGAAGTATGGCTTTGTGCGTAGAGCATATAGGTACAAATTGATTGGTGATGTCTTATACATGAAAGGGGATGATCTCATGTTGAGACGTGTACCTTGGCGGGAGGAGCTTTACAGAGTGTTGGAAGAGAATCATGAAGGCACATGTGGTGGCCATTTTGCTCTAAAGATCACCTTGCATAAGATTTTGCAAGAGGGGTATGTATGGCCTTTTTTGCACAAGGATGTTCACCATTGGTGTAGGTCTAGCAATAGGTGTCAAGCATTTGGGAAGAGAGTGTTGAAGCCAGAGCTACGAAAAACCATTATGGCGTTTGATGTGTTTGAAAAGTGGGGGATTGATGCAATAGGCCCATTACCTATCACAAGCAGGGGCAAAAGCTATATCTTGACGGCAGTGGACTATCTCTCTAGATGGGCAGAGGCTATAGCAATAAAACAGATCACTGCAAAGGATGTGGCAAAATTTGTGTATGATGAAATATGTTGCAAGTTTGGGGTGCCATTAGAGCTACTTTCAGATAAGGGGCCAGGATTTAGAGCTAAACTGCTAGACTTCTTATGCACAAAGATGAAGATTAGGCACCAGAATACCACGCCTTATTACCCGCAGTGTAATGGCTTAAATGAAAGATTCAATGGTGAGTTGGTACAGATTCTTTCGAAAGTGACAGAGCACGAAGGAAAGAATTGGGATTTGGAATTGCCTAGTGCATTATGGGGTTACCGTACTTCGGTGAAGATAGGTACAGGGTTTACTCCATTTCATTTGGTATATGGAAAGGAAGCACTATTGCCTGTGGAAGTAGAGTTGCCTGCAGTAAAGATGCTAGAGAAGCTACTTGGGCCGTCTAGTAATGCATTCAAAGAGAGGCTCTTACAGTTACAGGAGGTTCAATTGGATAGGATGAGCGCATTGGAGCATTATGGGCAGATGCAGGATAAGGCTTTGGCAAAGATAAATGAAAAGGTCAAAAGTAAGGGTATCAAGAAGCATGACTTAGTTTTGCGTTACAACAGTAAGCTTGACAACACCTTCCAAAAGAAGTTTCAGATTAAGCGGGAAGGCCCTTTCAAGGCAGTGGAGTGTTTTCCAAATGGTACATATCAGTTGGCTAACCAAGATGGGATTCTACATAAGTCAAGGGTAAATGGATTGCGTCTTAAATTATATCATGCAAGGTTAATGATGGTGGACCAAGATGAGCTGTCTGTGGAGCAAGCAATGTTGGTGAGGGATGAGGAGACCTGTGATGTGGCGAGTCTCATATCTCTCTTTGCTGCTGCTGATCATGAATGATCTAGTAGGCTAGGGGATGGGCAAATTATGTCAGGAGTTTTTTGGAGCAAGGGATTGCGCATATGTACATATATATGCATGGTGCATCAAATAAAGAATTGCCCATTTTTCAGAGCCAGGTGGTTACGTGGGGCCCACATGTGTACAGGTAGGACAGGGTGTACATAGTGCATTGATTTTCACTATTACCAGTACCACTGTGTTTTTTCTACAATAAGGAGGATTTGGTAGCGCATAAAACTTCTCAAGGAATCTATCCGCGGGCCGACGACATGAGGTAAGCAGGTGCGTCAGATGGCATCAGGTGGCGTCAGGAGGTCGAACGGGGTCAATACTTGCACGCGGAGAAGTATGGACACGACGTGGGTGTTTTCTTGTGATACTTATGTAGAAAGGTCATCATGAGGACTACCTTTTGGGGCCACTTCACGTGGTTGCGGGATGCATTATTTGGAAAAACTGAGTGCCAGGTGTGCGGATGATGCAAAAAGGTGACAACTATGCACTGCGAGGTCAGTTTTTGGCTTGTTCGGGGTCCGTTTGGGGTCATCTAAAACTTGTGTGCAGCTTTGGCTTATCAAAATGATGCTTCAATGCATCCTAGAGTTCAAGTGGAGCTTAGAGTGGATAATAAAAGTGAGACGGATAAGTTGAGCAATGTGATGCGCATCAATATGCGAGTTCACCCACCACTGACCTCCCTAAGCTTCTCCTAAAATGTAGAATTTTGTTGATATGTATTTTGTGGTGGTTTGTAGGTTGAATGATTCTGGATATGTCACCACTTTATACACTAACATGTTGTGGATGGTGTGTGCCATGGGACTAGCTTCAAAAGACGCCTTGGTTAAGAGGATCAATTTCATAGTCTACAAATGGATGCAACCGGATATTGAAAAGAAATTTGGAAAGAAAGCGTGGTATAACTTCCCAGTACCAGTGATGTCACAATTGCTTAATCCGGTGGGTATACGTTATTATGTAATCTTCATTTTCTCAACATGCACATCTCATAGGTTGTAATGTATCATAGGACAAGTACGCTATAGCCTTGAAACAACTACAAGCTGGAAAGGACACTATGCTACCTTTAGAGTTTCAAAAACGCCACAAGAAGGCTTTTTTTGAGGCAGATGGTCCGAGTAGAGGAGGACAAAGCAAGCACTTGCTATCGTCCATCCCAATCTGGGCAATGAATGGTGGAGGTAAGAAAGACTATTGTGGATTGCTATTTTATGTCCAGTATTGATTTGATTGTCTGTTCAGAACCCTGCGGAGTATTGAATGCACTAATCGGCCCAAGTGGATTACTGAGGATGGACTGTACGTTTTGGCATGTGTCGATCTTCCTCCTCAGAAGAAAACTTACATTCTTCGAGCAATGGCCTCTTCTGATCTAGTAAATGTCAAAAGTTTGGATATTCCATAAACAGGTAATATCGTTCATTTTTTTGTGCAATAAAAAATGATAAGTTTCGCTCGTTGTAACTGACATCATTCTCTCTATCCTGTATTGCAGATGACCATGTCTCATTCCATGACTGGATGCGTGTGGAGGTTCTATGGAACACCATAGAACGCGAAGCACGTTTTCTATACAATAGCATGAGAAATATCACATCCAAGCTTGGTGTTGGAGAGATGCTTGATTCCTTTCTAGATGAAGCAAAGTTGACTCATAGAAATGAGGCGTTCCAATACGAGCTCGGTAAATTTAAATCTTTGGGAAGAGGTAGCTTGGAGCTTAAGAAAGCGCTAATGGACGCCGGTCAAAGATGCCTTTGCAGGTTGGAATATTGCTATGGGCACTTTTGTCATCCAAAGGGCTCAAAGTATAACGAATGTAGTTGGACTAATGTCTTCTAGTTTTTGTAGGTGGTTGACTAGGCGTGGCTTCAACGTTAGAAGCACTCGAACTCTATCTGACCTATTGGACATCTCGAAGAAAGAGACTATTTTCAACCCAGTGCAGTTGGCACGTAACTTGAACAAAACAATTTATTTCTCGTGCCCTTGGTTCCTTGAGTATAAGGAGGGCAGATTCCCGGCCAACAAAGAATTTCAATATAAGAATGATGTCAAGGAGAGGGAGGAACGTGCTCGGAGGGCTATCCGAGTGGAGATGCCGGAAACACCTACAAAACCCACTATAGCAATAGGAACAACCACTACATCTAAGAAAGTCGGCCAAGTATCGTATTCTAGAGTATGTTTAGAGCTTGGAACATTTCGAACTCGTCATTTTGAAATTGTGACTTTGCTAACAGTTATGTGTTGCAAACTGGGACCCCGAAAGACATAGGAAAGAAACTTTCCTTGAGTGAGCTAAAGAAAAGAAATGAGTTGCAAACTACTTGCATTAATCTAGTTATTGCAAAATCCAAGAATCTTATCTTAACAAGAACCATTTTAACTGTTACATAATATAGAGCATGATGGGGTTGGGCCAACTGAAAAAGAGCTTAAAGAATTCTCCTAGTCGTTGGAGCAATTGTTAGATCAAGATGGAGATCAGCAGATGGTGGCGAGCACTGATCTAGGTTTTTGCAAGAAATATGGACACATGGCTAGATACAATCTAAGAGGGTCAATGGATCATGCAATACGATGGAACACCATTGAGAGGTACGTCTATTTCTGTGTGATTGCTTTTTTTGTGTAGGGTAATTGATAACTCTACTTTTCTCCTAATCTCACAAGTCCTCTTGTTGCAGGAGGAATGAAACGTGGACATTGCTATCTGTATCAAATATTGAACATGTACACCAAAAAGGGAGATGTGGTAGTGCAATATGGAGGAGACGCATGTATTCTTGCTTTGCTTGGTAGCCACACGGGAAGATACTTCAAGATAATGGAGACTAATGAATCATTTTTGGACGAGCTTCCAAAAATTATGAAAGCATAGGCAGCGCGGCTAAGCAAAAGAAAAGCATTAGAACAATGATTTTGGATATGGATGAACACTAGTTGACTACAATTATATTTGGGATGTACAGTCTAAAAATTTGTAATAACTAAAAAGGATGTGCATGATGGATTCTATTGTCGACTATAGCTACTCTCTTGTTTTTTATGTGACATTGATATGTCTTCCGATGTGAAAATGTGTTTGCCATTCCAAATATTGGAAGTTTTGAATGAAAATGTTTTCTTCTTTCTTCTGATCATAATATTGTAATGTCAAATGTGTTTTGGCAAGTAGGTTTGGATCCCATATACCCACAATGATTTTAGAGAAACTATGCAATCCTCTCAAAGTCGAGCGAGGAGTGGTTTTCTTGGCAAACAAAACCCAAGGATTGCATGTTTCTAGAGTGTTGAGGAGGCATGGTTTGAGTTTGGGTGGTCGGATGTAGGTTTGCCCACATATGTTGGACAAAGAGGAACAGAGAAGTGTGTTTCAGAGGGGAGTTTAGTGAGGTTGCATTGGCCTATAGGAGAGACTGTCTTGGCAAATGAATTTGGATCCCGTATATCCATGGCATTAGCAACACACACCTCTGATCTGGTTGCATTTGGGTTGCCTTAGTTACAAGATTCAAGGGCAACGAAAAAATGCAACGGATTTTAGAGAAAATTTGCATTCCTTTCATAGTTGAGCGAGCAGTGATTTTCTTGGCGAAAGAAGAAAATGGATTGCATGTTTCTAGGGTATTAATAAGACATGTTTTATGTCAAGGTAGTCGAACTCTCGGAACACTCATATATTTGTCAAAGAGGGACAAATGAAATGTGTTCCAAAGGGAGTTGAGTGACGAACAAATGCAATGGATTTCAGAGAAAATGCGCATTCCTCTCAGAGACAAGTGAGGAATGGTTTTCATTGCAAACAAAGAACATGGATTGCATGTTTCTAAAATTTTAAAAAGGCATGCTTAGTGTCAAGGTGGCTGAACGCTCGGAACACTAAGATATTGGTCAAAAAGCGACAAATGGAGTGCGTTTCAAACGAAGTTAAGTGAGGCTGTGTCGGCCTATACCGAGATCCAGCCTTGGCAAGTGGATTTGGATCCCGTATACTCATGTTTTGAGCGACACACATCAATGATCTAGCTATGTTTGGGTATGGCTATAAGATTAGACGGCAACGGAAAAACGCAGCGAATTTCATAGAAAATGCGCATTCCTCTCATAGTCGAGCGAGAAGCAGTTTTCTTGGCAAACGGAACACATGGATTACATATTTCTAGAGTGTTGAGGAGGCATGTTTAGTGTCAAGGTGTTTGGACGCTCTAAACACTCAGATGTTGTTCAAAGAGGGACAGATGTAGTGCATTTCAGAGGGAGTTGAATGAGGCTGCGTTGGCCTATACGGAGAGTCGGTCTTGGCAAGTGGGTTTGGATCTCGTATGCACATGGCGTGAGCATTACACACCAATGATTTTGCTGCATTTGGGTCAACATGGCTACAAGATTCGATATGTTATAGCTTCATAGAAATTACAACTCCTCTCATTGTCAAGCCAGGAGTGATTCCCTTGGCAAACGAAGCACATGGATTGCATGTTTCCAAAGTATTGAGGAGGCATGTTTAGTGTCAAGGTTGTCGGAGGCTCGAAACACTCAGATGTTGGTCAAAGAGGGTTAGATGAAGTACGTTTCAGAGGGAGTCGAGTGAGGCTACGTCAGCTTATACGGAGAGCCGTCCTTCGCAAGTGGGTTTGGATTCTTTATACCCATGCCGTGAGCAGCACACAACAATGATCTAGCTGTGTTTGAGTCGCCTTGGCTATAAGATTTCACAACGACCAAAAAAACGCAGTGGATTTTAGAGAAAATGCACATTATTCTCAGAGTCAAGCGAGGAGTAGTTTTCTTGGCAAACGGAAAACATGCATGACATGTTTCCAGAGTGTTGAGGAGGCATGTTTAGTGTCAAGATGTTTGGACGTTCGGAACACTCAGATGTTGTTCAAAGGGACAATTGAACCTCGTTTCAAAGGGAGTTAAGTGATGAACAAATACAACGGATTTCATAGAAAAATGCGCATTCTTGTCAGAGGCAAACGAGGAGTGGTTTTTACTACAAATGAAGAACATGGATTGCTTGTTTCCAAGGTGTTAATAAGGCATGTTTAGTGTCAAGGTTTTTGGATGCTCGGAACACTAGGATGTCGGTCAAAGAGCGACAAATGGAGTGCGTTTTAGAGGAAGAGTCGGCCTTGGCAAGTGGGTTTGTATCTCGTATACACATGGCGTGAGCATCACATACCAATGATTTGACTGCATTTGGGTCGGCATGGCTACAAGATTCAACATATTATAGTTTTAGAGAAATTACGCACTTCTCTCAAAGTTGAGCTAGGAGTGATTCCCTTGATGAACAAAGCACTTGGATTGCATGTTTCCAAAGTATTGAGGAGGCATGTTTAGTGTCAAGGTGGTCGGTGGCTCGGAACACTCAGATGTTGGTCAAAGAGGGATAGATGGAGTACGTTTCAGAGAGAGTTGAGAGGAGGCTGTGCAAGCCTATAAGGAGAGCCGCCCTTGGCAAGTGGGTTTGGATTCTGTATACCCATGGCGTGAGCGGCACACAAAAATGATCTAGATGTGTTTGAGTTTCCTTGGCTATAAAATAAGACGGCGACCACAAAAATGTAGCAGATTTTAGAGAGAATGCACATTACTCTCATAGTCGAGCGAGGAGTGGTTTTTTTGGAAAACGGAAAACATGCATGACATGTTTCCAGATTTTTGAGGAGGCATGTTTAGTGTCAAGATGTTTGGACGTTCGGAACACTCATATGTTGTTCAAAGGGACAAATGAACCGTGTTTCAAAGGGAGTTGAGTGACGAACAAATACAACAGATTTCAGAGAAAAATGCGCATTCCTTTCAGAGGCAAGCGAGGAGTGGTTTTCACTACGAAAAAAGAACATGGATTGCTTGTTTGCAAGGTGTTAATAAGGCATGTTTAGTGTCAAGGTGTTTGGATACTCGAAACACTAGGATGTCGGTCAAAGAGCGACAGATGGAGTGCGTTTCAAAGGAAGTTGAGTGAGGCTTCCTCGGCCTATACCGAGAGCTAGCCTTAGCAAGTGGGTTTGGATCTCGTATACACATGGCGTGAGCATCACACACGAATGATTGGCTGCATTTGGGTCGACATGGCTACAAGATTCAACATGTTACACTTTCAGAGAAATTACGTACTTCTCTGCAGAGTCGAGCCAGGAGTGATTCCCTTGACAAACAAATCACATGGATTGCATGTTTCCAAAGTATTGAGGAGGCATGCTTAGTGTCAAGGTGGTCGGTGGCTCGGAAAACTCAGATGTTGGTCAAAGAGGGATAGATGGAGTTCGTTTCAGAGGTAGTTAAGTGAGGCTGCGTCGGCCTATACGCAGAGCCGACCTTGGCAAGTGGGTTTGGATTATGTATACCCATGGAGTGAGTGGTACACAACAATGATCTAGCTATGTTTGAGTCACCTTGGCTATAAGATAAGATGGCGACCAAAAAAATGTAGTGAATTTCAGAGAAAATACACATTACTCTCAGAGTCGAGCGAGGAGTGGTTTTCTTAGAAAACGGAAAACATGCATGGCATGTTTCCAGAGTGTTGAGGAGGCATGTTTAGTGTCAAGATGTTTGGACATTCAAAACACTCAGATGTTGTTCAAAGGGACAAATGAACCGCGTTTCAAAGGGAGTTGAGTGATGAACAAATACAGCGGGTTTCAGAGAAAAATGTGCATTCCTTTCAGAGGCAAGTGAGGAGTGGTTTTCACTACAAACGAAGAACATGGATTGCTTGTTTCCAAGGTGCTAATAAGGCATGTTTAGTGTCAAGGTGTTTGGATGCTCGAAACACTAGGATGTCGGTGAAAGAGCGATAGATGGAGTGCGGTTTAGAGGAAGTTGAGTGAGGCTTCCTCAGCCTATACCGAGAGCTGGCCTTGGCAAGTGGGTTTGGATCTCGTATACACATGGCATGAGCATCACACACGAATGATTTGGCTACATTTGGATCGACATGGCACAATTTCAGAGAATATATGTACTTCTCTCAGAGTCAAGCCAGGAGTGATTCCCTTGACGAACAAAGCACATGGATTGCATGTTTCCAAAGTATTGAGGAGGCATGTTTAGTGTCAAGGTGTTCAGTGGCTCCGAACGCTCAGATGGTGGTCAATGAGGGATAGATGGAGTTCGTTTCAGAGGTAGTTGAGTGAGGTTGTGTCGGCCTATACGGAGAGCCATCCTTGGCAAGTGGGTTTGGATCTCGTATACCCATGGAGTGAGTAGCACACAACAATGATGTGATTGAGTTTGGGTCGCCTTCCCTACAATTTGATGGCGATGAAAAAACGCAGCGGATTTCAGAGAAAATGCACATTACTCTCAGAGTCGAGCGAGGAGTAGTTTTCTTGGCAAACGGAAAACATGCATGACATGTTTCCAGAGTGTTGAGGAGGCATGCTTAGTGTCAAGATGTCTGGACGTCCGGAACACTAAGATGTTGTTCAAAGGGACAAATGAACTGCGTTATAAAGGGAGATGAGTGACGAACAAATGCAATGGATTTCAAAGAAAAATACACATTCCTTTCAGAGGCAAATGAGGAGTGGTTTTCACTAAGCATGAAGAACATGGATTGCTTGTTTCCAAGGTGTCAATAAGGCATGTTTAGTGTCAAAGTGTTTGGATGCTTGGAACACTAGGATGTCGGTCAAAGAGCGACAGATGGAGTGTGTTTGAGAGGGAGTTGAGTGAGGCTGCCTCGGCCTATACCAAGATCCGGTCTTGGCAAGTGGGTTTGGATCTCATATACACATGGTGTGAGCATCACACACCAATGATTTGGCTGCATTTGGGTCAATATGGCTACAAGATTCAACATGTTACAATTTCAAAGAAATTACGCACTTCTCTTAGAGTGGAGCCAGGAGTGAATCCCTTGACGAACAAAGCACATGGACTGCATGTTTCCAAAGTATTAAGGAGAAATGTTTAGTGTCAAGGTGGTCGAAGGCTTGGAAAACTCAGATGTTGGTCAAAGAGGGATAGATGGAGTACATTTCAGATGTAGTTGAGTGAGGCTATGTTGACATGTTTCCAGAGTGTTGAGGAGGCATGTTTAGTGTCAAGATGTTTGGACGTTTGGAACACTCAGATATTGTTCAAAGGGACAAATGAACCGCGTTTCAAAGGGAGTTGAGTGACGAACAAATGCAGCGGATTTCATAGAAAAATGCGCATTCCTCTCTGAGGCAAGCGAGGAGTGGTTTACATTGTGAACAAAGAACATGGATTGCTTATTTCCAAAGTGTTAAAGAGCGACATATGGAGTGCATTTCAAAGAGATTTGAACCTACCTTTTTCTATGGATACCACTTATCAAACTTGCTTGCTGACTAATAAACGACATTTTTACCAATTTGTATAAGGACTGGTGTTTGCATGTAAAAACTTGTCATTTGTATGAAGGTGGGATCAAACTCAACCATATGCACGCTAAGCTGTTCTGATAGTGGAGACTTTTTGAAGTCAAAATTTGAATGTGGATGGCGATGCTTATAGAGTAAGTAAGTTTAGTGTATGCAACATGTTTCAAATGTAAGTATGTTATGTCTATGTGGTGCTCCGAGTGTTGAATGAATCATTTGTAGCTTTGTCTAACGCCATGAAGGTGATTGATGTAAATGTTGGCAAATTTTCTTATCTGAAGTGACCATTGTCCTCTTGTAATAATAGGCCGATAACATTAGTTGATTCATGAGGTACATGATTATGTTGAGTGCCTACTTGTAGCATGGACAAGAGAGTGCTAAGAGCCAAAGCTGATTTGCTGTGACAAACATCGATCTTAATGGTGAATATATCTGGCTTGAAAGTATTTCAGGTGGACATATCTAAAGTGAAAGCTGAAAAGGACACAGTGAATAGGGTCAAATGTGCTCTCAATAATAGTGTATATAGGATTATTAGCAACAAAGTTTGGCTGCCAGGTGGTGCAAAAATTGGAGGGAATAATAATAAGAATGTTTTTTTGTAATATTTGTGTCTTGTTGTTTGTGTCAATTTTGGAGACCATTCAAGGACTGGAATTGTTGGCTGTAAGATCAGAAGGTGATGGAAAAACGCAACGAATTTTGTAGAAAATACGCATTCCTTTCATAGTCAAGCGAGGAGTGATTTTCTTGGCGAACGAAACACATGGATTACATCTTTCTAGAGTGTTAAGGAGGCATGTTTAGTGTCAAGGTGTTTGGACGCTCGAAACACTCCGATGTTGTTCAAAGAGGGACAAATATAGTGCATTTCAGAGGGAGTTGAATGAGGTTGCATCGCCTATATAGAGAGTCGGTCTTGGAAAGTGGGTTTGGATCTCGTATACACATGGCGTGAGCATCACACACCAATGATTTGGCTGCATTTGGGTCGACATGGCTACAAGATTCGGGATGTTATAGTTTCAGAGAAATTACGCACTCCTCTCAGAGTAGAGCCAGGAGTGATTCCCTTGGCGAATGAAGCACAAAGATTGCATGTTTCCAGAGTATTGAGGAGGCATGCTTAGTGTCAAGGTGGTCGAATGCTTGGAACACTAAGATGTTGGTGAAAGAGTGACAGATGGAGTGCGTTTTAGAGGGAGTTGAGTGAGGTTGCGTCTGCCTATACAGAGAGCCGCCCTTGGCAAGTGGGTTTGGATCATGTACACCCATGGCGTGAGCGGCACACAGCAATGATCTAGCTGTGTTTGAGTCGCATTGTCTATAAGATTAGACGGCGACAAAAAATGCAACGAATTTTATAGAAAATGCACATTCCTCTCATAGTCGAGCGAGGAGCGATTCTCTTGGCGAACCAAACACATGGATTACATCTTTCTAGAGTGTTGAGGAGGCATGTTTAGTATCAAGGTGTTTGGATGCTTGAAACACTCAGATGTTGTTCAAAGAGGGACAGATGTAGTGCATTTCATAGGGACCTGAATGAGGCCGCGCCGGCCTATACGGAGAGTCGGTCTTGGCAAGTGTGTTTGGATCTCGTATACCCATGGCGTGAGCATCACACACCAATGATATTTCTCCATTGGGGTCGACATGGCTACAAGATTCGACATGTTACAGTTTCAAAGAAATTACGCACTCCTCTCAAAGTCAAGCTAGGAGTGATTCCCATGGAAAACAAAGCACATGGATTGCATGTTTCCAAAGTATTGAGGAGGCATGTTTAGTGTCAAGGTGGTCGGAGGCTCGGAACACTCAGATGTTGGTCAAAGAGGGATAGATGGAGTACGTTTCAGAGAGAGTTAAGTGACGCTTTGTCGGCCTATACAGAGAGCCGCCCTTGGCAAGTGGGTTTGGATCCCGTATACCCATCGACATGGCTACAAGATTTGACATGTTACAGTTTGAGAGAAATTATGCACTCCTCTCAAAGTTGAGCCAAGAGTGATTCCCCTGGTGAACAAACCACATGGATTGCAAGTTTCCAAAGTATTGAGGAGTCGTGTTTAGTTTCAAGGTGGTCGGACGATCGGAACACTGAGATGTTGGTCAAAGAGCGACAGCCCGGGGGATTCACCATGGATTACTTTCCGCACCACGTAAGTGCAAGGGAGGGGTTAAGCGCATAAGTTAGGGGCAGGCCCCGAATAATTTATCTCCCAAGCTTAAAAATAAGGGAGGGGGTATCATATTTGGGGGGGGGGGGGGGGGGGGGGGAGAAGTGAGAAAAGGGAGAAATGAGAGGAAGTTTTGTGTTTCAAAATCATGGCTTCCCAAAAGAGTCTGCCCTCAAACTTGTGAGTCAATAGCTACAAAGATACATGCAAGAACTGACATTGCTTTGTATCAATTTATTGTTTTCTGATTATAGTTCATTTGTTAAGGGATGAAAGCTATAAAGAAATTGTATAGATGCAAATTTACACGAAGAACCTAGCACAACTTTATAACCATGTTTTTTGTGTAATTTAGATGGGTCATAATTGGACAAGTAGCTAGAGTGCAGGCTGAACAGACACGGTATTGAGGATACATCTAGTTATCAACATAAGTGGTTTCTTAGTATGTTGCTAGTCACTATGCTACACGCTCTTTGAATAGTTTTACTCAGTTAGATCATGTGAGACCTAAATTTTATATGTAAGATAGGGGTATGATAGTTTTTTTCATTGATTGTCGTATAATCGTAGAAAGGGGGGTCATATTCCATAATATGAGTCGTATATAGGGGTTTTATCAAAGTTGTCCGCTCACAGGTGGCGTCCCGTTTTGTATACAGAGTGAATCCCCCGAGTGCGACAGATGGAGTGCGTTTCAAAGGGAGTTGAGAGAGGCTACGCCAGCTGGATAACAATAAAAAAAGCTCGCTCCAATCATTCCAGTCACTTCATGGGTGAGCTTTTTTCTAAAAATATGGCATTTATGGAATATTTGAAAAAAGCTCACTGTGGAGCTCGCTCAAAAAGATCACCCCATATCTATCCCTGAATTACAGAATGATGTAGTGTCAACGGATGATGAATGGTTGGATGGAAATGACCTTCGCATCACGGTACAACTAAACAATCATATCACAAATGCATTAGTAGATACCGGAGCTTGAATGAATGCAGTCAATTATTCCACTTACAAGAAAGCTACGAATCAGTCTTTAGCATCGAAAATATATGCTATCAAAGGATGCAACAAAAACTCAACACCGATATTGGGAGTAGTCAACTTGAATGTGATAGTAGATGGATTTTCATGCCCACATCAATTTTTATGCATACCATATGAACATATGAATGAAACGATGATTCTTGGAATCTCATGGATGCGGACATACAAGGCAGTACCAGATTGGGACACCAACCAACTCAAGCTATCACTTAAAGGAGAACAACTCTTAGTTCCAATTGCACTGAGCAAAGAGAAATGGAAAAGAGGTCGGCCACAAAAGAGTAATCAATTTACGTCAACCTCTGGATAAACAAATGCTACAAGTAGCATGCGAGGAGTCAAGAAAATTTGGGTACCAAAGCACAAATTAAGGACAAGCCGTCTCATTGGGTGCCCAAAAACTCATCTACCATACTGAATAAAGCTTCACATTTGACAACTCAGAGAAAAACCTCTTTCAGAAGAGACACTAGCACTCGATGGGTTTGAAAACCAAAGGAGCATTTATTTTCTCCACCAGCTGTTAAGTCAATGAATCAGTGAAAGGTTGAATCTCAAAAAACTCAACCACAACAGTTCATCAACGGAAAAACAAAATACCAATGGAGAGTTAAAGCTCAGCAACCATCACCACATTGATACCTACAACTCAGGAAACAGTGTGCCAAAGCATCCAGATGGGTACAATCAAGCAAAGAGCACACAAATTACAAAATCTTCCATTTAGAAAACAACAACAGGAAACCTCAAACAACTGAAACCCTTGAGTTAACTATTTAAGACCCAACTCGTGCACCGCATACTAGTTTGAATTGCATTGACCTTCAAAGTACGATAAAGCCAACCACGGCTATGCATAGACACAATTTTTCAATCCATCCACACAGTCGTCCCGTAGTACTCCATCCACGAGGGGTGGAAGGAAACTTCATTAATTACGGGCAATGTTTGAAGAGGGAGAAAAAGTTGGATGTTAACGTGTGGTTTTTTACAAAATTACCTAATAATGCCCTTAAAAATCACCACTTGGGGAATTTTAGCTGATAACATCTCCTCGATAAGTGTAAATAGTATATATATTATCAAAAAATACATCAAAAGATAGCTTTTTTTTGCTTATTTTTATCAATTTTTCTTGAGATTGGAGCTTAAAAATGAAAAAATCCACCAAAAAGTACTAAAATAGTGTTATTCAATGGATTTTCTTAATTGTTGGTTTTTCAATTTGCTTTTTTTAGTGCATTTTATTATTTTATTTTATTTTTTCAGTAAACAAGTCAAAAATTAATAATAAATAGCAAATGAGCTTGGATGGAAAAATTGAAGATATGCTGAGGATTAGAAGAACAAAACGGACAGGCACAAAAAATTTCAATTAGAACGACAAATGGAAGTGGAAAGCCTAAATTAGGCCGCCTGGGCCTGTTTCTGCAAATTCTTGTAGAATGAGCGAACGGAGTGCAATTGAGGTAATTTTTTAGTCTAACGTAGATGTCACGGTTTAGTAGGACCAACAGGGTAATCTAGGGGAAAATAGTTTTCCTACTAACAAGGGAATCTAGGGGAAAATAACTTGAGAAGTCCGAGTATAAATATCCAAGGTAGCCCAAAATCACCCCATTTCCACTAGTCACTCTTGGAGAAGAGAGCTCTCTACCTTCTTCACGCGCGATTTTCGAAGTCCACAGTCGTCCATTTTCAGCGCCGTCTCACACGAGAAATGAGGGGTAAGTTCTAAACTCATCAAAGAACGTATCTATACAGTCGGGTAGCAGGTCTAGGCCCATGAAAAAACCCTAGAATCCCAGCTATGGACGAATTTCTACGACACAAAGACGACCCTAGCGGCCTATTAGCTCAACCGTATTGAACTATAGTATGCCCCTAGATAGTAGAACACTTCCATATCATTAGATGACCATTTGGAAGTCGAGGGGGTCCGAAGAAGTAAATAATCTAGGTTTTGGCCACATAAAAAAATTGGATTCTGACTCCACGGACAGCTTATAGACAAGGTCTATACACAATGTACCTAGATGGTTTCAAGAAAACAGTCAAGGAAAGCTCTCAAACAGAAGGAAACAACTCAAAGACTACAAAGTGTCAAATTTGACATATGAAGTCAAACTGACTCCGAATGAGCCCAAACTAGATGAGCAGCATCAAAGACTATGTAGCGGACAAGTCCATGGCTTCAAAAGTGACCAAAAAACTTTACCTACCAAGTAGTAACAAAAACCGGTGATTTAGAGTTGACAAGAGCACGAAGTGAGCCGACACGACCAACTCTTATCAAATTTATTTTAGGACTTGTTTTAGATGTATTG
This sequence comes from Adiantum capillus-veneris, assembly GCF_014529385.1. Classification (NCBI taxonomy): domain Eukaryota; kingdom Viridiplantae; phylum Streptophyta; class Polypodiopsida; order Polypodiales; family Pteridaceae; genus Adiantum; species Adiantum capillus-veneris. The sequence goes on from NC_140952.1 coordinate 133,906,951, forward strand.
AAGATGTGTAGGTCATAAAATTATCTTTTTAAGTAGAAAATACAGTTGTAGTTAATAATCACAATTATTTACTTTTGTGCACAATTGGCTTGAAAATCATCATGTCACTTCACTTGTACACATCCATCTCATGCCACATGACACTTATGAGCCCAAAAGGTCAAGAAAATCTCATATTTTTGTCAAAAAACACATTAAAGGCTCTTCTGTCCAAATTTTGAGTTAATTGTCACATTTTTTGATCCAAATCATCCCATATCTCACACAGAGGCTCTATAGCATGTCTAGAACCAACTTGCTTTGTTCAAATTGATGAAAAAGTTAATAATCACGATTATATACTTTTTCATCAGAATAAGCTCAAATTTCAACTTTGACGTTATGGGATCAAAGTACATGTTGTGACAAGCCTAGTAATCAAGTTTGATCACATTTGGATCACAAAAACCAAAAATCCCTTCATATCTACTACTTTAGAGTCTGAAGCCTAAATTTGGCACCATTTCCACTCAGGGCACTCAAATGAGCCCACACTTCACTCAAAGTATCTAAATCACATATATTTCAAGCCTATGATGTCAAAAATGCAAAAAGTTGGAAAAAAATCCCAGCTATAAATAATCACAATTATTTACTTTGGTTGTAAATTTTGCCTGGATTGCATGGTTTTGATCTTTACATGTTTTTATGCATCTATGCATGCTCCAAAATTGATTTGAAGCAAAATGGACATCATTTGCCAACAATTCAAACACAAGACATTTCAGAGCGGAAATTGTGGAATTTTCTAACTTTGACAATGTATTCTCCTATTAGGTGCAGTGCAAGCGGCTGAGAAAGCAAAGAAGAGGATAACTCAGAAAGAAAAGCTCCAAGAATTGGCTAAGTTGGAGGTGAGTTTAGTGAAAACGTCCAAGGTAACCTACCTATCAAAGGAATAGCTTGAAGAACACAATACTATAGTCTTCACTGGCAGATTCAAGAGTGAAGATGGAATTCAAGTAGAGTTGCAGATGCTACCAAAAGAATTTTATGATGTCGTCGCGAAGCTAGCCAATAGAAGGTTAGGACTTTGAGAATTCTACGATCAAGAGCCATTTGGAGTAGATTTCTAGCAATCTTATGAACTGTTATCCACAATCAAAGAGGATGAATCAGCTCAGATCACGGATCAGCAACACCAAAAAGTCAAAGTGGTAATTAACAAGGAAATAGTGGCCGAGGCATTAAAGTTGTCAACTGAAGGAATGACAATGAGGGCTAGAGATAGGAAAACAGTTGGTACATTCACCAAGGATACAGTTGCTGCCACCTTCTCTGACCTAATTCTGAAGCAAGTGGAGGATCCCACCCGTCTTTATCATCAACACTTCCATTTCCTCTCAAAGAGACCGCCAAGATACACTACTCCAAATCATGTAGTTGCAACCACTTTCATGCAGGTGTTAAAGTCAACAACAAGGAAAACAATAGATCATGCTCAGTACGTGCTTACAACACTTAAGAGCACAAAAAAGGAAGGAAAGGTAACATACACGGGCACTCCAAAAGTTCTAACACAAATCGCATACCATGCTATTGGAATGGCCGACAAATTGCCGCCAGCCCCGGATCAGAATACATGGATAGTATCAGCTCAACCCTCTCACTAGATCAAAGAAGAAAACGATATATAAATCAGATGAAGAATCGGCAGAAAGCTCGCCTGAAGCCCACAACAGATAGTGAAAGCTCTGATAATGAGAAAAAGAGGGCAAGGAAAGAAGAAATGAAGAAGAAAGCAGTGGCAGATCATCAAGAAGAATCGCAACAAAAAAAAAGCAAGGTTAGAAAATGAGAAAAAATCATTTGAAAGAAGTCATCAAGCTGCAGGAGAAAACCCGGAGTCATGGAGCCCGAGGAAGATCAAGGGTCCGAGGACCAAGAATCTCGATAAGAAGATCAAAGAAGATCCAAAGGATTTTCATAAGCAAATGTATGCAAAATTCGAAGCTTTGAAGATACAAGAAGCTCTAGAAGTGCAAAGGAAAGCAAGAGAAGAGTCGGCTGCGCAACAAAGGCAAACAGAAGCTACACAACAAAGTGAACCACAACATGAACAAGGAGAGATGTCTCCAAGAGCCACTTCGCCCACCACTGAACAATAAGATCATCACATGCCTAGTCCAAGTCCTTCACCCACTGCCAAATCCAATGAATACGAGGAAACAAAAGGGAAAGAAAAACAAGCGGAGGAGGAGGCCAGTTATGAACAACCCAAGGAAACAAACAAAGATGAAGCTGGACCTTCTACAACAACACAAGCAGAATTACCTGAAGAAGCTACAAAGCCTCAAGAATATTGAGTTGAACCATCTACCAAGCCAGAAGCAGAATCTGTTGCATCGTCAAAAGAGCCGCAAGTCGAATCTGTTGGAACATCTAAGCAGCCTCAGGTAGAATCTAAAGAATGAGAAACTTATAATGAAGTGATCATCCAAGTAAATGAATATGCAAAGCAGATGCATATGATGATAGAAAAGATGCAAACAACAGCTCTTAGCCGCAGTGCTAAAGCTAAAGAGTTGGAACAGGTAATTGATGCTCTAAGAGAGGATGAACATCATCGAGAATCTTCAAGAACAGATCAAAGAGCTCAAAAATGAAGCAAAGAAACACCAAAGTGTCAATGAGAAGCAACAAAAAGAAATGGAAGATTTAGGAGAGCTTCTCACAAAGTTGTCAGATGCATGCAAAAGCAAGGACCAACAGCTGACTAAAGTAACCAACAAACTTTTAATCACTACTCAATCAGTCCAAAAGCTCCAAGTACGATCAAATGTAGCCAATGCCTCATTGCAATACTCAGAGAATCAAATCAATGGCCAAGCGGCATTCCTAAACCAGATCAGAGAAAACCCAGCCGTAGCTTCACTCAAGGGGACAGATGAAGTCTACAAGACTTTGGAAAAGAGAAACAAGGACCTAGAACTTAAGTTGAAGCTGGAACAGACACAAAGACAAGACCTTGCCTTAATGCGGATACAAAGAGAAGAGTAGTTGCTCAAGGAGATCGAGGAATTAAAGAGAGCTAACCAGCTGCTGAGAGAAGGGCATATGAAAGCTCAAGAGGAGGTAGGAACCTCTAAACAGCCAAATATAGACATACCATCAGTCTCCTTTGCAGCTATAGAAACACAGCCAATAAAAGGCCAGACAGGAGATTCTGAATTCCAAGTACCAATCACTAAAGAGGAACAAGTGCCAATGGTCCAACTTTCTAAAGCTGAAGAAGATACACTTAAAGAACAGATTTTCCATGAAGTGGATATTGAATGGAAAGCGGCAATGGACTGGTAGTTGAGAGTTTTTCACTTAGTTAATCTAACATAATAATTCACTCCCAACCAAATCAATGCTCAATGGCATCAACTGTCGCTGCCCTACCCTTTGATAAATAAGAGCAATCTTCAATTGAAAATAGCCTGAAAAACCATCACACACACTGTACCTCTCATAACCTGCCACTGAATCCGAGATCTGATCGATGAATGGAAGAGGATATGGGTTCTTCTTAGTGGCTGCGTTTAAGGGTTTAAAATCTACACAAATTCTCCACTTCCCATCCTTCTTTGGACTGACTACAACTGGACTCACCCATTCTGTGGTCTCCAAAGGGACTATGAACCCTGCTTTCAATAAATTGTCCACCTCTTCTCGCAATGCTTCCATTTGCTCTTGACCCATCCTTCTTAGCCTTTGCCGCACTGGCTTAGCACATTCTTTCAGCTCTATATGCATCTCTTCGCCCTTGAACCCTCTGATCTCTTCATATGAAGTAATGAACAAATCAGGAAAACTTGCCAGCATGTGCAAATATATATCCTTCTCCATAGCTGAGAGGTCTCCACTGATCATTTGTGTCAACAATTCCTGCTTCTTTGACAACTCAACCTTGGTTTGCATTAGCCCTTCAATCACTTCATAAGGCCCTTCACTTTCATCTTCAACCTCATTCGCAAATGCAACTAAACCAAACTCCTGGATTTCTTTGTCCATCAAAAGAAATGCAACATCAGCATCCTCATCACTGCTGGTAGTGCTATCACTGTCCTCATCTGTCACCGTGGAAGAGTCTTCATCACTAGACTCATCCTCATCTTCATAAAGCTCCTCTAATCGTTTCCTTGTGTCCACATTATAAAGCTTCTTGGTACATGTCTTTCCATAGAGGCTAATCGTACCATGTCGCCAATCTTGAACAACTCCCACTGCACGTAACCATGGTCTGCCTAGTATAATAAGATATGCTCCCAACCCTACTGGCATCACATGAAAATCAACCACTGCCTTTGCATCATATGCCTCCACTTCTAAGCTCTTTACAACACTCAAGCATTTTACTTTTTGATGGTTTGCCAATCTAATCCGGAAACCTGACACCCCAGCCACTGTGAGACCCATCTTCTCAACGCATGAGTGTGTTATGACGCATATTTGGGCTCCGCCATCCACATAACCTTGTCCCAAATTTTTCCTTTTATGCCACACATCTACTATTGGACAAATGTTTGGTAGCTCATCCATTGCCAACACCTTTACTGAACCTCTCTCTGGCTCTTTCTCCATTGGGTTAACCATCCTCTTCCACTGTCGCTTTAGCTTAGGCACCATCTCTATAAGCTGCCCAAAAGTAACATCTGTCTTCCTGCTCGTCAGATCCTCCTTCAAGTCATAGCTGAATTGCCCATCCCCTAGTGGAAAATCTGAAACATGAAACTTTCGACGAGCTCTCCTTTTCCTCTTGGCCTTGACATCATCGCCTTCATGGCTCTTTCCTTTCTTCTTACTAGGACCTGGGGCACTTCTCCCTTCCTTATCCTCTGTGGTCCTCTTCCCAATAGGCATCACTAATGTATCCTCTAGCTTTGATGCCTTCTCCAAGGTGACTACACTTAGCACTTTTGTCTTTCCCTTTTCCTCCTGGGTCAGTCCACTGGTTCCTTCGTCTCCCTTAATTTCGATGCCATAATCATTTGACCTAGTTAGCACCTGTCTTGGCAATGGATACATGTCTCCCCCCATCCTTGGTGGCTTATCACATTGCGGGCTGATGTGACCCAACTCACCTTCCTTTTGCACCAAACCTTGTACTTCTTGCCACACTTTGTCAGGATCTTCTATCTTCACAAACTCCACTTCCAACCCATGCCGTAGATTGTCCCAACTCAATCTTACAGGTGGATCAGCCACATGCAACTCCTCTTCAAATGCTTTAGACCAAACTCGTGCATCACTCTTCAAAAAAATTTGGAGAAGACGTAACATCTGCACAGGGTCATGAATCTGGTTGCTAATGCAGGCAACCTCCATCTTTTCCAAAAAATCTTCCACATCTTCATCACTTCTTCCATGAAACTCCGGATAAGAGAAAGCCATGGCTACCCAAGTTACAATGCTTTGAGAACCCCTTTGAACACACGTGCAAGAACCCAAAACTTTTGACTACCCAATCCCCATAAACTTCAATGGAGCTCAACTTTAGATAAGGACAAACACATGCACATCAAATGAGTTTTCATAGTTGATCATCGGAATTACAACGGGCAAAGGACATTCCAAGATCTCTTGTAATCTTCTTGGCCCGAACATAAAGACTATGGCTGCTGGAAAAAAATCTTCCTTGACACATGAACATTTATCTGGATTCTTTGAGTTAAATGAAATGGAGTGAATTGAGGGCCATTTTGATCATCGATTAAAGCCAACCATGAAGCTCCTAAGAAGGCACACCTGACTTAACCTCTGATTTTGTAAAAATTTCAGCAGCATAACAACATAAATGGCTCAAAAGACCAAAAAACCAGCCATCATAACTTGGAAAAACTTTGGCAGAGTTTCCCCAAAAATAGAGTAGTAGGAACCCAAATTATAGACTGTATATGTATGCATAAACTGTCAACAATAGAACCCGAGCATCAAGTAGGACTCACTAGTACATAGCCTATGGCGAGGTCACAAAAAGGGTGCTCTAGCTACCTGTATCACCGAAAGGATCTCCACATTTGAGAATCCCCCAGCTCAATAAAAACCTCACGCTATCGACCCTCACACGAAGGCTAATGCAAATCGTGTAAGTCAAGTCTCAGAAATGACTATCTTCCAGACCAAGTCTCAGAAATGGCTGGGACTGCCAAATACAACCAAGTATGGCTCCACAAATGCGTACAATGGCAGTTTCCACAAGTAACGTACAATCCAACAGACAATGCGCTTAAATAGGCGCCAAGTGATGCATACCCACAACAACTGCAAGTGACATCACTGCTAGTATATCACTGTACTCTAGCTACCTGTACCTGTGTGAATCACCTGTACCTGTACCTGTACCTATAACCTGTAACCTGTAACCTGTAACCTGTAACCTGTAGCCCCGAATCTCGAAGCTTGAAGCTCGAAGCAGAAGGTACTCGAAGAAGATCCTCCGTGGGGGCGCCAAAAGAATGTGAGCGGGATGAAAACACACACACCGCCTCTATAACGACCCGACACACACTCTTGGAATGATACACACACACACACACACACACACACACACACACACACTATGGGGCACCACTTGGCTTACACAACACACTTGGCCAAGACAAGGAACACACTGATGGAGCGAGAGGAGAGAGACTATTCGTTTACCCACTCCACACAGAGAGAGAGACACACACACACACACACACACACACACAAAAACTCAGCTCAAAAGAGGAGAATTTCTGATGTTTAGATACAATAGAGCTTGGGCCAACACCAATGGGGCAAGCAGCTCACACAATACGGGTAAAATATGCCAGATACAATCACAAACTGGAGCAGAAGCTTCGCTCATAGGAGAAACTTACACAGCAAAAACAGCAGAAAAAGAGTGAGGAATTTGGCAAAATGGACAGCGCCATCGCGTCCGGAACGGCCCAAAACCCTAGTCTACCATGTCAAAGTGCTCAAATCGGACCTCGGATGAGCAGTTTAGGGCCAAAACAGGCTCCAAAATGAGCAAAAACACACCTGCGGCTGTTCCTCCTCTCTTCTCCACGTTATTTCTGGTCTTCTCTCAGTTTTTTCAGTTCCCACACTTAGATTTATTAGTTGGGCACCCGTGGCCTTTTAGATGACCCCAAACGGACCCCGAACAGGCCAAAAACTGACCTCGCAGTGCATAGTTGTCACCTTTTTGCATCATCCGCACACTTGGCACTCAGTTTTTCCAAATAATGCATCCCGCAACCACGTGAAGTGGCCCCAAAAGGTAGTCCTCATGATGACCTTTCTGCATAAGTATCACAAGAAAACACCCACGTCGTGTTCATACTTCTCCGCGTGCAAGTATTGACCCCGTTCGACCCCCTGACGCCACTCGATGCCATCTGACGCACCTGCTTACCTCATGTCATCGGCCCGCGGATAGCTTCCTCGAGAAGTTTTACATGCTACCAACTCCTCCTTATTGTAGAAAAAACACAGTGGTACTGGTAATAGTGAAAATCGATGCAATATGTATACCCTGTCCTACCTGTACACATGTGGGCCCCACGTAACCACCTGGCTCTGAAAAATGGGCAATTCTTTATTTGATGCACCATGCATGTATATGTACATATGCGCAATCCCTTGCTCCAAAAAACTCCTGACAACGTGTGGTGCTAGCCATTCTTAAAAAGTTCTATCTGTATGAGGCACTACATTCTCTTTCATTGCCTCATCCCCTTGTTGCAAAAGTGTTTCAATTATTGTTTTCCTGCAACAATTGCTAACTTTAAGTGAACCATAATGTAAATGGTATATGTAGTTACTAAAGAGAAAGACTCAATTTGCTGGTGGAAGTGAGGTCCGAGCAAGCTCGATGATTTTGTTTGATAGTGAACCTAATGCCTTGTCATGCCATTTGGTATACCATACACATAAATTAGACCATGCCACACCGCTCTCTCGATTGGCTATGGCTACATTGTCATAGGCCCTTCTTGTGAATGTTTTTTCTACCTCATGGAGTGCTTTCTCCCTTCTCTAATCATAGACATCTCACAAATCTGCATATTCAAGGCTCTCCAAATGTGGAATATCTTTTTGTTTTTCTATGCTAGGCCTTCATGAACTCATCCTACAATTATTAAAGCTCTTTGATATCACAAAAAACAAAAACAACCTCAACCCATGGTAGTGAATGTTGCAAAGTGTAATTTGCCTTCCAAACAAGTTGGGCAATAAATGCAACTAGAATGCACACCCATTTAAAATGATTTTGTGCTTGGCTCTTATTCTTCATGTGTTTCAATGCGTTTCAATGCCCAATCATGCAACTTAGGCTCCAATTTATCCACAATTGAAGTAGAATCCGCAAGGCCAAGGTGTTGCATCATAAAAATGTCTTGAAAAGGTGTACTAGGTATACTCACCTTAGCCACTCTATGAAACATAAATCAAAAGGACTAAGATAAAATGACATTTACATTAAACATTAACAATAAAAAGTGAGACTTTGACAACTTACTTATTGATTTCTAAGAGAATTACCAATAAGTTAGCCATTTTTGAAGCTTCAAATTTGATTACATGACAATGAAAATGTGGAACCTCTTCGTCCTCAATGTAGGCATTGTTTAGAAGGTCTATCCAAGCCTTCACTCACTGATTTTCTATCCCAAACCACAAAGAATCTCTCTGCCATGTGGGACCACCTGGGATGGGATCAAAGTGATTGCTTCAATTTGAGTAGGTTCCATTTTTTTGTTGTGGCTGGATTCTCACATTGTTTCATGCACCCATACAATGTGTGTATCTCTGTTCAAAAGACTCCTCACTTGGCAAGGACTCAGACACTATGAACTACCCCAAGCTTGGTTGATACCCATAGCTATGGATAAAGATCTCTTGAAGAAGTTCAGTATGATCATCATATGTGCGAATGGCAAGATTTATTTTAAATTTGCTAATGAGCACTGGAGGTAGCCTTCCCTCTTCATCAGCACAGTGATCTTCAAGAAGATTGCAAAAAAAGTTACTTTCAATGATTGTACTAACCTCTTCTCTCAAATCTTCATTGCCTCCTTGAATGGAAGATTCCAAAGCTTCTCTGTCCTTGGATGGTTGACCTTATTCATGTTGTTGAGTGATTGGAGGTTCACCTTCTTCACGTTGTACATTTGGAGGCACTTGGCTGTCTTATGATGTAGAAATGACATTGCGGCTGGACAAGTCCCTTTGCATAGCATGTGTAAGAACCATCTCGTCATAGGAGGGACAATGAAATGGAGGAGAAAAAAGAAAGAGAAGGGGGATGCAAGCAAAGAAGAGGAATGAGAGATGCAAGCAATGACACAAAACAGATAGCAAAAAGGTGCAAAGACAAGGGAAGAAGGAAATGGGAGAGAGATTGTGTGCTTGTGTGTGTGTGTGTGTGTGTGAAAGAGAGAGAGAGAGAGAGAGAGAGAGAGAGAGAGAGCGAGAGAGAGAGAGAGAGAGAGAGAGAGAGAGAGAGAGAGAGCTCAAACAAAAATCTAAAAGATGTCAATAAAGAAAGTCTTATATAAGTGTGCCACGTGTCAAACTATCAATGACATGTGGCAAGTTTGGCGAGACACGATGAGCTAAAAAAGCCTGTTTTGCGATAAGAAAAAAATAAATCAAGGCTGCCCCTCTTCCTCCCCCCTATCGACCGCCATGTGGCACCACCACATAGAATTCCACATTGTGGGATTCCACTTGGTGATGCTGATGTGGCATTGCTGCAAGGTGGATTCTTGCAGCGTGAAAGTCCACGTGTTGGTGCCATGTGACGGTCGGTGGGGGGAGGAAGGGGACGGTCTTGATTTCTTTATAAAAGAAAAAGTAAAAGAAAAAGAAAAAAGAAAAGAAAAAGAAAAAGTGTTTCTTTTGGATACTCTTCAAAGTGCCCACATAAAGGTCTACTTTTAATTATTATTGAGGCTAAATTTCATTTTAAAAGTCAATATCACTTCATTTCAAACTCAAAATATATAAATATGTCTACATGGCAATTTACATGGAAATGTTTGCCATGTCATATTCCATGCAAGATGCCACATGGATTCTTGCAGTGCAAAAATTCATGTGGCTCACTATACACGTGGCTAGTGATAGATAAAAAAAATGTGAAACAAATTCCAACCAAATCAATAACTAAATTTTTTGAAATATTTAAATATTAGCTTGAATTTCAAGATAATTATTACAAATGATTTTTCTCAATCTCTCTCATTGAATGCTCTTAATATTCTTATTCCCTCATTGAATATTCTATTGACTACTATTTAAATCCACATTTAATTAATTAATTCTCTCACTTTTTCTCTAACGCTTTTTAAACCTTGCTTTGCATTCTATAGCTTAACTCATTCTCAATCACTCTTTCTCTGTTTCTCCCTTTACTTTGTTTTGTAATCTACAACTCTAATTGCTTCAAAATGTCTTGCTCTATAGAGTTTCCAAAGGAAACATTATGTATTCCATTCAGTAGTGGGTAATATTGTCATTGACGATATCGATTCTTTGTTGACAAAGTAAAGACAAATCATTTTGAGGGGTCGGAAGCAAAGGTTCAACTTGGCAAAGATGGTAAATTATCCAGGTACCAATCACTACCAATCAAGATAGTTTTTTTTTTGTGCTAGAGCAGTCCAATTATCCAGGTACCAATCACTACGAATCAAGATAGTTTTTTTTTGTGCTAGAGCAGTCCCTTTCTTCTAGCTACAAGATTTTTTGTGCGAGAGCAGTCCCTTTCTTCTAGCTACAAGATTTTGTGTGGTGCTACTTTGGAAGAGGCTTCCCCTATGTGTTCACTATCCACTACCATGATAAATAACAAAATTCCTCGAGAAAGTTTTGGAGCAAACATGCCATCTCGTTCCACTTCCATGCATGGTAAGAGTTTTGTAGAGTACTCTTTAAGATTAGAGAAAAAGAACATATTGTGCAAGATTTTGGCACACATTACATAAGATATTGTGAAGGTTGTGAGATCCCTAAGCACTATAATGGTGATGTCATCTTTGAGCTCCCACCCACTTTTGGAATATGAAAAGGATGAATGCGATGGAGTCCAAATATGATCCCCACCTTTGGACAAATGACATAACATCAAATGTGGTTTTTCTTGGAGTGCAGAAGAAGCCTTTGCATTGGAAGTCTAAAGTGTGTGAAAAAAATGTGTCCCAAGTTACAAAATTATGGATCTGCAAACTACACACTTTCTTGGTTTTATGTTGAAGGCTCCACAAGTTCAACAAGCATGTGAAGGTGGGGAGGGAGGCTAGAGTGCTTTTAATGCAAGCAAGTCCCACTATGCATGGCACAATGTTCAACAATGGTTTACTATGTAATGCCAATGGATGAAACTATGAGAAAGTTAATAATTGATTGCAATCAACATGACCATCCCACGCGTAATGGAACTTCAAAAAGTCTTAGGGATCATGTAAAGGCAATGGTGGATCGAGTGATGGGGGCTAACCACACAATTGGACCTTGACACGTACAAATATGTGTGGCCAAATAAATTGTAGTGGCCTCAGTGATGATGGAAGATGGAGCAAACAATATCATAGGAGAGGAAGAGCTTGCTAACATTGCTAAGGAGATGGGACCACTAGTTGAAGATGGATGGTAAATGAAGCTACATTTTTTGAGTCTTACTTCATTTCTTGACAATGTCTTGACCATTTTTTTCCCAACAGGTTAGAAGGTCTATAAAAAAAGCTCTCCATGGAGGCTTTAAAGAGAGTTATGATGTTGATGCCTTGTTAAAGCTCAAAAAAGAACGCGCCTATGATTTTCTCCATGGTAGTGGTTTTCTAGGACAAGGAAAAGAGACGGAGCGACGTTTTGTTTTCAAGATGTCTACCGTGGTGCTACATCTGGTTTAGATCTCCTGAATCAAATGAGACACAATAAAACTGGTGATTCTGGAAGAGCATGGATTCGATTTGATCACACTAGGCGTTGTAGCAATTGGGTGTGTTATGTCTATGATCCAAGGTTTTATATTTCTTCATCTCTTGGCTTCTTGGTGCTCCCATAGTTATCTCATTGAAATAGTGGGAGATCTTAACCTTGCTTCCTTCTACCAACATGCAGGAGCTACTAACAATTGCAACATGTGAGATGAAAGAGGAGGACATTGATGCTCAGTATCTCTTTTAGAAATCTTTGAATGAGGTAATGATCAAACACCATTGTGATCCGTCATAATTCAATGGCTTCATGGTAGATAAAGCTCAAGAAAATTGGAATGCTATTCGAGAAGTTTTTAATGGAGGCAAACAAAATGTGATGATCGGAAGAAACCACTCATGCAAGTGGCACTGGAAACATAGTCTACAACTTTATTCCAAGTATGTTGTGGCACATTCCTAACAAGAGCACAAGAATATGGGAGAAAAATGGAGAGCAACACCAACCAAAGAAGTAACACTTCTTGAGGCCCGTTTAATATGACAATGATGGCGCAATATCCCACTAATGGATATATGGATGAGTTGGTGGGAGATACGTATAGCCCATTGTGGTAATGGAATGACAAGAGTAGAGGAAGTTCTACAAGGAGGAGGGATGTCATACACAAATTTGTCAGAGTCCAAGCATGATAGTTGGCTTGTCATTAGGAAGAGAATGGAGTCTAGCAGGGCCTCTTTGTTTGGCAGTTTAAGAGAGGTAGACCTTTAGTATTAAGAAAGAAATCAAAGGATAGATTTTATATTCAAACATACAAAATGGATAGTTTATTTGAATTCAAATTTTCCCCTCAAAATGAAATTTAAAATCTAATGAGAAAAAGTATATCATGTAACATATCCATTGAAAGTGTTCCACGTGTAGATTCTAGATCTATAATCTCCACGCAAATCAAAGATCATACGTAGGAGTTATAGAAGGCAAAGAATCATAAAGTTGTCCACCCCCTTTTTTTAGGGGGGAAAGTATATCCTTTCACCACTCTTACACCTCTCTTACACACCCACCATTCTTGCACACATGGCATGCATCTATTCGTCAAAATGTAAATCACCTTCATGATCTCATGGAAAATAAAGAGGCCCTCCTAGACCCCATTCTCTTCCTAATGAAGGGAGGGGTTTTGTAGGAAGATATCTCTATATGACACAAGCACTATAGACATGAAAATGCAATACTTCAAAGTACAAAGGCCATTTCTTACTTGTTGGGGAAGCACATTGGCTCTAGTCCTACTTTAGAGACACTCATGAATAGAGAAAAGAACACTTTAGCCAAGGTAGTAGGGATGGTCAACAAATTGCCTCTGGTCCTACTTTGGAGACACTCATGAATAAAGCAAAGAACACTTCAGCCAAGGTAGTAAGGATGGTCTACACATTCACCGTCCAAAATCCCATGTATCGAGCTCAAGTTCCTCTAGCAGGGGATTGTGAACGTTCTTGACACAAGAGAAAACAGAGTGCAAAGATTGATGTTGAAGATGATTCTAGCCATCAACCGAAATATAATGTGCATACACAAAGATGCAAATCTATAGGATGTCCAAGGAAAATTCAGCTCGTAGACACAACTCCATGCAAGAGGTTAGAGGGTAGGGAAGATTATGTTGTGGAGTAGAGAGTCAATGAATCTTTTTGGGCATGCGATGCACCACAATTGGTAGCAACTTAGCATGTAGTGGCAGAGAGACTCGTAAAAGAAGGTGCGGGAAAGTCATCATCGCTGGTGTTCCAAAGTAGTTTAAGCCCAATCATTTGAGGGGTACTGCAAGAATCCTAATGGACTTCATCCACAAATGATGTGGTGTTGTCTTGATCATGTGATCTGTTGTTTTGTAGTGGATCACAAAATAGATCCACGACCCCATCCTCCATCGAGAATATAGCCAATAGCTCTAGGGACCAGTTACATAGAGGAAGAAGTTTAGTCTTTGTTTGAGGGGGGCTACATGGTGGAAAGAAGCAAGGTTGCATCAAGAATGGAGAATATGCCAACCACACCTTTGAGCAATGTATACCCATTAATAGAGAGAGGAGGATGTAGCATTGGTTCAAGTATTCAAGATGGTATCTGAGTGAAATAGAGAACATTAATATCTAAAGAGGCAACGAAGAGAATAACCAAGTTGCTTGAGATGAAAGCCAAGATAACTGAAGACGTTGTGCGGCATGAGAAAGCTCATAATATTTTTAAGTTAGACTCAAACAATAATACATCAAATGGCAGCAACTATAGTGTGGAGATAAAGATAGAGCCATCTTGCACTTGTCCTAGCTTTCTAGAGTGTGAAGAGCAAGGCAAGCCTTATTTTGCTTGTAAACACTTGTACTGTGTATTTCTTCATGTGCTAGGATTGAGCCAAAATGAGCATATGTTCATTCACCAACCTATCCTTTGAGATGAGGAGGTTCAGAATGCCCTCAATCGACATGGGACATACCCCTGTATGGAATAGCAATACATGCTATCTATAACTGTGTAATTTCTTTAGGCCATTTTGTATGAATCTTTTTGAGAAACACTTTGCCATGACGATGCCTCAAAGACATGTCAAAGTGGTGCACCATTCACTCTTCCAATCTCTATCATCAGCCACACACACTATTCAAAATCATGTAATTTTCTTGGGCCATTTTGTATCAAATATTTTTGAGGAATTCAAGCCATGAAGGTGACTCTTTGGTGTAACAAAGTGGTGCATCATTCACTCTTCCAATTTCTAGCATCACACAATAGTAAGGGCATCATCACATGAAGCTCTTGTACACATAAATGTTAGTTGGTGCTTTAAAAAATGGTTTTATGGTATATTCTTTGGAGGGGGGGGGGGGGGGGGGGGGTTCACTATGTATAAATTGTATATATTGCATGCGTTCAAGGACTATTTTTAAAACTCTTTATCTGTGAATTTTTGACAAATAAAATACACCCTTTTCCTATTCAATATGTATTTTTTTCCCTAATTTAATTAAGGTTAATTTTATTTGCGAGTTAATCAATCCGTGTTTTTTTGCTACAGGTGATGCTTTTTCGAGTTTATAGAAGCATGGATTTCAGTCATATGTATGCTCTCTAAGGTGGCGTTGTGGTATGTTAAATAAGTACCGAGGGAAGGAGAGAGAAGAAGGATTAGACGGAGAGAGAAAAACATACTTGTGAAATAGAGATAGGATCGGGGTGTGAGAGTACCGACAAAGAGAGAGAGAGAGAGAGAGAGAGAGAGAGAGTGGGAGATGAGGGGGAGAGAGGAAAGATAGGTTCAAAATGAAAAAAGTCCGGCTCTTGGGCAAGAAGGTTCTTAAGCCGGTTCAAATTATTTCATTTAGTAACTTGGTATAGAATTGTTTATGTGTTGGTTTAATGTATATATTTTATAAATATCCCACATTTTAATTGAGATGAAAGTGGAGTTAAGTAAAAGTGGAGTTTTGTTGTGAAGAAGGAGGTTGTGTGTACTTTTTCTACTCACATGTGTGTGTGTGTGTGTGTGTGTGAGAGAGAGAGAGAGAGAGAGAGAGAGAGAGAGAGAGTGGGAGATGAGGGGGAGAGAGGAAAGATAGGTTCAAAATGAAAAAAGTCCGGCTCAAGTTTGGGCAAGAAGGTTCTCAAGCCGTTTCAAATTATTTCATTTAGTAACTTGGTATAGAATTGTGTTGGACGGAGAGCAACTCACACACCCATGAAGTGCATGCAAACACTACCTAGATCAACATAATGTCAATCAAGGACACAGATGACACGATAGGCACACGGAGGAAATCTCTTAAGCTTGTCAGGTTGAGACCATCCTACACATACAACACTCAGGAAGGCCAACTAAACCACAATCAAGAACCTCACTGCTCTTAACTACACCACCTAGCCACATACACACATACTAAAGGTAACTCGCCTAATCATGCTAGATTCGTACGAAACTTAAGGAACACCATCCCCTCACTAGGATACACCTGTCCCTAAGCTTCTATACTCAAAACCCTCACTCTAAACCCATCTGCAGAAAACGCGTAGGATGACAGAGCCGAATTTTGAAAGTGCCCGAAACTGAAATTTATGAGTACCTATGCGTAGCTTATGTCGCCACGATTCTATAGACTATTAGCGCGCAGAAAACAGACATCGTTTGATACACTTACGGCCACAAATAGCTCGTAGATGCGTCGGCGTGTGCGCTTCGTCTCGCGTGGAATGCTTCGCGTTGTCGCGTAGCTCTCCTCGAGCCTACAACAATGGTGCAGTCGGATCTCCCATGTGTTGAGCGAGCCGGGCGTAGCGAGAGGATGAAGCTCACGCTCACTCTCTTTCTCTCTCACACACAGTAGACGGCAGTGCTCAGTTTTGATTATGATAAAAATCTTTTTTTACAAAATGACCTAGGTACCTTATATACTAAGGCTACCTTAGGTTTAACCAAAAATGGGGTTGAAAGGGTCAAATGGCTTTGTATTTACAATCTGGAAGTGCCATTGCACCCCGGCTTCTGAAACTAGAATAACTACTCATTACAAATGATATTTATAGCCATAATCCGCAGCATTTCATAACTCGCAAAAGATAAGACTTTGGTATGAAACTTGAGTTATGTTGTGTTGTTGACCCAGCGGTCAACAAATTGTTTATGTGTTGGTTTAATGTATATATTTTATAAATATCCCACATTTTAATTGAGATGAAAGTGGAGTTAAGTAAAAGTGGAGTTTTGTTGTGAAGAAGGAGGTTGTGTGCATGTTTTCTACTCACGTGTGTGTGTGTGTGTGTGTGTGTGTGTGTGTGTGTGTGTGAGAGAGAGAGAGAGAGAGAGAGAGAGAGAGAGAGAGAGAGAGAGAGAGAGAGAGAGAGAGAGAGAGAGAGAGTTTGCCCGTTCATATGCGTGTGAAAAGGTTCCAAAGCCGGGTCCACAAATAATGTTTTTCGAGCCCTTAGAGAGGCAGTTAGTGGTGGTTACTCATTGCACTATTATATGCCTATAGTATTCATAGGGGAATAATAATCATAGTGTTTTCCGAGCCCTTAGAGAGGCAGTTAGTGGTGTCTACTCATTGCACTATTAGATGCTTATAAATCTTATAGGGGAATAATAATCGTAGTGACAAATCATGCATATTTTATTGCATGCCCCACTTTAAAAGTTAGTGGTGGAGTAGAAGACGGTTATAATAATCATATTGACAAATCATGCATATATTATTGCACGCTCCAATTTCGCAGTTAGCATATGCTGCGTGGGACCCCTCATGTCACTAACACATGCCACTATTCCATCACTATCAATGCTTTTTGAGAGCATGCTGCTTTAGCCTATATAAATGTTACAAGGCAAGCAGCATATGCTGCACAAGTGAATCGGAGGTGCTAATCAAGAGAGATTTTTTCATTTTCCCTGTACTTATACAAGGCCTATAGGATATGCAACTACTGGTAATGAGGTAGTTGCAAAAATCCATGAAGAGCTTCACAAACTCGCCCCCAACGCACCCCTTGAAGAAAATAAGACGTTTACACAGAGAGAGCGTGACACAAACAAGGCGATCCAGATGTTCAACCACCTTAATCGCGCTCGCAACACCGGAGACCAGGAACTCAATGATGGCTTTGAGACAATGCGAGAAGCTCTGGGCAAGTGGGAGACATGGGGGTACATAGACAGCTCTCGAAGGGCTACTTTACAGGCAGAGATTGGCCATTTTCTTGTCTGCAAACGCACAATCAACCTGGTTGACATCTCTGGCTCTAATGTGGTAGAAGATTGAGGCAAGATTTAAATAATTATGCACTAAATATATATAGTTAAATAAATATGCACATGATAAATTGTACTAGTGTGATGCAAGTTGTACTGTGTGTGTGTGTGTGTGTGTGTAGGTTTGATTACCTACCTAATCATGTAAACAACTTATTTTAATTATATGATGCTTATTTTAAATATATGATGGTGTTCCACTCTTCAGTGCCTTGGCGAGAATAATTCATATGTCTCTGTCTGACTTATTATTATTGAAGTAGCTGTGATACTTTTAATTGGCATGGTCTACTAACACATCTTCAAGATCTGTCATAATTTATATAGGGTATTGTTGATATCTTGTAGCTAAACTGAACCGCCAAATGTAACTACAAGCTGTTTGAAAGCCAAACGTAAAGAAAATCGATGTGAGTTTTTTATATAATGCAAGAAAAAGATGAGCATGTCTTTAGTATTTACCCTACTTTTAGTAGAATGTTGTTTCCTGTCCATGTAGGTGTTGTTGCAAACAAGGATGAATGCCTAATAAGCCAATTTGAAACTAGGAATCTAAAAAATATTGATGGTTGTACTTGTTTGGGCAGAGACCTCAAAGTAATGATACACTCATAGACTCTTGCATATAAAATAGTAATTAAGAAGACTTTACTGAGTTGAAGAACTGCATATGTACATAAACACACACATATAAATAACTATATATATTGTATAAACAAGTACTTAAAAACACTTTACCGAGTTGAAGAACTGCTTACGTATTTAAACACACACATATAAATAAATAAATAAAAAGATATTATATATATATATAATATAAATATTATATATAAAACTATATATATTCTTAGACCGACAGTGTAAAGAAATACTGACAAGCAAATGAAATTTTGACAGCATAACAACGTGAAAAATAAAAAAAAACCCATTCCATACTTGCTTCTGTGAAAGCTTGCCTAACATTCGTTAAGCTTTCCTATTCTATACTTGCTTCCGTGAAGCTTGCTTAACTTTTGTGTATACATGAAACCATGATTATGTTTCTAAACATGAACAAAAAGCATGATTATATTCACAAGCAATCAAAATTTCGGCAGCATAACGGCGTGAAAATACAAACAAAAAAATTTCCCATTCCATACTTGCTTTCGTGAAGCTTGACTAACTTTTCTGTATACATGAAACCATGATTATGTTTTCAAACATGAACAAAAAGCATGATTATATTGACAAGCAGTCAAATTCCCATTCCATACTTGCTTCCGTGCAGCTCGAATGCTCAGGGGAAGAAGAAATTACATACGCAAAAAGCATGTGTTGTTATATTACTTTGGTGAATCCAAAGCTCTCAACTAACTTCTATCTAGCATAATAAATATGAAATCATGGCTGAATTGATAAGGACGATCAACACCAACAACATGTCTTCAGTAATACCAAAAAAGTGGCACCCAAACACCATGGTCACATGTCGTTCCATAAAAATCACAAACTAGAAAAAACGATAGATAATACCAATGTTGATGTCAATCAAGGGCAATGTGATCCGGGCTCATATTGTTGCCAATCAGTCTCCTCATCGCTATCTGCATCAACTGCTGAAATAGAACGTACACATGGAGCCTTGAAGCGTGAAAGATGTTGATGGAAGACCTCTGGATCACTATCTATGCAGAGACAGTGTCTAGACAACTCAACGCAAACATTGCCCAAGCCACCACATCCAGAAAACATATCAACAACGTAGGTGTGCTCCGCAGTAAATGTCCGCACAAGCCAGCTAAAAAAAGCAAAAAATATGCGCATTTTTACTTTATGTAACATAGTCCAATAACGCATAGTAGGAAGCATATATTCTTACCGAAAGAAGTCAAGGCTACGCTCAACGGCACCTTTAAGAGCGTGTCCTCCAATGTACTCTCCGTCGACGCACTCCACCAGTATTCCGGACTTGGCATCGAAAGTGTTGTTGTCCACGCTTTCTCCATCTCGTCGATCGTAGATAGGACGTTGACCCTTATGATAAAACAATCCTAGCAATAGTGTTTCCACCTACAAATTACAATTAGAATATGATCTAATTGAAGAAAACTACGAGCATGCTTTTCAATCAACAAATAAATTTACTTACTCTCTCAATCTCAATGGTCTTTTGGACATAACCATCGGGGATCAAAATAAGGATGGTGTGCATCATTTTGAATCCCATCTCGATGGCATGGCTAGACACAATGCCAAAGTGATCAGTGGAGCTTAGGGTGATGTACCACCCATTGTCTGCCACATACTTTGAAGCTATTACGGCCACTTTCTTACTTAATTTTTGAGAGAATTGATTCCATGGAGGGACCTGTATAATACGCATTGTTAATTTAATTAAAGTTACAAAACTATCATAGACTGTCCATTGTGGTTTTGAAGGATGCATACCTCGTTCTCCAAAAAATTTTCAACTTTAAAGTTTGTTGGAAAATCCGCAAACAAAAGAGAGGCCACTTCATTGCTCTTTTCCCCATCAACATGGGCTGAATGAAGAAAATCCAAGATCCTGCATACGATCAAATACATGTATTTCAAACATTCACAACACACACCACACTTAGTTAGTCTTTCTTTTCACATGTGTTTACCATTTCTCATCATCGAGAGAAATTTTGTAAACATCTAGCATGTTGCCAATAACGGTCACATCACAATCTATGGAAGGCACTGCATAATCAGAAAATAAAATACTTCATCAAGAATTGTTGAGTAGAAAGAAAGTGACAGCTAGATATCTATACAAGCAAGTTTACCTATGGAGCCTTGAGCACCTTTTTGGTTCTTTTTGGGAGACTTCTTGGGCTTCTTGGATCTAACAAAATCCAATCGTTTCTTTATAGAGGAGATTGTACTATTGTTTACTCTTTTCGAAGAGGTGGCTTTCTTGGAAGCTGAGCCAATCTCCTCAATACCATTTTCATTTCTTTCAAGAACGTGCTCTAAAGCAAACAAAAATATATTTCTCACAAACATAATCTAAATAGTATGAGCACTTTAACAATTTTGTAGTTTTTATAAATGCCAAAAATAACCTTTATATAAGTTCCCTTCATCACATGGGTAGGTGCCTCGAGTGTAATCTAGCCACCAAGGGCAATACTCAATTTCCCAAGCAATCAAACCATAATCTCTCATCCATAGTGGATACATACACTCCTCACAAGAGAGGTCCCTCCAACTTTCAACAGCAATTGGCAACTTCTCCAACAAAGTTTGATCGTAAAGCTGAATTAGCCATCTACATAAAATGCAGTTAACTTTATTTGAGCTCCTTTCCTAAGTGACTTATTTATTATACAAACTCTAAGTAAAAAATAGAATAACAACCATAAAGATATCAATTGTATTACCTGAATAATACTCTCCTCGAAGATTCCATAAGCTTTGGAATTTTTTCATCCGACTCTTTTGTGTTGAGCTTACTCCAAAGCTCCACAAAAGCTTTATCAATGTGGTCCCTCAATTGGTGATGAAACCATGCTTCAAAGCCCTCCGGAATTTCTTCAATCATTTTCCCTTTGATCCTCAAGCATTGCTTCAAGATACTTCCCCAATACCACTCTTTACGCAAGTACATTCTAAATTTCATTGCACTAATATAACGCTCAGAAGTAACATCATCTACACGACAATGCATCAAAGAGTGCAATATTTCCTTTTTCCTATAGAGAAAAAAATAAACAAACCATAAATGCATTGATTCATTTGATGATTTCATGTGTATTTTTTATCCAAAAATTATTACCTCTCTGGTGATATTTTAGAAGTTGCCAAAGAGTGGACCTTGTCTCTTGTAAGGCCCACTTGATCCTTTTCTCTTATCCAATTGAAGTTAAATAATAAAGAGAAGAACCCCTGGCCATTGGCGGGGTTGGCAGTGGCCAACATCTATGTTGCATTAGCACGAGATCAATTTTTCAATCAAATAAATCAAATTCAAATGACATGTTTACAATTTTGTAGAAATTCAAACATAAACGGTGAGAAGAGAAAGTGTTTACCTTATAAAGCTCTTTCTTTGAATATTTTTTCTACTCTTCCTCGAGCAACCATTTCCTTTTCTGGCAGTGAAATCGAGGGATCATTGATCTCTTGCATCTCTTTGATAAGAGATAAGTCAAAGTCTTCCTTTTGTAGAGCAAATGAAAAAAAAAGTAAGATTTTACAAAATAATGTCAAGTTTTAGAAATTACATAAAAAGTGTACTTTAAGGAAAAAAAATATACCTTCCATATGAGCATTGCTAATAAAAGAGCAGGAGAGTTGTACCAACTCCCTTTAGATGCCTTCTTCTCACAAGCAAGCTCTACCTCTATCCATCGAATCCAATCTTGGGGAAAGTCTTTCATTAAAGAATCTTTGCTTGCCACAGCCAGTTTTTGGAACAAGAAGATCTCCTGCCCAAAATTTGTGCTCACAGTGGTTCTACCAATTCTAAACCACAATATCTTAAATTAAATGGCAGTAGAATGACATCGATAAAGTAATAGCAATAACTTTCAAAACAACAAATGTGCCTACTCATTTTGAGAGCGCAAAGCTAGCATAAGCTCCCTCTCTGCACTTCTATCAACATTGACAAATTGACACTTCACACAACAATGTCTCCACTTTATCATTGAAAATTCTACAACAACAAAAAAGAAAATTAGAAAGCATAGTGTAATACAAGTCAACTTTACATTAAACAAAAAAGAAATCACTTACGTGTTTTTATTAAGCGCATCCAAGTTTTCAAATGGTGATTACCATCCCAAACGATAAATTTTTTTCCCCTTAAGTCTTCCCACTCCAGGGGAAGGGAATTATCAAAATCATCGCTTATTTCTCGCCAAATAGGCCCCCATTCATCTTTGTCTAAGTCGGAAACATAATGTTGATCATGGCGTGGCTTGTTAAATGACATAAGAAATGGCGCTCCAAGCACACTGTATCCAGACATCTCAAACCTTTTCACCAAGCCCTCAGTGCCTGGACCCACCGCTCTAATGGATTCATTTTCCATCAATCTGCAGAGAGGAATGCGAGGAGGTTCCCCACCTCTCTTTACAATAAAACCCTCTACAATCTCCTCCAATATTTGACCATGAACATCCTTTCCAAATATTGTTGGATGATCGGGAGGTTTAGCAACAATTGTTGTTGCTTTAGACACGCTGTGAGCCACCGATTCACCTTGTGTAGCATGAATATCTATGAGCACCTCTTATTCATGCACATCACTCAATATATCCTCTTCTTCATGCACATCACCCAAAATATCCTCCTTTCGACGGACATTGGAAGAAGCAATGGAAGATCGTGCATTGGCCCTATGCCCTGTAGTGCCAGACCTTAATGTGTATCCTACTCCTACAAGCAAAAAACAATAAGAACACAACTAGTTTAGTGAGTATGATGAGACAAAGAAAAAGAACACAAATAGCTTAATGTATTTGAACTTACTTTGAGAGATACCTGTCCTGCCACGTTTAGATGGTGTACGAGCCATAATCTATCAACCACAAACAACAAAAATCTTCTTCTTAGCAATGACAATACAAATATAAAATTCTAAAGTTCGGCAGCATAACGGCGTAAAATGCAAATTAAAAAAAAAACCATTCTCAACTTACTCATGGCAAGGAAAAATACAAATCCACTTTGACATTTGTATACCTCTTCTCTACAACGACCTGTTCTTACATCATTGTAATTGTTACTGTAAGTGTGTTTAGTATGTGTGTATGCAAGTGTGTTGATGTGTGTGTGTGTGTGGATGTATGCATGATTGTGTGTGTGTGAATGTAAGTGTAATATATGTGTGTCTTTATGCATGATTATGTTTGTGTTTGTGCTATGTATGCAAGTGTGTTGATATTGTGAATGCAAGTGTTTATATATATGTGTGTGTGCGTATGCATGACAATACAAATATAAACTTCTAAATTTCGGCACCATAACGGCATAAAATGCAAATTAAAAAAAAAAACCATTCTCAACTTGCTCATGGCAAGGAAAAATACAAATCCACTTTGACATTTGTATACCTCTTCTCTACAACGACCTGTTCTTACATCATTGTAATTGTTACTGTAAGTGTGTTTAGTATGTGTATGCAAGTGTGTTGATGTGTGTGAATGCAAGTGTTTATATGTGTGTGTGTGTGTGTGGATGTATGCATGATTGTGTGTGTGTATGTGAATGTAAGTGTAATATGTGTGTGTCTGTATGCATGATTGTGTGTGTGTTTGTGCTATGTATGCAAGTGTGTTGATGCTGTGAATGCAAGTGTTTATATATGTGTATGTGTGTATGTATGCAAGTGTGTTGATGTTGTGAATGCAAGTGTTTATATATGTGTGTGTATGCAAGTGTATGTGCGTATGCATGATTGTGTGTGTGTTTGTGCTATGTGTGCAAGTGTGTTGATGTCGTGAATGCAAGTGTTTATATATGTGGGTGTATGTATGTGTGTGTATGCAATTGTAATGTGTGTGCGTATGCATGATTGTGTGTGTGTTTGTGCTATGTGTGCAAGTGTTTTGATGTGTGTGAATGAAAGTGTGTATCACTCTGTGTGTGTGTGAGTGTGCGTGTGTCTGTGTGCTTACATGCGCACGCTCGCCCGATCCACCGGAGGAGGTCCAATAGGAGTTCCCCCATGCCTTGAAAGGCATGGTGAGAAGGCAGTGCGCGCGCTGCCCTCTCACCATGCCTTTCAAGGCATGGAGGAGATCCAATGGAGCTCCTCCGGTGGATCGGGCAAGCGTGTGTAGGTAAGCACACGCACACACACTCTCTCTCTCTCATACACACACACATGCTCACACACACACACACACACACACACACACACACACGTGAGTAGAAAATCTACACACACACACAGTACCTTGTCTTCTTTTACTCCTTCTTCTTCATAGCACAACGCCACTTTCTCTTCACTCCACTTTCATCTCCTTCTTCACAGAAAAACTCCACTTTCACTTCACTCCACTTTAATCTCAATTAAAACTCCACTTAAACTTCACTCCACTTTCATCTCAACTACTACTTTTTTCACACACACCATATATTACAAAAAATGATATTGTGGTATAAACACTCACACACACACATTCATTTATATATATATATATACACACACAAAGATATACGCAAAATGGATTCATATATATAATTTTACTAAACAAATACTACGTTTTTACACACACACACACACACACACACACACACACACACACACACACAACCATACTACGTTTTTACACACACACACACACACACACACAACCATATATTTAAAAAAATGATTGTATGTGTTTGTGTGTATAAAAAACGTAGCATTCTTAAAGTTGAGTTATACACACACACACACACGCACACACAAGATGGAAAAACTATGTGCACAGTCATACATACATACACTCTCTAGAGCTAATTATACATATCTTAACTTAAAAAAATGCTACGTTGTTTACACACACCCACAAAATCATTTATACACATTCATAGTAATGTATATAACTTAACTAAAAAAATTATATATACACACTACCAAAAACACACACACATATATATAAAATGGTAAGATGGAAGCATATATATAACTTAACTAAAAAAATTGCTACGTTTTTTATACAAAGTTAGTCATGTAGAATGTTACGCTTTTTATACACACACTCACACAATCATATATACACACACACACACACACACACACACACACACACACACACACACACACACACACACACACACACACACACACACACACACACAAAAGATGGAGACAGTATTAGACTGCATTAAATGCAGTCCTTGAACCATTATTTAGAAATTAAATGGCCCCTCAAATTTGATGAAATATTCTACTGCACATACATTCACAACCGTCATATATTAAATGCACTTCTTCAATTATGATTTTCATTATTCTTTGAGCCGTCACAAGATCTTATGCAACTGTCTTTTCGTCTACCTACTAATCTTTCACTTTCATTAACCTTCACATCTTTCATCAACTTTCACCAGTTTCATTAACCTTCACTTTAACTTTCATTAACCTTCACCACCTTCACTTAATCCACCACAGTTTTCTCGCATCTCCACCCTGTAATCTTTTTCTTGAGAGAATATGTCCAACATGAAAGTAACAATAACTTGGAAGGTTGGTGGTCAGATAGTCAATCGCGACATTCAGTTGAAGGGAAACTCATTGTTGCTTAGTGCTTACTATTTGCAGAGTTTGCTGCCTCCATCTTGCCATTTTCAGTCACTATCTGCTCTTATTGAAAGTGATTGTGGCCTGACAAAAGTCTTACTGCAACCACAGTGGGATATTGAAGGTCATCAACATTTCTTAATAGATGGATCTTTTTTCGAGCTTGTTTGAGATACTTCATTTAGACACATTTATACAGGTATCTGACAATGAGAAAGGAAATGACAAAGAGATATGTGAAGATGTTTTAAGCATTGTGCATCTTGAAAGTAGTGGTGACGATATAGGACAGCTCAAAACTCAGTCAATTGTCATTTGGATTCAATAAAATCCAGGGGCAAAAAAGTTAAATGATCTGTTAACATTATGTGGAGCTCCTTTGCAAGTTGCTGAACTTCCACAACATTATGATGGAAATTTGTGTTTTGAGTTACCTGCGACTCAGGATAAAACAAAACAAATGACAGGGATGGAACAACACTTTGATGGTCACTTGTGGACTCGCCCATCTGTGACAACCATGGCAATAGCATGCACAATTCGTCTAAGCCACTGTTTGGGATGCATGCAGTGCAATTATTCAACGTGTCCTCATTATATTAAGGAGCAAGAATTTAATAGTAGAGATTTTCATGGATATTTGGACAGACAAGTCAAAAAGGACTACCTTGCAATGGAAGAGAATACAACAATAACTTGTCATCATTGTCAAAAGGTTTTTACTTGTGTTGTTGCTTGTCCCTGCAAAATCTATTATGTTTTGCCTAGAGATAGTACAATGTCGCGACTGGCAATACATGTTGGTAAACATTGTCATAATGTTAAGGCAAGAACCTCTAGGGCTACTATTTCAAGAGTGCGGAAACTGGTAGGTGCAGTTTAAAAAATAGAAAAGGGTGGCCCAAGAAAAATTCAAATGTTGGTGGCTCAACAACTTGTTCTTCACTCCTTGATTGGTGAGGAAGCTGAAGTTACATCCGATGTACAATTCAATGATTTTTTGGAAGAAATGATGCCACTGGTTCAAACCAAAGGTAAGAGAAACTCAATTTTGTTCCTTGAATTTGTTAATTTTTTAACTATTTAAAATTTAGCCTTCTTGTGATGCATCATGTAGGTTTTCTTCAACTGTTTCAAAGGAGAGGAAGAGTCAAGGTGTTGTTATTGGGGATGGATATGATAATATTTTATTGATTCAAAAAAAGTGCATGTTTCCTTTTTTCCATGGGAGTAGATTTCCTGGACAAGGTGAAGAGGATGACAAGTGCTTCCTATTTAAAATGTCCACTAAAGGACCAGGTTCTGGGATTGATCTAGTAAATCGGATGAAAAGAACTGAAACTGGTGACTTGAGAAATGCGTGGGTACATTTTGATTTTACCCATAGAATAGATGGATGGGCAACAATGTCATGCTTAGTTTATGATCCAAGGTAATATTTAAGTATTTAAATATCTCGTATTTTTTTATCATTAAATAAAAGAAGATGTGTGAAATTGTTTATGTTGAATATCTTGCAGCATACGATCACTACAAATAATTGCTATATGTGAAACTAAAGAGGAGGATGCAAAGACTCAAGTTATTTTTTGGGAGAACCTTAATTCAACAATGGAAAAGTACGGACATGGTGCAGCTGACTTTGCAGGTTTTATGTCTGATGAAGCTGGTGCAAATTGGAATGCTATTCAAACAGTCTTCAATGGCAGGCCAGATAATATCATGGAGGGACGTGAATGGTCATGCCTATTTCATTGGGAGCAGAGTCTCCACAAATATGCTAAAAAGTGGATACCTCAACATCTAACAAATCAACACATTGATATGTGTGAGGAATGGAGATCTTGTAATACCATTGTGCTTGCATCTCAAAAGGCACTTTCAATTCAAAAATGGTGGAGACAACATCTATCTACAGAGAGCATCACAAGAGTGAGCAGATGGTTTAAATGGTGGGAGCAACGAATTTCACAATGGGGAGGAATTGGAATAGATGTAAGTACCTTTATGACAATCTATATTTTTAGAAAAATTTATAATCTTTTCATACATGAAATTTATAAATTTTAATTCATGTTTTTTTGAATTTCATAGGGTGGTCTAAGTCCGTGGGAGCGGGCACAAATTCCCAATGTTAATTTATCACAAAGTGTACATGCCAGTTGGTTAGCAGGTGAAGGTGGAAAGAGAAAAATATCCTTGTATGATGCATGTGTAACAGATGTTATAAACTCATATATTCAATGTGCAAAGCATTTGGGATATACTACTGGGCGTTATATAGGAACGGGTCCCACAATGGAGACCTTGCTTTCTCGAGTTGAATCTCAACAAACTCCAACTCCAACCAACGTGGCCCATCTATTACAGGAGGCTGTTGCAGGGACTCCCATGTATGTGCAACCAATTTTGCATGGAGACAAAGAAATAGTACAACGAAAAAAGAGGGGCAGAACAGGAACAAGTAGCTCCCATCGGCCGGAATATGTCATGAAATCTAAGCAACGAAACCATCGCGGTCGAACAAAAAAAATCAAGTTTGATACCCAAGGACTAGGTATTTCTAACATTCCGCTGCAAATTAGTGACACTGATGATGATATTGGATCTCAAAAAGAAACAACCACACCTTTGTCATCTCAAAGAAACAATGTGTTTGAGAGTTATGTGCCACGCACTCAGTGGGTCCTCAGGAGAATGCCCATTCAAAGTCAAAGAAAATGTTTTGGAATGGTAGGGAGAAAAAATTGTGACAATATCTTACATAGTCGCGCAATTGGTCTTGTTGCTCCATGTATATGGTCCGAAAGAATGTTCAAGGGTAAAACAATTGAGCAATGGTTATGGTTTTGTAATCATGATATTTTGCATACTCAATCAATCAAAAGACAAGTCAAAGATTTACCTCCTGCTCCAAATGTTTGGCCAGTAGCAAGAGGGACAGATATCTCCACAGAGGAACTTGCCGCACTGCATAAGAGTGGATTTCGGACAGAGAATTCAATGGTAAATCCACAACCTCTTGCTGGCGACTGCAAAGAAGGTGGTGGCAGCTCGAGTAAGAAAAAGTGGAGGCATGGAATCTCTAAAGAGGCCATGAAAAAATTGGAAGCATGTAATAGTATGACAATTATATTTTTGGATGAAGTGAAAAGGTCTCAAGAGCATGTAATTTTCCGAGTTCTCACTAAAAATAGTTATGAGATTCATATAAAACAGAGTCCAACATGTACGTGTCCAGATTTTCAAAAGAGAGAGAATACCAACAAATCCTTTTTGGCATGCGAACATATGTACTATGTGTACACAAAAGTGCTCGGACTTGAACCTAAGGAGCACATGCTTATTCATCAGCCAACCCTCTCACCAATGGACATCGCTTTTATTCTTGGACAACCAAGGAGGATTTCTCCCTCCATTTAATTATAGCTGGTTTGGTATGCACTGGCCACTTGATTGTGCTTACCAGCAATGTGAGTGCAAGCTATTTGGGAGCAAATTACTTGCCTTTTAGAGTGACCACTACATTTATGGCGACTATCCTTTTTTGTACTCTAATTTTGATCTTATCCTGTGGTAGTTTAGTGAATGTACTTACATCCTCAAACTTACGTTGTTTCAAAAAGCTCAAGCTTGGGAAAATTAGTATTGTCTCTATCTGGCATTATTTTTGACTTCATCACATTTATATATGCTGTGGATTATCTAACTCTGAAAATAGTGTTGTCTCTATTTTGCATGATTTTTTACTTTATCGCATGATTATATGCTGTGGATTATTTGACTCTGATCACATGCGTTGCGAGCATATTTGACTCTAATGGCATGAGTTGTGAAATGGTGATTTTATTTGTTTACATTTTCACGTCGTTATGCCCTCTCTCTCTCTCTCTCTCTCTCTCTCTCTGCGTAGTGATATACAACTCTATGATTTTAATTTCTCTCTCTAGAAGAAAAGTCACTCTCTCTCTCAAGGATTTATGATCCTTCTTCCAATGGTAACTCGCATAAATACTATCTCTCTAGAATTTATACTTTCTCTCTTCGTCAACCACACATATATGGAGTCTTATGACGATTGGAAATTACATTAAATAGATACTTTATGCTATGACACATATTTGGTTAAAAAAACTCTAAATATTGCTAAAATTGTAAAAAAAACTTGAAATGAAAAACTCGCAAATGTTAAATCCCCATTTAATTCTAGGTACCCTTCTGTATGTGAAAATGTGAGAAAAATAAAAATAAAACCTCTTTTGTTGCACTCACGTGATATTCACATAATTATTAAGTGACCCCCCCAAGGGTATTTTTAAGACCATTGTCACAACAGAAAATTGCCCAAGCAAACAAGAAACTGTGATTGGCTTGCTAGTTCTCACAATTTTATCCACGTGTTCCATTTCATGATTTTGGCATCAAAAGGTAAATTGACAAAAACACAAGCATTTTCACAAACTTTCCACTTTGCATATCCATCACCCTTGATATCCATGACATACAAGAGATGTGGGTAGGTTGATGTGTGACACTTGCTATTATCAACTCTATTAACTGTTTTAAATTGATAGCTTTACTAAAATCTCCCCTTAGTTGAAAAAGCGCTCGTCAAAAATTACTCGCTTAAAACAACCTCCTTAAAAAAGAGCTATGAATGTCGCTCCTTTCAATCTGGTCTCTATGGACTTGATGCAATATTGCCAATGAAGTTCTTACTTACAACACTACGAGTTCCACGTGACCTAGAATGGACATGTCATGAACTGTTTAAATGACTAGAAAATCTTGAACAATTAGATAAGCAAAGGATGGTAGCCATTGCACATATGTATGCCCAAAAGAGAAAACAAAAAAAATTCTTTGATTCTCATTTGCTGACTAAAATTTTCAAACAAGGAGATCTTATATTGGTCTATTTCTTTGGTCTATTCTTTGAAATAGCACATTCCAAAATTCAAGAAAAAGGGGCACAATTCATTTGTAATTGAGAATGTCTCACCAAGCAGATGTAGGTGCATGGGTGGAGCAGGCCTCAATAATGGTGAGGAGCTCCTTATTATTTAATATGTGAAGAAGAAGAAAGTATTTCAATGGGTGGGTGCGGCTACCTGTGGCTACCCAGCCACGGATAGAGGCGTAATGCCTTTACCCCGACAAACTCCCACTTAAAGGCAATGTGCTAATAAGTGAGTGCTACTAGCTAAACTACTAGTATGTATAAGAAAGGAGGTGAAAGACTCTCTCAACCTACGCCCACTGATTTTCTCACTTGATCTTTTTGTAGCTGCTAGGTCGGGCCTTGCCACTAGCAGGTCGTACATGAGATGCCCAAATGCTGAAAAAATTTACGCAAACCTGGCTCTCCTAGCCTCCCTTGTACTATCTCCATGCACTACATCATTGGGACTACTCATCACGTATGGATGTGTCATTGCTAACATTGGGATGGCTACATCCCTATCACCCACTTTGGGGGGGGGGGGGGGGGGGGGGGGGGGGGAAGGGGGTGTGGTCACTAATGTAAAACCTATACATCACATGCATCCAAGGACTATTTATAAAACCCCATTACCTATGAGATTTGCACTAATAAAAGGGACCCTTTTCCTATTCAATCTATAAACTATTATTCAAGATCATTTTTTCAACACCCTTTTGTATGTGAAAATGTGGAAAAATATAGAAAAAAAATCCCTACTGTTAAATCCACATGCTAGGAATTTTTCTTAAAGTAATGCCCTTGAGGTCACCCATATGAAAAAAACATGCATCTTGGCATCAACTCATCAGCCTCTAGTATGAACATATCAAAGAACTCCATGAACGTGATCTCTACCTGTGTCTCTAGAAGGAAGAACCACTCTACCTTTGCCTGCACAAAATTTGCATGTTGTGTCTCACTAGAGTACCATCTATGTATTTCTCTACAGAGTCTACTGGCATGTCCTGCATAGCTAAATGCTCTATCTTATCTCTTGCCCAATGCGTTCCAACAACAGAATTGAGACCATGCCGTCTTGTACCTCAGATACATGTATAGAATTTACCAAGACCATACATGCTCCCTTGGCAATTACTAATGATTTGCAATGCATCTAGAAAGATTTCTCTCTAAGCTGTATCTACTGAAACCCACAATCTGCTAATCGTCTCACTGAGATCAAGCTCTATCTTAGCTAAGAAACATAGTAGACATGTTGTAGCGTATATGATACACCACTAGACAATGATAAGAAAACATCTCCTGCACCTGCAATGTCAAACAAGAACCATTGGCCAAGTGCACACAACCAAACCTCTTATGAAATAATGTGCTAAACCAGTCATGATGTGGTGCGATGTGGAAAATTTCATTCTCATCTAACAACCAACAGGAAGAAGTGTCACCTCTAGAAGACACATATGTAAGCAGGAGGAATGACACCTAATGTGCCTTGTGTCACCAGAATGCCAACAACACAAGTATCAACAACTACAAGACCCCTGGGTCTCACAAGTCATCACTGTTGACTCTGAAGTGTCACACATGTCTGCTATATGGATGCCAAGAAACTATGGCGAGAAGTCCTCAGAGAAAATTGGTAGAGTATCCCCTGTAATCTAAGCAATACCTCAAACAAAATCTCAACCATAAACCATGCCAAACTAGCAACAAAGTGGGAGATCACTCGAACACTACACAATCATGAAACCCATGATCAATCACATCAAAACCAATGCTCGCATATGCATAAAATAGGTCCACAATCTCTATATGTAGGCATACAATCTAGGACAAATGGCTCAACCAAGAATAAAGTGCATAACCATATACACAAGTAGTGAGCAAACATGCTCAAAACGCATACCACAAGAAAAACTGCCTGGAAAAATTTACAAAAAAACTATGAAACCTATGCTTGTCTGTAATCTGTAGCCACACAAGCAAATGAAACTCTCATTCCTGCTAGATTGGATACAAGAACATTAAATTGTGTCCAAGCTAATAAAACTTGTCAAAGTGGGAGTCAAACTTGACCACTAAACCATCAGAGACTAAAACTACAGATACACATAAAGTATGAAGAGAGAAACTTGGAAAAATCTGACAAATTTTCCCCTAAAAACTGAGTAAAATCTCAAAAAAGTCTCACCAAAACTGCATGAAATAGACACTCAATGTCTTAGTAAATAGATCCTGGCATATATGCACTGCCAAAAGCTTGGTAAATTGGCTCACTCTTAAACAAGTGGCTATATGGACTACTCCACGTTGTCACGAGTTCTTTGGAGCAAGGAATTGCGCATATCTACATATCCATGCATGGTGCATCAAATAAAGGATTGCCCATTTTCCAGAGCCAGGTGGTTATGTGGGGCCCACATGTATACAGGTAGGACAACATGTACATAGTGCATCGATTTTCACTATTACGAGTACCAGTGTGTTTTTTCTATAATAATGAGGAGTTGGTAGCGCGTAAAACTTCTCAAGGAAGCTATCCGCGGGCCGACGACATGAGGTAAGTAGGTGCGTCATATGGAATCTAGTGGCGTCAGGACGGCGAATGTGGTCAATACTTGCACGCGGAGAAGTACGGACACAACGTGGGTATTTCCTTGTGATAATTATGCAGAAAGGTCATCATGAGGAACAATTTTTGGGGCCACTTCACGTGGTGGCGAGACGCATTATTGAAAAAAATCGAGTGCCAGGTGTGCGTACGGATGCAGCAGGGTGACAACTATGCACTGCGAGGTCAGATTTTGGCTTGTTCGGGGTCCGTTGGAGGTCATCTAAAAGGCCAAGGGTTCCCAACTAAAAAATCTAAGTGTGGGAACTGAAAAAATAGAGAGAAGACCAGAAAAAACGTGGAGAAGAGAGGAGGAACAGCCGCAATTGTGTTTTTGCTCATTTTGGAGCCTGTTTTGGCCGTAAACTGCTCATCCGAGGTCGGATTTGAGCACTTTGACATTGTAGACTGGGGTTTTGGGCTGTTCCGGACGCGATGGCACTGTCCATTTTGCCAAATTTCTCACTCTTTTTCTGCTGTTTTTCTGTGTAATCTTCTCCGGTGAGTGAAGCCTCTGCTCCAATTTGTGAGTGTATCTGGTATCTTTTACCCATATTGTGAGAGCTGTTTGCCCCTTGGTGTTGGCCCAAGATCATTTGTACCTAATTATCAGAAGTTCTCCTCTTTCGAGCTGAGTTTTTTGGGTGGGTGTGTCTGTGTGTGTCTCTCTGTGTGGAGTGGGAAAGTGGATAGTCTCTCTCCTCTCGCTCCATCGGTGTGTTCCCTGTCTCGGCCAGGTGTGGTGTGTTAGCCGAGTGGTGCCCCATAGTGTGTGTGTATATCTTTCCAAGAGTGTGTGTCGGGTCGTTATAGAGGCGTTCTGTGTGTTTCCATCCCGCTCACAACGTGTCCAAAAAACACTTGTAAACCTTTGAATCTGCCAACATATGAGCTATACCTAGCTCAAGTTGTATCCACAAATGCATACATAGCATAAATTGCATTAAATCCTGCGTAAATGACACTCTAAAATGCCCCACATAGTCATACATTAGCACTACATGTGTTGCATAATCTGCACTAGAAAGTATGCACAACCTCCTAGCAAACTATGTGGAAACTAGCACACCACCTTGTCGATCGGGAAACTTGTCAATCGGAAACAAAAAAAAAAGTACAGCCAGCTGTTTGTGGTCGTAAACACCATCCAAAAGTTGAGTGTGCTTGAGGAAAATTTGCTCAAAATGGTTCATCGGAGTTGCTATGGTCCTGTGTTGGCACATGCTCTAATGGTATTAGAATCATCAAATTCCACCTCCAAATGATAGTTTTATGAATTCATGCCAACATCACTACCTGTTTTTTAAATTTAAGAGTACGTAATGTCAAATTCACTTCTTAGAGCGTCTAGTTGTCCTTTTGGAAGTACTCAATAAATGCACGCATCTTTTAGAGAGATAAATAGAATTTCTTACAAGGTACAGGATGCCAAATTCACTTTTCAAAGCCTTTAGTTGTCCTTTTGGACATACTCAATAAATGCGTGTACATTTTATCAATATTCTCCAGAGAGAGAAATAGAATTTCTTATAAGGCCCTCTAAATGATCTCCAAAATATCTTAATGGCATGACTTGGTAGGCATGTATACCCCATTCTATTTCAAAAGCCATCTTATGATGGTCTTCAAGTTTAATATCCAACTAATTATAGCTAAAAATCCATCTAGGAAGTTATAGGCTTCTTCGCCTTCCACTCTCTCTAACACATGATCCATAATCAGGACATGATAATTATCCTTGATTGTGGTAGCGTTGGCCTTTTGAGGTTTGCACACAATGTGAGTTTCCCATTCTTCTAGGGCACCATAACAATAGGTGAAACCCAGTCTATCTATTTGATTTCATAATTGAACTTAGCTTCCTTTAGCTTATCTATCTCCTCCTTGATTTTGCTTGCAAATGCTTCATTATAAGTGTAAGGATGTAGTTTTCTTGACTTATCATCGCTCTTAAGAGGGACAATATGCTGACAAATGTGAGGATCTACTCACTTAAGATCTTTGTAGGACCAACAAAAACATCTATGTACTCCCCTTAAGTATAGAAATCATGATTTGCTCTTCCTTGGGGGTTAGGTTAGTCGTGATGTATGTTGGTCTAATTTCTTCCCTGAATTTTGATAGGTCAATTCTCTTGGTTTTTTCTAGCCCATTGTATGTTATTACCAATTCTTTCACCTCTCGCATGGCTACTTCTTGTAATATGATAGAACACTGATGTGATTTGTCTGAGCATCTTTATCACTCTCCATTTTTGTCATCCACACTTCCTTCAATGTTTAATTCAATTCATGATATTTCTTTTTGCTCTCGATCTTGGTCAATTGAAGCTATTTCTTCTTTAGCAATTTTGGTCTAGGCTTGGTTTCCCTTTTTCCTGTTGTTTCCTTCCCTCTCGCCACAAAACTCTCATATCTCTTTGTGATTTTGTTTTTCAAATAGTCTACTACTCCTATAAGCAATAGGTACTCAATTTTACCTTTTACTCTTGGCATTGGTCTATGGTCAATTCTTTCCTTGCATTTTGTTTTTTTTGCTTTGTACCATGCTTGGCATCTAGGATTTTGATTTTGAATATCAAAGAAGCTTTCTTTCATGCCCAAGACCATGTTTTTTGCCTCAACTGCACTCCTCATTTCATCATCTATGTCCTCTTGTTGCAAAAAAGGATGTTCACTGGGATCAATCATAGAAAACTTTATCTATTTTAGAGAGATCTCTAATGGAAATTTACTCTCTCTTGCACATGTAGAGTGTTTATTTTCCTATTGTTTAATCCACATCTTCTTGCGCTAGTTGAACCATTTGAAAGGAAACTATGTCATATCCATCCTTGCAAACCTTAGTAGGGGTCACCTCATTAACATATACATCGAATATGGCGAGTACTTGATCCTATCTGAAAGGTTCAAGTAGATATTCATGAAAAGGCTTTGGAACATATGCCTTGTCCTCTCGCAATCTTCCTTTTGTAGGTCTCCACATTCAAATGCACCACATATTCAAATTTATTTCATTTATTGTATCCATTCAAGAATTTTAGGTTCACCCTTTGCACTCGATTCAAGTTCCTCAAGCGGTGTCTTAGTGACATCTCTGTAAGAGTGATCTTTGAGGTTCACCTTGGTTGTTGTTTGGTCATGCCTCAGGCAGATATGGTTGCAAACCCAATCTTTAACCATTTTGAGTTGCAGCATGAAAGGACACCCCAAAATATTGTCAAAATTGATGTCCTTGACAAAATCCACTACAGGGAATGTATACTTATATTTGATTTCATAGAAAGTGACTATCACCTGCTCCAATATCCCCATCGATTGCTCTACATAGCCATCTACCAATTGTAGCTTCATGTGTGTCTTTATTAAGGATATTTTACCCCATCTCTCCCATATTTCCTTCATAGCCATGGATATTCTTGCTCCACTATCTAAAATGGTTGTTGTTTTGGCATTCTTGTATTTGACTAGTATGGTGGTGTTTCCTTCTGCTCCTTCACAATTTTTTCACAATTTGTTTATTCGTACAAGGTCACTGGTCTTAGTTTTAGAGGATTATGTTTCCTTTTTCCCAATTTCAATGGTATTGAAAGGCCAATCAATGCCAAGTTTTCCCAGTTTTTTCCAACTTTGGTCGAAACATGGGGTCAAATTTTAAGAAATTTTGTTAGCAAGATGGTACACTGGATGGGAGTTGACATCAATTTCTATAAACTTAAGAGTCTATCATTTTAGGATTAGCCTTCCGCACTATGATGTCACAACTCTGACTTCCAAGTTAGCTTTGTGTTCATCCATGTAAGAGATTAAGGTTCTCAATGTGCAGGGTTTGGTTTCCTTTGAGGTGAAAAATCCCCTGTCACTATAGATTGGTAGGTTGCACTTCCTTCCCTTGCATTCCTTAATGCTTCCCATAATTCATTTGGCCATGTTTCTTCAACCTCAGGGATTGGACGTACCCTATATGACCTAGTGTCAGTTGTGGAGTTTGCAACCACACATTCATTCGTCAGAGTTTTTGTTTGAACAACTATCTATGTTTGTGCCTCACTCCATTATTTCAACTCATCATCTACTCCCCATCTACTCGAGGTTGAGTTTTAATGTCCATGTCTTGTTGTGGCTCTGTTTCCATTTTTGTTTTAGGGGTTCTTTCATCAATATTTTCCTCTAGAATCTCAAATTCATTAGGTTGGGTATATCTCACAACAACTCTATTGTCATTAGGAAGAGGTGTTTGCTACCTAAGCTCTAGCTTCAATCTTTTGACCCCTAGTGCAATGGTGTTTTTTCCCATTGGGTACCTTGGGGGTGATGGTTAGTTCATGCAAGGAGGATTGTAGAGGCAATCTCTCACAATATTTTGATTCAATACCACTCATTGGTCCTATGGTTGATCCAATTTGTTCAATGGCACACCATTTTAGTCGTCGCTGCTATTTGGCATGCTTGTCTTAACTGGGTGTAACATTGGTTGGTAAGATGATCATCCCCATAGGCATATAACTTCCTCATCTGAGGTTATAAGATATTTTGTGTCTTTTTGAAGGCTTGGTTCATTCTTCCCATCACTATCTCTATGATTTTCTCTATACTAGGCACTTACTTAGTTTGTTTCCCCTAGAGGTGTTTCCACTTTTGGTAGAGTCCGTTTCAGTGGTGGAGATATTGATTTCCTCATTAACCTCACCACAGGCCTTGCAATTGTCCACAATATACAAAGACTCTTTTGTTACTCCTCTAGAAAAGCAAGTCCATTCAAATGAAGATCTCTTTTAAGCATTTCATTTCTAAGACCTTCAATGAATAATATTGCCAATCTTTCCTATTGTCAAACTTCCCTACATCTCTCTAAATACTACTTGAATTTAAAAAAAAAAACGTCCTTCAACTTCTCATTGTCTCTTTGTTCAAAAGCATATATCTGAGAAAGAGTGTTGTTCTTTGTTCCCCTTTTGAAAAAATCTTCAACAAATTTGGTCAATAGACTTTCTACCATAGAAATCCCTCCTATTGTGTGCTCGAAGGATCGACAATGAAAAACTTACCAAACCATTGATATTGAGTGAGAGAAAAATTACTTTTATGGAAGCCATGGAAAATACTAAACATTGACTTTATTTGGCTTGAATTCAGTTTTTGGGGATCCACTCTTTGTAGAAAAGACATGCCACTGAGTAGTGGCCAGTCTTAAAAGGCTCTCTATTTACAACAAGTGCATGGTAATTATGACTCCCTTTCCTATGCTTAGAAGAGCTACAATTGAAAAAATTATTACACCCCTATCTTATCTATAAATGTTCTTGGATGCCTTTTTCAAAACATAACCTTTGGTGTAATAAAAGCCTCTTTTGCACTTTTTAGAGCATAGTTTATGTCAATATACCATGATGGGTTTTTCCTTATTCTTAGGCTTCAAACAACTCTAGTAGCACATAAGAGAGAACAAAATCTCGTTAGACTTAAACTTAAAAATTTGGTCAGATCTTCAAAACTCTTAGTTCTAAACTCTGACACTTTTCTGAATCCAAATTCAGGTCTAAGAATTCCTATGGGCTTCTAATGACTTAGGGCTCCTTGTGGTATTAATCTTGCCTCTATCTTGGGGGTGCACTCCATGAATAAAATGGGTTTTTATATGCAATTTTGGAATTTTTTGAAATAAGGGTTCTTAAACATGTTAAAAGTGGGGTTTTTCCAATACCCCTTGGGCAGGAGGAGTTGTCAGCCTAGGTGTTTATAACGCGACCTTGGCTGTCAACCACGGATTGGTTGAAGTTAAAACCATTCAAGTTGAATGCCATAAGCAGCCATGCAACAAAGACATAAGACTTTCTTTCTAGTAGCCGGCAGCCAAAGGAAAGGCTGCCCCCTTCGTCCCTGAGATTGAGTGAGAAAAGATCAGGTACCAAGCGCTAATTGATTGCTATAGCCAACTCTCAACCATTACTGGGGATGGCCCACGAGGTGTAGCGCAGTTTGGTAGCGCATCTGTTTTGGGTACAGAGGGCCATAGGTTCGAATCCTGTCACCGCATAGTTCACTAAAAAATCCCCAAGACCAATCGTTAAAAATAATGAACTGCTGTTGTTGTTAACAGCATCTAACCAACCAGGTAACCACAAGCTCCGACTGGCATTACATTACTTGCCGGACTTAAATTCATTAGTTAGAAATTTTTATTCCATTGCTTTCGTTTCTACGAATGAGTACGTAGATATGTAAGTATCCAACTTGTTTGTTAATTACTTCCCAAGAGGAAAAGATGGGGAAGGAAAGATAAAAAAAAAAAAACCCAACGTTAAATATTACTTCGATTTTTATCACGAATGATATTAACTTATTTTTAGCAAAATTAACTTATACCTCCGCCAAATTGACAATTTTACCAAAAATTATCTTGATTCTAGGCTTAGCCGCAGTAGTTGTAATTGACTTATTGAGTAAAGGAAAAAACACATTTTTGCTTTATAACCCGGTACCAATAAAGAAGCACATTTTTTAAAATACCCTATTTACGTAGGGGGAAACACATGTTATATAGGGGGATTGTCAATAGTGCACCCCCCAAGCCTTCTGAGAAAATTATTAGGTAGCGATCCAACTTCAACAAGCTTTTTGGCTAATATTTTTGCAAACGACTACCCTAGATGTGTGGACACTAATGACGTTATCTATGTTCAAATTTCCTCAATTGTCTAGGGTACATGAATTGTGATCCCTTTTTTAGAAGATTTGGGCTTTAGACTTAGGTAATAGCTATGTTATGCTCCTTGAAGGCTATTTCCTTAATTTATGGTTGATTTTTATACCAGAAGTCCAGTCCTCTTTCCCAACTTTCAAGCATTTCTTTGAGATTCTTAGTTTTGCAACGGGTTTGTAAATTTTTTTGACTCAAAATGTTGGTCTTGGACTCAACAAAGTCATGTATTTCTAAATATTTTTAAGTACATGAATGGCGATTCATGTTCCTCAGCATCTGGATTTGAAACTTGGGTAGCTATTCATTTTGGTTATGCTGAGAGGAACTCCCCTATTTTATTTCAATTTGACCTTTTGTGGAATGGTCAAATCCTATCTTTTGTGTCTACCTAGTTTTTTGATCTCTTTATTGGTCTTGCTTGATTATGCTAGCACTATGCAATGGAAATCTTTTTGGTCCAAAACCCTAAAAATGATACTTGAATTGCGATTTGAGTCTTCCAAGGTTTTGATACCATATTTTTTTGGCAACTTGGAGATGTTAGTTTCAGACTATTTGTCCACCTTGTGCATGGTTTGGATCCCAATTTGCATTTCTTTTATGTGTTTGACAATTTTCAAGTAATTTTTTTTCTTGTTTTAGTTTGATTTTTGTGGTTTCCTTGAGCTCAAGGGATTGGTTTTGGTCTTGTAAATCCCTTCTAAGTTAATGTGAACTCACCTTCTCATCTTTTTGGCATGAGGTACATGAATCAGGATCCATGTTCCTCCACAAATTGCATTGATATTTTTCATCTTTATTCTAAAGGTCCCTAAAGGAACTTTGGAAGATGTGTTGGGTGATCCTATGAAGTTTGGTGCCCTATCTACCAATAATTCTTCAGATGTCAAAGAGTTATGGTATTTTTGAACAAAATATATTCTCCCAATAATTTTTATCTAATTTGCATAGCCCCAAGTGACGGATTCTCACCTACTTTGCCTACTCATGTGAATTAGAAATGGTTGTATGCTATGAAATGAACAAAATGTGTAAATTCTGCTAATGGGGTGGTGTGTAAAACACTCTAAAATCATAGAGAAAATTGGGGATTGAAATGCTTGAAAGTGATTCAATCACAATACTCTTAGCTATCAAATGGCATTCTAGACATTCCTTGGCCTCTATACTCTACCAAGTGTCAAAAACC
Source organism: Adiantum capillus-veneris (assembly GCF_014529385.1). NCBI lineage: Eukaryota > Viridiplantae > Streptophyta > Polypodiopsida > Polypodiales > Pteridaceae > Adiantum > Adiantum capillus-veneris. The sequence goes on from NC_140952.1 coordinate 133,948,392, forward strand.
TCGTTTTTGCCACTATTCTTCTATAGTGAAATGGAATGGTTTTGAGGTAGTTCTTCCTAGAAAACATAAATATGTCCTTTACCCAACATATTGTTCTTCTCATCTTGCTCTTTCATTTGATTATGTGCATTTAAATATGGCACACACACACACACACACACGTGCGTATGTGCGTGCACACACACACACACACACACACACACACACACACTGAATCGAGTGTAGAAGAGAGGAATCAATAGAAAAAATTAATATTGAGTTAATTCTTTTTAAAGCATGTGTTCACAGACACATTCAATTCTCAGCTCACAAGTGAGCGAGCGAAAGAGAAAAGAGATGAAGAAAGGAACATTTGGCATGTAGATGTGCACACACATAGGTGAATTATGCAAGAAAATAAGTTCGGCATCACCCAACATCATCCCATCACCATCGGGCAACTTCTTCGACTACTTTGGTGTGTGGAGAGAGAGAGAGAGAGAGAGAGAGAGAGAGAGAGAGTGTCGGCTTTCTCGACCTCTGCATTGATGTTAGACAATGACATCAACGACACTTTCCGACACACACTAGCATTACTATGGACAACCATTTCTTGTGGACGATTGTATCTATCGACATGCTCGGGTGAGGTACCTCTATCATAGAGGAGTGACACCTAGAATCGCCATCAAGCATATTGGTTGCGTGTTCGACATAGTTTTGGCTTCAACCTTTTGGTGGATATCCAGCTAGCGTATTTCCGTCCAGTGGTAGAAATGGGCATCGACTTCCTAGTTACATCGACACAAAGGTTTATTGGGGAGGCCTTTGAGCTCACATGCACCTAGTTTTGCCACGTTTCTAGACACGCACAAGTATAGGGCCTTTCAGGCATTCTTGGCAGTCAATTTGGTAGCATTTTCTCTACAGATGGATGCGTCGACAGATGCATACTTCTTTGAGCACACATAGTTCTATTGAGATCTTTTAAGAGCAGATATCCCCAGAGAAATTTGTTTACTATATGTGGAAATTTGTTAACGCCTGTTTGTGTACGATTTCTCATGTACATTCGGTTGCATTTACTGCCCACTATATACCATGTGGAGACTTCTTTTGGTGTTTTTGGAAAATTTTCCCGCTGTTTTTGAGACTTAGACGAGAAGAGCCCTTTTTGAGAGTGTGGCTTGTCCTTTTGTTTCTGCTTTAGCCTTTGGAGGGCCGTGCGTGAGGTTTTATTGAGCTGGGGTATTCTCAAATTTTGAGCTACCTTCGATGATGCAAGTTGTTGGAGTTCCCCATTATGGTACCCTTGCCATAGGTTATGTATCTGGTCAGACGTTTTTCTTGACACCGAGTGTGGCGGTCATTCGACAGTGAGAGTTGACAGTATATGCCCAGATTCACTCTTTTCAACTGGTTAATTTAAATGGATATCATGCGTCACGTGGGTTGAGTTTTCACCCCCCATATAAAGGAGACTGTCAATTTTTTCCCACGAGTCTATTCTTGCATTTTATGGCACTTTGAGCACAACTATGAGATTTTCCTCTTGTTACAAGGGAGGTTCTATCAAAATCTTGCCAAGTTTTCTCTCCATAACGTTTGGCATCCTAACCATAGTGCTCAAGTCTTGCAAACATGGCCTCTTATGGTGGCAACAAGGACACTTAGAATATTAGAAATTTTGATGGCACAAATTTTTCTATATGGAAGCAACAACTCCCATATGTGCTAACCCAAAAAGTCAATTAGAGCCCATCTTTGAGCATGCAAAGGAAGATGTCTATACATAAGCGCAATAGAAAATGCTGGATGCAAAAGCAAGGTCCTCTATTTTCTTGCACTTAGCCAAGTCTTTCTAGTTTACCATAGTCGATGAGCCCACTGCCAAATCCTTGTGAGAAAAGTTGTGTAACACGTATGAGAGAAAGAGTGCAAGTAACAAAGTGTAAGTCTTGATGAACAAGATTTTTGAGCTTTGTATGAAAGAAGGTGAAATAGTTTTTGAGCACTTGAGTGCTTTTATTGTATTTTTCATTCATTGACATCTCGGGGACTGGAATGTGACGATGAAGTGTGGTCCATCTTCTTACTATGCTCTCTACCCTCTTCATGGGACATATTTTGCACAGCGATTAGCAACTTTGCACCTGAGGATAAATTAGCCTACGATGTGGTAGTTTCCAGTTCACTTAGTGAAGAAATACGTAGGAAGTCAATGGATCCTGCAAATCAAGGGGATGCATATGTCGCTAGTAGCAAAGGTCAGCGAGGTTGCACTCACAACCGTGCCAAAAGTAAAGATCATGGAAATTCTAAAAAAAAATCTAGATTTTCTCTGCGCAATGTTGAGTGCTACCATTGCCATAAGAAAGAACATGTAAAGAAAGATTGTTGCATATGACAGAGGAGAAGAAAAAGTCTCAAGATAACAAGAAGTCTGACAATGATAGCAAGGGCAAAGCTAAGATTGAGGAGCTCAATGTGATAGAGTCTCCCAAAATTGGAGATGTGTTTGAGGTCCATAGTTCCTCAAATGTGTCTTGGGGGGGACGGGGGGTTACTATGTATATCGCGTGCGTTCAAGGACTATTTTTAAAACTCCTTATCTATGATTTTTTTACGAATTAAATAAACCCTTTTTCTATTCAATCTATAATTTTTTTATCTAATTCTATTTTATGGTACCCTTTTGTATGTGAAAATGTGAGAAAAGTAAATTCAATAAACCCTTTTGCTGCACTCACGTGATAGTCACATAAAATTCCTCGAGCTTGGAGACATCATGCTAGTCATGTAAAATGGCACAAAATTCATAGTAAAAAATATCAAACATGTTCCCAAATTAGCAAAAAGTTTGATATTTGCTAGTGAGCTTGATGATTTGAGTTACACAAAAACCTAAGGGAATGGTTCATGGTCAATATGCACAACAAATCTTTTGTTTCTCAGGGGTCAAAAACATGGAACACTTTTACTCCATGTTTATTTTTGTGTAAAAGAGGATTGCACATCTGTAGCCAAGCTACCATCTACTGAGTTGTGGCATAGCCAGCTAGGCCATATGAGCCACAAGGGAATGAAAACACTAGCTCGTTTTGGGTACTTGCATTTGTAAAGTTATTCCAATTTTTCTATGTGTGAACATTGCATCTATGGTAAGTAAACTAGGAAAACCTTATTGCCACTTAATAAAAAGCATTTGCATCCACTAGAGCTTGTCCATAGTGATGTTTGCGGTCATATGCCAACCAAGTCTTTACGGGGAGCTAGCTATTTTGTAGCTTTCATAGATGATTCCACGAGGAAGGTGTGGGTTTACCCTTTATGACATAAGGATCATGTGTTCTCTACTTTCATAAAATTCTTAGCATTGGTAGAAAATTTATATGGCAAGTAGATCAATGCTTGAGGATTGACAATGGTGGAGAATACATCTCCCAGGAGTATGAGAAATTTTGCAATAAGAGAGGTATTAAGAGGAACCTTACTGCACCTTAGACACCTAATCAAAATGAAATGCAAAAAGGACGAATCAAATCGTTCAGAAGCGATTCACAACCATGATTTCTATGGAAAATCTAACTCAAGGTTTTTGAGCAGAAGCAGTATTCATAGCGGTACACATCATCAACAGGTCACCTAGCACACCATTGCATTACAAGATTCCAAAGGAGTTGTGTTTTGGTGGCAAAAAGCCACATTATGATCACTTACTTGTCTTTGGATGTATACGAGGCATATACACATGTGCCCAAAGAGCTTCAAAAAAAGCTAGACCCAAACTCACATAAGTGCATTTTCCTTGGTTATGGTGTAGATGGAGAGATGGGCTATCGTCTTTGACACCTAGAATCATGCAAAGTAATTTGTAGTTCACAAGTGATCTTTATTGAATCAAAGATGCAGAAGAAACCTACTAAACAGATAAAATAGAGAAAGTTGCATCCGAGGATATTGCCACAGAATCTGTGAAAACTCAGAAGTCTAGTGATGTACCTTCCAGTAGTAGCGTCCCAATTGACTGTCCAGAGAGCAGTAGTCAGGCTTCGAGAAAATCTATTAGATCCTCACATCCACCTGAACGGTTTCAACCCGGGTTCGACTAAGTTATGTTGACTGACTACGGTGAGCCATATTGTTACCAAGAAGCATGCAAATGGATGAAAAGGTCAAATGGGAGTAGGCCATGCAATCTGAGGAGAATCTAAGTACAACTTGATTGTGAACAATGAGACATGGGACTCGGTTGAATTTCCAGAAGGCATGCCTTACCGTGCAAATGGGTTTACAAGAAGAAGTTTACATTTGATGATCCTAAGCCTACGTACAAGGCTAGATTGGTTGCTAAGGGATTCAAGCAGCAAAAGGGAGTAGAGAAAATTGGGGATTAAAATACTTGAAAGTGACTCAATCACAATAGTCTTAGATATCAAATGGCACTCTAGACATTCCTTGGCCTCTATACTCTACCAAGTGTCAAAAACCTCGTTTTTGCCACTATTCTTCTATAGTGAAATGGAATGGTTTTAAGGTAGTTCTTCCTAGAAAACATAAATATGGCCTTTACCCAACAACATCTTGTTCTTCTCATCTTGCTCTTTCATTTGATTATGTGCATTTAAATATGGCACACACGCACACACACGTGCGTGCATGCGTGCACACACACACACACACACACACACACACACACACACACACACACACACACACACACACACACACACACACACACAGACTGAATCGAGTGTAGAAGAGAGGAATCAACAGAACAAATTAATATTGAGTTAATTCTTTTTAAAGCGTGTGTTCATAGAGACACTCAAATCTTGCTCACAAGTGAGCGAGCGAAAGCGAGAAGAGATGAATAAAGGAACATTTGGCATGTAGATATGCACACACATAGGTGAAGTATGCAAGAAAATAAGTTCGGCATCACCCAACATCATCCCGTCACCATCCGACGGCTTCTTCGACTACTTTGGTGTGTGAAGAGAGAGAGAGAGAGAGAGAGAGAGAGAGAGAGAGAGAGAGAGAGAGTGAGTATCGGCTTTCTCGACCTCTGCATTGATGTTAGACACTGGCATCAACGACACTTTTCGACACACACTAGCATTCCTATGGAAAACCATTTCTTGTGGACGATTGCATCCATCGACATGCTCAGGTGAGGTACCTCTATCATAGAGGAGTGACACCTAGAATCGCCATCAAGCATATTGGTTGCATGTTTGACATAGTTTTGGCTTCAACCTTTTGGCGGATATCCAGCTAGCGTCTTTCCATCCAGTGGTAGAAATGGGCATTGACTTCCTAGTTACATCGACACACAGGTTTATTGGGGAGGCCTTTGAGCTCACATACACATAGTTTTTCCAGAATTCTAGACACGCACAAGTATAGGGCCTTTCAGGCATTCTTGGCAGTCAATTTGGTAGCATTTTCTCTATAGATGGATGCGTCGCCAGATGCATACTTCTTTGAGCACACATAATTCTATTGAGATCTTTTAAGAGTAGATATCCCCAGAGAAATTTGTTTACTATATGTGGAAATTTGTTAACGCCTGTTTGTGCATGATTTCTCATGTACATTGGGTTGCATTTACTGCCCACTATATACCATGTAGAGACTTCTTTTGGTGTTTTTGGCATTTTCCTCTTGTTACAAGGGAGGTTCTGTCAAAATCTTGCCAAGTTTTCTCGCCATAACGTTTGGCATCCTAACCATAGTGCTCAAGTCTTGCAAACATGGCCTCTTATGGTGGCAACAAGGACACTTAAAATATTAGAGGTTTTGATGGCACAAATATTTCTATATGGAAGCAACAAATCCCATATGTGCTAACCCAAAAAGTCAATTAGAGCCCATCTTTGAGCATGCAAAGGAAGATGTCTATACATAAGCGCAGTAGAAAATGCTGGATGCAAAAGCAAGGTCCTCTATTTTCTTGCACTTAGCCAAGTCTTTCTAGTTTACCATAGTCGATGAGCCCACTGCCAAATCCTTGTGAGAAAAGTTGTGTAACACGTATGAGAGAAAGAGTGCAAGTAACAAAGTGTAAGTCTTGATGAACAAGATTTTTGAGCTTTGTATGAAAGAAGGTGAAATAGTTTTTGAGCACTTGAGTGCTTTTATTGTATTTTTCATTCATTGACATCTCGGGGACTGGAATGTGACGATGAAGTGTGGTCCATCTTCTTACTATGCTCTCTACCCTCTTCATGGGACATATTTTGCACAGCGATTAGCAACTTTGCACCTGAGGATAAATTAGCCTACGATGTGGTAGTTTCCAGTTCACTTAGTGAAGAAATACGTAGAAAGTCACTGGATCCTTCAAATCAAGGTGATGCATATGTCACTAGCAGCAAAGGTCAGCGAGGTTGCACTCACAACCGTGCCAAAAGTAAAGATCGTGGAAATTCTTTTAAAAAAATCTAGATTTTCTCTGCGCAATGTCGAGTGCTACCACTGCCATAAGAAAGAACATGTAAAGAAAGATTGTTGCATATGGTAGAGGAGAAGAAAAAGTCTCAAGATAACAAGAAGTCTGACAATGATAGCAAGGGCAAAGCTAAGATTGAGGAGCTCAATGTGATAGAGTCTCCCAAAATTGGAGATGTGTTTGAGGTCCATAGTTCCTCAAATGTGTCTTGGGGGGGACGGGGGTTACTATGTATATCGCGTGCGGTCAAGGACTATTTTAAAAACTCCTTATCTATGATTTTTTTACGAATTAAATAAACCCTTTTTCTATTCAATCTATAATTTTTTTATCTTATTCTATTTTATGGTACCCTTTTGTATGTGAAAATGTGAGAAAAATAAATTCAATAAACCCTTTTGCTGCACTCACGTGATAGTCACATAAAATTCCTCGAGCCTGGAGACATCATGCTAGTCATGTAAAATGGCACAAAATTCATAGTAAAAAATATCAAACATGTTCCCAAATTAGCAAAAAGTTTGATATTTGCTAGTGAGCTTGATGATTTGGGTTACACAAAAACCTTTGGGATGGTTCATGGTCAATATGCACAATAAATCTTTTGATTCTCAGGGGTCAAAAACATGGAACACTTTTACTCCATGTTTATTTTTGTGTAAAAGAGGATTGCACATCTGTAGCCAAGCTACCATCTACTGAGTTGTGGCATAGCCAGCTAGGCCATATGAGCCACAAGGGAATGAAAAAAATAGCTCGTTTTGGGTGCTTGAATATGTAAAGTTATTCCAATTTTTCTATGTGTGAACATTGCATCTATGGTAAGTAAACTAGGAAAACCTTATCGCCACTGAATAAGAAGCATTTGCATCCACTAGAGCTTGTCCATAGTGATGTTTGCGGTCATATGCCAACCAAGTCTTTAGGGGGAGCTAGCTATTTTGTAGCTTTCATAGATGATTCCACGAGGAAGGTGTGGGTTTATCCTTTACGACATAAGGATCATGTCTTCTCTACTTTCCAAAAATTCTTAGCATTGGTATAAAATTTATATGGCAAGAAGATCAATGCTTGAGGATTGACAATGGTGGAGAATACATCTCCGAGGAGTATGAGAAATTTTGCAATAAGAGACATTAGGAGAAATATGGACTTTGCATGGGCCTTGTAAGGAAACCTAATTTTTAGGGATTAAGGCTAATGTTGTGTAGGGTTAAGGGGACAAGGACATTCAAGAAGCTAGTTTTGAGTAGACTTTTCTAGCCTTTTTTTTAAACACATGTAAGATGTGGACCTAAGAGGTCACTTTCTCTCTCTAGCTTTTGGAAAGTGAAGGGAGTAAAGGGGTGTGGCTACATCAGCAAAAACGTGGGTCACTAAGAGCCAAAATTTGACTTTTTTTTCAAAAAAGTTATTTTTAATTATTTTTGACTTAAAACTCCCTCCCAATATATATACACATCAAAAAATCATTTTTTTGACATTTTTTTAAACCTATAAACAATGAAAGTCCACCTTTTCAAAAAAAAAATCCCCCCCCAAAAAAAAAACCTTTGTTCTCTCCTCCTCCTTCCTCCACTCTCCCTCTCCTCTCCCTCCCTACCCCCTTCTCTCCTCCTCCTCCCCTCTCTCTCCCTCTCCCCCCTTGCCCCCTTCTCTCCTCCCATGTTCCTCCCTCTCCCTCCCCCCTCTTTCTTTTCATTCTTTGCTTCCTCACGCAACAACTGCCATGGTGCTCACGGACATCAAAAATCGTATGCCTCCACCACCATGTACTCCGTACAACAAAAGTGTACATATTGCTTGTCCGCGGTGTTTGCACCGAAGGCCGCACGTGAGGGTGAGTAGAGGTCATCCCAAGATTGTCATACTGTCGGTGAGATGAATGTGTATGGTTCTTGAATATCTTGAGAGGGGAGAAGTAGGCTTGTTAGGCTATTGCAATTGGTTGTGTATGGGTGCAGGTGCTTCTTTGCATTCGTGGATGCACGAATGTCAAGCTCTCCAGCTCAAAACAATGGCATTACAAGAAACAATGTGTGTAGGTTAGAGAGGTCAAGTGTCACCACTTTTACTCTAAAACAGCCTTCTTTGTTACATCTTGCAGGTAGGTGCTTCAAATCCATCCTTATTAGAGGTGGGTAATCTCATCCTAATGTATATTTTAGGATTTTTTATTCCTAGTTGGATGGAAATACTTGCAAATTTGTACAACATATACTTAACAAGTGTCTTTATTATACAACTTAAAAATGTTGAATTCATACATATTTTTGTTTGAAGAACATGTCTCTAATGCATCATGATAGAAGGTGACCTCTTACTATGCTAGTTAAGTGGCGTTGTTTGCAAGAATGGCTCAAGGAACCAGCATAACATGAAGCTTTTACGGTGGCACAAAGCTCTCCTCAAGCAATGTGGCTCCCACTACACCAAAAATCACTATGCTAACATGGAGAGATCCCTAGTAGGACAATACAACAGCTTTTCATCAGCACCACACCCTTTCCTAAGATGAGGGCACCCCCACCAGAGATATTTGTATATAATAGGTCACCCCATGAGCATACCATGTCATGGAATGGATGTAAGAACTATGACTTCACTACCCCTTGGAAGTTGTTCACGAATGTATGTTTATCAAAGTTAATGAGAAGAAGTTTGGACCTTTTTGTTTGTTGATGTGTAAGAGCACTCTTGGTCCACCATATTTTAGATTGTTTGATAAGTTAAATAAGATTTGTAGTCATTTAAAGTGTCAATTTTTTTTTTTGGTAAGATTGTACATGAGAAGACATGATAAAGTACAAGAGATCTTGACGGAATAAACTTCGATGAGATTCCCACCATGCACTTGTGACACCATACCTTTCCTTGAACCCTTTGACTTCTATCGTTGTGGGGAGTCCAAGGGGGGGCTATTTTCAAATTTTTAGTATAACTTTTTTTTGAAGGAAATTTGGTTATTCTAAAGTTTATACACAGTCTAGGAGTTCATTTTGATTGTTTTTCTTCAGTTTCAAATTTTGACCGAGTGCACTCCTTGGAAGCCACTTTTGAAGGTGTTAGGGCGAGATTTTGGGAAAGTTTTGTATGTAAGAAATACAGTCCTTAATACAAAAAAAAACAATGGTTCTTTGAGTATTTTCAGATTCCATGGTTTTAATGCTTGTTGGAGCCCGTAGATTAAGAAAAAAGTAAAAAATGTATGTTTTACATCATTTTTAAATAAATTGTCAACTTGCACGTTGATTTTTGGAGAATGCGAGCAAGATATGATTTTTTCTCATCACATGGTGGTCGAAGAACGCGATGAGATGAACAAATTCATGTGAGACAAGCCCAGAAAGTTTCAGAGCCGATTGAAATCTAGAAGCTGTTGAAAACAACCGAAAAGTTCAACACTTATTAAAAAAAAAACTTAACACTTGAATCATGGCCATGCATCAAAAATATGCTCACACGGTGAAGGAGGTGCTTCAAAGCTATGGAAATCAGGATATAAAATGCAAGCAATAGCGTTGGAGGCTATTCAAGAAGTTGTAGAGGCTCACATCATTTTTGATGACTTTACAATGACAAAATGATTAAGAGTTGTGTCTACTATGTCCATAGTGATTTGGCTTTTCGGTTTATCCATGTGTTTTAAGTTAAGTGGTTCTGGTCATGAAGAGTTAAATTTAAATCAAATATTAACATTTTTTCCATCCTAAGGGGCAAACAAAGCTAGAAAATGCAAAAAAAGGGTGGCCACAAGGGCGCACAGATGGCCCATTCAGCAGTTTTGGATGGCTCATCTACGCGCCCTTGTGGCCACCCTTTTTTTTGCATTTTCTAGCTTTGTTTGCCCCTTAGGATAGCAAAAATGTTAATAGCTGATGAAACCAGATGTTTATGTAGCATGAGACTAGATTTTTATATTGTCCAATGTGATTTGGCCTTTTGGTGCAGGGAACTAGTAAGTTGAGTTGAAGGAAGGCATAACGTGCTTGAAAAGTTAAATTTTACATTCATCTCAACTTTTCCAAGGTCCTGGAGTACAACAATAGCCTAATTATGAAAAAAAAAAGGGTGGCCACAAGGGCGCGCAGATGGCCCATCTAGCAGTTTTGGATGGCTCATCTGCGCGCCCTTGTGGCCACCCTTTTTTTTGCATTTTCTAGCTTTGTTTGCCCCTTAGGATAGCAAAAATGTTAATAGCTGATGAAACCAGATGTTTATGTAGCATGAGACTAGATTTTTATATTGTCCAATGTGATTTGGCCTTTTGGTGCAGGGAACTAGTAAGTTGAGTTGAAGGAAGGCATAATGTGCTTGAAAAGTTAAATTTTACATTCATCTCACCTTTTCCAAGGTCCTGGAGTACAACAATAGCCTAATTATGCAAAAAAAAAGGGTGGCCACAAGGGCGCGCAGATGGCCCATCCAAAAGTTTTGGATGGCTCACCTGCGCGCCCTTGTGGCCACCCTTTTTTTGCATTATATGGCCTTGTCTTCCCCTTATAATAGCAAGAATGTTAATATTTGATGAAACCAGATGTTTATGCAGCATGAGACTAGATTTTTATACTGTCCAATGTGATTTTCCCTTTTGGTGCAGGGAACTAGTAAGTTGAGTTGAAACAAGGCATAATGTGCTTGAAAAGTAAAATTTTACATTCATCTCACCTTTTCCAAGGTCTTGGAGTACAACAATAGTCTAATTATGCAAAAAAAAAGGGTGGCCACAAGGGCGCGTAGATGGCCCATCCAACAGTTTTGGATGGCTCATCTCACCTTTTCCAAGGTCCTGGAGTACAACAATAGCCTAATTATGCAAAAAAAAGGGTGGCCACAAGGGCGCACAGATGGCCCATCCAACAGTTTTGGATGGCTCACCTGCGCGCCCTTGTGGCCACCCTTTTTTTTGCATTAAATGGCCTTGTCTTCCCTTATAATAGCAAGAATGTTAATACTTGATGAAACCAGATGTTTATGAAGCATGAGACTAGATTTTTTTACTGTCCAATGTGATTTTCCCTTTTGGTGCAGGGAACTAGTAAGTTGAGTTGAAGGAAGGCATAATGTGCTTGAAAAGTTCAATTTTAGGTTCATCTCATCTTTTCCAGGGTCCTGGAGTGCAGCAATAGCCTAATTATGCAAAAAAAGGGTGGCCACAAGGGCCCACATATGGTCCATCCATCTTTAGCAATACCAAAGAAATAGCTACCAATAGCTAATGAATAGGGATATTTAAGAAGATTTCATACCAAAAACTTGTCAACACTACTCAAAAAGTTGGAAACTCAAAGGCTTTACAATATATGTATGATGAAACAAGAATCAATAATAAGTCACCTCTATACATAGACACCTCCATCTCAAGTGATCATTTCTCTAATCAAGCTTGGCATATGCATAGTATGGAAGCAATAACATGTTGGAAAGCAAGAGTTTAGCTTTCTTAACTTGTGAAACATTGCTAATGATATATATTCAACATCCCCAAATGAGGACATCTTGACAAAGTTTATGATCCACTTTAATAAGAATAACCATTAATAATTAAACTGAAATCAAAATATTGCTTGAATTTCTTCAAGGTGGAGTGATTAAGACTTGCGACTTGAATCATCGTACAGGCAAATCAAAATATCCATAAAAGTAAACAATGTTTCTCAGATCTGTATGAAACTTTACTAATCTAAATTAAATACTCTCACTCAATGCGACACCATTTAACAAAAAAACATATTTATATTGCATTTATAGACGAATCCAGCCTCATGAAAAAAAATTACAAATGGAGACAATGTTGTTGCTGTTAGGCTTCTCTTACAAGTATTTGTCTTCCTCATCTAGAGATTCATATACACTTGAGTATTTGTGTATCTATGACACTAGGGAAGATAGTAGTACTATATGGATGGCTTCTATGAGAGCTCCTAGAGAGTCCCTATTGGTTCAAGATTCTAAAAAACACCTACTATTCTTATCAAAATCTTTTAACATGGTAGTGAAAGGTTCCTCAAGGATAAAAAATAAAGTGATTTCCATCTCTGCACATGGTTGCTTGCTCATGTCCTCTTAAAACAAGTTGAATCTGTAAGTAAACAAAAGATTATGTGAGCACAAAGTTATAAAGTACAAAATGATATCATTCCAATTATCTAATGACAATTATACGAAGAATAAATTACAAGAAAAACCTTTGACGACTCTCCATAGATAACACAACTTACTTACATTGTGAGACTCAAATCACATGCTACATAACTATAGATGGCGCACCAAGGCCATCAACAAAATAGCATCACCCAGTGTTATGAGGTGTGAAGCGTAAACACTGAAAGCCATAAAGAGGTTAATTCTCTCCAGCATGATAAACTTAAAGATGGAGATGATTTAAGCTCTGAATGTAAGCTACAAGGGTAGTTTTCTTACCATTCTATCTTTATGTTGGAGATGAACCCTTGCAATGCCCACGCGATATTCACACCTCCTGTTGTTGTGGTATGCAACTCATGTGAGCTCATACTTTTACCACCTTCGGGAGTAGAGGTTTCCATGTAGTGTGAGTGAATGAAAGTAGAAGGAGTAGAATCTTGTTTCATGTTGTAATGGAGGTGAGAGAAGGGAGAGGAGCTAGCTTGGTGTGAAACTATGTGGTGGGCAAGGGAAAGAGATGGAGGAGGAGCGTGCTTGGTGCTACAATGGAGGTGGGAGAAAGCTAGCAGAGAGATAATGATGGACTATAGGGGGTGCATGTGGTTGTTGCAGCAATGGAGAGCTTGGAAAAGGGTTTGTAGAGAGAGAAAAACACGTTTTAGCTATAGAATAGGTTTGGAAAGACTTTGGAGGGTGAAAATGATGTTTTGATTTGTTTTTTAAAAAAATCAATTTTTTGGATTTTTTAGTGCAGGTTTTTAACTTTAGTGTATTTTTAAATCCGGGCCAAAAAGTGGGGGAAAAGAGGTCAAAGTGGTCCCCCCTCCCCTCTTTCCCCTAGCCACCTCCCTTACCTTCTCACTAGGTAAAAGGCAATTAAGAGGTGTAAGGCTACCTTGTCCCCCTACTTTTTTGAGGGTATACAGTGTGTCCACCACCCTCTTCCTATTGGCTGACCTCAAATTAACCTTAATCCCAAAGGGCCCCTAGAGGGTTCATATTTTTCCTAATGAGGTATTAAGAGGAAACTTACTGCACCTTACACACCTAATCAAAATGAAATGCAAAAAGGTCGAATCAAATCGTTCAGAAGCGATTCACAACCATGATTTCTATGGAAAATCTAACTCAAGGTTTTTGAGCAGAAGCAGTATTCATAGCGGTACACATCATCAACAGGTCACCTAGCACACCATTGCATTACAAGATTCCAAAGAAGTTGTGTTTTGGTGGCAAAAAGCCACATTATGATCACTTGTCTTTGAATATATACGAGGCATATACACATGTGCCCAAAGAGCTTCAAAAATAGCTAGACCCAAACTCACATAAGTGCATTTTTCTTGGTTATGGTGTAGATGGAGAGATGGGCTATCGTCTTTGACACCTAGAATCATGCAAAGTAATTTGTAGTTCACATGTGATCTTTATTGAATCAAAGATGCATAAGAAACCTACTAAACAGATAAAATAGAGAAAGTTGCATTCGAGGATATTGCCACAGAATCTGTGAAAACTCAGAAGTCTAGTGATGTACCTTCCAGTAGTAGCGTCCCAATTGACCGTCCAGAGAGCAGTAGTCAGTCTTTGAGAAAATCTATTAGATTCTCACATCCACCTGAACGGTTTCAACCCGAGTTCTACTACGTTATGTTGACTGACTACGGTGAGCCATATTGTTACCAAGAAGCATGCAAATGGATGAAAAGGTCAAATAGGAGTAGGCCATGCAATCTGAGGAGAATCTAAGTACAACTTGATTCTGAACAATGAGACTTGGGACTCGGTTGAATTTCCAGATGGCATGCCTTACCTTGAAAATGGGTTTACAAGAAGAAGTTTACATTTTATGATCCTAAGCCTACGTATGAGGCTAGATTGGTTGCTAAGGGATTCAAGCAGCAAAAGGGAGTAGATTTTGACAAAATCTTCTTGCTAGTGGTTAATGAAGGAGTACGAGCAGAAGTGCGATGCGAGAGAGAGTGCGAGAAGAAGAGCACAACGATATGGTGAACTTGCTCTACTGTAATGTGTAGAGCATAGTGAGTTCTTATTAGGTTTTACAAAAGAATATGTGTACATACCTGGTGGCCCGCCCACTTACCTGGGCGACCACATCGGGCTTTATACCCCAACAACCTCCCACTTAATGTCCAATGTGGTACTTTAAGTGTGAGAGAAGCTACTATACAAGCTAATATACAAGAGATGTAGAGAAGTGATGTACTACCCTACACCTAACAGCTTGCGAAAATGCGCAAAGCTCTCTGAGGGAAGTCCTTTTGTAAGTAGATCAACAGGATTTTTTGTGGTGTGAACTTTGACAAGCTAAAGTTGCTTATCCTCAAGCATTTCCCTGATGAAATGATACTTCACATCCACATGCTTTGTCTTTGAGTGATAAACTGGATTGCGAGCCAATTGTATAGCACTTTGACTATCACAATATAACACAAGCATCTCTTCTTTTATTCCCAAATTCGTTACTAGTCGATTAACCCAAATTGATTCTTTGCATGCCTCTGATGCTGCAATATATTTAGCCTCTGTAGTAGACTGAGTAAGACAATCTTGTAATCTAGAACGCCATGATACTGCTCCACCAGCCAATGTAAAGACATACCCCGACGTAGACCTTCGGTTGTCTAAGTCACCTGCATAATTTGAGTCTGTAAAAACCTTTACACTTAGCTCCTGACTCCCATAGCATATGCGCATACTCTTTGTAGCTTTCAGGTATCTCAATATTCCTTTCACTGCCTCCCAATGTTTCTTGCCTGGGTTTGATATGTATCGACTTACTACTCCCACTGCAAATGCAATGTCTGGGCGAGTAGCAATCATTGCATACATTAAACTACCCACTGCAGACGCATATGGAATCTTATCCATTTCAGCCTGTTCTTCCTCAAACACAGGACAATCTTGTTTGCTAAGTTTCACATATGGTGGCAATGGAACACTCAATGCCTTTCCATTCTCCATATTGAAACGTTGCAAAACCTTGTCAATATACTCTGTTTGAGATAACCAAATCAACTTCTTAAATCTGTCTCTCTCAATGCGCATACCAAGTATATGACTTGCCTCACCCATGTCTTTCATGTCTAACAATTTTGCCATCTTTGACTTCAAAGCTGAAATTTATTCCAAGTGCTTGCCAGCAATCAACATGTCATCCACATACAAAATAAGGATCAGCCAATTGCCATCCTTAGCCTTCTTTGTATATAGACAGTGATCGAACTCACTACGTTTGTAGCCTTGAGAAAGCATAAACTTGTGGAACTTATGGTACCATGCCCTCGGTGATTGTTTTAAGTCATAAAGACTCTTTAACAACTGGCATACCAAATCTTCCTTGCCTTTCTCAACAAACCCTTCTGGCTGCTGCATGTAAATTTACACATCTAAATCACCATGCAAGAACGCTGTCTTGACATCCATTTGGTGCAACACCAAATCTAATATGGCAACCAATGCAAGAAAGCATCTCAATGTAGTCATCTTGACCAACGGAGAGAAGACTTCATCAAAGTCAATGCCTTGTTCTTGCTTAAAGCCCTTGGCACAAGCCTTGCTTTGTACTTTGGCTGACTATCATGAGCGGTGATCTTATACCTGTAAACCCATTTACAAGGTAGAGCCTTTTTGCCCTGTGGTAATTTAACTAGCTTCCATGTCTGGTTTTTATGCAGAGCTGTCATCTCTGACTGCATGGCCAATTTCCAATTCCCGGAGTCCTTCATTTGCACTGCTTCCTTGTAACATGAAGGCTCATTGCAATCAGTCAACATGACATAGTTCATAGATGGAACAAACCTATCAGGAGGTCGCGTGATACGTCCAGATCTACGCACAATAGGTGGCTCAGGCTCAGCCACAACCTGTGGTTCCAATCTATCCTGTCCTTGCTCCTCTTGAGCCCTGGCATTTTGTCTTGCACGTGCAGGTCCATCTTCTTGGAAGACAACTCTTCTAATCTCCTCAACCCTCTCTGGTTTAGAATGATATTTTGACTCATTAAAGTGAACATCATTGCTGCGGACAACCTTTCTGGACTCGGGATCCCAAAGTCTGTACCCCATCTCACCAGCATTACCATAGCCTAGAAAGATGCACTTTCTACTCTTTGGCTCAAGTTTGTTCCTAAATTCCTTTGGAACGTGAGTATATGCCTCACAGCCAAAGACTCTAAGATCCTTGTATGAGGGCACCTTGCATGACCATACCATCTTTGCCACTAAATCCTCCTGCAAAACCTTGCTAGGAGATCTATTTATAAGATGAACAGCTGTTGATACAGCTTCAGCCCAAAACCCATTTGGCAGTTGTGCATTAGACAACATACTTCTGACCTTCTCTTGTATGGTCCTATTCATCCTCTCAGCAACACCATTTTGAGGAGGATTGTAAGGAGCAGTAAGTTCACGTTTTATACCTTTTGACTCACAAAAGTCCTGAAAGGCCTTTGAAACATACTCTCCACCATTGTCAGTGCGTAAGCATTTAAGCTTCTTGCCACTCTGATTCTCCACAAGTGTCACAAACATTTTGAAAACACTAAATGCTTCATCCTTGTTCTTGAGAAAGTAAACCCATACTTTCCTCGAGTAATCATCTATAAATGTCATAAAGTAAGAAGCTCCCCCTAGAGATAGGTTAGGCATAGGTCCACACAAATCACTATGAACAAGTGCCAACTATGTATCTCTTCTATTGCTTCTATGCTTATGTGGCTACTGTGTTTGCTTACCATACAGACAATGTTCACAAAATTCAAAATCATTAAATGAAAAGCCAGGAAAATAACCAGAACGAGACAAGATTTCCATTCCCTTCTTGGACATATGTCCTAACCGGCTATGCCACAAAGAAACGTTCGGCTGCTCGGTTACATTGATTACATTTTTAGAGACATTTGATACATAAATCATGTAAAGTCCTCCAGACTTTACTCCATGTGCTACTGTCATAGAACCCTTGGATATCTTCCACATGTTCTGTCCAAAAGTGGTGACGTAGTCAGCATCATCAAGTAAACCTGTGTTGATCAAGCTCTTTGTAATTGCGGGAACATGTCTCACATTCTTCAGTGTGAAAGAAGAGCCATTCTGAAACTTCAATTGAACATCTCCAACACCTAAGATCTCACATGTCTGCCCATTGCCTAGCCGAACATGATCTTTAGTGGTCACATAAGAGGTAAACCACTCCTTGTTTGGAGACACATGAAGTGATGCCCCTGAGTCTATAATCCAGTCACTCAGTGCATTTCCATCAGATGCTGTAAGAAGCGTTGAGTCCATTGTATTCTTCAAGAAGTAGATGTCTCCTGACACTAGACTGTCATCCTCTGCAACAGTGTTTGTCACATTTATTTCTTGAATCTTCACTGAGGAATTGTTCTTCTCACCATGGTCTTCAGCTTTCTCTTTGCCTTTTTCTGCTTTCCATTCTCTGCAGTCTCTTTTCATGTGACCCTTCTTGCCACAATGGTAGCATTCTATGTCACTCTTGCCTTTAGCACTACGGGACTTGCTACGAGACTGATTCCTCTTTCCACCTTTGTACTTTTCTTTGGTCCTTCCCCTGACAACTAAGGCTGTTCCTTTGCCTTTGTCCATTGTCTTTCTATTGGTTTCTTCAGTAAGAAGACTTCCTTCTACACCTGCTCTATTCAAACCATCTGGAGGTGAAAAATTACTCAAAGCTGTGCGAAAAGTGTCCCAACTTTCCGGCAATGTGATCAAAAGAAACATAGCTCTAACATGTTCATCAAACTTGACACCTTGAGCTGAAAATTGGCTGTAGATTGTGTTGAATTCATTCAGATGATTGGACATTGGTGTCCCTTCTTTCATCTTCAAGTCAACAAGCTTCTTAAGCCAGTATACCTGTGAAGCTGCACTCTGCTTCTCATAAAGATCACTCAGCTTTAACCATGCTTGATAAGCCGACATATCGTCTGCTACATTGAAGTAGACGCTTTCTGCCAAAGTCAGCATAATGGTAGAAAGTGCCAATTCATTCATTTCGCTCCATTCATCTTCGTCCATATCTTCTGGTTTTATCCCCTTGAGCTTTATAGGTTTTATCTGCTTCTTTTGTACCAACACATGCCAAATATGCTTCTTCCACAATGGGAAATTGGTTCCATCTAGCTTCTTGATATTGTAAAGAGCAGTGTCCTGTGATCCAGCCATAGCTACGCTTCATAGTAGTTTACTTTCCTGGGAAAAATTCGGCAGAGTTTCCCCTGTAAACTGACCTCTGAACCAATATCAACCTGTCAAATGAACCAAGAAAGCTTCAGATTCTGCAAAAAATTTGGCAGAGTCTCCTTTGTAAAATGGTTCTGGTGTACTCGAAAACAGACCAAAAACAGCTCAAAAAACACTGTCTCTCTGACACTGTAAGCTACGGGTAAACCTGTCCTGCACCTGTACTGTCTCTCACTGTCCTGTAAGCATAGACTGCGACAATGCCTCAACGGCAGTAAAGCAAAGATGCACAACTGTCTAACTCACAGTCAATACATCCTAGCTGCCTATCTAAGGGTGCTCGAGGGATCGCTCCAAGACCTGTATCACCGAAAGGATCTCAACATTCGAGAATCC
Source organism: Adiantum capillus-veneris (assembly GCF_014529385.1). NCBI lineage: Eukaryota > Viridiplantae > Streptophyta > Polypodiopsida > Polypodiales > Pteridaceae > Adiantum > Adiantum capillus-veneris. The sequence continues at coordinate 133,967,592 of NC_140952.1, forward strand.
CCCAGCTCAATAAAACCTCACTCGACCCTCAACAAAGGCTGCAGTGAATCTGAGAATACATAGACTTCCCACAAAGTCAACATCCACAAATTTCCCACTGTATGCTGTAACCACTACGGTGGTTGTTTGTTGCGTGACTCACAGCCAACAAACCCTCAACAGACATACATCATCTCTGACAATACATCCCATGTGGAAGTACCTGCAATGTCAGGATGGAATCTGGAATATCAAGCAGCAAACACAAGCTACTTGATGAACTAGTGGATGTCGCCTACAATCTGTGTGTAGATGCGCTCGTGTCGTATGTGACACGCCTCCAAGAACTGTGAGCCGTCCTTCCATGTGTAGACAGCCACAAATCAACACTCTGGGAGTGCCGATATCCTCAACACTTGCAGTCGTAGGCTGAAACCCTAAATTTGCAGAGTCGGATCTGCACCCGCCAAGACCACGTAGTCGAAAATGGCCTGCGCAGAAATTTGTCGAAGCCGAATGGTGATCAAGATGACCTCAGAATGAAATTCTGAGAACACCAAGCCCTTTGGGCTCACCCAGAGGAATTGGGGCTGTGTTTTCGCCTGTCGAATCTCACTCCAATCTGAGCAGATGACTCTGGCTACCTGCAAATGCTACCCCGAGCCTCGATCTGAGCTCTGATACCAGTTGAAGGAGTACGAGCGGAAGTGCGACGCGAGAGAGAGTGCGAGAAGAAGAGCACAATGATATTGTGAACTCGCTCTACTATAGTGTGTAGAGCATAGTGAGTTCTTATTAGGTTTTACAAAAGAATATGTGTACATACCTGGCGGCCCGCCCACTTACCTGGGCGACCACATTGGGCTTTATACCCCAACAGTTAAGATAACACATTGCATATAGTTCTTGGCCTAGTAGCCATAGAGGACATGGAGCTCTTCCAAATGGATGTGAAGACAACCTTTCTTCACGGGGATCTAGAGGAGGATGTCTACATGAAGTACCTTGAGGGCTTTGAGCAGCCTAGCAGGGATGATCTGATATGCAAACTCAAGAAAGCACTTTATGGCTTGAAGCAGGGTTCAAGGAAATTGTAACAAAATTTTGACGCTTCCATGCGGTCCCAAGGAAGTTTAGAAGGTGTCAAGAGGACCACTTCTTGTATACAAAGAAACTTAGTGATGGTTCTTTGGTCATTCTCATTCTATATATAGATGGAATGCTCATAAAGTCCACTTAGGAGATTGCCACATTGAAGCTAATGTTGAGCATAAACTTTGCTATGAAATATATGGGAGAAGCCAATCATTTTCTTGGTATGTGTATCAAGAGAGAATGGAAAAGAGGCATTTTTGAGTTATCTCAATCCTATATCCACAAACTCTTGCAGCGTCTCAACATGCAGGGAGGAAGGCAGTGAGTAACCCACTACCATCATATTTGAAACTTAGCAAGGAAGATTCTCCCAAGTCAAATGCTAAGAGAGCTAAAATGGCAAGTGTGCCATACTCTTCCTCATAGCTACCATAGCATAATAAGGCATGCCTTACCTTGCAAATGGGTTGTACATGCTATCTTTAGTCACCACTTATGACCACATTGGTCTTTAAGTGGGAGATTGTTGGGTAAAGGCCATGTGACTTGGTTGCCTAGACAATTTCCCTACATTCACTAACTCACTAATATTCTCTTACATACAAAATAAATAAAGAGACATACAAGCTAACCCTGATCATGTTGTGTGTTTCCCCAATCTTGCACGTTCTCCTCTTATTCTTCTCCCTTCCTTGCATGCACGCACACAGTGATACACCTATTTAGAGGAAATAGTCGGAATTTGATTCAGATTACCCATTATTAATGAGTTATGTTGATCACAAGTTTGCACCAAAATCTCACTTCTCTTGTACAACTCTTTCTCCTCTTTTACAAAAGTGACCTTTATCCTAGATTTACTCATAAATGACCTTGGGTTCCATTCCCATGGGTTATATCTCCATAAAAAGAAAGTAGGCCTTTAGAAGTTAAAAAATCAAACAATTGGTCTTGGTCATTTTGACATTACAATAAAAGTTTACACAAAATATTATTATAAAAGGGGTATTCGCATTGGCATCTCCAAGCACTCTCCCCGTCCTAAACGATGCTCACGCTGGACATCATTTTTAGGAGATTTCATGGTGTTTGATGGAATTGAGTGTGTTGATAGCTCTATGGTACCATGCCGCACTTGCCTCAGCATCAACAGCATGTGATTTGAAACCACTTGATTCATGGATTTCTAGGTGTGAAAAACATTAACAGAAGTAGTCTAAAGGCTTCACTTCTACCCTAGGACTCATCTTTCATAAAAAAGCAACATGTACACTTGATTATAGCATCAAAATAGCAGATTTATGATCATAATGTGTAGTCTCAAACTTAAACAAAACTAAAAATGCATATAATCAAATGAAAGAGCAAGAGGAGAGGAACAAGAGACACTAGTGGAAAATTCATCTTGATTACCCATTAATGAGTTATGTTGATCACAAGTGCTCACTTCTCTTACACAGAGTTGTCTTCTTAAAAGACCCCCCTCTTGTTTTACAAAAGTGACCTTTATACCTAGGTTTACTAAAAAATGACCTTCGGCTCCATTCCCATGGGGTATATCTCCACAAAAAGAAAGTGGGAATTTGCAAGCTATAGAATCAAAAATTGGTCTTGGTCATTTTGACATTACAATCGGATTTTTACAAAGAATATTATTCTAAAAGGGGTATCCATGATGACATCTCCAATAGAGTCAAGAACCAAAAGACATGATTGACAACCACTTCTATAACAACCACCCTCTGTCAACTAAGAGGAGTACTTAACTAAGGATACCAAAACATCCATTCTACATTAGCTAGACTTGGGTGGGGCACCGCCTAGAATGGTAAGTTGTAACTCCATCTCACAACCATCAAACTACTAGCGTCTCTTCTTCTAGCACTTTAGGAAATTACAAAGTAAGCTGGTAGTACCCAAGCAAGTACCCGAGTAGTCACATACCAGCCACCATACCACTATCTCATGCACACCCCAAACAAAAACTTAGCTGAAGCACCTTCCACATACTTTGTGGTATCGAGTAGTACTCTGGTATCATCCATGCATATACTTGGAGCTACCATACCTGATTTTGGAAGGTCCCAAGTAGAAACCTTGTGCATGCACCTCCTACCACAAAGAGTGACCATAAATTTAAGGATGTTCTTTTCTTTCCCATGAGCAAACTCGGTCCATTTCTAGTAGTACACTGAGGTTGGTAATCTCAACTCATACATATGACACTTGTCAAAAGAAGTGTAAGCATAAAAAATAGCAGCATACTAAACCCAGATTGAATGTGACCATATAACACATCTAAAACCTTTACAAGAGTGCAAAAATAGATAATTTCTCCCATTTCATTACACAATTCATACACTATAAGGGGGTAAAGAAGTATGTTCTATCAATAAACAAGTCATAGTTTTGTTTATTAGGAGTGTATCTAGCTGATTACAACTACTTACATGTGTACAATGTTTTTCCACTTTCATATGGCATGAAGCAGGGCAAGAAAGTGAACTTTGTTTTTTATTTCCTTGTCATTTCTCTTCTTTTATTATCAAATTCTCTAGGAATTGTCTTGTGGTTGATCCTAGAGCAACAAGCCATGATTCTAGCCAAGTTTGTACCACAACTATCATCTATGATTTCATATCAAATAGATTCTACTAGATTCCATTTTCTTCAATACACGATATGTTAGGATGATTAAATGATAATTTTTACTTTGAGTCATCCATGATATTGTATTTTGAGAATTAATCCAATCTGTGTCCTTCCAAACCATCTACAAGTTCTTGTAGAACACAATTTTATTCTCTGGTCTTGGAAAGTTCTTCTCTAGAGTGCAAGAGTCCAATGCAAAGATAGCTTTGAACTACTTCTAGAGTCCCAAAAAAGAAAGTATTCAACAAATTTTCAACCTTTGCAGTTGATCGCAAGCCCGAGGGGTTCACTATATTTAAGACCACTATATCACGTGCGTTAAGGCTCTTTTTCTAAAATCCCTATTCTGTGAATTTTCTTGGAAATATAATGAACCCTTTTCTTTTATAAATTTATTACTATAAGTTTTCAGGGATTTAAATACCCTTCTGTTGAACCCACGTGATAGGTCACATACTATGTAAGGTGAACCCCCCGAGATCGCAAGTCCATATATACACATCAAGTTATCTAACACACCATTTCAAGAATGTGACCCATTTGCATCTTGGAAAGAGCCCTTTGGTCACCTCCACACCTTTCAACTCGTTCTAGTAGAAAGGCACTAGTTAGTGAATTTTTTAATCTACAGATGATACCAAAAGACCATTTATGTTGAAAATGAGCATTATAAGGGACTCAAGAAGGGGCCTCTTTAGATTCTACCACTGGCATACACGATGTTCTCACTCACAAGTGTCTCGGTATCAACAATTGGATTGCTAGCTACCATGCCTTTGCTAGCATCGAGGTTAGATTCATCTTTTGCACTCTCATGTTGGTCAAAAAGTTCCTTGAACTTGTAATCTTCTGCATTATCCTCCAAAGTTTGAGGTCTATCACTATCTCCATTAGGAAGGTAACCCTTATCCTTATTGTGTGTACTGCCTTCTTTATCAACTTTTGCATATGAAGTACATGGAGACTCCTTACTATTACTACCATTCTTATTTACATCAATATCTCCTTGTTCATCATCACCATTTTCCCCATCCTTGTCTTCTTCCCCACCTTCTTTTGCATCATGCTTACTATCACTACCACCCTTTTTAGCATCCTTTTGATTTGGCCATTAATATTGACCAAGCCACCAAAAATCGGTTTCTAGTACACTTCGATAGTGCTATCGCCTTCAACATCTATATGCAATGGGTGCAAGTTCACATTACAACATGTCGCTTCTTGGGCAATGTCTTCCATTTGATTAGATTCTTTGGCATCATTAGGATCTGCAATCCTATAAATCATTAGAAGACATGATCTTAAGCAAGAAACCCTATCAAGTTGAATTCGGAAGCGACCCATCAAAGTTAGATAAAATAGGCCACTACCACTCTCAATTTGGTAGCTAGAAACCTTCCCTTGGTAGCTACCATCCTTGCTTGTAGTTTGTTGAGCCAGCAGAGGATCACACCCGCATTTTTGCTCACACCCATCATTTTGTAACCATTGATTGTAATAAATGTCTTTCCGACATTAATTTTGATTTGAGCCATTCATTAAGTAACAGGACTCAATTGAGTTTCCAGCTTGTAATCCCGACGTAATTTCACCTGCTGATGTAAATAATTAGAGATGTTCTCACCTCCAAGGCTGAGGTATATAAGCCAAAGTTTTGTAACCTAAAGGGGATTCAATAATTAATCAAAAGTGAGTTTTGAGCGCCGTGACTGTGTCTGAGAGAGAGAGAGAGAGAGAGAGAGTCTTATCTCCTTGCTACGCGAGCTACGGGGCCGCCATTAGAGAAGCGACACCACCATTGTGTTAGCAACGGCGAGAGCTACGCACAGATACCAAGAGTGCGCGCTATCGGCTTCTATGAGTGGTAAGTTCCTACGAGCTTCGGTGTGAGTTTTCTTCCAACTCGTGTGTCGGAATAGAGCGTGCAGCATATCTATAGAACCACAACGAGTAGAGCTACACATTCGTACCATCGGGGTCAAGTTTCGGTCTTCTGTAATTTTCGGCCTGTCTTCATACGCGTTTGCCGCACGGAGTGGTTATAGGTTGATTTTGCAGTTCAAGTCTTTAGGGTGTTGTTCTTACCTAGTGTATAGACTTCCCCTTGAGTTTGAGATCGATTCGATGATTCTAGATCCTGTTTCGTATAGCATTCGTTCGTAGTACGGATTTCAGTCACTTGCGTATTTTAGAACTTAGATTTGATTTCCTTGGTAGTGATTGTCATTAGAAGGTCGAGTAGGTGATTTGACACCCACCTAGTTGTTTCCATGCGCCTGCGGGTCAAGCTCCGTCCTCGTCTGACAAATTCTGTTGTTGGTTGAGTTCTCGCTATTTAGCTTCCGCTAGCGGCGTAACCGCCTTAACATTTGGCGCCGCTGCCGGGGACGAGAGCCCTAAGTAGGTGACCTTAGACTAATCCTACGAGGTGAGTCGTATAAACTACTTTGTATACTTTAGTTAGAAAAGATCTAGGAGTGGTGGACTCCGAAGATCTCGAGAGATACTAGGAAGTGGGGTATTCCTGGGTCTTCCGTGTTGACAGTATTTTTAGTTTAGCTTAGATTAGATTGTTTTTTGATGGTGTTTAAGTGGTTGTTGACATAAAAAGCATTTGCTACTCCTTGTGTGGTAGTAAATCTCTTTATATTTTCAATTGCAAAAAATCCATTTTATGATTAGAAGTAGCTTAGGTAGGGCCTGATTTGATCCTGATCTAGAGCTATCAATTGGTGTTCTATTTGCTTGATGTGTTTGATTGCATGTTAGATCACTGAAAAAGTCGCTTTGGTAGTGAAATATGCAATAAACAAAGTTCAGAAAAATTTTCTGTGTAACTGATTGTTGCTGAGCACTTAAAAGAGCTATTGGAAGAGTTCTGTGCTGAAAAACTGGAAATCTGCAACTTTAGACATCATACGCGTATGATGTCTTAGGACCTAAACAGAGACTAAAATTGAAAATTTGACATTGCCAGAGTGTTTAGAAGGGGGGTTTTACCCTAAGATCAACTTAAAACAAGGGCATTAACACTCAAAGAAACCCAAAAAAAGACAAGTCGGAGTCCAAGAAACGCAAAGAACAAGAAATTTTGGATTCAGATCTTGTTTTTACATTCAAACCTGACAAAAACACCTGAAACTCAATTATAAACATTGGAGAAGGCTTAAAACCAAAAATAGTCAAAATCTGGGAAAAAAGACATCATACGCGTATAATGTCTTTTTGCACTTCCATTGCTTATTTTTGAAATCTGACCTGACAAGATTGTTACAAACACTGTAGAAAGCATAAATATCAAGTTTGGACCCAAATTGATGAAAAAGACATCATACGCGTATGATGTCTTTGACCTAATTTTGGACATATTTTGATACTTTGCCAACACAGATCCATTGTAATAGCTGTCTAGAGGTTATATTTCAAGTTTCATCCCATTTGGATCACAATTGAGCCAGAAAACAAGTCAAAAGCGGAAAATTGCCAAGAAAAGCCTAAATTAGCCATAACTTGCTCAAACAGAGTTCAAACTGAATTTTGTGAGTGAACAGAGCATAAAGGGGCCATTGAGAGTGAGCATAACCAAAATAGTCAAAATCTGGGAAAAAAGACATCATACGCGTATAATGTCTTTTTCAGCATAACTGCAACAAAATTCTCACTTGATGAAACAGAAGTTGTCCAACTGACAAAATTAAACAGTTGACCAAGTATCAGTCAATTTGGATCAATTCTGACCACAAAAACTTGGGGAAAACAAATTGCCGAGACGGAAAAGCTACAGTCCTTTAGGGGAATTGATGAATTTGAGATCGGGCAGGAATCTCCGGAATAATCAACCAAAACAAGGGGAACCAGCAAGTGTCATATCAACCGAGGGAAGTGTAAACCAAAGTTGGGTGCAACCATTAGAGCCGATCTTTGAAGGAAGTATCTCTGATACTTCTTCGGAGAGATCTTACGAAATTTTCACCGAAAACTTGGAAAACTTGAACCTGAACAACAAAGAAAATATGGCAGCAGGATCATCAAACCCTTCCGCCACCATGAAGCTATTGTTCATAAAATACCAGTACGACAATGAGCAAGGTGCAAAGATCTACAAAGATGGAATGGACCGCTATTGTGTAAAGATAGAAGAAAGACCTAGTGAGTTCAAGGACTTAGTGCCTGTGAGCTATAGCGGAGATAGATATCTAGATGACGAGGGTACCATGTACTTGGTAGTCCTAAACCCTAACATTGTGGACAAGTGGGGATTGATGGGCACCAAAGCCAAAATAGATGAAGAACTTGAGGAGAAAGCACCAATAATGAACTTCCCTAATGCGAGGTTAAGAAGAGAGAATGAAACTACAAGGATCAACACTGATAACATCTATGTGGGGCTGTACAAATATAATAATGGGGAGCAAGATCTCTATTATAGATGTGAAGAACCCTACACCGGAGAGTTGACAGACAAAAAAAGACTCTATGTCTTTACCTACACAGAGGGATCGGAAGTGAAAATTGCCGCTTACGATAAGTATGGGAGGCAATACTCAACAATGGGCAAGAGAGAATTAGAAGGATATACATACTTTGGGGGACCTCTACATCAGTATTATGTTACTTCTAGCTCACATAGACCAGCACCAACAACTGGAGTGCAAAACTCAATGACAACAGGAGGACAAAGAACTCAGGTCGCTGACTCTTTCAGTCAACCTTGGGACTCGAAGCTCGGACCAATGGGATCATTACATTCCAGAGAGTCAATGGAGACGAATCGAGGTAGTGCAGTTCCAATCCCCACCTATACCACTCCAGGTCCAAGGTTTGAAGCGGAACCGTCACATTTACCTCCCAGTAGTAGATTCAGGGCAGAGGAACCGACAAGGGTAACCCATGAAGTCCATGGTGCTAGAGAAAGCTTTAGCCGAGACACAGGAGCAATGAGATTGGTAGCAGATCATAGACGTATGAGACCATCTCAAGTAGCCAAGTGTGTGCAAAAGAAGTATGGTGGTTCAGGAGATCCGTATGCACATGTGTCACTCTTTAAGCAAGTCTTAAGAGCTGAGCAGATAACCGATTTCCATACACAATACGAGGGATTTGGTCTTACTCTAGAAGGTACTGCATTGACATGGTTTCAACCAATGAACATAGGGGGATTCCATGACATTGACCATTTGCTAAGAGAGTTTGCGGAGGAATTCTCAAAACGAGGGATTAAGCACAATACGGTCTCACAAATATATGCTTTTAAACAGAGAGAACACGAAAAAGTGAAGGAAGCTTCACTTCGCTTCAAACAATACATTGAGAGATGTCCAGTACGTGAACGACCACAAGATGACAGACTATCTGTTCTTTTTATTGAGGGACTGAGGAACGACACTCTCAAGAAAGACTTGCACTTGAAAGCTTGTACAAGTTTCGAGCAAGTAACGAGAGAGGCATTGTACTTAGTGGATAACTGTACGGTTTATGGAGAGGTGTCAGCGGATACAGATTTTGCATCCAGTAGCTCCTCCTCCGTGGCGAGCGAGACTACCACTAAAAAGAATGTTCAAACAACAACCATGCCAAATGTAGAGCAAATGATAGAAGATGCTCTAAAAAGGATGGCACCATACCAAAAACCATTGCCAAAAACACTGAAATGGTGTGCTATCGAACAAAAATGGACAAATCATCCAACAGAGGAGTGCTATTACAACAAAGGGTATGTAAGGGAGCGCCAGTACGCACCTCCTGCTCAATTAGCACCACCTCAAGTACATCCAGTACCTCGATACCCAACGGGAAATGTACCAGGACCTATGGGGATAGAAAGACCTCAACCGGTATTGGGACAACAACCACCTTTACCAGGAGCAAGGCCAGTGGGCATTAGATATGCACCAACTTTAGAGAATCAGGAAGAACAAGCCTTAGTGCCTGTTCAAGCCTATTACGAAGAATCGGGTGCACACATGTCCCCGACAGTGTATTACCCACCAGAAGAACCTAAACAACCAGAACCATGGGGCATGATGGGGAATGTTGGAACACCAACAGTTACAAGTGCTTCTGATGAAGAGAGATACAATTTGGACGCAAGAACCTTGATGTTCATAGCTCATGGAGGGTTAACAGGACAAAGACCATCATATCCACAAAGGACGAATCAAGGGGGACCAAGACCAGCACTAGGACCCTGTTACAAGTGTGGAGGTGACCATCTGATGAATGTTTGCCCACATACGGAAATCATTAGAATTAACGCTTATTGCACTGAGTGTGGGGTTACTCACTTCATTGAGGATTGTTCAAAGAATCCAAACAAAGTGCAAAAGACGACATTGAATATGCTAGAAACTATTCCTACCAGCAGTGGGTCTGAAAATGAAACTCTGATACCAACGCAAGTTGTTACTAGAGCTCAAGCTAAGAAACCACTAGAGAACCTGAGAATGGAAAGTTAGCGACTGAGTGGTTAGTCAAGGACCGCGGAGTCAGAAAAACACATGGAAAGCTAGAAAAGCACGCATGAAGTTGAGAAAAGAACGTGAAGACGCTATTCTAGCTGAGGAACTAAAGCGAACTAAAGATAGATTAGAAAAACTTGAGAGTCAAAACGGGAAAAGAGAGTGAGCCCGGAAAGAACGAAACAAAAGAGTATCAAAGAAACAACGAGCTTAAGCTCAGGGGGATCAGTGCTAGTCGACAAAGTACACGAACCATTGGACGCACTGATGAGAGCTTACGAAGCTAGGTTAAAGAACAACCAAACACAAGAACAGAGGTGGATGACATACCCAAACGCGGAATTGGAAAAGCAGAGACTTGAAATGTGCCAGAGAATGATCGAGACTGCACAAGCTTTATTAGAACCACCAAAAGAAACAATGAATTGTGGAAGGAAAACCCAATTCAGCAAGAGACTATCGTTTCACGGGTAGCTGAAAAGACTCCCAGTGCACAAAAGCCTGAAAATACACAAAAGGATGACCGCATAGTATTGAACACAACCGATCAGGAGATAGAGAGTTTTCATCCAGTCATACAGAGGAGTTACGGAAAAGATGAGGATTACAATGAATTTTGGAAACAAGTGAGAGAGGCAAACTTTGCAAACGAGCTAAGTTGCCAAGCTAATCAGACAAATTGGGAAAAGGACATCAGGAATCCTCCCATAGTGGAATTTGAGGCAGGATCTCAAGTGGACTTGGATCTGCAATCTTACTGGGGAGATGGGGGCTCTGTTAGAACAATGGAGAGCAAACCTCATTCACTGAAAACCTTACCTTCATACTTAGGAGAGTATGAAGCAAAATCTGAGATTAGAGCACTTCCCTCACGAAAATCTCATCAGAAAAAGTCATGGACTCGCAAGGATTGATAGAGATTTTGTCAACACCAGTGACATGCACTATCACTCTAGCTGAGCTTTTGAGGCTAAGACCACATATGTGGACCACTGTAGGAAAATGCTTGGAGAAATTCGGGATAAAAGATCCAACATCGAGATTGCAAGAGAGCATAGAGGAGCTGAGCAAGCCACAAAAGAACGCTAAGCCTGTACCTTAAACAAGGTCGGAGAGTATTGCGAAGGTGAAGAGGGGAATACAACCTTACCAGTTGAATTCCAAGGAGTGAACACAATGGCAATACTAGACAGCGGAGCTGGGGTAGCCATTGCTACAAAAGAAATCTGGAAAAAATGGGGGAAACCAGCAATAAGGAAGACTAGGTTGAAACTCCAATTAGCAGATGGACACATGGAGAAACCTATGGGGTTATTAGAGAAAGTTGTAGTGACTTCTTGCGGCATTGAATACGAACATACTTTTGCTATTGTCGATTTTGCCAAGGAGAATAACTATGATATCATATTGGGAAGACCATTCATGAGACAGTTGAAAATGGTCCAAGATTGGGGCTACGATCACATATACTTGAGAAATATGGAAACCACTACACGTGTGAACCTGAAAGACCATAGCTACAAAGATGTGAACCGAACACCGGTAGAGGAGTTTGATTCAGCTACTTTGGCGGGATCCGAATTTCCAGCTTGGTTAGGTAAACCCAAGGAGTTATGGATGTGTGGAGCTTCGAAATGTGGAAGTCTGAAACGAGAAGAATGTGTTTTAGAAAGGGCTATCGAAGACGAAACTTATGTAGAGAACCCTTTCCAGAGGACACGTTTGAACCATTAGAATGGACACACATTCTAGCAACCCTAGATGTTTGTGCAATTCCGGATGGTCCCACAACGAAATTTTGCGACAAGGACGGGTACGACGTGGTTCCGTATTTCATGTTGAGAACTGTACTCGAAAAAGAAACTGAAAAGAACGATACACTGGAAAAGGAAGATGAAGAGAGGTGTTTCACGACATTCCCGATCATCCAGAGTGGGGAAATGAAGCAGACAACGAGTCAACGGACAATTCAAGCGGAAACGAAGAAACTATAACGGATGTCCGATTTTATGATTTTCCGAACCAAACTAAACAACGCCAGAAACACTATAGAGCAAAGAGAAAAACAAAAGGGGTTAGAACCAATCCGATGCCTAGAATAAGAGGAAAAAATCAATTCCTAATGCTAGTAAAGGCTGAAGATTGTGTTAAGGACAAGATTTCTGGAAGAATGAGAGGCAGTGATCAAAAGAGCTTACGAAAAGACAAAAGAGGCTCAAGAAATCAAGTTCAAAAGAATGGAACGAAAACTGAAACAGAAAAATCAGAAAAGAACAAGCGCAACAGAGAACACACGGAGTCCAAGTTAGAACGTAGAAACAAGTACAGAGAGCTCAAGAAAACTCTGAAGGAAGTTTGGACGACAGAAATTGAGAGTGGAGAGGACGAAAACGCCAAAATCAAGGAAAACATGGATGTTCCCTCTCACTATAGGAAATTCACAATAGAGGATAGGAAGGTGGTATTAACCCAACCTATTCGAGAGAGAAAGGAGAACGAATCTTATGACGGACCGGAGGATGCAAAAAAAGTTGATTTAGCAGCTCCAGGTGAGCCACCTAGACCGGTGTACATAGCCACAGATTTGTCTCCAAGCGAGGAAGAGAGACTTTTGAGTCTTCTCAGAGAGTACAGGGATGTGTTTGCATGGTCTTATAAGGACTTAAAGGGAGTTGACCCATCGATATGCCAACACTCAATCCCACTGAAACAAGACGCAAAGCCTAGCAGACAGAGACCATACACATATAATGATACTTTTGCTAAGCGAATCAAAGAAGAGATAGATAAGCTAATGGAAGCTGAATTCATATACGAGATTGAACACACTGATTGGGTATCTCCGATTGTGGTAGTACCTAAGAAGAACGGAAAACTCCGAGTGTGTGTCAACTTAAAGAAAGTGAATGCTGCAACAATCAGGGACAATTATCCCCTGCCGATAACTGATCATGTTCTAGAGCGTGTATCAGGGAAAACAGCATACTCCTTTCTTGATGGTTTTTCAGGATATAACCAGCTAGCCATAGCACTGGAAGATCAACATAAAACAGCTTTTGCAACGGAGTGGGGAATTTATGCTTATCGGGTTATGCCTTTTGGTCTAACCAATGCTCCCGCAACCTTCCAGAGGCTGATGACGCATGCTTTCAAAGAATACTTAAGGCTGTTTCTAGAAATATACATGGATGACTTATGTGTACATTCTCTACTGAGAGATGAGCATCTAGAACACCTAAGAAAAGTATTTGAGAAATGTAGGACATATCGCATTTGTCTCAATCCTGAGAAATGTGTGTTTATGGTCCGACAGGGCAGAATTCTGGGACATATTGTCTCACAAAACGGAATATCCACGGATTTAGAGAAGATAAAAGTTATAGTGGATATGCCTAGACCAACCAATGCGAAACAAGTACAGAGCTTTATGGGACATTGTGGATATTATAGACGATTCATTTACATGTACGCTATAATAGGCCAACCACTTTACAGGCTAATAGTGAACTTTGAATGGACAGAGGAGTGTGAGGAATCATTCAAGAAATTGAAAGAGGCACTCATTACTGCTCCAGTCTTGAAATCACCAGATTGGGAGAAGATATTCCATGTGCATATAGATGCTTCGGCATATGCAATAGGATGCATTCTGGCTCAGCCAGAAGAAGGAAACATGGATTTTCCTATCTGTTACGCCAGTCGACAGCTCAACAATGCAGAGAAGAATTACACCACAACAGAGCGAGAGGGATTAGGAATGATATATGCTGTGAAGAAATTTCGGCATTATCTTCTAGCCAACAAGTTTGTGTTTTTTACGGATCACCAAGCCTTGCTCTACCTAGTGAATAAACCATGCAATACCGGGAGAATAGTGAGATGGTTCATTATCTTACTGGAATTCGACTTCACGGTAGTAGTAAAGAAAGGAAAAACACATCTTAGAGCTGATCATCTTTCGCGATTGACGAATGGAGAAGACCCTATAGGAGTAGATGACGACATGCCAGACGCGTACTTGTTCAACATAGAAATGATACCTAAGTGGTCTCAAAATGTCGTTGACCTATTAACCTATGGAGGAGAGTTCGATAGAAGAGAATACAACCTGAAACATATTGCTATTCAGCAATCCAAGAATCTTCAATTGATTGCAGGAAGGTTGTATCAATTGGGAAATGATCATGTTTTACGACTATGCATCAATCCTGAGGAATATAATATATATCTGCGCGAAGCACATGTTCAGGAATGTGCATTTCATTGTTCAAGAAGGAACACATATAGGAATTTGTTACAATTGGGAGTCTATTGGCCAGGAATGAAAGAAAGCGTACATGAATATGTCACTGTATGTATTGTATGTTCATCAAAACCGCCAGCCGAGTATTCGACATTATATCAGATAATGATCGCTCCAGAATGGAGTCAGTATATTGTTGAATATCTCACAAATAGAACTTTCCCAGAAGGAACGTCAAAAGCTCGTCAGAAATCTGTAGAGACAGAAGCTAGAGATTACGCTTTAATAGGAGATCAACTCTATAAGAGAGGTAAAGACAACCAGCTTAGGATTTGCGCATCAGAGTCTGAGTATGTGATAATCCTGGAGCAAGCTCATGGAGGAGTAGGTGGAGGCCATTTCTCAGGTGATAAGACAGCAAAACTTGTCTTAGCCGCAGGAATATGGTGGCCAACATTACATATGGACGCTGAGGAATACGTTAAACGGTGTGATGACTGTCAGCGGACCAAAGTACCACTTAAAAGAGATGATATGCCGCTTAGACCAATGATGGGGGCAAGAGCTTTTGCAAAATGGGGGATTGATTATGTCGGACCCATTTCACCTCCTGCATATAAGACTCATGCACAATACATCATTGTGGCTACAGACTATCTAACAAAGTGGGTCGAAGCAAAGGCAACTCAAAAAGCAGATGCCAGGACCACGGCACAATTTCTATATGAATACGTCTTTGTACGATATGGATTGCCAATAGAAATTGTGAGTGATCGAGGCACACATTTCATAAATGAAGTGATAGAGATCCTTCTAGATGAATTCATGGTAATCCATAGGAAATCAGCCCCGTATCATCCACAAGCAAACGGACAAGCTGAAGCAACAAACAAAACCATATGCACGGTCCTCACGAAGATTGTATCTGAGTCGAGAACTGACTGGGACCAAAAGTTGCATTCAACATTATGGGCATATAGGGTAGCATATAAAACATCAATAGGAACGACCCCATATAACATGGTTTTTGGGCTAAATGCTATCTTACCAATAGAATTCTTGATTTCAACCTTAAGGGTGGCTAAGGATCTAGAGTGGACAGGGCACGAGCTCTCTGATAGAATAGATGACCTGGAAAAGCTAGATGAGCTTCGCCTAAAAGCAGTAGCTTCCATCTACGCTCAAAAAAGGCGACAAAAGGAATTTTTTGATAAGCATGTGCGGACTAAAGAGTTTAAAGTTGGGGACTATGTCCTAGTTTACACTCTGAAACAGCATGCTAAGAAGCTTAAAAAGCGAGGGATGGGACCTCTGGTGATTAAAGATCTATCACCAAGTGGAGCCGTCAAGCTTGCTACATTAGACGGAGAAGAAATGCCCAATTGGATTAGTGGATGCAGAGTGAAAAAGTATCTGTTGCCGCTAACACAAGACATGCTTCTCAAAATACATCAAGAAAAGCTGCGTGTCCAGAAAAAGAAAAAGATTGAGGAGGAAGCGCAAGCCGAGGCGAAGGAAAGAATGGAGAAAAGAAGACTACTGCGTCAGAAACAGCGCAATGAAGGAGCAATACGAATAAACGCAGTTAGTATAACAGAAATGGGGAATGACAAAGAAGAACCCATCATTGAATGCAAAGTAGGAACCAACCAAATCAAAGCCAGAGCACTATTGGATTCAGGAGCTCAAGCTAACCTACTTTCACTCAGTTTGTATAGACAATTGACAAATGACACTAAATTACAAACTGCCAAGCAAGAGTTAAAGAGTTACTCTGAGAATTCAATCAAAACTGTCGGATGCACAGTTTTACATATACAGATTAACCAATATGTGTATCCTCATATGTTTTACGTGGTTGAAGACCAAGCTACACAACATCCATTATTGCTAGGACAACCATGGCAGAAGCAATACAATGCAATGATTGACTGGAGTTCTAAATCAGTGCTTATCAAATACGAAGGTGAAAGTCAATCAGTTAAGTTCACCAAAGGAGAAGAGCCAACTCCAAAGGAAGAATCCAAGGACAAGGGCAAACAACAACCAGAGAAAAAGAAGAAGCAATGGCAACCAAAAGTTTCTATACAACTGGATTGCTCTTCGACGAGGAATTCTCAACAGTGGATAAGGAAGACAAGCAATAATATAACAGCTCAACCTTGGAAAAAAGGAGTCAAAGTTGGTATGGAGACCAAAAAAGGCTGTGCCAGAGAACAACAAGGTGGAAAACAGAGTCTTCAATACCAGACAACAGAGTGATCCCCGACAATCAAGGACAGTGAAACAGATCTGGATTCCAAAGAAGTTCATGACGGCACAAAGCTATAGCAAGCAAATTTGGATCCCAAAGATTTGTAAACAGGAACTCCCTTCAATACAATCAACGGAAACTCCTAGGTATTTCAAGGCGAGGAAATCAACACAAAGAACAAAGCAGGTTTGGGTCGCAAAGAGTTTGTGGCAAGCACAAGCAAAGCGGAAGCAGATTTGGATTGTGAAAAAAGACAACAAGGTAACGAAGAATCCATCTACTGATTCTACTACCGAAGTGCCAAAACCAACCCAAAACCCGACCACCAATCCTTCAATCAAACAAAGAGCAGCTTTATTGGAAAGAATGTTGTATCGTCGCTCTACAATTGCATTGGGAACTTATGACCAAAACAACTACAATGCTTCACCCACAGACACTTCATAGTCGTCCGGGAGGACTCAGACTAGGAGGGGGGGAGGTATACAGGAGCTACAAAGCAGCTACAAGCGGAAAAAACAAAGAAAAACAAAAATTATATTACAAGGGCAGTGTCTTACATGATTTTGCAATTTTTTATGTTTGATTGCGGATATTGATAATATTTATGCCCTTATATACCTTGTTTTGCAACAAGAAGAGATCAAATGATGAATTTGGGTCTCTAGATGTGTAAATATCACTAAATAAGAGTGTTTTTGGAGCTAAAAAGTGGAAAAAAGTGGTAATCCAAGTCCAGAAATCACAAAGAAGTGTATATTCATATACACAGGGTTACCAGCTATTTATCGTGTATGTTTGGAATTTTTTGGCTTCAATTTGCTATTTTCCTTTATTTTTTATGATTTTCTTAATAAAATAAAAGAAAAATAAAAAAGCAGGTGAAATGAGATCGGAAAAAAGAAAAGAATAGACGGTGATGGTCCTAATGACAAGGGCAACCCATGGTAAAAATTGGGTACAATTCTGAAAAAGTTGCGGAAAGCCCGAAATGACAGAATTTTGGCAAAGTGGACAGATTTCTCAGAAACAGGTCAAACGGAGTCCAAATTGAGAAATTTCAAATCCTAAAGTGCATTTCACGACGAGATAGGAGCACATGTCAAATTTGGTAACAAGTGATCCGGGAAGCCCGAAGTTAAGTATTTTTCACTTCACTATCAAGCTCATTTCCACTATTACCTTCTTGGAGAGAGCAAAGAGCACACAGGAGCATCCGACCTTCTACCGCCTTCTACGACTGCTACGAGAGCTCAGAGGACACCAGACATGAGAGGTAGACTCGTTGCCATAAGCTTTTGATGCTTATCGTTAACTTTTGTCGCGAAAACTCACCAAAACCAAGAAACAAGAGCAGACGGGGAATGGGGAAGAACGCTAGGTAGGGGCACAACCGCCTAACCAAACCTTGCAAGAACTTAGAGGTGGGTTACCCTAGTATAGAAGATGAGTTTCTAGCACTCAAAGCTCGAGAAAGAACGACTGGAAAAACCCTAGGTCAACAGAGCCTGCAAGAGGCAAACAGAAAAAAGTTGTCGGAACGACACAAAACTTCTCAGGAAGCTTAACAACATCGAGGGCAATGCAACCATGGAGTATCTCCGGTTTGGATCACCAAAAGTAGGTCGGAACAACCGATTCGGCTGCGGACACACAAAGCGTCATTTTGGCATAACGGCTAAAATTGACGACCAAATGACATGAAACTTCACAAGCAGCTTCAAATATACATGGATGACTTATGTTTGCAAGCAAAACCCAAAAGAAAGCTGATTCACTTACCGATGGTGAAAAAGACGCTTTCGGGCAACCAAATGGAGAAAGATGGAGAACGGGGAGCCAAAGTCAAGTTCAACCAATGGATGGCTTCACAACATATCCAATGAGCTGGAAATGCAACTCTCAAGAAGAAAAGTTGAAGAAATTCAACTCCAAGGCAAAAAGACGACTTCGGAGACTGAAATGCCTATAAGGGGGCTTTTTAGCTAAACTGATGACTTTTTAAGTTGAAAACTAGTTAGCAGGGCTTAGGGCACTAGCACAAAGCATTCTTTGCACAAAAAGACCAACATTTCAAGAAAAGACATCATACGCGTATGATGTCTCACAGCATGATTTTCACATCCATTTCAACATTTGAGTGCATAGCCTCATTCCACATGTTAATCACATCCTATGAACCAAGTATCATGAGAATTGGAGTTAGAAAACCCAAGGAAAACCAAAAAGACGCAAAGTAGGCCATAAAATTGATTTTTGGTCCTAATTTTGTCAAAATAACTCCAAACTCATTGAAACTTTGTAGGATTGTTGATTAACACATCTACAAGCTATCTGGAACCAAAAAGCACCATTTTGACACAAAAGACATCATACGCGTATAATGTCTATTTGCACTTACAGAGCCAAAAATGCTCATTTGTCATCATACATCCATTATATATATCTAATACATGCTACATATGAAGTTTGGAACCATTTGGTCAAGTGGATCACCCCATTAGCCCAATTAAGAGAAAATCCTTCATACAAAGCCTATTTTTGTCCCAAATCCAACATATTCAAGTCCAAACCAAGATTTGAGTATAAACAGTCCTTCACTAGCACATGGAGAGTCCACAGAACCAATCCCATGAAAAATTGATGAAAAAGACATCATACGCGTATGATGTCTCCAGAGCCATTTTTAGCCCAAAATCTATCCAAACTTCATAAATCCACTGAATAAGCCTATCTAAAGCCAAATCCAAGCTTATAGAGAAAATTGGTCCAAAAATGCACTAAAAGACATCATACGCGTATGATGTCTCACTATGTGATTTTGGCATCTAAGGGCTTCAACCACCAAACAGAAGTGTTCTACATGCCATTTGAAAGTAATCCACCAAGTTTTATCCAATTTGGATCATAAAATCCATTCCCTTTCAAAATTTTGCCAAGAGCCTGAACTGGACTAAACTGGCCAAAACTTGACCAAATGGGATCCAAACTCAAATCCAAGCATATGACACTCATGTATACACTATCAGCTACAAGCACAACCAATATGAAGTCATTCTGACACAAAAGACATCATACGCGTATGATGTCTCAAGCATGTTTTTGAGCCCAGTTTGCATATTTTTTCACCTACATTGCATCCTTAGGCCCTGAATAGCTCATGTTTCAATTTTCAAGTCATTTGAATAGTTAAAAGCTTCATTTCGGCTTTCAGTACTAAAAAGACGCTAACTTCTGAAATTGGAGTTACAGGATCCATGGATTCCGCTAAGTCATCGGCAACTAAGAGAAAAAGACCAACCATCAAGGATGCTCTTGCAGAAGCAGAACCTTTTGATATTCCAACAGAAACCCTCAAGCCAACCAAGACTTGGGTGGAGGAAGCAGTACTAGAAAAAGAGGGAATAAAGATCTACCAGGGGACTTTCAGAGATCCTCAAGGGCAATCGGTCGATGTACCTATGATCCCACGAGAATTAGTGGATTATAGCAGATCAGAGAACATAAGCAGATACCTGGAAAAGGCTGACTTACACAGGTTCTTCACCTCGAGACCATCAGGTGTAGACACAAGAAGAGTGTATGAGTTGGCAACATCCATTCAGAAGGATGGGAAAGCCACGTTGACAGCCATGGATGGAGAAACAGTTGAAGTACAGATCACTCCACAGCTCATTGCAGATGCATTGAAGCTGCACAACAAAGGGAGTTCTGTCAGAGAAAGAAGGGAGGCCATAGAGGTCTATGGATCAAAGAAACAAAATACAACCTACGGAGATATGGCAGATCAACGAGCGGCAACCCTTTGCCGATTATACAACCAGTTTTTCCATGTGTGCAGTAAAAGACCGCAGAAGTATACTACACCACCCCATGCCATTGCGACAACCATCACATGGGCACTGAAGAGCAACATGCCAAAAGAGGTGAATTATGCTCAATACATCCACGAGCAAGTAATCGCCATGCACAACCAGAAGCCAAAGTACATAGGAGGAGGAGAAATCCTAACAAGAATAGCTTATGAAGCTATTGGAGCTAGAGATCAAGGGCCACAGATTCCCTCCCAGAATGAGTGGCTTAGAGAAGCCGAGGAGGAGAACAGAATCAGAGAAGAAGAAGAGTGAGAAGCCGAGAGGAGAAGAACACAAGAAGTATCCAAGAGGGCGTCCACAAGAGCACGCCGAAAACTAGAAATAGTTTCAGAACCTGAGAGGCGTGGACGAGCCGCTCAAGAAGAAAGCGAAGAAGAAGGCCGATCCCAAGCAAACCAAAAGTCAAAAAGCCGCAAGAATGGAAAGGCTGGTGGAGCAGTTTAGAGCGGAAAGAGCTCTAAAGGGGGACTTTGAAGAAATGTGGGTGCCAGACCCCAGTAAAGTCGGAACCAGCTCAGCCAGGCCACATGTTGATCAATATGATCAATATATTAGAGCTTATGAGGAGTCGGAGGCCATACTGGAGCAGCAACCTGTCGAGCCTTATACTGAAGAGGAAGTACAGCTTTTAAAAGCTGAGCTGCAAAAGGACGACAAGGGGAAGAAGAAAGTAGATGAGTCTACTGAACCTCAAGAGAAAGACGGGCAAGCAAACAAAGGGAAAGCCAAGATGACTGAGGACAATCAGCCCTCTTTACTGTTGTACCAAGCCCGAAGAAGATGGAAATTATTGTGGAGGAAACCACAATAGAAATAGAAACAGAAGTTATGGAAAAGCCGGAGGCCGGGACCAAGGAAAAGGAGATAGATCCAGTTCAGCAAAAGAAAGATGATTATGAGGATCTGGTAGCGATCGGATACAGTGAAGAAGAGGCCCTGGAGGCAGTTTATGGGATATCCCTACGGAAACAAGATGATCGGAAAGGGACGAAAGGAAAAGACAAAGGGTACAATGGAGAGTGAAGAGAAAATGGACGAGCCGAAGCCATTGGAGGTGGTGGCAGAAAGAGCTGTCAAGTTGACAGATGAAGATGAAAAAGACATGCACATGGTGCATGAACTGCTCAGCAAGATTAAAGAAAGATCCAGAGCAAAGGAAGTAGCACTTGAGACAGCAAAACAAAAGGAAGCAGAGTTGCAGAAGAAGTTAGAGAATGCTATGACTGAATCTGAAAGTCATAAAGCATCACTCTACGACGCAGAAAACGAGAGAGACGGCTTGATACTCCAACTAGCCGAAGCTTCAAGAGAGGTAACAAGTTCACAGGAAGCAAAGGAGCGAATAGAAGATGAGCTGGAGGCAGCCAAGGATGAGCTCATTGAGCTAAGGGAAAGAGTCGAACTTCAAGAAAGGACAATCATGAGACTCAGGACCACCCCTAGAGCTAGCAGAGCAGGAACAGAACAAGAGGGAGCCCTCGTACCAGCTCTGGAAGATCAGGTCAGAAGTTTGCAAAGAGAGCTGAGGTTAGAGCAAGTGCAAAGATTGCACATGGCGGAGGGATCATTGGCTGCAGAGGAGAGGCTCACATCAGAAAACCAAACACTAAGGACAGAAAATGAGGCCCTCCGCAAACAGCTCCAAGACCTCCAAGAGCAACAAAGAAGAGAAACAGAGACACCACAAGAAGAAGCAGGGGAGCAGCCATAGAGCTACCAGAAACTGGAGAGGCAACCACAATTGAAGATCCAGCCCCAGTTCAAGAAGTGGCCTCGACTTCAGGAATCTCTGAAGAAGAAGAACAAAGGCTCCAGGACCAAATAGAAAAGTCAACAGAGGAAAGTGCCAAGGCGGAAATGGAATGGGAAAGGAGACTCCTCATCTCCATTAGACTTCAAGGTTTAGACACAAAAGTGCTCCATGAAGAGTGGATGCAACCCAGCCTGCCTTTCCCTCTGATGAAATTTGAAGTGATAAAGACGAAAAAGAGAATAGAGGAGGAGCAGTATGTCGCTCTTTACGAAGGCGACATCACAAAGGATGAACAATCAAAGAAGATTGTAGATTCTCAACCTAGATGGAGGAAAGGTTGGCTGAACAAATACCCAGCCTACCTCATCTACTTGGTAGAGGCTCCAAAGGAGATTCGGGAGGATGCAACCTTCTGCCCGGTGCCAAGAGTCAGAAGCTGGAAAGAGCATGGCAGGATTGCAGAAAAGAAGCCAAATTGGCTTAATTACCCAAGGATGCCAGGACCAAAGGAAGGAGAGAGAATAGGTAAAGCCTACATGGTGAAAACCCTAACGGGCACCATCAAACTCTTTACTGGCTCTCCTGACCTTTCGTGTCAGATGCTAAAGAAAATCTGCAGGACTCTCTTAGCATGCATTGAAGTGTTCGCGCCAGATAAAGCCACGACCTCGAGTCTACTATCGACGGCCGACACAGTGACGGATATGATGTATGATCTTTCATTGCAGCCATCACCAAAGGTGTTACATCTCTTATACCAAAGAATTATGTTTTTGCCTAGCTTCCACATGCAAACATTCGAAGAAGCTTTCTACACCGGCTTTTTCACTCACGAAAGCAAAATATTCGGCCCAACCTTGACCATCGGCAACCTACGCTACGAATCACATTTGCAGATGCTCAAGACGACAGGACTCTATTGACCAAGCCAAAAGTCATGTCAGGGACGACATGAACGCGGAGGGGGGGAGTGTTGAGCCAGCAGAGGATCACACCCGCATTTTTGCTCACACCCATCATTTTGTAACCATTGATTGTAATAAATGTCTTTCCGACATTAATTTTGATTTGAGCCATTCATTAAGTAACAGGACTCAATTGAGTTTCCAGCTTGTAATCCCGACGTAATTTCACCTGCTGATGTAAATAATTAGAGATGTTCTCACCTCCAAGGCTGAGGTATATAAGCCAAAGTTTTGTAACCTAAAGAGGATTCAATAATTAATCAAAGGGAGTTTTGAGCGCCGTGACTGTGTCTGAGAGAGAGAGAGAGAGAGAGAGTCTTATCTCCTTGCTACGTGAGCTACGGGGCCGCCATTGGAGAAGCGACACCGCCATTGTGTTAGCAACGGTGAGAGCTACGCACAGATACCAAGAGTGCGCGCTATCGGCTTCTATGTGTGGTAAGTTCCTACGAGCTTCGGTGTGAGTTTTCTTCCAACTCGTGTGTCGGAATAGAGCGTGCAGCATATCTATAGAACCACAACGAGTAGAGCTACACATTAGTACCATCGGGGTCAAGTTTCGGTCACCTGTATTTTTCGGCCTGTCTTCATACGCGTTTACCGCACGGAGTGGTTATAGGTTGATTTTGCAGTTCAAGTCTTTAGGGTGTTGTTCTTACCTAGTGTATAGACTTCCCCTTGAGTTTGAGATCGATTCGATGATTCTAGATCCTGTTTCGTATAGCATTCGTCCGTAGTACGGATTTCAGTCACTTGCGTATTTTAGAACTTAGATTTGATTTCCTTGGTAGTGATTGTCATTAGAAGGTCGAGTAGGTGATTTGACACCCACCTAGTTGTTTCCATGCGCCTGCGGGTCAAGCTCCGTCCTCGTCTGACAAATTCTGTTGTTGGTTGAGTTCTCGCTATTTAGCTTCCGCTAGCGGCGTAACCGCCTTAACAGGACCTAAGAGGTCACTTTCTCTCTCTAGCTTTTGGAAAGTGAAGGGAGTAAAGGGGTGTGGCCACATCAACAAAAACGTGGGTCACTAAGAGCCAAAATTTGACTTTTTTTCAAAAAGGTTATTTTTACTTATTTTTGACTTAAAATTCCCTCCCAACATATATACACATCAAAAAATCATTTTTTGACATTTTTTTAAACCTACAAACACTGAAAGTCCACTTTTTCAAAAAAAAAATCCCCCCCCAGAAAAAACCTTTGTTCTCTACTCCTCTCTCCCTCTCCTCTCCCTCCCTACCCCCTTCTCTCCTCTTCCTCCCCTCTCTCTCCCTCTCCCCCCTCTGTCCCCTTCTCTCCTCCCATGTTGCTCTCTCTCCCTCCCTACCCCCTTCTCTCCTCCTCCTCCCCTCTCTCTCCCTCTCCCCCTCTGCCCCCTTCTCTCCTCCCATGTTCCTCCCTCTCCCTCCCCCCTCTTTCTTTTCATTCTTTGCTTCCTCACGCAACAACTGCCATGGTGCTCACGGACATCACAAATCGTATCCCTCCACCACCATGTACTCCCCACAACAAAAGTGTACATATTGCTTGTCCGCGGTGTTTGCACCGAAGGCCGTACGTGAGGGTGAGTAGAGGTCATCCCAAGATCGTCATACTGTCGGTGAGACGAATGTGTATGGTTCTTCAATATCTTGGGAGGAGAGAAGTAGGCTTGTTAGGCTATTGCAATTGGTTCTGTATGGGTGCAGGTGCTTCTTTGCATTCGTGGATGCACGAATGTCAAGCTCTTCAGCTCAAAACAGTGGCATTACAAGAAATAGTGGGTGCAGGTTAGAGAGGTCAAGTGTCACCACTTTTCCTCTAAAACAGTCTTCTTTGTTACATCTTGCAGGTAGGTGCTCCAAATCCATCCTTATTAGAGGTGGGTAATCTCATCCTAATGCAAGAATGGCTCAAGGAACTAGCATAACATGAAGCTTTTACGGTGGCACAAAGCTCTCCTCAAGCAATGTGGCTCCCACTACACCAAAAATCACTATGCTAACATGGAGAGATCCCTAGTAGGACAATACAACAAATTTTCATGAGCAGCACACCCTTTCCTAACATGAGGGCACCCCCACCAGAAATATTTTTATATGATAGGTCACCCCATGAGCATACCATGTCATGGAATGGATGTAAGAACTATGACTGCACATCCCCTTGGAAGTTATTCACGAATGTATGTTTATCAAAGTTAATGAGAAGAAGTTTGGACTTTTTTGTTTGTTGATGTGTAAGAGCACTCTTGGTCTACCATATTTTAGATTGTTTGATAAGTTAAATAAGATTTGTAGTCATTTAAAGTATCCATTTTTTTTTATAAGATTGTACATGAGAAGACATGATAAAGTACAAGAGATCTTGACGGAATAAACCTCGATGAGATTCCCACCATGCACTTGTGACACCATACCTCTCCTTGAACCCTTTGACTTCTATCGTTGTGGGGAGTCCAATGGGGGGCTATTTTGAAATTTTTAGCATAAATTTTTTTTGAAGGAAATTTTGGTTATTCTAAAGTTTATACACAGTCTAGGAGTTCATTCTGATTGTTTTTCTTCAGTTTCAAATTTTGACCGAGTACACTCCTTGGAAGCCACTTTTGAAGGTGTTAGGGCGAGATTTTGGGAAAGTTTTGTATGTGGGAAATACAGTCCTTAACACAATAAAAAACAATGGTTCTTTGAGTATTTTCAGATTCCATGGTTTTAATGCTCGTTGGAGCCCATAGATTAAGAAAAAAGTAAAAAATGTATGTTTTACATCATTTTTAAATAAATTGTCAACTTGCACATTGATGTTTGGAGAATGCGAGCAAGATATGATTTTTTCTCATCACATGATGGTCGAAGAATGCGATGAGATGAAAAAAATTCATGTGAGACAAGCCTAGACAGATTCGGAGCTGATTGAAATCTAGAAGCTGTTGAAAACAACCGAAAAGTTCAACACTTATTAAAAAAAAAAACTTAACACTTGAATCATGGCCATGCATCAAAAATATGCTCACACGGTGAAGGAGGTGCTTCAAAGCTATGGAAATCAGTATAAAATGCAAGCAATAGCGTTGGAGGCTATTCAAGAAGTTGTAGAGGCTCACATCATTTCAGATGACTTTGCAATGACAAAATGATTAAGAGTTGTGTCTACTGTCTGCATAGTGATTTGGCTTTTCGGTTTATCCATGTGTTTTAAGTTAAGTGGTTTTGGCCATGAAGAGTTAAATTTAAATCAAATATTAACATTTTTGCCATCCTAAGGGGCAAACAAAGCTACAAAATGCAAAAAAAAGGGTGGCCGCAAGGGCGCGCAGATGGCCCATCCAGCAGTTTTGGATGGCTCATCTGCGCACCCTTGTGGCCACCCTTTTTTTTTGCATTTTCTAACTTTGTTTGCCCCTTAGGATAGCAAAAATGTTAATAGCTGATGAAACCAGATGTTTATGTAGCATGAGACTAGATTTTTATATTGTCCAATGTGATTTGGCCTTTTGGTGCAGGGAACTAGTAAGTTGAGTTGAAGGAAGGCATAATGTGCTTGAAAAGTTAAATTTTACATTCATCTCACCTTTTCCAAGTTCCTGGAGTGCAACAATAGCCTAATTATGCAAAAAAAAGGGTGGCCACAAGGGCGCATAGATGGCCCATCCAACAGTTTTGGATGGCTCACCTGTGCACCCTTGTGGCCACCCTTTTTTTTGCATTATATGGCCTTGTCTGCCCCTGATAATAGCAAGAATGTTAATATTTGATGAAACCAGATGTTTATGCAGCATGAGACTAGATTTTTATACTGTCCAATGTGATTTTCCCTTTTGGTGCAGGGAACTAGTAAGTTGAGTTGAAGGAAGGCATAATGTGCTTGAAAAGTTCAATTTTAGGTTCATCTCATCTTTTCTAGGGTTCTGGAGTGCAACAATAGCCTAATTATGCAAAAAAAGGGTGGCCACAAGGGCCCACATATGGCCCATCCAACAGTTTTGTATGGCTCACTACGCGCGCTTGTGGACACCCCTTTTTTTGCATTATATGGCCTTGTCTGCACCCCAGGATACCAATTTTTTTTTAGATTAAGTGAAAGAAAATCTTTATGCAACATGACAGTACAAATTCCACTTCTTTTCACTCAGATGTAATTAGAGCTCCCCCCCCTCCCCCCCCTTTCTTTGTGTTCAAAGGTCCGGAGCATTCACTATGTAAAATTTTCCTATATCACGTGCGTTCACTAGAATGGATTAAAAGTACCTCTTATAGGCCTTATCTACACATGTTTCTGCAACTTTACAAGAATATAAAATCCCTTCTGTTGAACACATGTGCTATGTTACATATACTTTAGTGAACTCCCCATGTCAATGGCCTCACAAATCCTGTGCACTAAACATTAAACACTAGAAATCGACCAAACAAAGAGCCAATTTTTACTTCCTTGTGTCCACCTAGTGTTCTTGTGAAACATTGCTAATGATATATATTCAACATCCCCAAATGAGGACATCTTGACAAAGTTTATGATCCACTTTAATAAGAATAACCATTAATGATTAAACTGAAATCAAAATATTGCTTGAATTTCTTCAAGGTGGAGTGATTAAGACTTGCGACTTGAATCATCGTATAGGCAAATCAAAATATCCATAAAAGTAAACAATATTTCTCAGATCTGTATGAAACTTCAGTAATCTAAATTAAATACTCTCACTCAATGCGACACCATTTAACCAAAAAACATATTTATATTGCATTTATAGAGGAATCCAACCTCATGAAAAATAATTACAAATGGAGACAATGTTGTTGCTGTTAGGCTTATCTTACAAGTATTTGTCTTCCTCATCTAGAGATTCATATACACTTGAGTATTTGTGTGTCTATGACACTAGGGAAGATAGTAGTACTATATGGATGGCTTCTATGAGAGCTCCTAGAGAGTCCCTATTGGTTCAAGATTCTATAAAACACCTACTATTCTTATCAAAATATTTTAACATGGTAGTGAAAGGTTCCTCAAGGAACAAAAATAGAGTGATTTCCATCTCTGCACATGGTTGCTTGCTCATGTCCTCTTAAAACAAGTTGAATCTGTAAGTAAACAAAAGATTATGTGAGGACAAAGTTATAAAGTACAAAATGATATCATTCCAATTATCTAATGACAATTATACGAAGAATAAATTACAAGAAAAATCTTTGACGACTCTCCATAGATAACACAACTTACTTACATTGTGATACTCAAATCACATGCTACACAACTATAGATGGCGCACCAAAGTCATCAACAAAATAGCACCACCCAGTGTTATGAGGTGTGAAGCCTCACTGAAATCCATAAAGAGGTTAATTCTCTCCAGCATGATAAACTTAAAGATGGAGATGATTTAAGCTCTGAATGTAAGCTACAAGGGTAGTTTTCTTACCATTCTATCTTTATGTTGGAGATGAACCCTTGCAATGCCCACGCGATATTCACACCTCCTGTTGTTGTGGTATGCAACTCATGTTGGCTCATACTTTTTCCACCTTCAGGAGTAGAGGTTTCCATGTAGTGTGAGTGAATGAAAGTAGAAGGAGTAGAATCTTGTTTCATGTTGTAATGGAGATGAGAGAAGGGAGAGGAGCTAGCTTGGTGTGAAACTAGTGGTGGGTAAGGGGAAGAGATGGAGGAGGAGCTTGCTTGGTGCTACAATGGAGGTGGGAGAAAGCTAGCAGAGAGATAATGATGGACTATAGGGGGTGCATGTGGTTGTTGCAGCAATGGAGAGCTTGGAAAAAGGTTTGTAGAGAGAGGAAAACACTTTTTAGCTATAGAATAGGTTTGGAAAGACTTTGGAGGGTGAAAATGATGTTTTGATTTGTTTTTTTAAAAAATCAAATTTTTGGAATTTTTTAGTGCACGTTTTTAACTTTTGAAGGTCAAAAATACTTTTTTGACCATGAAATAGGTTTGGGGACCTTTTAAGGAGGGAAAACTTGAAATTTGAAATTTTTAGTGTATTTTTAAATCCGGGCCAAAAAGTGGGGGGAAAAGAGGTCAAAGTGCCCCCCCCCCCCCCCCCCCCCCCCCCCCTCTCTTTCCCCTATCCACCTCCCTTACCTTCTCACTAGGTAAGAGACAATTAAGAGGTGTAAGGCTACCTTGTCCCCCTACTTTTTTGAGGGTATAGAGTGTGTCCACCACCCTCTTCCTATTGGCTGACCTCTAATTAACCTTAATCCCAAAGGGCCCCTAGAGGGTTCATATTTTTCCTAATGAAATCGGGCCTGTTTTTGTACAGGTTCCTCCTGGTGTGCTGCCCCGGTTTTTCTCTTCATTTCTTTCCTTCGTGCTCTTTTTTTCTCGTTATTTGAGCTTTCACTGCTATGTTGTTCTGGCGAGCTCTCAGCAGACTCTTCATTTGACTTGTATGTTCTCTTGACAGATCTTGTAGCTCGAGGGGAAGGGTGTGTTGACACTATCCAAGTGTTCTGATCTAGGGCAGGCGACAAGTTGTCGGCCATGCCGATAGCATGGTAGGCGATTTTGGTCAAAACCTCTAGTGCTCCCTGGTGTGTAATTTTTCCCTCTTTCTTTGTCCCTTTCAATGTGGACAATACATACTGTGCATGGTCAATTGGTTGTCGGGTTGTTGATTTGAGAACTTGTGTAAAGGATGTGGCAACCGCATGATTTGGTGTCGTATACCTTGGTGGTCTCTTGGCGAGGAAGTGGAAGTGCTGGTGCTACAACCTTGCGAGCTCTTCCATTTGTTTTTGAATGAGTTCAACAAATGTCGCAGTGGTGGTTTCCTTGGTGAAAGTACCTACCATCTTTCTATCTCTTGCCCTCATTGTCATTCCCTCTGTTGGCAGTTTGAGTGCCTCTGCCACTATCTCCTTAGTAATCACCACTTCAACTTTATTCGCTTGTGGTTCAAATATTTGAGCGGTTCCATCTTCTTTGATCGTGGACAAAAGCTCATAAGCTTTTTGGAAGTCCACTCCACACGGCTCTTGTTCATAAAATTCTCTGAGACCAAGCCTT
The DNA here is from genome assembly GCF_014529385.1 of Adiantum capillus-veneris. NCBI lineage: Eukaryota > Viridiplantae > Streptophyta > Polypodiopsida > Polypodiales > Pteridaceae > Adiantum > Adiantum capillus-veneris. Next base: position 133,997,875 of record NC_140952.1, read on the forward strand.
CTGTTGGCTTCTTTGGTCTAGGGCTTTGCAGTGACATTATACACTTCTTTGGGTAGAGGTTGCAGTTCTACCTGATGTCCTTCCTCGCTCTAGAATTTTCCTGTGAACACTATGGTGTTATGATCTTCAAGCTATTCCTTTGACAGGTAGGTCGCTTTGGCATTCTTAACTGAATTGGAGTCCAATTGGTATAGCGGTAGCTCTTGGAGCTTTTCCTTTTGCGAGAGCTTCTTCTTGGCCCTCTCCGCGGCTTGCATGGCTCATGTTGAGTGAATAGAGTGTCAAGGTTAGCAAATTTGGTAGATTTAATTTGAAATATCCTTTAGTCTGAAATGCTGACAAATTTGGTTCAATTTGCTTCAAATCAATTTTTGAACATGCATAGATGCATAAAAACATGTAAAGATGAAATCCATCAAGTCAATACAAAAATTTGCAACAAAAGTAAATAATCATGATTATTTATAACTAAGTAATTTTTTAATTTTTTACAAATCTGGCATTGTAGGCTTGAAGTATATACCAAATACATACTTTGAGTGAAATATGGGCTCACTTGAGTGTACAGGGTGAAAATGGTGCCAGATTTAGGCTTTAGGTCTCTGAAACAGTAGATGTAAAGAGATTTTAAGATTCTGAGCTCCAAATTTGTTCAAACTTGGCTAGTGGGCTTAGGACATCATGTACTTTGGATGTATGATGGCAAAATTACAAATTTTTTTCATTTTGGCCAAAAGTAAATAATCGTGATTATTAACTTTTCTACCAAAATGAGCATTTTTTGGTACAACTTGGTTCTAGGCATTGTATAGACCCTGTGTATGTGATATGAGGTGATTTGGATCAAAAAATGTGGCTCATAACTCATAATTTGGATTTCAAGGACTTCTTTGCATTTTTTTTGGTAACTTTCCAAGTTATATGCATTAGGCAAAATTTGAACTCACAAAGGGGCCCTTTAAGGAGTTTGACTTTACCTCTCTCTACCAAAACGGGCGCATGGATAAATTTTTGCAAACAAACTCTAAAGTTGGCAGAGGTTTGACAGTTAGAATGTCCTCTTCAAGCTCTATCTATTGATATATAGCACGCCATGAGGAATCTCATGGCGTCCTATATATCAGTAGATAGAGCTTGACGAGTACATTCTAACTGTCAAACCTCTACCAACTTTGGAGTTTGTTTGCAAAAATTTATCCATGCGTTCGTTTTGGTAGAGAGAGGTAAAGTCAAACTCCTTAAAGGGCCCCTTTGTGAGTCCAAAGTTTGCCTAATGTGATCATTTTGGCTCATACTTGAATTTTGGCATGTAATAGGTGTGTACAAGTGATAGATGAGGTGATGATGCAACCTTCAAGCCAAAATTGTTCAAAAGTAAATAATCTTGATTATTTACAGCAGTCACATTTTTCTTGCAAAACTTAAAATTTTTGATCTAAACACATTCTATATACCTAAACCAAGTCCTAAATTGAATTTGGTAAAGTTTGGTCTTGCTGGAATCACTTCGTTGCTTTGTCGACTCTGAAATCTCTGATTTTTGTGACTACACTGCCTGTTGAGTTAGTTAGTCACTTTTAAGGCTATGGACTTGTCCGTAACATAGTCGTGAAGCAACTCATCCAATTTTGGCCCATTTGGAGTCAATTTGACCTCGTATGTCGAATTTGACGCTGTGAGCGGGATGAAAACACACACAGTGCCTCTATAACGACCCAACACACACTCTTGGAATGATACACACACACACACACACACACACACACACACACACACACACACACACACACACACACACACACACACACACACACACACACACACACACACACACACACACACACACACACTATGGGGCACCACTCGGCTTACACAACACACCTGGCCGAGACAGGGAACACACCGATGGAGCGAGAGGAGAGAGACTATTCGTTTACCCACTCCACACAGAGAGATACACACACACACACACACACACATACACACACTAAAAAACTCAGCTCAAAAGAGGAGAATTTTTGATGTTTAGATACAACAGAGCTTGGGCCAACACCAATGGGGCAAGCAGCTCACACAATACGGGTAAAATATGCCAGATACAATCACAAACTGGAGCAGAAGCTTCGTTCATAGGAGAAACTTACACAGCAAAAACAGCAGAAAAAGAGTGAGGAATTTGGAAAAATGGACAGCGCCATCGCGTCCGGAACAGCCCAAAACCCTAGTCTACAATGTCAAAGTGCTCAAATCCGACTTCGGATGAGTAGTTTATGGCCAAAACAAGCTCCAAAATGAGCAAAAACACACCTGCGACTGTTTCTCCTCTCTTCTCCACGTTTTTTCTGGTCTTCTCCCAATTTTTCAGTTCCCACACTTAGCTTTATTAGTTGGGCACCCGTGACCTTTTAGATGACCCCAAACGGACCCCGAATAGGCCAAAAACTGACCTCGCAGTGCATAGTTGTCACCTTTTTGCATCATCCGCACACCTGGCACTCAGTTTTTCCAAATAATGCATCCCGCAACCACGTGAAGTGGCCCCAAAAATTAGTCCTCATGATGACCTTTCTGCATAAGTATCACAAGAAAACACCCACGGCGTGTCCATACTTCTCCGCGTGCAAGTATTGACCCCGTTCGACCTCCTGACGCCACTCGATGCCATCTGACGCACCTGCTTACCTCATGTCGTCGGCTCGTGGATAGCTTCCTCGAGAAGTTTTACGTGCTACCAACTCCTCCTTATTGTAGAAAAAACACAGTGGTACTGGTAATAGTGAAAATCGATGCACTATGTACACCCTGTCCTAACTATACACATGTGGGTCCCACGTAACCACCTGGCTCTGAAAAATGGGCAATTCTTTATTTGATGCACCATGCATGTATATGTACATATGTGCAATGCCTTGCTCCAAAAAACTCCTGACATAATTTGCCCATCCCCTAGCCTGCTAGATCATTCATGATCAGCAGCAGCAAAGAGAGATATGAGACTCGCCGCATCACAGGTCTCCTCATCCCTCACCAACATTGCTTGCTCCATAGACAGCTCCTCTTGCTCCACCATCATTAACCTGGCATGATATAATTTAAGACGCAATCCATTTACCCTTGTGTTAAGGCGGTTACGCTGCTAGCGGAAGCTAAATAGCGAGAACTCAACCAACAACAGAATTTGTCAGACGAGGACGAAGCTTGACCCGCAGGCGCATGGAAACAACTAGGTGGGTGTCAAATCACCTACTCGACCTTCTAATGACAATCACTACTAAGGAAATCAAATCTAAGTTCTAAAATACGCAAGTGACTGAAATCCGTACTACGAACGAATGCTATACGAAACAGGATCTAGAATCATCGAATCGATCTCAAACTCAAGGGGAAGTCTATGCACTAGGTAAGAACAACACCCTAAAGACTTGAACTGCAAAATCAACCTATAACCACTCCGTGCGGCAAACGCGTATGAAGACAGGCCGAAAAATACAGGTGACCGAAACTTGACCCCGAAGGTACTAATGTGTAGCTCTACTCGTTGTGGTTCTATAGATATGCTGCACGCTCTATTCCGACACACAAGTTGGAAGAAAACTCACACCGAAGCTCGTAGGAACTTACCACACATAGAAGCCGATAGCGCGCACCCTTGGTATCTGTGTGTAGCTCTCACCGTTGCTAACACAATGGCGGTGTCGCTTCTCCAATGGCGGCCCCGTAGCTCGCGTAGCAAGAAGATAAGACTCTCTCTCTCTCTCTCTCTCTCTCTCTCTCTCTCTCTCTCTCTCTCTCTCTCTCTCTCTCTCAGACACAGTCACGGCGCTCAAAAACTCCCTTTGATTAATAATTGAATCTCCTTTAGGTTACAAAACTTTGGCTTATATACCTCAGCCTTGGAGGTGAGAACATCTCTAATTATTTACATCAATAGGTGAAATTACTTCGGGATTACAAGCTGGAAACTCAATTGAGTCCCGTTACTTAATGAATGGCTCAAATCAAAATTAATGTCGGAAAGACATTTATTACAATCAATAGTTACAAAATGATGGGTGTGAGCAAAAATGTGGGTGTGATCCTCTGCTGGCTCAACACTTCCTCTGCTGGCTCAACACTCCCCCCCCTCCGCGTTCATGTCGTCCCTGACATGACTTTTAGGCTTGGTCAATAGAGTCCTGTCGTCTTGAGCATCTGCAAATGTGATTCGTAGCGTAGGTTGCCGATGGTCAAGGTTGGGCTGAATATTTTGCTTTCGTGAGTGAAAAAGCCGGTGTAGAAAGCTTCTTCGAATGTTTGCATGTGGAAGCTAGGCAAAAACATAATTCTTTGGTATAAGAGATGTAACACCTTTGGTGATGGCTGCAATGAAAGATCATACATCATATCCGTCACTGTGTCGGCCGTCGATAGTAGACTCGAGGTCGTGGCTTGATCTGGCGCGAACACTTCAATGCATGCTAAGAGAGTCCTGCAGATTTTCTTTAGCATCTGACACGAAAGGTCAGGAGAGCCAGTAAAGAGTTTGATGGTGCCCGTTAGGGTTTTCACCATGTAGGCTTTACCTATTCTCTCTCCTTCCTTTGGTCCTGGCATCCTGGGATAATTAAGCCAATTTGGCTTCTTTTCTGCAATCCTGCCATGCTCTTTCCAGTTTCTGACTCTTGGCACCGGGCAGAAGGTTGCATCCTCCCGAATCTCCTTTGGAGCCTCTACCAAGTAGATGAGGTAGGCTGGGTATTTGTTCAGCCAACCTTTCCTCCATCTAGGTTGAGAATCTACAATCTTCTTTGATTGTTCATCCTTTGTGATGTCGCCTTCGTAAAGAGCAACATACTGCTCCTCCTCTATTCTCTTTTTCGTCTTTATCACTTCAAATTTCATCAGAGGGAAAGGCAGGCTGGGTTGCATCCACTCTTCATGGAGCACTTTTGTGTCTAAACCTTGAAGTCTAATGGAGATGAGGAGTCTCCTTTCCCATTCCATTTCCGCCTTGGCACTTTCCTCTGTTGACTTTTCTATTTGGTCCTGGAGCCTTTGTTCTTCTTCTTCAGAGATTCCTGAAGTCGAGGCCACTTCTTGAACTGGGGCTGGATCTTCAATTGTGGTTGCCTCTCCAGTTTCAGGTAGCTCTATGGCTGCTCCCCCTGCTTCTTCTTGTGGTGTCTCTGTTTCTCTTCTTTGTTGCTCTTGGATGCTTGGAGCTGTTTGCGGAGGGCCTCATTTTCTGTCCTTAGTGTTTGGTTTTTGATGTGAGCCTCTCCTCTGCAGCCAATGATCCCTCCGCCATGTGCAATCTTTGTACTTGCTCTAACCTCAGCTCTCTTTGCAAACTTCTGACCTGCTCTTCCAGAGCTGGTACGAGGGCTCCCTCTTGTTCTGTTCCTGCTCTGCTAGCTCTAGGGGTGGTCCTGAGTCTCGTGATTGTCCTTTCTTGAAGTTCGACTCTTTCCCTTAGCTCAATGAGCTCATCCTTGGTTGCCTCCAGCTCATCTTCTATTCTCTCCTTTGCTTCCTGTGAACTTGTTACCTCTCTTGAAGCTTCGGCTAGTTGGAGTATCAAGCCGTCTCTCTCGTTTTCGGCGTCGTAGAGTGATGCTTTATGACTTTCAGATTCAGTCATAGCATTCTCTAACTTCTTCTGCAACTCTGCTTCCTTTTGTTTTGCTGTCTCAATTGCTACTTCCTTTGCTCTGGATCTTTCTTTAATCTTGCTGAGCAGTTCATGCACCATGTGCATGTCTTTTTCATCTTCATCTGTCAACTTGACAGCTCTTTCTGCCACCACCTCCAATGGCTTCGGCTCTTCTAGTATGTTCTGTTCGTCCATTTTCTCTTCACTCTCCATTGTACCCTTTGTCTTTTCCTTCGTCCCTTTCCGATCATCTTGTTTTCGTAGGGATATCCCATAAACTGCCTCCAGGGCCTCTTCTTCACTGTATCCGATCGCTACCAGATCCTCATAATCATCTTTCTTTTGCTGAACTGGATCTATCTCCTTTTCCTTGGTCCCGGCCTCCGGCTTTTCCATAACTTCTGTTTCTATTTCTATTGTGGTCTCCTCCACAATAATTTCCGTCTTCTTCTGGCTTGGTACATCAGTAAAGGAGGGCTGATTGTCCTCAGTCATCTTGGCTTTCCCTTTGTTTGCTTGCCCGTCTTTCTCTCGAAGTTCAGTAGACTCATCTACTTCCTTCTTCTCCTTGTCGTCCTTTTTCAGCTCAGCTTTTAAAAGCTGTACTTCCTCTTCAGTATAAGGCTCGACAGGTTGCTGCTCGAGTATGGCCTCTGACTCCTCATAAGCTCTAATATATTGATCATATTGATCAACATGTGGCCTGGCTGAGCTGGTTCCGACTTTAGTGGGGTCTGGCACCCACATTTCTTCAAAGTCCCCCTTTAGAGCTCTTTCCGCTCTGAACTGCTCCACCAGCCTTTCCATTCTTGCGGCTTTTTGACTTTTGGTTTGCTTGGGATCAGCCTTCTTCTTCGCTTTCTTCTTGAGCGGCTCGTCCACAGCCTCTTCAGGTTCTGAAACTATTTCTAGTTTTCGGTGTGCTCTTGTGGACGCCCTCTTGGATACTTCTTGCTGTTCTTCCTTTTCATCGGCTTCTCTAAGCCACTCATTCTGGGAGGGAACCCGTGGCCCTTGATCTCTCGCTCCAATAGCTTCATAAGCTATTCTTGTCAGAACTTCAGCTCCTCCTATGTACTTTGGCTTCTGGTTGTGCATGGCGATTACTTGCTCGTGGATGTATTGAGCATAATTCACCTCTTTTGGCATGTTGCTCTTCAGTGCCCATGTGATGGTAGTTGCAATGGCATGGGGCGGTGTCGTATACTTTTGCGGTCTTTTACTGCAAATATGGAGAAATTGGTTGTACAGTCGGCAAAGGGTTGCCGCTCTTTGGTCTGCCATATCTCCATAAGTTGCATTGTGTTTATTGGACCCATAAACCTCTATAGCCTCCCTTCTTTCCCTGACAGAGCTCCCTTTGTTGTTCAGCTTCAATGCATCTGCAATGAGCTGTGGAGTGATCTGTACTTCTACTTTCTCTCCATCCATGGCTGTCAATGTGGCTTTCCCATCCTTCTGAATGGATGTTGCCAACTCGTACACTCTTCTTGTATCCACACCTGATGGTCTCGAGGTGACGAACCTGTGTAAGTCAGCCCTTTCCAGGTATCTGCTGATGTTCTCTGATCTGCTATAATCCACTAATTCTCGTGGGATCATAGGTACATCGACCGATTGCCCTTGAGGATCTCTGAAAGTCCCCTGGTAGATCTTTATTCCCTCTTTTTCTAGTACTGCTTCCTCCACCCAAGTCTTGGTTGGCTTGAGGGTTTCTGTTGGAATATCAAAAGGTTCTGCTTCTGCAAGAGCATCCTTGATGGTTGGTCTTTTTCTCTTAGTTGCCGATGACTTAGCGGAATCCATGGATCCTGTAACTCCAATTTCAGAAGTTAGCGTCTTTTTAGTACTGAAAGCCGAAATGAAGCTTTTAACTATTCAAATGACTTGAAAATTGAAACATGAGCTATTCAGGGCCTAAGGATGCAATGTAGGTGAAAAAATATGCAAACTGGGCTCAAAATCATGCTGGAGACATCATACGCGTATGATGTCTTTTGTGTCAGAATGACTTCATATTGGTTGTGCTTGTAGCTGATAGTGTATACATGAGTATCATATGCTTGGATTTGAGTTTGGATCCCATTTGGTCAAGTTTTGGCCAGTTTAGTCCAGTTCAGGCTCTTGGCAAAATTTTGAAAGGGAATTGGATTTTATGATCCAAATTGGGTAAAACTTGGTGGATTACTTTCAAATGGCATGTAGAACACTTCTGTTTGGTGGTTGAAGCCATGAGGTGCCAAAATCACATAGTGAGACATCATACGCGTATGATGTCTTTTAGTGCATTTTTGGACCAATTTTTTCTATAAGCTTGGTTTTGGCTTTAGATAGGCTTATTCAGTGGATTTATCAAGTTTGGATAGAGTTTGGACTAAAAATGGCTCTGGAGACATCATACGCGTATGATGTCTTTTTCATCAATTTTTCATGGGATTGGTTCTGTGGACTCTCCATGTGCTAGTGAAGGACTGTTTATACTCAAATCTTGGTTTGGACTTGAATATGTTGGATTTTCTCTTAATTGGGCTAATGGGGTGATCCACTTGACCAAATGGTTCGAAACTTCATATGTAGCATGTATTAGATATATATAATGGATGTATGATGACAAATGAGCATTTTTGGCTCTGTAAGTGCAAATAGACATTATACGCGTATGATGTCTTTTGTGTCAAAATGGTGCTTTTTGGTTCCAGATAGCTTGTAGATGTGTTAATCAACAATCCTACAAAGTTTCAATGAGTTTGGAGTTATTTTGACAAAATTAGGACCAAGAATCAATTTTATGGCCTACTTTGCGTCTTTTTGGTTTTCCTTGGGTTTTCTAACTCCAATTCTCATGATACTTGGTTCATAGGATGTGATTAACTTGTGGAATGAGGCTATGCACTCAAATGTTGAAATGGATGTGAAAATCATGCTGTGAGACATCATATGCGTATGATGTCTTTTCTTGAAATGTTGGTCTTTTTGTGCAAAGAATGCTTTGTGCTAGTGCCCTAAGCCCTGCTAACTAGTTTTCAACTTAAAAAGTCATCAGTTTAGCTGAAAAGCCCCCTTATAGGCATTTCAGTCTCCGAAGTCGTCTTTTTGCCTTGGAGTTGAATTTCTTCAACTTTTCTTCTCGAGAGTTGCATTTCCAGCTCATTGGATATGTTGTAAAGCCACCTATTTGGTTGAACTTGACTTTGGCTTCCCATTCTCCATCTTTCTCCATTTGGTTGCCCGAAAGCGTCTTTTTCACCATCGGTAAGTGAATCAGCTTTCTTTTGGGTTTTGCTTGCAAACATAAGTCATCCATGTATATTTAAAGCTGCTTGTGAAGTTTCATGTCATTTGGTCGTCAATTTTAGCCGTTATGCCAAAATGACGCTTTGTGTGTCCGCAGCCGAATCGGTTGTTCCGACCTACTTTTGGTGATCCAAACCCGGAGATACTCCATGGTTGCATTTCCCTCGATGTTGTTAAGCTTCCTGAGAAGTTTTGTGTCGTTCCGACAACTTTTTTCTGTTTGCCTCTTGCAGGCTCTGTTGACCTAGGGTTTTTCCAGTCGTTCTTTCTCGAGCTTTGAGTGCTAGAAACTCATCTTCTATGTTAGGGTAACCCACCTCTAAGTTCTTGCAAGGTTTGGTTAGGCGGTTGTGCCCCTACCTAGCGTTCTTCCCCATTCCCCGTCTACTCTTGTTTCTTGGTTTTGGTGAGTTTTCGCGACAAAAGTTAACGATAAGCATCAAAAGCTTATGGCAACGAGTCTACCTCTCATGTCTGGTGTCCTCTGAGCTCTCGTAGCATTCGTAGAAGGCGGTAGAAGGTCGGATGCTCCTGTGTGCTCTTTGCTCTCTCCAAGAAGGTAATAGTGGAAATGAGCTTGATAGTGAAGTGAAAAATACTTAACTTCGGGCTTCCCGGATCACTTGTTACCAAATTTGACATGTGCTCCTATCTCGTCGTGAAATGCACTTTAGGATTTGAAATTTCTCAATTTGGACTCATTTGACCTGTTTCTGAGAAATCTGTCCACTTTGCCAAAATTCTGTCATTTCGGGCTTTCCGCAACTTTTTCAGAATTGTACCCATTTTTACCATGGGTTGCCCTTGTCATTAGGATCATCACCGTCTATTCTTTTCTTTTTTCCGATCTCATTTCACCTGCTTTTTTATTTTTCTTTTATTTTTATTAAGAAAATCATAAAAAATAAAGGAAAATAGCAAATTGAAGCCAAAAAATTCCAAACATACACAATAAATAGCTGGTAACCCTGTGTATATGAATATACACTTCTTTGTGATTTTTGGACTTGGATTACCACTTTTTTCCACTTTTTAGCTCCAAAAACACTCTTATTTAGTGATATTTACACATCTAGAGACCCAAATTCATCATTTGATCTCTTCTTGTTGCAAAACAAGGTATATAAGGGCATAAATATTATCAATATCCGCAATCAAACATAAAAAATTGCAAAATCATGTAAGACACTGCCCTTGTAATATAATTTTTGTTTTTCTTTGTTTTTCCCGCTTGTAGCTGCTTTGTAGCTCCTGTATACCTCCCCCCCTCCTAGTCTGAGTCCTCCCGGACGACTATGAAGTGTCTGTGGGTGAAGCATTGTAGTTGTTTTGGTCATAAGTTCCCAATGCAATTGTAGAGCGATGATACAACAGTCTTTCCAATAAAGCTGCTCTTTGTTTGATTGAAGGATTGGTGGTCGGGTTTTGGGTTGGTTTTGGCACTTCGGTAGTAGAATCAGTAGATGGATTCTTCGTTACCTTGTTGTCTTTTTTCACAATCCAAATCTGCTTCCGCTTTGCTTGTGCTTGCCACAAACTCTTTGCGACCCAAACCTGCTTTGTTCTGTGTGTTGATTTCCTCGCCTTGAAATACCTAGGAGTTTCCGTTGATTGTATTGAAGGGAGTTCCTGTTTACAAATCTTTGGGATCCAAATTTGCTTGCTATAGCTTTGTGCCGTCATGAACTTCTTTGGAATCCAGATCTGTTTCACTGTCCTTGATTGTCTGGAATCACTCTGTTGTCTGGTATTGAAGACTCTGTTTTCCACCTTTGTGTTCTCTGGCACAGCCTTTTTTGGTCTCCATACCAACTTTGACTCCGTTTTTTTCCAAGGTTGAGCTGTTATATTATTGCTTGTCTTCCTTATCCACTGTTGAGAATTCCTCGTCGAAGAGTAATCCGGTTGTATAGAAACTTTTGGTTGCCATTGCTTCTTCTTTTTCTCTGGTTGTTGTTTATCTTTGTCTTTGGATTCGTCCTTTGGAGTTGGCTCTTCTCCTTTGGTGAACTTAACTGATTGACTTTCACCTTCGTATTTGATAAGCACTGAATTAGAACTCCAGTCAATCATTGCATTGTATTGCTTCTGCCATGGTTGTCCTAGCAATAATGGATGTTGTGTAGCTTGGTCTTCAACCACGTAAAACATATGAGGATACACATATTGGTTAATCTGTATATGTAAAACTGTGCATCCGACAGTTTTGATTGAATTCTCAGAGTAACTCTTTAACTCTTGCTTGGCAGTTTGTAGTTTAGTGTCATTTGTCAATTGTCTATACAAACTGAGTGAAAGTAGGTTAGCTTGAGCTCCTGAATCCAATAGTGCTCTGGCTTTGATTTGGTTGGTTCCTACTTTGCATTCAATGATGGGTTCTTCTTTGTCATTATCCATTTCTGTTATACTGACTGCGTTTATTCGTATTGCTCCTTCATTGCGCTGTTTCTGACGCAGTAGTCTTCTTTTCTCCATTCTTTCCTTCGCCTCGGCTTGCGCTTCCTCCACAATCTTTTCTTTTTCTGGACACGCAGCTTTTCTTGATGTATTTTGAGAAGCATGTCTTGTGTTAGCGGCAACAGATACTTTTTCACTCTGCATCCACTAATCCAATTGGGCATTTCTTCTCCGTCTAATGTAGCAAGCTTGACGGCTCCACTTGGTGATAGATCTTTAATCACCAGAGGTCCCATCCCTCGCTTTTTAAGCTTCTTAGCATGCTGTTTCAGAGTGTAAACTAGGACATAGTCCCCAACTTTAAACTCTTTAGTCCGCACATGCTTATCAAAAAATTCCTTTTGTCGCCTTTTTTGAGCGTAGATGGAAGCTACTGCTTTTAGGCGAAGCTCATCTAGCTTTTCCAGGTCATCTATTCTATCAGAAAGCTCGTGCCCTGTCCACTCTAGATCCTTAGCCACCCTTAAGGTTGAAATCAAGAATTCTATTGGCAAGATAGCATTTAGCCCAAAAACCATGTTATATGGGGTCGTTCCTATTGATGTTTTATATGCTACCCTATATGCCCATAATGTTGAATGCAACTTCTGGTCCCAGTCAGTTCTCGACTCAGATACAATCTTCGTAAGGACCGTGCATATGGTTTTGTTTGTTGCTTCAGCTTGTCCGTTTGCTTGTGGATGATACGGGGCTGATTTCCTATGGATTACCATGAATTCATCTAGAAGGATCTCTATCACTTCATTTATGAAATGTGTGCCTCGATCACTCACAATTTCTATTGGCAATCCATATCGTACAAAGACGTATTCATATAGAAATTGTGCCGTGGTCCTGGCATCTGCTTTTTGAGTTGCCTTTGCTTCGACCCACTTTGTTAGATAGTCTGTAGCCACAATGATGTATTGTGCATGAGTCTTATATGCAGGAGGTGAAATGGGTCCGACATAATCAATCCCCCATTTTGCAAAAGCTCTTGCCCCCATCATTGGTCTAAGCGGCATATCATCTCTTTTAAGTGGTACTTTGGTCCGCTGACAGTCATCACACCGTTTAACGTATTCCTCAGCGTCCATATGTAATGTTGGCCACCATATTCCTGCGGCTAAGACAAGTTTTGCTGTCTTATCACCTGAGAAATGGCCTCCACCTACTCCTCCATGAGCTTGCTCCAGGATTATCACATACTCAGACTCTGATGCGCAAATCCTAAGCTGGTTGTCTTTACCTCTCTTATAGAGTTGATCTCCTATTAAAGCGTAATCTCTAGCTTCTGTCTCTACAGATTTCTGACGAGCTTTTGACGTTCCTTCTGGGAAAGTTCTATTTGTGAGATATTCAACAATATACTGACTCCATTCTGGAGCGATCATTATCTGATATAATGTCGAATACTCGGCTGGCGGTTTTGATGAACATACAATACATACAGTGACATATTCATGTACGCTTTCTTTCATTCCTGGCCAATAGACTCCCAATTGTAACAAATTCCTATATGTGTTCCTTCTTGAACAATGAAATGCACATTCTTGAACATGTGCTTCGCGCAGATATATACTATATTCCTCAGGATTGATGCATAGTCGTAAAACATGATCATTTCCCAATTGATACAACCTTCCTGCAATCAATTGAAGATTCTTGGATTGCTGAATAGCAATATGTTTCAGGTTCTATTCTCTTCTATCGAACTCTCCTCCATAGGTTAATAGGTTAACGACATTTTGAGACCACCTCGGTATCATTTCTATGTTGAACAAGTACGCGTCTGGCATGTCGTCATCTACTCCTATAGGGTCTTCTCCATTCGTCAATCGCGAAAGATGATCAGCTCTAAGATGTGTTTTTCCTTTCTTTACTACTACCGTGAAGTCGAATTCCAGTAAGATAATGAACCATCTCACTATTCTCCCGGTATTGCATGGTTTATTCACTAGGTAGAGCAAGGCTTGGTGATCCGTAAAAAAACACAAACTTGTTGGCTAGAAGATAATGCCGAAATTTCTTCACAGCATAGATCATTCCTAATCCTTCTCGCTCTGTTGTGGTGTAATTCTTCTCTGCATGGTTGAGCTGTCGACTGGCGTAACAGATAGGAAAATCCATGTTTACTTCTTCTGGCTGAGCAGAATACATCCTATTGCATATGTCGAAGCATCTATATGCACATGGAATATCTTCTCCCAATCTGGTGATTTCAAGACTGGAGCAGTAATGAGTGCCTCTTTCAATTTCTTGAACGATTCCTCACACTCCTCTGTCCATTCAAAGTTCACTATTAGCCTGTAAAGTGGTTGGCCTATTATAGCGTACATGTAAATGAATCGTCTATAATATCCACAATGTCCCATAAAGCTCTGTACTTGTTTCGCATTGGTTGGTCTAGGCATATCCACTATAACTTTTATCTTCTCTAAATCCGTGGATATTCCGTTTTGTGAGACAATATGTCCCAGAATTCTGCCCTGTCGGACCATAAACACACATTTCTCAGGATTGAGACAAATGCGATATGTCCTACATTTCTCAAATACTTTTCTTAGGTGTTCTAGATGCTCATCTCTCAGTAGAGAATGTACACATAAGTCATCCATGTAGATTTCTAGAAACAGCCTTAAGTATGCTTTGAAAGCATGCGTCATCAGCCTCTGGAAGGTTGCGGGAGCATTGGTTAGACCAAAAGGCATAACTCGATAAGCATAAATTCCCCACTCCGTTGCAAAAGTTGTTTTATGTTGATCTTCTGGTGCTATGGCTAGCTGGTTATATCCTGAAAAACCATCAAGAAAGGAGTATGCTGTTTTCCCTGATACACGCTCTAGAACATGATCAGTTATCGGCAGGGGATAATTGTCTCTGATTGTTGCAGCATTCACTTTCTTTAAGTTGACACACACTCGGAGTTTTCCGTTCTTCTTGAGTACTACCACAATCGGAGATACCCAATCGGTGTGTTCAATCTCGTATATGAATTCAGCTTCCATTAGCTTATCTATCTCTTCCTTGATTCGCTTAGCAAAAGTATCATTATATGTGTATGGTCTCTGTCTGCTAGGCTTTGCGTCTTGTTTCAATGGGATTGAGTGTTGGCATATCGATGGGTCAACTCCCTTTAAGTCCTTATAAGACCATGCAAACACATCCCTATACTCTCTGAGAAGACTCAAAAGTCTCTCTTCCTCGCCTGGAGACAAATCTGTGGCTATGTAGACCGGTCTAGGTGGCTCACCTGGAGCTGCTAAATCAACTTTTTTTGCATCCTCCGGTCCGTCATAAGATTCGTTCTCCTTCCTCTCTCGAATAGGTGGGTTAATATCACCTTCCTATCCTCTATTGTGAATTTCCTATAGTGAGAGGGAACATCCATGTTTTCCTTGATTTTGACGTTTTCGTCCTCTCCACTCTCAATTTCTGTCGTCCAAACTTCCTTCAGAGTTTTCTTGAGCTCTCTGTACTTGTTTCTACGTTCTAACTTGGACTCCGTGTATTCTCTGTTGCGCTTGTTCTTTTCTGATTTTTCTGTTTCAGTTTTCGTTCCATTCTTTTGAACTTGATTTCTTGAGCCTCTTTTGTCTTTTCGTAAGCTCTTTTGATCACTGCCTCTCATTCTTCCAGAAATCTTATCCTTAACACAATCTTCAGCCTTTACTAGCATTAGGAATTGATTTTTTCCTCTTATTCTAGGCATCGGATTGGTTCTAACCCCCTTTGTTTTTCTCTTTGCTCTATAGCGTTTCTGGCGTTGTTTAGTTTGGTTCGGAAAATCATAAAATCGGACATCCATTATAGTTTCTTCGTTTCCGCTTGAATTGTCCGTTGACTCGTTGTCTGCTTCATTTCCCCACTCTGGATGATCGGTAATGTCGTGAAACACCTCCTCTTCATCTTCCTTTTCCAGTGTATCGTTCTTTTCAGTTTCTTTTTCGAGTACAGTTCTCAACATGAAGTACGGAACCACGTCGTACCCGTCCTTGTCGCAAAATTGCGTTGTGGGACCATCCGAAATTGCACAAACATCTAGGGTTGCTAGAATGTGTGTCCATTCTAATGGTTCAAACGTGTCCTCTGGAAAGGGTTCTCTTATATAAGTTTCGTCTTCGATAGCCCTTTCTAAAACATCTTCTTCTCTCGTTAGACTTCCACATTTCGAAGCTCCACACATCCATAACTCCTTGGGTTTACCTAACCAAGCTGGAAATTCGGATCCCGCCAAAGTAGCTGAATCAAACTCCTCTACCGGTGTTCGGTTCACATCTTTGTAGCTATGGTCTTTCAGGTTCACACGTGTAGTGGTTTCCATATTTCTCAAGTATATGTGATCGTAGCCCCAATCTTGGACCATTTTCAACTGTCTCATGAATGGTCTTCCCAATATGATATCATAGTTATTCTCCTTGGCAAAATCGACAATAGCAAAAGTATGTTCGTATTCAATGCCGCAAGAAGTCACTACAACTTTCTCTAATAACCCCATAGGTTTCTCCATGTGTCCATCTGCTAATTGGAGTTTCAACCTAGTCTTCCTTATTGCTGGTTTCCCCCATTTTTTCCAGATTTCTTTGTAGCAATGGCTACCCCAGCTCCGCTGTCTAGTATTGCCATTGTGTTCACTCCTTGGAATTCAACTGGTAAGGTTGTATTCCCCTCTTCACCTTCGCAATACTCTCCGACCTTGTTTAAGGGTACAGGCTTAGCGTTCTTTTGTGGCTTGCTCAGCTCCTCTATGCTCTCTTGCAATCTCGATGTTGGATCTTTTATCCCGAATTTCTCCAAGCATTTTCCTACAGTGGTCCACATATGTGGTCTTAGCCTCAAAAGCTCAGCTAAAGTGATAGTGCATGTCACTGGTGTTGACAAAATCTCTATCAATCCTTGCGAGTCCATGACTTTTTCTGATGAGATTTTTCGTGAGGGAAGTGCTCTAATCTCGGATTTTGCTTCATACTCTCCTAAGTATGAAGGTAAGGTTTTCAGTGAATGAGGTTTGCTCTCCATTGTTCTAACAGAGCCCCCATCTCCCCAGTAAGATTGCAGATCCAAGTCCACTTGAGATCCTGCCTCAAATTCCACTATGGGAGGATTCCTGATGTCCTTTTCCCAATTTGTCTGATTAGCTTGGCAACTTAGCTCGTTTGCAAAGTTTGCCTCTCTCACTTGTTTCCAAAATTCATTGTAATCCTCATCTTTTTCGTAAATCCTCTGTATGACTGGATGAAAACTCTCTATCTCCTGATCGGTTGTGTTCAATACTATGCGGTCATCCTTTTGTGTATTTTCAGGCTTTTGTGCACTGGGAGTCTTTTCAGCTACCCGTGAAACGATAGTCTCTTGCTGAATTGGGTTTTCCTTTCCACAATTCATTGTTTCTTTTGGTGGTTCTAATAAGGCTTGTGCAGTCTCGATCATTCTCTGGCACATTTCAAGTCTCTGCTTTTCCAATTCTGCGTTTGGGTATGTCATCCACCTCTGTTCTTGTGTTTGGTTGTTCTTTAACCTAGCTTCGTAAGCTCTCATCAGTGCGTCCAATGGTTCGTGTACTTTGTCGACTAGCACTGATCCCCCTGAGCTTAAGCTCGTTGTTTCTTTGATACTCTTTTGTTTCGTTCTTTCCGGGCTCATCTCTCGTTTCCCGTTTTGACTCTCAAGTTTTTCTAATCTAGCTTTAGTTTGCTTTAGTTCCTCAGCTAGAATAGCGTCTTCACGTTCTTTTCTCAACTTCATGCGTGCTTTTCTAGCTTTCCATGTGTTTTTCTGACTCCGCGGTCCTTGACTAACCACTTTAGTCGCTAACTTTCCATTCTCAGGTTCTCTAGTGGTTTTCTTAGCTTGAGCTCTAGTAACAACTTGCGTTGGTATCAGAGTTTCATTTTCAGACCCACTGCTGGTAGGAATAGTTTCTAACATATTCAATGTCGTCTTTTGCACTTTGTTTGGATTCTTTGAACAATCCTCAATGAAGTGAGTAACCCCACACTCAGTGCAATAAGCGTTAATTCTAATGATTTCCGTATGTGGGCAAACATTCATCAGATGGTCACCCCACACTTGTAACAGGGTCCTAGTGCTGGTCTTGGTCCCATTTGATTCGTCCTTTGTGGATAGGATGGTCTTTGTCCTGTTAACCCTCCATGAGCTATGAACATCAATGTTCTTGCGTCCAAATTGTATCTCTCTTCATCAGAAGCACTTGTAATTGTTGGTATTCCAACATTCCCAATCATGCCCCATGGTTCTGGTTGTTTGGGTTCTTCTGGTGGGTAATACATAGTTGGAGACATGTGTGCACCAGATTCTTCATAATAGGCTTGAACAGGCACTAAGGCTTGTTCTTCCTGATTCTCTAAGGTTGATGCATATCTAATGCCCACTGGTCTTGCTCCTGGTAAAGGTGGTTGTTGTCCCAATACCGGTTGCGGTCTTTCTATCCCCATAGGTCCTGGTACACTTCCCGTTGGGTATCGAGGTACTGGATGTATCTGAGGTGGTGCTAATTGAGCAGGAGGTGCATACTGGCGCTCCCTTACATACCCTTTGTTGTAATAACACTCCTCTGTTGGATGATTTGTCCATTTTTGTTCAATAGCACACCATTTCAGTGTTTTTGGCAATGGTTTTTGGTATGGTGCCATCCTTTTTAGAGCATCTTCTATCATTTGCTCTACATTTGGCATGGTTGTTGTTTGAACATTCTTTTTAGTGGTAGTCTCGCTCGCTACGGAGGAGGAGCTACTGGATGCAAAATCTGTATCCGCTGACACCTCTCCATAAACCGTACAGTTATCCACTAAGTACAATGCCTCTCTCGTTACTTGCTCGAAACTTGTACAAGCTTTCAAGTGCAAGTCCTTCTTGAGAGTGTCGTTCCTCAGTCCCTCAATAAAGAGAACAGATAGTCTGTCATCTTGTGGTCGTTCACGTACTGGACATCTCTCAATGTATTGTTTGAAGCGAAGTGAAACTTCCTTCACTTTTTCGTGTTCTCTCTGTTTAAAAGCATATATTTGTGAGACCGTATTGTGCTTAATCCCTCGTTTTGAGAATTCCTCAGCAAACTCTCTTAGCAAATGGTCAATGTCATGGAATCCCCCTATGTTCATTGGTTGAAACCATGTCAATGCAGTACCTTCTAGAGTAAGACCAAATCCCTCGTATTGTGTATGGAAATCTGTTATCTGCTCAGCTCTTAAGACTTGCTTAAAGAGTGACACATGTGCATACGGATCTCCTGAACCACCATACTTCTTTGGCATACACTTCGCGACTTGAGATGGTCTCATACGTCTATGGTCTGCTACCAGTCTCATTGCTCCTGTGTCTCGGCTAAAGCTTTCTCTAGCATCATGGACTTCATGGGTTACCCTTGTCGGTTCCCCCGCCCTGAATCTACTACTAGGAGGTAAATGTGATGGTTCCGCTTCAAACCTTGGACCTGGAGTGGTATAGGTGGGGATTGGAACTGCACTACCTCGATTTGTCTCCATTGACTCTCTGGAATGTAATGATCCCATTGGTCCGAGCTTCGAGTCCCAAGGTTGACTGAAAGAGTCAGCAACTTGAGTTCTTTGTCCTCCTGTTGTCATTGAGTTTTGCACTCCAATTGTTGGTGCTGGTCTATGTGAGCTAGAAGTAACATAATACTGATATAGTGGTCCCCCAAAGTATGTATATCCTTCTAATTCTTTCTTGCCCATTGTTGAGTATTGCCTGCCATACTTATCGTAAGCGGCAATTTTCACTTCTGATCCCTCTGTGTAGGTAAAGACATAGAGTCTTTTTTGGTCTGTCAACTCTCCGGTGTAGGGTTCTTCACATCTATAATAGAGATCTTGCTCCCCATTATTATATTTGTATAGCCCCATATAGATGTTATCAGTGTTGATCCTTGTAGTTTCATTCTCTCTTCTTAACCTCGCATTAGGGAAGTTTATTATTGGTGCTTTCTCCTCGAGTTCTTCATCTATTTTGGCTTTGGTGCCCATCAATCCCCACTTGTCCACAATGTTAGGGTTTAGGACTACCAAGTACATGGTACCCTCGTCATCTAGATATCTATCTCCGCTATAGCTCACAGGCACTAAGTCCTTGAACTCACTAGGTCTTTCTTCTATCTTTACACAATAGCGGTCCATTCCATCTTTGTAGATCTTTGCACCTTGCTCATTGTCGTACTGATATTTTATGAACAGTAGCTTCATTGTGGCGGAAGGGTTTGATGATCCTGCTGCCATATTTTCTCTGTTGTTCCTGTTCGAGTGTTCGGTGAAAATCTCGTAAGACCTCTTCGAAGAAGTATCAGAAACACTTCCTTCAAAGATCGGCTCTAATGGTTGCACCCAACTTTGGTTTACACTTCCCTCGGTTGATATGACACTTGCTGGTTCCCCTTGTTTTGGTTGATTATTCCGGAGATTCCTGCCGGATCGCAAATTCATCAATTCCCCTAAAGGACTGTAACTTTTCCGTCTCGGCAATTTGTTTTCCCCAAGTTTTTGTGGTCAGAATTGATCCAAACTGATTGATACTTGGTCAATTGTTTAATCTTGTCAGTTGGAAAACTTCTGTTTCATCAAGTGAGAATTTTGTCGCAGTTATGCTGAAAAAGACATTATACGCGTATGATGTCTTTTTTTCACAGATTTGACTATTTTGGTTATGCTCACTCTCAGTGGCCCCTTTATGCTCTGTTCCCTCACAAAATTTAGTTTGAACTCTATTTGAGCAAGTTATGGCTAATTTAGGCTTTTCTTGGCAATTTTCCGCTTTTGACTTGTTTTTTGGGTCAATTGTGATCCAAATGGGATGAAACTTGAAATATAACCTCTAGACAGCTATTACAATGGATCTGTGTTAGCAAAGTATCAAAATATGTCCAAAATTAGGTCAAAGACATTATACGCGTATGATGTCTTTTTCATCAATTTGGGTCCAAACCTGATATTTATGCTTCCTACAGTGCCTGTAACAATCTTGTCAGGTCAGATATCAAAAATAAGCAGTGGATGTGCCAAAAGACATTATACGCGTATGATGTCTTTTGTCCCAGATTTTGACTATTCTTGGTTTTAAGCCTTCTCCAATGTTTATAATTGAGTTTCAAGTGTTTTTGTCAGGTTTGAATGTAAAAACAAGATTTGAATCCAAAATTTCCTATTCTTTGCGTTTCTTGGACTCCGACTTGTCTTTTTGGGTTTGTTTGAGTGTTAATGCTCTTGTTTTAAGTTGATCTTAGGGTAAAACCCCCCTTCTAAACACTTTGGCAATGTCAAATTTTCAATTTTAGTCTCTGTTTAGGTCCTAAGACATCATACGCGTATGATGTCTAAAGTTGCAGATTTCCAGTTTTTCAGCACAGAACTCTTCCAATAGCTCTTTTAAGTGCTCAGCAACAATCAGTTACACAGAAAATTTTTCTGAACTTTGTTTATTGCATATTTCACTACCAAAGCGACTTTTTTCAGTGATCTAACATGCAATCAAACACATCAAGCAAATAGAACACCAATTGATAGCTCTAGATCAGGATCAAATCAGGCCCTACCTAAGCTACTTCTAATCATAAAATGGATTTTTTGCAATTGAAAATATAAAGAGATTTACTACCACACAAGGAGTAGCAAATGCTTTTTATGTCAACAACCACTTAAACACCATAAAAAACAATCTAATCTAAGCTAAACTACAAATACTGTCAACACGGAAGACCCAGGAATACCCCACTTCCTAGTATCTCTCGAGACCTTCGGAGTCCACCACTCATAGATCTTTTCTAACTAAAGTATACAAAGTAGTTTATACGACTCACCTCGTAGGATTAGTCTAAGGTCACCTACTTAGGGCTCTCGTACCTGGCAACGGCGCCAAATGTTAAGGCGGTTACGCCGCTAGCGGAAGCTAAATAGCGAGAACTCAACCAACAACAGAATTTGTCAGACGAGGACGAAGCTTGACCCGCAGGCGCATGGAAACAACTAGGTGGGTGTCAAATCACCTACTCGACCTTCTAATGACAATCACTACTAAGGAAATCAAATCTAAGTTCTAAAATACGCAAGTGACTGAAATCCGTACTACGAACGAATGCTATACGAAACAGGATCTAGAATCATCGAATCGATCTCAAACTCAAGGGGAAGTCTATGCACTAGGTAAGAACAACACCCTAAAGACTTGAACTGCAAAATCAACCTATAACCACTCCGTGCGGCAAACGTGTATGAAGACAGGCCGAAAAATACAGGTGACCGAAACTTGACCCCGAAGGTACTAATGTGTAGCTCTACTCGTTGTGGTTCTATAGATATGCTGCACGCTCTATTCCGACACACAAGTTGGAAGAAAACTCACACCGAAGCTCGTAGGAACTTACCACACATAGAAGCCGATAGCGCGCACCCTTGGTATCTGTGCGTAGCTCTCACCGTTGCTAACACAATGGTGTCGCTTCTCCAATGGCGGCCCCGTAGCTCGCGTAGAAAGAAGATAAGACTCTCTCTCTCTCTCTCTCTCTCTCTCTCAGACACAGTCACGGCGCTCAAAAACTCCCTTTGATTAATAATTGAATCTCCTTTAGGTTACAAAACTTTGGCTTATATACCTCAGCCTTGGAGGTGAGAACATCTCTAATTATTTACATCAACAGGTGAAATTACTTCGGGATTACAAGCTGGAAACTCAATTGAGTCCCGTTACTTAATGAATGGCTCAAATCAAAATTAATGTCGGAAAGACATTTATTACAATCAATGGTTACAAAATGATGGGTGTGAGCAAAAATGTGGGTGTGATCCTCTGCTGGCTCAACACTTCCTCTGCTGGCTCAACACTTCCTCTGCTGGCTCAACACCTTGACTTATGTAGAATCCCATCCAGGTTAGCCAACTGATATGTACCATTTGGAAAACACTCCACCACCTTGAAAGGGCCTTCCCACTTAATCTGAAACTTCTTTTGGAAGGTGGTGTCCAACTTACTGTTGTAATGCAAAACTAAGTCATGCTTCTTGATACCTTACTTTTGACCTTTTCATTTATCTTTGCCAAAGCCTTATCCTGCATCTGTCCATAATGCTCCAATGCGCTCATCCTATCCAACTGAACCTCCTGTAACTGTAAGAGCCTCTCTTTGAATGCATTACTGGACGGCCCAAGTAGCTTCTCTAGCATGTTTACTGCAGGAAACTCTACTTCCACAGGCAATAGTGCTTCCTTTCCATATACTAAATGAAATAGAGTAAACCCTGTACCTGTCTTCACCGAAGTACGGTAAGCCCATAATGCACTAGGCAATTCCAAATCCCAATTCTTTCCTTGGTGCTCTGTCACTTTCGAAAGAATCTGTACCAACTCACCATTGAATCTTTCATTTAAGCCATTACACTGCGGGTAATAAGGAGTGGTATGCTGGTGCCTAATCTTCATCTTTGTGCATAAGAAGTCTAGTAGCTTAGCTCTAAATCCTGGCCCCTTATCTGAAAGTAGCTCTAATGGCACCCCAAACTTGCAACATATTTCATCATACACAAATTTTGCCACATCCTTTGCAGTGATCTATTTTACTGCTATAGCCTCTGCCCATCTAGAGAGATAGTCCGCTGCCGTCAAGATATAGCTTTTTCCCCTGCTTGTGATAGGTAACGGGCCTATTGCATCAATCCCCCACTTTTCAAACACATCAATCGCCATAATGGTTTTTCGTAGCTCTGGCTTCAACACTCTCTTCCCAAATGCGTGACACCTATTGCAAGACCTACACCAATGGTGAACATCCTTGTGCAAAGTAGGCCATACATACCCCTCTTGCAAAATATTATGCAAGGTGATCTTTAGAGCAAAATGGCCACCACATGCGCCTTCATGATTCTCTTCCAACACTCTGTAAAGCTCCTCCCACCAAGGTACACGTCTCAACACGAGATCAGCCCCTTTCATGTATAAGACATCACCAATCAATTTGTACCTGTATGCTCTACGCACAAAGCCATACTTCTTAGACTTCTGAATCTCCTTTGGAATGATTCCTGTTAGCAAAAACTCCTCTTCTTGAGCCAAACTTTCCCGGCCATGATAAAGAGGTAAAGTGGTCCTCAACACAAATAGCTCCCCAATCATGCCTTGAGCTGCTTCATGTGCCTCTCCATTTAGAGCACGTTAAATGTGTCTGATGATCCATGCTTCGAACTTTTTTAACAGGCCTTTAATTCTGAAGCACATTTCCTTCAATGAGGTGTTCTTGCTCTTCCACACACCCAACACTTGCTTCACCACTAACAAGGCATCACCTTTTATGCTCAACCTTCGAACCCCATGCTTCAAACAAATGTGTAATCCGGCTTCCAGAGTAGCATATTTAGCCTCATTGTTACTATGAGCATCCAATTTGAACCCTCTCTTGCATACTAGCTTCCCCTCTGGATCATAAAGTGATATACCCCCTGAAGCTGCATCATGGCTCTTTCTGTATGAACCATCAAAGAACAACACATGTGCATTGCTGATCTGTGGCACTTCTTCAACTACCTTTCTCACCACCTCTTCCTTAACAATAAGGGGATTCTCCTTGTAGGTCAACAAATCAGCTAGGGTAGCCCTTGTACTATCTTCCACTAGAAAAGAGAACTCAAACTCTTGCAGCTCAATTACCCATTTCTTCACCACATTTGACATGTTAGTACCATTAATTAACTGTGGCAAAAATGCATAACTCGTCAAGAAAACAAAAGGTCGTGGTAGCAAGTAATGACGAAATCGTCGACAAGCAAATATTACACTGGCCATCACTAGCTCTACTTCCGAGAACTTTCTCTCCGCTACCAACTTCACTCGGCTTGCACAATACACGAGCCTCATATAATGGCTGCCCTTCCCCTTTTGCAATAGCATGGCTCCAATGGCATCATCCCCTACTGATGGATTTACATAAAACACTTTCTCCCAATCAGGAGCCTGCATGGCTGACAACCCCCCTAACACCTCTTTCACCTCTTGAAACACTTCTTCATACTTGTCATCCCATTGCAATGGATCATGCTTTGCTACTTGTTGTAATGGATAAAGAATCTGAGAAGACAATGGAATAAACCTTTCCATATACTTCACTTTGTGTATAAAGAATAATAGACTTAACCTTGTCTGGATCAGCCTCAATGCCATTTTCTGACACCATGTGGCCCAACAACTTCACCCTTGGCTGTGCTAGATGACATGTCTTTGGATTTAGTTGTCCTCCACATTCATCATATCGAGCCAACACCATCTGCAGCTTCTCATGGTGTTCAGCCTTACTGCTATAAACACAGAAGTCATCCATAAAAGCTTTAACACAACTACCAATGAATGGTTCCAACACCCAATTTGCTCTCTCTTGATAGAAGGAAGGTCCATTTGACAACCCAAATGGCAATAATGTGTAGCAATAGCAGCCCCATGGCGTAATAAAAGTGGTCTTTGTGCGGTCTTTAAGAGAAATCTTCAATTGAAAATAGCCTGAAAAACCATCACACACATTGTACCTCTCATAACCTGCCACTGAATCCAAGATCTGATCGATGAATGGAAGAGGATATGGGTTCTTCTTAGTGGCTGCGTTTAAGGGTTTAAAATCTACACAAATTCTCCACTTCCCATCCTTCTTTGGACTGACTACAACTGGACTCACCCATTCTGTGGTCTCCACAGGGACTATGAACCCTGCCTTCAATAACTTGTCCACCTCTTCTCGCAAGGCTTCCATTTGCTCTTGGCCCATCCTTCTTAGCCTTTGCCGCACTGGCTTAGCACCTTCTTTCAGGTCTATATGCATCTCTTCGCCCTTGAACCCTCTGATCTCTTCATATGAAGCAATGAACAAATCAAGAAAACTAGCTAGCATGTGCAAATATATATCCTTCTCCATAGCTGAGAGGTCTCCACTGATCATTTGTGTCAACAATTCTTGCTTCTTTGACAACTCAACGTTGGTTTGCATCAGCCCTTCAATCACTTCATAAGGCCCTTCACTTTCATCTTCAACCTCATTCGCAAATGCAACTAAACCAAACGCCTGGATTTCTTTGTCCATCAAAAGAAATGCAACATCAGCATCCTCATCACTGCTGGTAGTGCTATCATTGTCCTCATCTGCCATCGTGGAAGAGTCTTCATCACTAGACTCATCCTCATCTTCATAAAGCTGCTCTAATCGTTTCCTTGTGTCCATATTATAAAGCTTCTTGGTACCTGTCTTTCCATAGAGGCTAATCATACCATGTCGCCAATCTTGAACAGCTCCCACTACACGTAACCATGGTCTGCCCAGTATAATAGGATATGCTCCCAACCCTGCTGGCATCACATGAAA
This sequence comes from Adiantum capillus-veneris, assembly GCF_014529385.1. NCBI lineage: Eukaryota > Viridiplantae > Streptophyta > Polypodiopsida > Polypodiales > Pteridaceae > Adiantum > Adiantum capillus-veneris. Next base: position 134,023,595 of record NC_140952.1, read on the forward strand.
ATCAACCACTGCCTTTACATCATATGCCTCCACTTCTAAGATCTTTACAACACCCAAGCATTTTACTTTTTGATGGTTTGCCAATCTAATCCGGAAACCTGACACCCCAGCCACTGTGAGACCCATCTTCTCAACGCATGAGTGTGTTATGACGCATATTTGGGCTCCGCCATCCACATAACCTTTTCCCAAATTTTTCCTTTTATGCCACACATCTACTATTGGACAAATGTCTGGTAGCTCATCCATTGCCAACACCTTTACTGAACCTCTCTCTGGCTCTTTCTCCATTGGGTTAACCATCCTCTTCCACTGTCGCTTTAGCTTAGGCACCATCTCTATAAGCTGCCCAAAAGTAACATCTGCCTTCCTGCTTGTCAGATCCTCCTTCAAGTCATAGCTTAATTGCCCATCCCCTAGTGGAAAATCTGAAACATGAAACTTTCGACGAGCTCTCCTTTTCCTCTTGGCCTTGACATCCTCGCCTTCATGGCTCTTTCCTTTCTTCTTACTAGGACCTGGGGCACTTCTTCCTTCCTTATCCTCTGTGGTCCTCTTCCCAATAGGCATCACTAATGTATCCTCTAGCTTTGATGCCTTCTCCAAGGTGACTACACTTAGCACTTTTGTCTTTCCCTTTTCCTCCTGGGTCAGTCCACTGGTTCCTTTGTCTCCCTTAATTTCGATGCCATAATCATTTGACCTAGTTAGCACCTGTCTTGGCAATGGATACATGTCTCCCCCCATCCTTGGTGGCTTATCACATTGCGGGCTGATGTGACCCAACTCTCCACAGTTATAACATGTGGGCGTCTGCCTCCAAAACCTACCATTGCTTTGTCCAACACCATTCCTAGGCCTTTCTTCACCTCCTGGCTGATTTGCAAACCTCCCTCGACCTCGATTATTTCCCACTTGACCTAGCATGTTTAGGCTGAGATTCTTCATCAAATCTACCACTTGCCTCATGTCTTGCCTTAGCCCATCATCTTGCACCGATGTAGTGACCACTGATGGCATAATCTGAGTAGTAACAGGAACCATTGGTTCATGATGAACCCCTGACATGCGACCTTGTAAAGAGTCCATAGGCTGAAATTCAGACCTCATGGGCAAAGACTCCACCCCTAACTGGCTCATTTTCCTCAACTTCCACTCTTTGTTCCTTGCTACCTCTAGTGCATCTTCATATGTCCTAGGCTTCTTTAGCTCCACTCTCCAACGTATATTCTCCCAAAGACCAACCAAGAACCTGTCCTTCTTCATCATGTCAGGCTGGGGTACCTGTGGTGCTAAGGCCTTGCACATTCGCTCCCATGCCAATGAGAACTTACGTATGTACGTATCTACTGGCTCACCTTCCTTTTGCACCAAACCTTGTACTTCTTGCCACACTTTGTCAGGATCTTCTATCTTCACAAACTCCATTTCCAACCCATGCCGTAGATTGTCCCAACTCAATCTTACAGGTGGATCAGCCACATGCAACTCCTCTTCAAATGCTTTAGACCAAACTCGTGCATCACTCTTCAAAAAAATTTGGAGAAGAGGTAACATCTACGCAGGGTCATGAATCTGGTTGCTAATGCAGGCAACCTCCATCTTTTCCAAAAAATCTTCCACATCTTCATCACTTCTTCCATGAAACTCCGGATAAGAGAAAGCCATGGCTACCCAAGTTACCATGCTTTGAGAACCCCTTTGAACACACGTGCAAGAACCCAAAACTTTTGACTACCCAATCCCCAGAAACTTCAATGGAGCTCAACTTTAGATAAGGACAAACACATGCACATCGAATGAGTTTTCATTGTTGATCATCGGAATTACAACAGGCAAAGGACATTCCAAGATCTCTCGTAATCTTCTTGGCCCGAACATAAAGACTATGCGCCGCTGGAAAAAAATCTTCCTTGACACATGAACATTTATCTGGATTCTTTGAGTTAAATGAAATGGAGGGAATTGAGGGCCATTTTGATCATCCATTAAAGCCAACCATGAAGCTCCCAAGAAGGCACACCTAACTTAACCTTTGATTTTGCCAAAATTTCAGCAGCATAACAACATAAATGGCTCAAAAGACCAAAAAACCAGCCATCATAACTTGGAAAAATTTTGGCAGAGTTTCCCCAGAAATAGAGCGATAGGAACCCAAAATATAGACTGTATATGTATGCATAAACTGTCAACAATAGAACCCGAGCATCAAGTAGGACTCACTAGTACATAGCCTATGGCGAGGTCACAAAAAGGGTGCTCTAGCTACGTGTATCACCGAAAGGATCTCCACATTTGAGAATCCCCCAGCTCAATAAAAACCTCACGCTATCGACCCTCACACGAAGGCTAATGCAAATCGCGTATAGTCAAGTCTTAGAAATGACTATCTTCCAGACCAAGTCTCAGAAATGGATGGTACTGCCAAATACAACCAAGTATGGCTCCACAAATGCGTACAATGGCAGTTTCCACAAGTAACGTACAATCCAGCAGACCTAGAACAACTGCAAGTGACATCACTGTATTCCAGCTATCTGTACCTGTGTGAATCACCTGTACCTATACCTGTCCTTGTAACCTGTGACCTGTAGCCCGGAATCTCGAATCTCGAGGCTCGACGCAGAAGGTACTCGAAGAAGATCCTCCGTGGGGACGCCAAAAGAATGTGAGCGGGATGAAAACACACACAACGCCTCTATAACGACCCGATACACACTCTTGGAATGACACACACACACACACACACACACACACACTATGGGGCACCACTCGGCTTACACAACACACCTGGCCGAGACAGGGAACACACCGATGGAGCGAGAGGAGAGAGACTATTCGTTTACCCACTCCACACAGAGAGATACACACACACACACACACACACACACACACACACACACACACAAAAACTCAGCTCAAAAGAGGAGAATTTCTGATGTTTAGATACAATAGAGCTTGGGCCAACACCAATGGGGCAAGCAGCTCACACAATACGGGTAAAATATGCCAGATACAATCACAAACTGGAGCAGAAGCTTCGTTCATAGGAGAAACTTACACAGCAAAAAAAGAAGAAAAAGAGTGAGGAATTTGGCAAAATGGACAGTGCCATCGCGTTCGGAACGGCCCAAAACCCCAGTCTACACTATCAAAGTGCTCAAATCCGACCTCGGATGAGCAGTTTAGGGCCAAAAGAATCTCCAAAATGAGCAAAAACACACCTGCAACTGTTCCTCCTCTCTTCTCCACATTTTTTCTGGTCTTCTCCCAGTTTTTTCAGTTCCCACACTTAGCTTTATTAGTTGGGCACCCGTGGCCTTTTAGATGACCCCAAACGGACCCCGAACAGGCCAAAAACTGACCTCGCAGTGCATAGTTGTTACCTTTTTGCATCATCCGCACACCTGGCACTCAGTTTTTCCAAATAATGCATCCCGCAACCACGTGAAGTGGCCCCAAAAAGTAGTCCTCATGATGATCTTTCTGCATAAGTATCACAAGAAAACACCCACGTCGTGTCCATACTTCTCCGCGTGCAAGTATTGACCCCGTTCGACCTCCTGACGCCACTCGATGCCATCTGACGCACCTGCTTACCTTATGTCGTCGGCCCGCGGATAGCTTCCTCGAGAAGTTTTACGCGCTACCAACTCCTCCTTATTGTAGAAAAAACACAGTGGTACTGGTAAGAGTGAAAATCGATGCACTATGTACACCCTGTCCTAACTATACACATGTAGGCCCCACGTAACCACCTGGCTCTGAAAAATGGGCAATTCTTTATTTGATGCACCATGCATGTATATGTACATATGCGCAATCCCTTGCTCCAAAAAACTCCTAACAACGCTTTGTAGCCTTTGAGCCGTTTTCTACTTTTCGAGGGCTTTGCTTGATTGATTGCATAAAACCAATTATATACATTGTGTATAGACCTCGTATGCAAGCTCTCTGTGGAGTCAGAATGCAAGTTTGGCATTTGCCAAAAACCTAGCTTTTCTACTTGAGACCCCCTCGACCCTTGCCGAATGGTCATCTATTGATATAGAAGTGTTCTAATATGTTGTGACATGCTACAGTTGAAATCTCATCCGATTTGATTGAGATGACGGGCCGCTATGGTCGTTTTTTGGTCGTAGGTCTTCTTGCACTGCTCGGATTCTAAGGTTTTTTCTAGGGGTTTAGGCCGTACAAAATGTATCATTTATGAGTAAAGAACTTACCCCTCATATATCGTGTGAGACAGCCTGAAAACGGACAACTGTAGACTCCGAAAAGTATGAAGTGGAAATGCTCTCTCTCCAAAGGCAACAAGTGGAAATGAGGTGATTTTAGCCTACCTTGGGTATCTATACTCGGACTTCCCGAAACAATTTTTCTCAGATTTCCCCGTTAGTCCTACTAGGCCGTGAAATCTATGTTAGACTCAAAAAATTCCCCAATCGTATTCCTGTAGCTCATTCTGCAAGAATTCTGCAAAAGTAGGTCTCGTCGCCTAATTTAGGCTTCCCGCTTCCAACTTCCGATTTGATTGAAATTTTTTGTGCTTGTCCGCCTTGACTTTCTGATCATCACTGTGTCTTCAGTTTTTCCATCTGAGCTCCTTTGCTATTCATTATTAATTTTTGACATGTTTATTAAAAAAATCAAAGAAAATATCAAAATGTGCTAAAAAAGCAAAGTGAAAATCCAATAATTAAGAAAATCCATTAAAAAACACAGCTTTATTGTTTTTTGTTGGATTTCTCTATTTTTAAGTCTCAATATCAAGAAAAATGATGAAAAAAATTTAAAAAGGACTATTTTTTTAATGATTTTATGATAGTATATACACTATTTACATTCATCAAGGAGATATCATCAGTTAAATCCCCTTGTTGATGATTTATAAGGGCATTATTAGGTAATTTTGCAAAAATCACACGTTAACATCAAAATTTTTCTCCCTCTTCAAACATTGCCCTTAATTTCTTAGTGCCCTTCCACCCCTCCTAGATGACGTACTCCGGGATGACTGTGTACATGGGTTGAACAATCGTGTCTATGCATAGCCTTGGTTGGCTCTACCATGCTTTGAAGATCAATGCAGTTCAAACCATTATGTTGTGCAAGAGTTGGGTCTTGAGTAATTAATTCAAGGGTTTCTGATGTTGAGGCTTTCAGATGCTGTCTTCCAAAGAGCAAATCTTGTAGCTTGTGTGCTCTTTGCTTGATTGTGCCATCAGGATGATTTAGCACGTTAATTTACTGAGCTATCGGTATCACTTTTGACTGTTGATGATCTTTTATTCCACCGTTGATACCTTGGTTTGCTTATTGTAGAATGGTATGGTTGAGGTTTCTGAGGCTTAACTCTCCATTGCTTGATTGGTTTTCTTGTTTGCGGAGAAGATAAGTGCTCTTTTTTTTGCCAAATCCATTTTGTGTTAGGTTCCCTGCTCGGAGATGCTCATCTCTGTGTTTTGACCTTTGGAACCGTCTTTGGTATTGTCGATGATGTTTTGGGCACCCAGATTTGAATCGGCTTGTCCTTAAGCTGTGCTTTTGATACTCAAATTTGCCTGACTCCTTGCATGCTACCTGTTGCATTTGCTTGTCGATAGGATGGAGAAGATTGATTACTTTGTGGTTTGGTCTGCTGATTGTTTCCTTTCCATTCGTCCTTGCTTGGTGCAATTGGAACAATGAGATGTCCCCCTTTAGGTGATAGCTTGAGCTGATTCATATCCCAATCTGGTACTGCCTTGTATGTCCGCATCCATGGAATTCCAAGAATCATCATCTCATTCATGTGTTCATCTGATAAGCATACAAACTTATGAGGGCATGAACACCCATGTACTATCACATTCAAGTTGACTACTCCCAATGTTGGTGTTGGGTTCTTGTTGCATCCTTTTATTGTCGCTATTTCTGCTGTCAAAGACTGACTTGTTTCTTTCTTGTACGTGGAATAACTGATTGCATTTACTCGAGCTCCTATATCGACCAGTGCATTCGTGCTATGATTGTTGAGTTGTACTTTGATGTGAACGTCCATTCCATCTAACCATTCCTCATTTGTTGACACTGCATCTTTTGGCCATTTCCATTGTCGGTCATCTATTTCCAAATTGTTGATGGGAATAGGTATTTGTTGCTTCTTGAGAGCAGCTTTCCTTTTGAGTACCTGAAGCCGAGCTTCTTCCTGGGCTTCATCAATAACCTGTTGTCATTTTATCTTCCTTTACTTGGCTGTATGCATTCTTTCTAGCAATTCATTGATTAGGAGCCAATTGTACTTCTTTAAACGACATCCGCTAATCCAATTAGCCATTGGTTCCCCATCTAGGGTGGATAGCTTAACTGCTCCACTTGGAGATACATCTTCAATGATAAAAGGTCCGTTTACCTTTTTCTTGAACTTGGTAATGTGTTTCTTAAGGGAATAGACTAAAACTAGGTCCCCTTTTTTGAAGATTTTTGTAATTAGATGGGAATCAAAAAACTGTTTTCGTTTTTTGTTTTGTGCATAGATGTGAGCTATAGCTGTTAGCCTTTGCTCATCTAGATTCTCTAAATCTTCAAGTCTTTCTGACAATCCATGTCTAGTCCACTTAAGATCTTTAGCTACCCGTAGTGTCGGAAATAGAAATTCTATTGGCACTATGGCATCAAGACCATAAACAAGGTTAAAGGGTGTAGCATTTAAAGCTGTTTTGAATGAAACTCAATAAGCCCATAGAGCTGCATGGAGATTCATTTCCCAGTCTATTCTTCCTGAACTAACCACTTTAGTCAATACCGAGCTAAGAATCTTATTCGTATGCTCAGCTTGTCTGTTTGCTTGTATGTGATAGGGAGCTGATTTGTTATGGATGACCATTAATTCATTAAGCAAATACTCGATTACCTCATTGAGAAAATGAGTTTCCCAATCACTGGCAATTTCTATTGGTAGTCCATATCTTGTGAACACATACTCATATAAGAATGCGGCAGTGGTTTTGGCATCATTCTTTTGAGTTGCTTTAGCCTCGGCCCACTTGGTCAAATATTCCGTAGCTACAATGATATATTGAGCTTGGGTTCTATAAGCAGGTGGCTGTATTGGCCCAACAAAGTCTATACCCCATTTTGCGAAATCTCTAGCTCCCATCATTGGTCTTAAGGGCATGCTATCTACACGTGTTGGAATTTTTTCTCGTTGACAAGCATCACATATTTGAACGTATTCTTTGGCATCTGCAAAAAGTGTTGGCCACCATATGCCTGCCATCAAGATTGCTCTTGCGGTGGTCTCACTAGAAAAGTGACCTCCAGCTAATCCAGCATGTGCTTGTTCTATAATCAGAATATATTCGTCTTCATTTGAATAGAGACGCAAATGTTGATCCTTACCTCTTTGATAGAATTGGTTTCCAATGAGAGCATAGTCTCTAGATTTAGTTTCAATTTCTCTTTCACGGTGTTTACTCATATCCTCAGGAAAGACTCGATAAGTAAGTGACTAGATAGTTACTCCACTTAGGAACAGACGACATCTGAAATGATGTTACATAAGATATGGGTGTTTTTTCTTTTACATTGAGGACAATCCTTTACAAAAGAGCGAACATCACTCCTCATAGTTGGCCAAAATATCCCAAGTCTCAAGATTCTTTGCATAGTTTGGTCTTCCGCAAAGTGAAGTCCCACTATGGTAATATGTGATTGACTTAGGTATTGGGTTTTCTCTTTAGGATTAATGCGTAAGAGCAATATTCAATCTCGGTTTCTTTTGTATAGCCTACCGGTTAGTAATTGATACACAGCCGATTGCTCGATTAATCCAATCGTAATAGGGAGCGGTATTTGTGAATCCACTTCAGCTATGGTCATCAATGATACCATATTTTTCTACCATCGAGGTATCATTTCCATGAAGAACAAATAGGCATCTAGTAGATCATTGTCTACCCCTTCAGGTGATTCCCCCGAAACAATCCTTGACAAATGATCTACCCTTTGATGAGTAGTGCCCTTTTTTACAACCACAATGAAATAAAATTCTAGAAGAATGATGAACCATCTCACTATTCTTCCTGCGCTGCATGGCTTGTTGACCAAGTACAATAAGGCTTGGTGGTCCACAAAGAACACAAATCTGTTTTCTAATAGGTAATGTCTATAATTTTTTACGGCATAGATCATTCCTAATTATTCCCTTTTGGTGGTGGTATAATTCTTTTCTGCCATGTTCAACTGTCGGCTAGCATAAGAAATAGGAAAATCAATTTTCCCGTCTCCTGGTGAGCTAGTATACACCCAATGGCAAAATTGGAAGCATCTACATGTATATGTAATATCTTATTGCAATCTGGTGCTTTCAATATTGGAGCTGAAGTGAGAGCTTGCTTAAGCTTCATGAAGGATTCTTCACATGCCTCAGTCCACTCAAAGTGTGTAATGAAGCCATACTTGGGTTTTGCAATTATAGCGTACATGTAAATGAAATGTCTGTAATATCCACAATGTCCCATGAAGGCTTGAACCCCCTTGATTGTTGTTGGTCTAAGCAAATCAGCAATAACATGAATTTTATCCAAGTCAGTAGCTATGCCATTCCAATAATTTTCCTTGTCTACCCATGAATGTGCACTTTTCAGGAATTAAGAAAATCCTATAGAGTCTACATTTTTCGAATACCTTTTTGAGGCATTCAAAATGATCAGTCCAGATTGATGAATGTACGCATAGATCATCCATATATACTTCTAGTAATTTCCTAAGATATTCTTTAAAATCATGGCTCATCAATCTCTGAAAGGTGGCAAGAGCATTAGTTAACCCAAAAGGCATAACCCGATAGGCAAAAATACCCCATTCCGTTGCAAAAGCAGTTTTATGCTGATCTTTTGGGTCAACCAAAAGTTGATTGTATCCAGAAAGCCATCTAAGAAGCTGGAAGCTTTTTTACCTGCAACTCGTTCTAACACATGCTCAGTGATTGGAAGAGGAAAGTTGTCTCTAATGGTAGCTGCATTCACTTTCTTGAGATTGATGCACACTCGTAATTTTCCATTCTTCTTGGATATTACCACAATTGAAGACACCCAATCTGTGTGTTCAATTTCATAAATGAATTCAACTTCCTTTAGTTTTTCAATCTCTTCTTTGATCTTTCTGGCAAATATTTCATTGTATGTGTATGGCCTTTGTCTACTTGGTTTCGCATTATCTCTCATGGGTATGATATGTTGGCAGATTTCTGGATCAACAGCCTTAAGATCCTTGTAAGACCAAGAAAAGATATCTCGTTATCCTTGTAGTAAGCTTAGTAAAAGCTCTTCTTCTTCCTCTCTTAGGTCATTTGCAATGTAGGCAGACCTAGGATCTTCTCTTGGTTCATCCAAATCTATCTTTTTCGCGTTTTCAAGCCCTTCGTAGGACTCGCCCTGTTTTTGTAGTTCTCTAACAGGTTGTTCGACAATGATTTTTTGATCTTGGAGAGTATATTTTTTTGTAATGGGATGGAACACTCATTACATCTTTACCATCCTCTTTTGTGGTTTCCATTTCAGTCGTATATATCTCCTTTAGAGTTTTTTTCAACTCTTGATACTTCTTTTTCCGCTCAACTCGTGTCATGGTTGACTCCTTTTCCTGTTTTTTTGGCTTTGATTGAGTATCCTTCCTCTTTTTTCTCGATGTTTTTGACATTTCTAGGTTTTTTTTAAAGGATATCTGCCAGTGATTTTGTCCTTGACACAATCTTGTGCATCTACCTACATTAGGAACTGTGTTGTACTGGAGGCTGATGGCATAGGTCTAGCTTTCACGTTTTTGGTGTCTCTTTTTCGTGTATAACATTTTTGTCTTCTCGATTTCTAGTTAGGAAAGTCAAAAAACTTTTCCTCCCCTTCTCTCATGAGTAGCTTAGCTCTCACATGTTCTTTTTTGACCCCGAATCTTCTAAGGTAGCTGAGTGTTCTTCTAACTCATTTGCTGCATCGTAGTAGAGGTCTAAAAAGACTTGTTGAGCTTTCATCAAGTCCTTGAGTTCCTCAATTTCATCTTCACTGTAGAGGGTTGAAATCATTTGGATGGGAATTATGTTGTAGCCGTCCTCATTGCAAAATTAAATAGGCATAAACGTATTTACACATACATCCATTGTCGCTAAAATTTTGAGTCCACTCAAATGGCTCGAACAAATGCTCTGGAAAGGGTTCAGGTACATAGGCTTTGTCTGTGCAATCCCTTTCTAAAATACATTCTTCTCATTTTAAACTCCCCTTTTCTGAAGCTCCGCACATCCAAATAGGAGTGTCTTTCTTTAACCACGATGGAAACTTAGTTTTAGCCGAGGAGACTGAATCCAACTCTTGTATGGGCCCCGGGGGATTCACTCTATATACAAAACAGGACGCCACCTGCGAGTGGACAACTTTGATAAAACCCCTATATACAACTCATATTAGGGAATATGACCCCCCTTTCTACACTTATACGACAATCAATGCAAAAAACTATTATACCCCTATCTTACATATAAAAATTTGGGTCTCACATGTCTAACTAAGTAAAACTATTGAAAGAGCGTGTAGCATACTGGAAATGTACTAAGAAACCACTTCTGTTGATAACTAGATGTACCCTCAATGTGTCTTAGTTTGACTTTTAAACTATGTGCCCATTCATCAACCTGCACTCTAGCTACTTGTCCAATTTTGACCCATCTAAATTACTCAAAAAACATGGTTATAAAGTTGTGTTAGGTCCTCCGTGTAAATTTGTATCTGTACAGACTCTTTATAGCTTTCGTCCTCAACAAATGAACTATAATCACAAAACAAGCAATTGATACAAAGCATTGTAGTTCTTGCATGTATCTTTGTAGCTATTGATGCACAAGTCCAAGGGTAGACTCCTTTGGGACGCCATGATTTTGAAACACAAAAACTTCTCTCATTTTTCCCTTTTCTCACTACCCCCCCCCAAATATGATACCCCCTCCCTTATTTTTTAAGCTTGGGAGATAAATTATTGGGGGCTTGCCCCTGACTTATACGCTTATGTAACTTGTAAAAGAACCTCCCTCCCCTGCACTTACGTGGTGCGGTAAGTTTTCCATGGAGAATCCCCTGGGGTATGGGCGTTTTGATGACATCTCTATAAGTGTGATCTTTTAGATTAACCCTTGTTATAGATCCCACTTGCTTCAAGTACAGATAATTGTTTCCCCAATCTTGGATAAGCTGTACCTGTCGCATGAAAGGTCTTCCCAATATGATTTCATAATTGAGTTTTTTTCCAAAGTCTACTGTGGCAAAAGTGTGTTGATATTCAATTCCAAAGGAATTAACTATCACTTTTTCAAGCAGCCCTAATGGTCTTTCAATGTTGTCTGTCAGCCAATTGCAATTTCATTCGAGTTTGTCTAATGGCTAGCTGTCCCCAGGATTCCCATATTGCTTTCGATGGCTTATGGCTATGCCTGCCCTACTATCCAGTATTGCCATGGTTTCAATGTCATTATATTTCACTGGAAAACATTCTCCGACTTTGTTCATTGAAACAGATAGAATCTCTTTGTTGTCCATTTCGTTTTTCAAATTTCCCAATTTTTTTGAGATTAGCCCCATTATCCCCACCTTCTCTAGGGTTTTTTGTAGATCATTCCATAAATATGGTATGAGTTTTAATAGTTCTCCCAACGTAAGCGTGCACTGGATGGGTGTAGACATGATTCAATGAATGTTGTCTACTTCTAGGGTCTGTTCTACTCTTTTTACTTGAGTAGTCTTACATACTATGGATTCATCGTCGTTATCTCCCAAGTAAAAGGGTAATGTTTTCAAGGTCAATGGTTTAGACATTCCTAAAGCTTCAAATCCGCAATCCCCATACAAGGATTGTACATCCATGTCCATTTCAGGAGGTAGGTTGTCTAACCAAACTTCCTCTATAAGAGCTGACTTTAGAGTTAGGCTCCCATCATTGGTCTCTCTAACTTTTTCCCATAAGTGTCCTGGCCAGTCTTCTTCTATGAATGGAATTCCGTCTAAGGCATCTTCGATGTCCGGCACTATAAGTTTTGGCTCTTTTCTTTCAAGGTGGGGTTCTACCACCACTTTGGATTTTTCTTTAGTGTCTCTTACCACAAGCTCCTCAGGTTTTGCCATACTTTCGAGCTTGGGTTTTTGTTTTTCTAGCATTTCTTGCGTGATTCTTACCAAATTTTGATAAGCTTCAAGCTTAGCTGCTTCCATATCTGGAGAAGGATAGTTTTTCCATTTGTTTTCCATATTTTGGCCTGCTTTAAGTTCTACTTGGTAGCCTTCCAAGGCTGCATTAATAGGCTCAAAAATTTTATCAACCAAAATTGATCCTCTATATTTCACGATTATTTCTTTGATTTCACTTCCAGGTTCTTTCACATTTTTCTAGAATAGCTGTTTTGCTTTCTCCTCGATGTCAGATTTTTGTTTCTGTTTTTTCATCTCATACCTTTTGCTTCTGCTTCTTTTGGTCTTTGGAGAGGCAATTTTTGTATTCTCCAAATTATTAGAGGAGTTATGTTTCTTTTTCTTAGCCTGGGCTCTACCTTGATTGGAACAATTGGTTCACTCTCAGATGAGCTACTAGGTATCACGTGGACTATGTTTACTATTGTTTTATCCTTTTTTAAAGGATTTTTAGGACAATCTTTTGGAAAGTGTCCTCCCTTTTTGCAACATTGTATACAATAAGCATCAAACGGCTTGAGGTTCTTGTCAAGCTCTGGGCATAGGCTCTGGGCATTTGTTTTTCCAATGATCATATGCACCACAGTTGTGACAGTTTACCATTCTTGGCTTAACCATGGGTCTTACCATAGGAGGTCTAACACCTTGATTAGCTACATAGTACATTGGTGCAAGCTCTGGTGGAGCATAAGTCATAGGTTCTTCCATTGGTGGTGGATGTGAATTATACCAATCTCCTTCTGCCATTACTGTAGATAGACTAGGCTCAGCATAGGGTGTAATAGGCACTAGTGCTTGTTCATCTATGACTCCCTCTGGGTGCATGTACTTTACAGGCACTGCATTATGTCCTGGATACGGAGGTTGTTGACCCAACACGGGTTGAGGTCTTTCCATACCCATCGGTGGTCTTTGAGCTGGCGTTATATTAGGATGGTATCTGTACATGGGTTGTCCTTGTGGCCTCATGGGCACGTAATGAACATTCCCATCATACTTTGGTCGGAAATAACACTCATTGGTCTCATGGTTGGTCCATTTACCCTCAATTGCACACCATTTTTGTGGTCTAATTGGTTGTCCCTATTGAGATATCCCTTGTCCTGGTCCCCTCATAGGTGCTTTTTGCATGTTATTCATCATGTCATTCATTATTTTGAGCATGTCTTCTATGGATGAAAGTGGTGTTGCAGTAGCTGTCCCCACTTCAGCTAGTTTAGTGGATGTTGTTTTCTCACTTTGGTTATCCTTAGGTACATCTTCTTCGTTGAAAATATCACAATTGTCTCCTAATTCAATAGCATCTGACACACACTCTTCTAGGGTTGTATGCTTCTTGCTATACAGTATAGCATGAAGTTCTTTGTTTACCAGTCCTTCTAGAAACAATGATACTAGTCATTCCTTGCAGGTATCTCTAGTCCTGGGTATCTGGCAATGTATTGTTTCATTGGAGTTGCACAATCCCTAACAGACTCACCATGTTTTTGTTTAAAGCTGCATATTTAAGCTACTATATTGTGTTTCATTCCCGTTTTGGAACAAGCAGCTACAAATCCTTGAGCTAATGTGTTTAAGTCCATGATTGACCTCGGTGGAATGTTTTGGAACCATGCTAATGCTTTTCCTTCTAATGTCATTCCAAACCCCTTGAATTGAGTATGGTGTTATCATATACTTGTGGTAGTGATGTGTGTGAACACAGTAGGACCGTCGGGGCATTTTTTCCCTCTTTAGGAGGTTTTTTCCCCCGTGCATTGTATATAAGCCCATCACTCTAGGGCTCTCCATCTTTCCATTGCACACTAAGTAACACACTCTCTATTGTGTGCCTTGAGCTTCCTTCGTCTTCTCCAAGCTGTGTGTGTTTCTCTGCAACCCTAATTCCAACAATTGGTATCAAAGCAGGTCACGTCCTCCCGGGCTTAGTCGCCAGCTGCTCCAGCACACGCCTGCTCACTTTGTCCGATTTCAGTGAGCTTTGGCGAGCGTTTCGGCCTCCGTTTCCACTACAGGCAGTACTGCACATGCTATTTCGTCATTTTGTGCACAATTTATGTCAATGCCGTTTTCTACATAATAGGCGCCTTACAGTCTTCTATGGTTTGTGCTATATAGCACAGGTTGTTCCCGCTCCGTTTATCCTATTTTCGGACAGTTCTCACATCAGGTGCATCATTTACCATGGCTGACAACAACAACACAGATGTGTTCAAGATGTTTGCTGCTGAGGACAGGTTGGATGGGGAAAACTACCCTATGTGGGCTTATATGATGCAACATGTTCTTGTGTCAAAGGGTGTCTGGAACATTGTGCAGGGCATTGATGTACGTCCTGGTTCTGAGGATGTAGGCGATATTGAGGATGTTACAGGTCTTGCTGCAAGGATTGCAGCTGTGAGAGTTGTTTTGCCTACGGCAGAACAAGCTCGTTGGGATGTTAAGGATGCGCAGGCTCATGCATTGATTGCGTTGTCTGTGAAGCACACCATTGTTACTCACATTCGTTCAACAAAATCTGCAAAACAGGCTTGGGATATTCTAACAGGTCTTTATGCAAGCTGCAATGAGGCTAAAATTGCTTTGCTGCGTAAAGAGCTGGAGTCGAAGATTATGCATGAGGAAGATGATATGGACACTTTCCTTGCTAGTGTCAAGGATATCAATGAGCACCTTATTTCTGTAGGTGAAGTCATTTCAGACAGTTCTCTTGTGCAGACTCTTCTTGATGCCTTACCAGATTCCTACCAGACTTTTGCTAGTACTTGGAGACTGATGACCCAAGGAAATCCTGAAGTTGTCAAGTTTGATGCATTATGCACATTGCTGTTGCAAGAGTCATTGTCCAGAAAAAACAGGACTAGACAGCGTGCAATTGAATAGGATTTTATTGCTTCTCAAAGAAAGGGTGGTAACAGTAATGCAGCCACTTCTTATGGTTCTGCTGCGAGTGGCAAAAATTCTGTTCCTTATGCTTTTGCTGGCAGTACTTCGTCTGGCAATTTTGGTGATAAGGGCAAAAAGAAGATGCGTTGCCATTATTGGAAAGCCAATGATCACTTGATCAAGTCGTGTCATAAGTTGAAGGCCAAAGAGGCTAAGAAGAAAGAGGGTGGTTCCACTGCAAATGCTGGTTCCACTACAAATGCAGCCATTGTTGAGTCTTCTGTGAAAGGAGACTGTGATGCTGATGTTGATGCAGAATGGGCTTTTAGCGCAGAGTGCACTTACAATCCTGCTGTCCATGATGCATGCTTGTCAGTTGCTGCAGATTCACATGTGTGGTATTTCGACAGTGGTGCTACAAAGCACATTACCTCACATCGTGAATTGTTTACCTCTCTCGAGTCTGTCCCTCATGGGAATTCAGTCACTTGTGCCAACAACGCCTCCTCTTATCCAGTTCAGGGAGTTGGAAAGATTGTGCTCACTGCTGCTAATGGTAGTTCCTTCACACTTGTTGATGCACTTTATGTACTTGGGATCAAGAAGAATGTCTTGTCTGTATCCGCACTTGCTAGACTTGGACTTGTAGTCAAATTTGTGGATGACAGATGTAGAGTTCATGATCTCAGTTTTGGTGATGAAATTGTTGCATCAAGCCTTTTGTGCCGTGGGCTGTATAAGCTCACTTTGTATGACAAGTGTGGACAAAATTTTGCAAATGCTGTTGCAGATTCAAGGGCTATTTCAGATGCAAAACTTTGGCATGCACGTTTTGGTCATCTGAATTTTGCCAGTTTGCAGAAATCTGATATGGTTGCTTCTTTGCCACCTCTTGAAGCACCTGTCAAACATGTTTGTGAAGGCTGTATTTTGGGTAAGATGCAGTGTTCTAAGTTTCCAAAGGATGGCTCAGTTCGGGCCACATGCAGGTTGCAGCTTGTGCATAGTGATGTTTGTGGGCCCATGCAACTCCGTCCTTGGGAAATTACCTGTACTTCGTGACTTTCATTGATGATTACTCTAGGCATGCATGGGTATTTCCGCTTAAAGCGAAGTCCGAAGTTTTTATGTGCTTCAAACAATTTCTGGCTATGGCTGAAAATGTCTCGAAATGTACTATGGGCACCCTCCGTTCCGATCGAGGGGGGGAGTATATGTCTCATGAATTTAATGCATTTCTGGCTAGTTGTGGGATAAAACACCAATGTACAGTGCCTTACACACCTCAGCAAAATGGTGTTGCTGAGAGGAAAAACAGGTCACTGACAGAAATGGCACGATGTATGGTCAAAAGTCAAGCTTTACCGCATTCTTTTTGGCTTGAGGCCATCATGTGTGCCACTTATGTACTAAACAGGTGTCCTACGAAAGCTTTGCATTCTATTACTCCATATGAAGCATGGCATGATAGAAAGCCTTCTATTGAGCACATGCGTGTTTTTGGCTGTTTGGCATATGCTTTGGTGCCACAAGTGCAGCGCAGAAAATTGGATGATAAGGCTGTCAAATGTATTTTTGTTGGTTATAGTGCTGAAAGCAAAGGTTACAGGTTGTATCATCCGCAAAAAAAATGTATTTTGGTTTCTCGGGATGTAGTGTTTGTGGAAGATTCTGTTCAGCCCTTGTTGTCATGTACTAGAGACAGTAATGTAAGCTCACATGACATTTATGACACTTTGTTGCCTCTTTTCAGTGGTGGAAATACGAATGTAAGTTCCAATGAGGCAAATGTATAGCCTATGGGGGTTTCTGAAAATGTTTTAGATTAGCCTATTACTGATGCAGATGTACATGATGTACTTGATGAGGAAAGGGCTGAAAATGAGCAGGCTAGAGGTATGCCAAAATGGCTGGTGCACACTTTGCATGACAGTAAATTGGATGCACCTTTGTCTAGTCGTACTCGTTCAGGCTCTCTCCATGCATCTTATGCATCAGATTGTTATGCTTTGGCTGTGTCTAGTTTACATGATGTTGAGGAGCCTCTGTCTTTTGATGAAGCACAAAATTAAAAAAATTGGATGGTTGCCATGCAATCAGAATATGATGCACGTATAGAAAATGACACATGGACTTTATGTGATTTGCCTCCTGACAAAAAGGCCATTGGTGCGAAGTGGGTTTACAAGTTGAAACACAAGCCGAATGGTGAGATTGATCGCCATAAGGCTCGACTTGTTGCAAAAGGTTATGCACAGCAAAAAGGCATAGATTATGAAGAAACTTTTTCTCCCACTTGTCGTATGACTACTGTGCATTTTCTATGTGCATTGGCAGCTCATTTTGGTTGGGATGTACATCAATCAGACATTGTTACTGCTTTCTTGAATGATGACATATTTGAGGAAGTTTATGTAACGCAGCCTCGCGGTTTTGTCATAAAAGGACAAGAGGACAAAGTGTGGAAATGTAACAAGGCTTTGTATGGGTTGAAGCAATCTCCTCGTGCTTGGTATGAGAAAGCTGATACTCATTTGGTCAAACAAGGCTTTCGTAACAGTCCAACAGAAAGCACATTGTATGTAAAGCGTGAGGGTGATGTATTTCTCATTGTGGTTCTTTATGTTGATGATTTGCTGATCACTGGACCAAATGAGAGACATATTGCTGAATTTAAGGATGATTTGAATGCTACTTTCAAGATGAAAGATTTGGGGCTGTTGCATCATTTCTTGGGTATATTGTTTAAGTAGTGTGATGGTGGTATTTCCTTGTGTCAGAAAAGTTACATAGAGACATTGCTATGTAAGTTTGGACTTGAGGATTGCAAACCTATTGCCACTCCCATGGAAACAGGTTTGAAGTTGAGTCTACATGATGCTGGTGATCCTGCTGATGTCACTCTTTACCAAACTGCTGTTAGCTGCCTCATTTATGTATGCAACACGAGGCCAGATATTCATTGCAGTCTCACAGGTCAGCAGATTTATGTATAGCCCAGGGTCTAAGCATTGGCAGGCTGTCAAGAGGATTTTCCGCTACCTTAGTGGCACTTTACATCTTGGCTTGTTTTATCCCAAGGGGGGATCATTGCCGCCAGACTTACATGCTTTTTCGGACTCAGATTGGGCTTAGCAATGGTTTAGCAAGAAGCAACCTACTGTGGCCACTTCGAGTTGTGAGGGTGAGTACAGGGCAGTCTTCACAGCTACGGTTGAGTGTGTATGGCTCAGATGCCTTATGGCTGTTTTGGGTGTTGGACAGGACACTGCCAACACTATATACATTGACAGTCAGAGCGCATTGGCAGTTGCGAGGAACCCAGTTTTTCATGCTCGCACAAAGCACATTGAGGTGCATTACCACTATGTCAGGGAGAGGCTCTCAGCAGGAGAGATCAGCTTGGCTTATGTGCCAACACAGGACAACCTTGCAGATCTTTTCACAAAGGCATTGTCTCGTGAAAAACTTGAAGCTTTCTGCAAAGCTTTGGGCTTACTCCCCTTTGTGGACTGATCCTGTCCTCAGGGCATGGCACTTCCCTTTACTCATGTGCCAGCTCTCATTCACCGCATCACTCTAGGGGGGATTTGTTACCATATACATGTGGTAGTGATGTGTGTGAACACACTAGGACCGCCGGGGCATTTTTTCCCTCTTTAGGAGGTTTTTTCCCCCGTGCATTATATATACGCCCATCACTCTAGGACTATCCATCTTTCCATTGCACACTAAGTAACACACTCTCTATTGTGTGCCTTGAGCTTCCTTCGTCTTCTCCAAGCTGTGTGTGTTTCTCTGCAACCCTAATTCCAACATATGGAAATCAAATATGCGTTCTTCTCTTAGCACTTGTTTCAGTGGTCATATGGATCTCTTGATCCATTGTATTTTTTGACCCTTTCTAGGTCTGACACGTCTATTTGGTTCAACTCTCAGTCTCTTGGCAGTTGATCCTGTTTCGAGTTCTTCAAACCAGTTTGTTGGAAATAGTGACTCATGTAGCCTTGGAATGGCCTTAGTGTCACCCGGTTCTCTTTGTGATGAGGTGGTTTTTGGTTTCTTAACATTACTCTCAGATGATCTCTCACGATGTTCATCTCTTGGAATAGTTTTTGGTCCTAGGCTCAATATCCAATCCCTTATGGAATACCCTTGGTATTTGGTTTGTTCTACCTCCTCAAGAGTATCATGTGACAAAGTTGTTGTTATAAAAATCCCTAAACAGGTAGGCTGGTAGGTTTGTTGATCCCTTATCATTGATCTTGAAGATATAGATGATCTTCATGGGGGCCGTTAGTTGTCTTGATTTGCCGTGCAAAGTCCATAGAAGATCTTTTACGTTTCTATCCTCCCAACCATAGACTCCTATCCTAGGGTTATCAGTACTGAGCTGTTTCAAAGGCTTCAAATCAACCTGATTGTATCCCTCGAATTCTAAAGTTGGTGGTCCTTCTTTTGCGGCCATAACTGGAATTATGGTATTTACTTCTAAACTCCATTTGTCTATCACGTCAACTTTTTTGACTTGTAAATACTGAGTTCCGTTTCGATCCATGTACGTTTTTCCTTGTTTGTTTGCCCTGATCTCCTCTTCAAACTCAATACCATGATCATCAATGTGAATAGCATACTCTTCGTTAGGATCCAGGTAAACATGAGATCCATGACGATTAGTCTTATAAAAAGAGAGTATATACTTATAGCACATTGTCGTTCCGATTTTCAAGTGAGCCGAATAGGAAGACATTTCAGATGTCGAATCTGAAAAAGTGTCTGAGAGTTCTTCAGGGAGAGTGTGCAAGAAATTGCCTTGATTCACGCTTTCTTCAATGGATACTCTACTGGAGGTTTCTCCAAGTATGCCCTGATTTCCTAGTACACGACCAAATCTAAGGTTCATAAAGAATTATGAATCCCTAGATAGAGTACTTACCTTAGTTGACTTGTTGTCAATTTCTTCTAGAAAACTTGATTACAACTTCTGTCAAGCTACTAATTCCTTGTCTGCAATCTGATTCCTGTACAAATTTGATCAAGTTAGCTATTCTTTCACAAAGATAGTATAGTTTTTGATAACTATTGTGATTGATCTATGTGTATCACTTCAAATCGAGGTAATTGAGTCAACAGTTGCAATTTTCAAACTCGACTTTGGCAAAAATCAAAGGACTAATCTGAAACTCAAAAACTGAGTGAACATGTACCAATTTGGATCTGATTGAACCCAAACTTTCCTGGTGGCCTTGTATTATGTTGATCTAACACTGTACAAGCTAAAAAGTCAAATGAAATTATAGGCCGTGGGTCGGCAACGCCAAAAGCTACAAAATACTGTGATATGATTATGTCAATGCGTAGAGCTCTTACATGCGGTTGCAATGCAACAAACGCAACTGCAATGTGACAACCGGAGAGGGAGTAGGAAGCACGAGAAGGAGAGAAGTGAGCGCCGTTAGCTCACGCTGTGTATTTCATTATCCAAAACTTACAAATAACTTACAATAATTGGCTTTTATACCTTAGCCAATGTTTTTGGTGGTCAAAACTAATAATTTGGGAGCTCTAACTAGAGATAGGTAATGATAGGTTGATACAATCTGAAAGCTTGTAGGCCCGGCTTAGTTTACTCGAAAAATAGGTGTTATAATGTTCCTGATTTATAAAAATAATAATTGTTTTTACATGGGAGCTCCGAAAATGGTATCCATGTTAGCTTGCTGTGCTAACAGTCGTCTCTGACTATCCACTAGGAGTTTTGCACCTTCCTCATGATGCATTTTTGCCTTGTGAAAATCTACCATTCTTCTAGCTTCACTATATTTTGATCATGCAACAGCATGTCTAGATTCAACTTACTCATGCATTCCATGCAATTTTGTAATGGACTTTAGACTAAAGTACATGTTCATCTTCACATCCTCCAATCCCAACAATAGAGTTTCTAAACCTTGCTCTTGCCCTACCTCCGATTTCTCAATCTTCAGACCCTGTCTCACGACCTAGAATTATGTGTTGCTAAAGACCCCATGTAGCTCTGATTCCATCCATAGTAGAAAACACTTCTTCAACACATAAACCACAATTTATTGGTCCCTTTATAATGCCATGGAGAATCCCCCTTGCAAATGCTTTGGTTACCTCCGTTCCATAGTTGTTGGGAGGTCTCTCGTAAACTAGCATGGACATCGTGTAGAACCTAAGACAAGACTTTTCCCTCACAACCCTACATTTGAAATTCCTTCCCCTTCTTAGCAACTCCTCAAAAAACTTTACCTAGTCATTATCGCAAAAATGTGGCACCCAATGTTTGTGCATCCACACCATAATAAAAAAGGCCAAACATTGCATGTGCCTGCATCTTTTTTCATGCAAAATTTGATTTTCTTTCAAATGGCACATATGGAGGATGCCAATTCGTCTTCCTCTGCAACATGCATTAAACATGCTTAGGTCATCACATGCATAACAAACCGTCACATACATGAAAGTTTCAAAAGCATAGGCCATGCATAATCTGTATACTTTAGACATGCACCTTCAATATATGGGCCTGGAGCACCCAAGAGTTAGAGCCATGGTAAAATGCATGAACATGTGTAGATTCAAGGCATTTGGGGGCACGCAACTTCATGAGCATCTACACTACCCCTCAAAACCCTAAAATCATGAGAATACCCCCCACAATGTGAAGAGAAAAATCAGATTAGAGACATGGAAAAATCCCTAGCATACACAAGAAATCTTGACAAAAAATCTCACCACAAGCCTGGCACATGAAATAGTAGGTGGATTCCCACAAGAAGTCTTGACAAAGAAGCTCACCTCTATGATTGAAGTGACATCTAAGCCCAACTACATTTTGGGCTTCTTGTGCTAAAAGGAGTGTGTTTGGGTGCAAGGGAGGAATGCCCCTTTGTAGCCCCTTCAACCTTTGTTGCCCCTCAAAAGGAGAAGAGGTATCTACCTTTTGTGAGCTTTCCTAGCTAGGTATGTCCTTGGAGAGGAACTAGAGCTTGAGGGAGTGGACATGAAAGATGCTAAAAGAGTGGGAAACGGAGATGAAATTGCAGGGTTTTGAGTTTGCCTTGTTGTGGAGGTTCCTCCCTTGCTTGGATTCCTCCCTCTCAATTGCCTTCTGTAACACCTCTCCTTAAGTTTTGTTGCATTCCGAATTCATTTGGATGCATTAGGAGATTTCAGAGGTCATTTGTAGGGCCTTCTAAGAAATTCTATTTCTCTCTCTAGAAAATGTTCTTAAAATATACTTTCACTTGTTGCATACGTCCAAAAGGACAACTGAAAACTCTAAAAAGTGAACCTAAATTTTCAAAAATCCTTGAAAACAATCACTTTTTCATTCAATACATGTGTCGTTTTCATGAAGTACACGACGCTCATTCAATATAGCTTTCGTCATCATTGAAATTAAAGAAATCACAAAATTATCAATCGGTGTTAGAATTTAAAGTTTTGATGCCGACAATGCGTCCAAAATGACCAAAAACATAAAAAATGTCTATCTACTTGCCTCAATCTGACAGCCAGAGAGGGAGAAATTGTCAAAATACCCCTAAAACGAGATTTTGCCTCACGGCGAGCGGGGGTCCATCTGGAAAATTCCAAATGGCCCTCCGTGCGTCCTCAAGGAAAAAAAAAAAGGTTGGATCACGACACGCGGAGGGTCATCTAGAAATCTCTAGATGGTCCCTCGCGCGCCATGATCCAAAATCCCTTTTTAGGGGTTTTTTAAAGATTTCTCCCTCTTCGGGTGTCAGATTGAGGCAAGTAGATATGGGTTTTTAAGGTTTTAGACGTTCTAGGCGCAGTGGCAGTGTCAAAAGCTTGAAATCCAACACCAATTGACAATTTTGTGATTTTTTAAATTTCAATGATAATGAAAGCCATATTAAATGAGCGTCGCCTACCTCATGAAAAAGACATTCTCATTGAATGAAAAGGCGCCATGTTCAAGGATCACTAACACCTTTTTTATATTTTTCTTAATATCAATCTATTTTTCTACTTAGCATAAGCTCTTCTTTCATTGGAGGAGCGTTCTTTCCTCTCTCTTCTAAAAGGCTCTTCAAAAGACCTCCGAAATCTCCTAATGGCTGAAAAGGTGTGATGACCTAGAGCGGTGAGATTAAACATAGACTGATTTTTGGACTAGGAAGTGGTTGATTTTTTGTTGTAGACGTATGGATAGTCCTTTAAATTCAAATTTAGTGAGAGTGATGATCTCATTGACTCTCCGTGCCCCATCCCATGTCGCTTCCTTGTATATTAACATTATGCTAGTACCAAATAGCTATGATGCAAACGTTCGTCGCAAAGACCCGCTAACATTGGCGTTGTTGTTGGGGATGTCGATCCTTAGGTGGTGAGTGACCTAGTTGTACTAAATATCCTATCCAAAGATTTTGACACCCATTCCGTTTACACTTAGAGAGTAAAGCATCTAGATGTAGGTTTAGTGCTTAGTAGAGGCTAGAGGCCAGGACCAGCCAGTGCTACTCCTGATAAGCAAAGAAAGTTGTGAGTGAGGTACAAAAGAGTATTTTGTTCTTTGATTTTTCCATTCTTGGAAAGGACTGTTTCACCATACATTTTGTTGTCGTTTCTGTATTGTTAAATTCATTTATGTTTGTGCATCTACTTCAGTTTATAGGAGTAGGTTAAGTAACAAATTCCACCATCAGTTGGGGCCAAAATAATCAGGGTATAAACTGTCCAAAACCTTATTTTGGTGCCAAAGACCATAACTCTGAAAAGTTAAAAACTTAATGGTCATAGCTTCAAAGCTGAACTAAACTCAACAAAACTTGGCAAAAGGGGATATACAAGTTGTTAGGAGACAAATCGAGCAGATTTCTTCCAATTTGCCTGCCCAACATGTATCGTGATCCATGTACCTTTTTTTTTCTTTCGAGAAAAAGATCCTTCTATTAGTTAACTGAAACTGCCCATAAGGCTACAACCACCTTTTCAAGGGAGGGCTACAATAAACATGGTGGGAGACTCTCCCAATGAAAAAACCAGTATATGTACAATGGGGATAAATCAAGAAATGGGGGGAGGGAAGAGCCACACAGGTGGTCGGTAATGCCATCGGAGTACACCCTGGACTATGGTGTAGAAAGGTCGAGGATGCCAGGGTTGAAGGAAAGCCTCGCAATGCTCCCGCATGGGGTCGGAGCTGCCGTGTAGTCCCTCAAGCTGTCCTCTGAGAGTATGGATCAGCTCTGGCCAAAAGTCACGAACAGTCTCTGCTGGTGGCATAGGGCGAGCCTCAAAGATGCGAAAACAGCGGGCCTGCCAGATCAACCAGAGTGTCAGGCCACTGATGAGCTCCCAACACTCCTCTCTCTTACTGCACCACTCCTATGGAGTAAGCTCTGTAGTAGCAGGCTAGAGTGTAGGTCGCCCCTCCTGCATCACTATCATCCTGATGGTGGAAGATAGCTCAAACTAAAGTGTCGGGCCTGTGAAGGTGGACCAAGCCGCTGCCCCCAAGTGTACTTTCAAGCCGTGGAGAGAGTAGCATCAGCTGAAGAACTCATAGCCACACCTGTTGGGCCGAGGGACAGTCCCAAAGACAGTGGCGCTGACTCTCCACCAAATGGTCACAAGCTGCACATGCGGTCGAGAGACCACTATGCACTAGCCAGCTCCCTACTGCTGTAGCTCTGTGTGCAACCAACCACTGAAACAAGGTGACTCGCCTCGGCTGTCTGGAGTCCCACAACCTCTCCCAAAAGGCTACCAAGAACTCAACTGTGAGACCCTCCTCCTGCCAATGAGGTGTTGCAGCGGGGCGGGGCGTCTCTGTGTGCTGCTAGTATATGACGTCCCAGTCGAACAGTGTATTCAAAGAACGGGACTCCTGGGTGGTCTGCAGAGGAGAAGGGGTCCATCCATAGCCACTCACCAAAATCCCACTGTACTCGTTCCAGTGGACAACACTCCCAAGCCCACAGCTTCCAGTGTCCAGTCTCAAGAGTTGTTGGGTCAGGGTCTATGATGCAAGTCCTCCCACAAATGCCCACTACTCGGATTCTCTGAAAACAACACTCTGCTACGTGCGAGGCCTCTATTGCAACTCGATGTAGGCATCCCCCACCCTGAAGCTCGAAGAACAAGGCAGGGACAGTCACTGATCAGGCCCTGACTGAGATGATAACCTCCAGCCGTGTGAAGGCTCCCATCCACCGGGGTGCTACTAGCTCGAGAGACGTGAGCCACTCAGCTGGAACTAACTCTGGCCAAGTGAGTAGAAACTATCTCCATTATTGAGAATTGGCTCTGAGACACTAGAATCCTGAGTTTGGTCAAAAATAGGGTGCTAAAAGAACAACCAAATCAAGGAATTGGGCTAAGCTGAACAAAACCATGAAAATTGAGAAAATTTGGGAAAACTTAACTTTTATTCTTCCAAATTCAAAATTTCATAATAACTAATATCTAATTCTCCTAAATGATTTTTGCATGTTAAACTGATCATTTAATATGGGGAAGTACCAGGGGAGAAAAAGCTAGAATATTGGTTAGGCTGGCAGACTGATCACAGTAGGTATCCAAAGGAGGGAAAATAGGGATCCAAAGGGGGGGCCATTTGCAAAAGAGCAATGTGCAACAATGGGCTTCAAAGACCCTAAGGTTCAGCCCATTAAGACTTCCAAAATGCTAAGGTTCCGAAATTCAAAGGTTATGTCCAATGGTCAAGCTTAGGGTAAATTGGATGCTTGTGGGAAGACTCAAAAGTCTTCCCACATCCCTATCCTTGAGGGGGTGAGCCCTTTTAGTAGGGGATGAGAGAGAAACACACACACATTCTTGCAAGCTCCCTTTACACAAGGGCATAGTGGACACATGTTAGCTCCCTAGCCCAGTTGCCCCCAAGGTGCATTCAAATCCTATTGGATGTCCATAGAGGTGGACCAATGAGAATTAAGCTAGAGTAAATTTAGTTTAATTCATTTAAAAACACTTGATAAAAGAACCAATAGAAATTAAGCTCTCTAGAAGACTATTGGACACCAATGAGCATGCAACGACCCAATGGCTTGCCTGATTCCTATTGGCCAGAGGACTAAGGGGTCCAATAAGAGATTTATTGCATTATGTAAATACCTAAAGCTCTCACAAAAAGGGAAAAGGGGACACATGTCACAAGGCTATCACTTATGCTTCTTATTTGTCATTGGCTAAGCTTTGCAAGGACCAATGGGATGCCAGCATGAGTAAAAAGCAAGAAGGGTCGACCAAGAGAGAGAGGGGGATGATTTTTGCAAGGCATTATCACACACACACTCACACAATCTCATGCGTGGAGTATAGAAGACTATCTCCTTCTCAAGATTTAATGGAAAGCTCATCATCTACTCCAAGCTTGTGAGAAGGGATGCCTACACCAACAACTCTTGGCTTTGTGATGCAAATCCAACCAAGAGAAATGTTCAGAAGTTTGTGGAGAGCACATCTTCCAAACACCAAGTAGAGCTTGTCACTCTACTATGGAAGATTGATAGGACTAATGCGTACACATGCTTGCCGCAGATTAGTCTCTCAAGCGCCAAATGTATTAGTCATCCATTCTGGAACGATGTCGTAGGGTAAGATAGGGATCCTCTACCCGCTAGAAAAAGAACTAATGAATAGGCTTTATCTATTCTACCCCATAGTCGAGGACGACTATGATTTCAAGAGAGAGGTAATGTCATAGTAACTAATATCTAATTCTCCTAAATGATTTTCTCATGTTAAACTGATTATATCAACATGGGAAAGTACCAGGGGAGAAAAATCTAGAATATTGGTTAGGCTCGCAGACCGATCATAGTAGGGATCCAAAGGAGGGAAAATAGGGATCCAAAGGAGGGGCCATCTGCAAAAGATCAATGTGGCTTCAAAAACCCTAAGGTTCATCCCATTAAGACTTCCAAAATGCTAAGGTTCCAAAATTCAAATTTTATGTCCAATGGTCAAGCTTAGGGTAAACTGGATGCTTGTGGGAAGACTCAAAAGTCTTCCCACATCCCTATCCTTGAGGGGGATGATCCCTTTTAGTAGGGGATGAGAGAGAGAGACACACACACACACACACTCTTGCAAGCTCCCTTTACACAAAGGGCATAGTGGACACATGTCAGCTCCTAGCCCAGTTTCCCCTAAGGTGCATTCAAATCCTATTGGATGGCCATAGAGGTGGACCAATGAGAATTAGGCTAGAGTAAATTTAGTTTAATCTATTTAAAAACACTTGATAAAATAACCAATAGAGATTAAGCTCTCTAGAAGACTATTGGACAGTCTCCCAAGGGGTCCAATGAGCATTCAACAGCCCAATGGCTTGCCTGGTTCCTATTGGCCAAAAGACTAATGGGTCCAATGAGAGGTTAATTTAATTTTTTAAATACCTAAAGCTCTCACAAAAGGGGAAAATAAGACACATGTCACAAGGCTATCACTTATGCTTCTTAATTGTCATTGGCTAAGCTTTGCAAGGACCAATGGGATGCCAGCATGAGTAAAAAGCAAGAGGGGTCGACCAAGAGAGAGAGGGGGCTGATTTTTGCAAGGCATTATCACACACACACTCACACAATCTCATGTGTGGAGTAAAGAAGACTATCTCCTTCTCAAGATTTAATGGAAAGCTCATCATTTACTCCAAGCTTGTGAGAAGGGAGGCCTACACCAACAACTCTTGGCTTTGTGATGCAAATCCAACCAAGAGCCAAGCTCGAATGCATGCTCATCTCCTCTACCATCCTAATTACTAAGCTATGCTAAGCTATTAAGAGTGATTATGTGAGTAGACATACTTCTTTATCATAAGAATACTCCTTCTTCCTCTCGATCAACTCTCATACCCCGCTAGCTCTCATCATCTTCGAAGGTGTGTGAGGTCTTGGGTCTGAGACCGTGAGGGAATTGATGTTGTGTTTTAAAAGTGTGAGCTTGGTGCGTGAAGCTTCTATCTTCATTGCACCAGCAAGTTACA
Organism: Adiantum capillus-veneris; assembly: GCF_014529385.1. Classification (NCBI taxonomy): domain Eukaryota; kingdom Viridiplantae; phylum Streptophyta; class Polypodiopsida; order Polypodiales; family Pteridaceae; genus Adiantum; species Adiantum capillus-veneris. Next base: position 134,051,699 of record NC_140952.1, read on the forward strand.
AAGGAGCACAAAGTATTGTAATGTAAAATGTCTACCTTGATGGGGGAAACCTATAATACAAAGCCTTTTTGGAGGGGGGACCGCCGGCTCCATGTAAATCCGGTCCTCAATTGTTGTCAATAGCTTAATTTTTCTCTCTTTTTGAAGTATTGTTCATGCCTATCTAACTAGGTGTTATGCTTTTGTTGCTTCCAAAATAGATGATCAGATGCTTCCAAACATGGATCGCGGTCCATGTACCTGGTTGACATTTGAACATGACAATTGATTAGAACAATCCAGATAATTGAGGGAACAACTTCTTCTAAAGGGTCCACAACAAAAAAGTAAAAAAACTTGACCAAAAAACCAAAAAATAGCTGTTGACAAAAAATCGCAAAGCAGACACAAAATCTTGCTTTTGATATGGAAAAAGTGGGTCAAATCCAAAAAGATTTAGGGAAAAATATCACAAAATCTTGCTTTTGACCACCAAAAAGTGGGTCAAATCCAAAAAGATTTAGGGGAAAGTATCACAAACTCATCAAATCTCATGTCAAAATGATGCCCAACATGGATCGTGATCCATGCACCTTATGGGGATTTTGATCTGATATTTGACAGGTGGACAAGTGATAAAATTTGAGGTACTTTTCTCTAAACAACTAGTGCCAAAAGAGTTCAAAAAGTGGGTCAAAAGGGCATAAAACATCTTAAGGTGGAAACCTTTAGAATATACACACGTATTGACTCTTAATTTGTGAGGTCCCCTCCACGTCTCACCTTGACAGAATTGGAGGACACCTGACGGTTGCTAGCTCCTATGCGAAAGCAAACAAAAATTGGCTAAGAAGAAAAAGAAGACCAGTGGATGGTCTCTCATTGAGTCCAAGCCACCAGTAGAAGGAATCTAGCTCCGCCCCATAGGGGAAGCACAATTATGTACTATTGGTCCTACTCTCATCTTCCAGGAGGAGAAGTAACCTCGATGCCTTTTTTCCTGTAGCTTTCAGAAGCACGGACACCGAGTTCCTTTCGCTCTGGTGTAATGAGATATTTAATGACGTACTCTATTGCACAGGACAGAGAGTTCCCAACTGATCGGGACCACCTGTCTCGTAGGCTTTGGCAACCTGAGCCAAGCCCCCACTTTCCACCCCGCACTCACACAAATTCTTTGTGTGGCCTAATTACTAACACATTGTTATTCAACACTTAGGGTTCCTTTTTATAGTTTCCATCACAAGTTCATTAACATAGCCCTCCAAACGTTGTTAAATCGGCAGCAAAACATATCTTTCCTAAGAAAAATACTCAACAAACAATACTTCATTAAAAATTTCAATGTCCTAGAGTCGTGAGGACCTCCAGTGAGTGTTAACTCCACCTGTTACAACTAGCCGCCCATACAACCAGTCCATGATTCCACCCAATTCATGGAGTAACTTTTTGGGTAAAAATCATGTATCCACCGCATAGAAAGCAAGACATGGATATATACACCGCATAGAAAGCAAGTCATGGATTTAGCTCTTGCAAGCGATAACTTTGCGAGCTACCTCCCTGTGATCAATAAGGGGTTCAGACTAAATCGACATTGGAATAATGAATGAAATTTGATTGAAATAGTTTTCCCTAACAACCATTCTTTCCTACTTCCAAATAGTCTTTCCATAAAACATTTCTTTCCTATTTAATTTAAACTTAAACTTAAATAAAACCTTTAAAAATACCAATGCCCTTGTCTCAGTTGGATTTCCAACCTAGTTCCGGGATTTTAAACATTCATAAAGTTATCGTAATGCAATGCTTGAATAAAATACAAAAATAAATTCATCCTACCTCATGAATTTCGTCTTCGATGCCTCGAGATGACTGGATTTTCCTCTCTCATCGGTGCTTTACCGTTGTTTTCCATGTTGCTAGTTCTTGCCACGCAATCATTAGCACCACCAAAACGTGTCCTCTTGGGGGCCATATCTCACTACTTTGGGTTAAAAAAACTCTGAAGAAAGAAGGCTAAAATATGGTATCAAGTAACCATAACAACAATGATTAGGCATCCATAAGGATTAGGAAAAAGAGGAGCTATTCTTACTCATAAAAATACTCTACATCGAGGAGAGTGCAATGAAATGCTTTTAAGACATAGCTTTCCTCACGAAGAAGTTGATTTGAGCTATGGATAATCACACATAAACTTTGTATAAAGCAACATTGACAAAAAAGGAAAAACTAGCTAAGCTTAATCGACATGTTGATATGCACAAGTGATTTAGAGTAAAAGAATTCTTTCCCTGATTAGTCACTCGACCATGAATGAAGAAAAACAAGTTTACCATAAACACACATGCATCATCTTTACCATAATATTACCATAAACACACATGCAATATATAGGAATCACATTTATGCAACACTTTTGGCTCATCATTGCTATGCACAATGTATGCCTATAACCATTCATAGGCTTGGGTAAAAGAGAGGACCAAAATCTACTTTACCATGCATAAATAAGTACAATTAGATTAGTACAAATAGAATCTTAATCATACATAATCTTTAATGCACAAGGGAACATAATCATGTAGAAATTTCATGCACAAAGAGAGATTGAATTCACCCTTCAATCATGTGTTAGCTAAAGCATAAGAGGAAGATTAATTCTTTCTTAATCATGTACTAAAATCACATAAGTGGGTAGGAAACAATTAAAAATTAAGTATGCATAATTAAGGGAATTAGATCTTTTTGAGAGATTAGGGTAACTTTAGTACTGCTTAATCTGACAAGAAATAGAATGATCACTAGGTAAGGGTCTATTGATGATCACCCGCATTAAATTAAATTGTAGCCATCTAGCAGGCATAATAGAATAGGGTAGGCTCAACATAGATCCTCCAGAGAGAAGAGGCTATGGAGAAATTAGAGTAATATACTTGAACTAATCACCTTGATTAAGCCTCCTTGTGTATGCTAATGGATGTAGGTAAGCTCCTCCAATGGAAGCTAATGGAGGAGGTTACCTTGATTAAGCCTCCTTGTGTATGCTAATGGATGTAGGTAAGCTCCTCCAATGGAAGCTCCGGCAGCAACGCTTTCTTTTGAGACTTGGGGATTGTGTGGGTAAATTTGGGTGGGAATGCCCCTTATATAGGCTTCTGGGGTTGCTTGATGGCCAAGGCTTTTTGCCCATACCTCCCTTGCTTGCCCCCTCTTGCCAAAAGAAGAAGTAGAGGTGTCACAAGCCTCTCACTAACCACTAGAGGTGTCCCCTTTTACCTAATTAAGTGATACACCTCTCTAGTCCATACTTATCCTCCATGCCACACTCCCACACTTGACCCAACACTTGGCACAAGACTATCTATGTGCATGACCCATGGCCATACAGGATGGGGTTACATGAGCATGCACCCATGACCATGCATGCACACCCATGACCATGCATGCACACGCATGCACATCCACATACATGCCATACACATAGCTTAAAAATGCTAACCTTAGGCTAACTTGATCTATACTAACCCAAATTTAATTCTAAAACTTTCTAACTCGAGACAGACATGTATGTAGCAGATACGACTACTTGCCATAAATAGCAACTTTCAACATCCGGACCCTATTTTTAAGGAGATTTGGATCGGTGCACAATTTGATGAGCCGGTCGACCCTAGACCATACAAGGGATCAAAAAATTTCTATTTTTGGAAAATTTAAAAAAAAATTTGACTAGAATTAAAAGTTCTACAAGGATCACAACATAAAAGTGACATCTGATCACTGAAACCTGTTGAAAATAGCATCGTTTGCCAAACTAATATTTAGACTTAAAATTTTACATAGGTAACCCTCTTCTAGGGCAGGAAGAGACCTTACATTCTACCCAACGTGAAAGAATTGAGATGCCCTCATCTCAGAGTAAGTCTAGGTAATCCTTCTGAAGCGTTAGTTGATCTTCCTATGTTGCGTCTTCTTCTGGAAAATCCTTCCACTTGACTAGATGTTTGATGATGTTCCTATTCCTTAGTTTTATTTTCCGCTTCTCAAGGATATAATTAGGATGTAGCCCGAGAACTTGTTCTGCATCTACAAGATGATCGGGATTGGGAATATAGGGTTTAAGCAAACTCACATGAAAAATGTCCTGAACTTTAAGATTTGAGGGTAATTGCAACTTGTAAGATTGTTCACTTACAACCTTTACAATCTCATAAGGTCTACAGTATTTTGGACTAAGCTTCTTGAATTTTCCCAAGGATAGATTGATCCTCTTGGGTTTAACCCTGAGAAATATTTTATCCCCTAACTTAAAATTTCTTTCAGATCTTTTCTTGTCTGCATAATGCTTCTGTCTGTCCTGAGTTGCTTGAATATCCTTGCGAATTGGTCTAGTTTGCGCTTCCATGTCTTCTAACATTTGCTTTGAGGCTTCCACTTTAATAGTTGGATCAAAAAAATTCAGTGGAGCTATACACTCTTGTCCATAGAGTGCCTTGAATGGTGACATTCCTATGCTTCTATGATCGAAAGAGTTATAAGCATATCCTACTAAGGGAAGATATTGAATCCATTTCCTTGGCTCTTGTGAACAGTGAGCTCTAAGAATATCTTCGATTACTTGGTTCACTCTTTCAGTCTGGCCGTCAGTCTGAGGATGATATGCTGTACTAAAGCATAGCTGAGTTCCAATTTCTTGAAAAAGAGAAGTCCAAAACTTCGAAGTAAACTTTGCATCTCTATCACTGAAGATTCTTCTCGATAACCCATGAAGTCTAAATATTTCCTTGATGAAAACCCTACTAATGTCAGAAGCACTGTAGGTCGTCTTGACATGTATCAAGTGAGCCACCTTGGTGAGCATATCAACAACCACAAATACAGAATGTAGCCTCTGACAGAAGGTAATCCGGTGACAAAATCCATACTGATATGCTCCCATTTCATTTGAGGTATATCAAGAGGTTTGAGTTGCTCGGGAAGCTTGATTCGTTCGGCTTTAATTCACTGACAAGATAAACATTTCTTTACGTAACGAAGAACATCAACTTTCATTGCTGGCCAAAAATAACTTCTTCTGACTGCATTCAAGGTTTTTGCATACCCTGGATGTCCAGAAGTCGGGCTATTTATGAGCTTCAGATAAAATTTTAGTGCTGGATCCTTAGGTACTTAAAGTCTTTGACCAAGATAAAGAAATTCCCCTTGAAGAGAATAGTCTTTAGCATGTCTAGAAGTTACTTTAGGTCCTTCGCCTTGTTGAATCTGTGTCAACAGTCACTGATACTCTGGGTCACTTGAAGAAGCTTCTCTAATTCTTTCCAGAATAGGATTATTGGGTATAGAGATAGCATTGAGGAAAGACTTACGACTGATTCCATTTACAAATACATTGTCCTTCCCAGGTTGGCACTTGAGATCAAAATCGTACTCTTGAAGAAGTTCAATCCACCTCCTTTGTCTCATGTTGATGTTGGGTTGTGTAAAGATCCACTTTAAGCTCTTGTGGTCGGTAACTAGCTGAAATTTTCCACTCAAAAGAGTATGTCTCCATAGCTTCAATGCATGGATGACAGCAAGAAGTTCAAGATCGTGAGTCAGATAGTTCTTCTCATGATCTCTGAGCTTGCAAAAGGTAAAAGCTACTAGTCTCCCTTCTTGAGTAAGAACTCCTCCTAAGGCAAGACTGTTGGAATTGGTCACAACTTCAACATCCTTACTGAAATCTGGAAGCTTTAGAATAGGAGAAGACACCAAAAATCTCTTTAACTCAACAAAACTAGCTGCGTGCTCTGATTTCCAATTGATTCACATTCCTTTCTTCAGAAGTCCTATCAAAGGTGCTGCAATAAGAGCACAATCTTTGACAAAAATCCTGTACCACCCTGTAATTCCAAGAAATCCTCTGACTTCACTGACAGAAGAAGGTTGAGGCCAATCTACTATATCCTTGATCTTTTTGGGATCAACTGAAATTCCATCGGCGGATATAATGAAACCTAAATAACTAACTTGAGGAGTACAGAAAGTACACTTGCTTTCCTTAGCATAAAGCTGATACTGATGTAGAATTTCCAACACTTTCCTGCCATGTTCTTCATGCTCTGCTTCATCTTTAGAGTATACCAAAATATCATAAAAAAAGACTAGGACAAAGTCATCCAAGTTAGGTCTAAAGATATCCTGCATTAGTCGATTGAAGCTTGCATGTGCATTAGTAAGACCAAAGGACATAACTGTGAATTCATAATGTCCATACCTAGTATTAAAACCTGTCTTTGGTATGTTTGATTCTTTGATTCTGATCTGATAATATCCTCACTGAAGATCAATCTTTGAAAAGATCCTGGATCCATAGAGTCTATCCAACAATTTGTCAATTCTCGAAATCGGATACTTATTCTTGACAGTCACTTGGTTAAGTCCATGATACTCTATACATAGCCGCAAAGATCCATCCTTCTTATTTTGAAAAAGAACTGGTGCACCCCAAGGAGAAGTACTAGGTCTAATGAACCCTTGCTCGATCAGTTGCCTAAGCTGTTCTTTAAGTTCTATAGCTTTTGGTAACGACAGCTTGTATGGTCTCTTAGAAACAGGTTCACACCCTGGTATAGTTTCTATCTCATGGTCTGCTTCACGATATGATGGCTTTGGTCAAGTATCCTGGGAAAACATCGGCATATTCCTTCAACCATTATGGGTGAAGTTTGAATTTGATTGACCCACCTTGTTAAGCTTCACAACGTAAATCTGTTGTCCCTTCTTAAGTCCCTTTAGAAGTCTACTGTCTTTAACTAAATGAGCCTTGGGTATCCCATTTTTCCCTTGAACTAGAACTTCATTCCCAAGGTTATCTGTGAACGTAAAGTTTCCCTGAGCACAATGAATATGGGCTTGGTTCTTTTTCAACTAGTCCATTCCTAAAATTCCGTCATAAATTCCTAAAGGTAAAGTACGGAATTGCACAAAAGTAGCATAACCCCCTAATTCAAAATCTATCAAGCCTGCGGAATGTTGAGATAACACTTCCTTCCCATTAGCTAGTTCTACTACTAGTCTATTTGCAGGATATTGGTTTAGCTTTAACTTTCTCATGTATCTAGGAGATAGAAATGAATGCGTACTTCCACAGTTTATGAGGAATTCAACTTTATCACCTTGGCGTGTTCCAGGAGCTTGAATTACAATGAATTGTTGGTGAGCACCAGGATTATCTATGGCAGCATGCAGCACTACCCTTTCATCTGCTTCAACACCTACAATTGGTTGTCCAACTGCTGGTGAGCACCAGGATTATCTATGGCAACATGCATCACTACCCTTTCATCTTCTTCATCACCTACAATTGGTTGTCCAACTGCAGCATTAGTCCTAGCAGCTGCACCACGTCCTCGTCCTCTCCCTCCTCTTCCTCGTCCTCCATGATTGTTTGGTTGAACTCTTCCATTGACATTGAGAGGTACTACACATTGGATGCACGAGTCTTCTTGGGGCATTTATTACTTCTTGGGGCATTTGTTCTTGTAATGGCCGTACTCTTGGCGTTCATAGCATTGCACATTGGGAAATTAGGTAGCAGTTGAAGTAGCTACCACAAGAGGATCCTGATAAGCAAGGTCTGCCGGTCTTTTATCCCAATTATTTGGTATGGCCCTCTTTGCTAAGTAATTTCTTCTACCCTGAGCAACCTTCATGATTTATATAGGTAACGGCTTGGCTCTTAGCAAATCATCTTGCAATGTTGTTGGTCTAAGAGCTTCCAATCTACTGTTCAATGGTTCAATGAGGCCTTGGCAAAACCTGGCCACTTGTTGTTCCAAGGTCATCTTTGGTGCATATCTCTTCAGAGTCACAAACTTGGATTAATATCCATCTACAGTCAAGGAGAGTTGCTTGAGTGAGAAAAACTTGTTCATTTTGATGGCCCTATGAGCTGGCGGTAAGTAACGTTCGGTCACTGGAGTCTTAATTTCTTCCCATGATTGAGAAGATCCAACAATGTCGAAGTCCTCGCAATGTTGTTTCCACCATATTTTGGCATCTCGGTAGTCAGAACATGGCAAGCATAGTCTGATTCTACGGATGAGTTCCCACAGCTTCAAAATAATCCTCCATGGCTTCGATCCACACCTCTACATTCGTTCCACGTTAACCTCTTCACCTTTGAAGTTGGGGGGTTGCGCATGCTTAAGAAGAAGTTTTTTCTCATGGACCGCGGTCTAAAGAGCATGTACCTACATGATTTCATAAGATCGGTAGACTGACAAATTTAAAGACTTATCACACGCGTAAGACTTAACTTTAGAATAGACACAAGATCAAGATATTCAATTCAAAAGACTTGGATTCTTTATTCATAAAGTGATATTTACAAGGATAGCCTTACAAAAGAGGCTTAGGGTATCTCATCCTAACTTATTGTAAATGTTTGCGGCATCTAAAGAATCCATATAGCTGGCTGACCTGGAATATGGTGATGAAAACGATGGGTGTTTGTAGCCACATTTCTACAATCTTCTAATTGATTGGTATAATAGTTCCTATACTCATTTGGAATCGGGAAGTAAATGACAAGATCCATATTCTTAAGGGTATCCTTAGGGATAGAAAAAGTTCTGATCCCTTCGATATGGAATTATCTCCACCACTTTATCCCATACCCATTCCTTCAAGGGTTTCCCCGTGTCTCTTGGATAAGTGAGAATAGTGATACTCGAGTTTGTACCCAAGAAGTAGTACAACTGAACCACTCTCAGTTACTCTAAGGAGCATAGTTTCTTTAAATCCATGGTAAGACATCCCGGCTTCCAAGCATTGATGTAATAAGTCCCGCCTTCATTGCTCCATTCGAGCTCCCAGCCTTTTACTATCCGAGTCGAATGAGAAGTGTGAGCCTTCATCAGTAGCTCCATCATGCTCCGTCGGAAAATATAGTTTGGAGAACGACAAGCACTCTCATAAATAAGCTCAAAGACTTGGAACTTGTGGTACTCAACCACATGATCTTCCTGAAATATGGACACATAAGCCTTGGATTAGCTAACCAAATTTTCTTGTTCTTAAAATTTTCAGACAGTACAAAAGTTTTCCAAACTAACCTAGGCTCTAAACCCTAGGCTCTCATACGAGCTGTGAGGTCCCCTCCTCGTCTCACCTTGACGGAACCTGACAGTCGCTAGATTCTATGCGAAAGAAAACAAAAATTTTCTAAGAAGAAAAAGAAGACCAGTGGATGGTCTCTCATCACATAGTGAGTTGAGTCCAAGCCACCAATGGAAGGAATCTAGCTCTGCCCCACAGGGGAAGCGCAATTACATACTATCGGTTCTATTCTCATCTTCCAGGAGGAGAAGTAACCTCGGTGCCTTTTTCCTCGTAGCTTCGTGAGGCACGGACATTGAGTTCCTTCTGCTCTGGCATAATGAGATATTTCAATGAAGTACTCTATTGCACATGGCAGAGAGTTCCCAACTAATTGGGACCACCGGTCTCGTAGGCTTTGGCAACCTAAGCCAAGTCCCCACTTTCCACCCGGCACTCACACAGATTGTTTGTGTGGCCTCATTACTAACACATTGTTATTCAACACTGAGGGTTCCTTTTTTATGGTTTCCCATCACAAGTTTGTTAAGACATCCCTCCAAATATTGTCAAATCGGATCGGCCGCAAAACATATCTTTCCTAAGAAAAATACTCAACAAAAAATACTTCATTAAAAATTCCAATGTCCTAGAGTCGTGAGGACCTCCAGTGAGTGTTAACTCCACCCGTTGTCAATTGGCTGCCCATACAACCAGTCCATGATTCCACCCAATTCATGGAGTAGTTCTCCAATAAAAATCATGTATCCACCGCATAGAAAGCAAGCCATGGACATATCCACCGCATAGAAAGCAAGTCGTGGATTCAGCTCTTGCGAGCGATAACTTTGCGAGCTACCTCCCTGTGATTAGTAGGGGGTTCATACGAAATCGACATTGGAATAATGAATGAAATTTGTTTGAGATAGTTTTCCCTAACAACCATTCTTTCCTACTTCCAAACATTTTTTCCATCAAACATTTCTTTCCTATTTAATCTTAAATTAAACTTAAATAAAACCTTTAAAAAATACCAATGCCGTTGTCTCAGTTGGATTTCCAACATAGTTTCGGGAGTTTAAACATTCCTAAAGTTATCATAATGCAATGCTTGCATAAAGTACAAAAGAAAGTCATCCTACCTCATGAATTTTCACTTCGATGCCTCGTGAGATGACCGGATTTTCCTCTCTCATCGGTGCTTTACCGTTGTTTTCCATGTTGCTAGTTCTTGCCACGCAATCATTAGCACCACCAAAACGTGTCCTCTTGGGGGCCATATCTCACTACTTTGGGTTAAAAAAACTCTGAAGAAAGAAGGCTAAAATATGGTATCAAGTAACCATAACAACAATGATTAGGCATCCATAAGGATTAGGAAAAAGAGGAGCTATTCTTACTCATAAAAATACTCTACATCGAGGAGAGTGCAATGAAATGCTTTTAAGACATAGATTTCCTCAAGAAGAAGTTGATTTGAGCTATGGATAATCACACATAAACTTTATGTAAAGCAACATTGACAAAAAAGGGAAAACTAGCTAAGATTAATCGACATGCTGATATGCACAAGTGATTTAGAGTAAAATACTTCTTTCCCTTATTAGTCACTCGACCATGAATGAAGAAAAACAAGTTTACCATAAACACACCTGCATAATCTTTACCATTAAATTACGATAATTACATCCACCCTAGGCAATATATAGGAATCACATCCATGCAACACTTTTGGCTCATCATTGCTATGCACAATGTATGCCTATAACCATTCATAGACTTGGGTAAAAGAGATGACCAAAATCTACCATACCATGCATAAATATGTACAATTAGATTAGTGCAAATAGAATCTTAATCATACATAATCTTTAATGCACAGGGGAACATAATCATGTAGAAATTTAATGGACAAAGAGAGATTGAATTCCCCCTTTAATCATGTGTTAACTAGAGCATAAGAGGAAGATTAATTCCTTCTTACTCATGTACTAAAATCACATAAGTGGGTAGGAAACAATTAAACATTAATTATGCATAATTAAGGCAATTAAATCTCTTTGAGAGATTAGGGTAACTTTCTACTCCTTAATCTAGCAAGAAAAAGAATGATCACTAGGTAGGGTCTATTGATGATCACCCGCATTAAATTAAATTGTAACCATCTAGCACGAATAATAGAACAGGGTAGGCTCAGCATAGATCCTCCAGAGAGAAGAGTCTATGCAACAATTAGAGAAATATAACCTGAACTAATCACCTTGATTAAGCCTCCTTGTGTATGCTAAGGGATGTAGGTAATCTCCTCCAATGGAAGCTCCGACAGCATCACTTTCTTATGAGACTTGGGGATTGTGTGTGTAAAATTGGGTGGGAATGCCCCTTATATAGGCTTTTGGGGTTTCTTGATGGCCAAGGATTTCCCATACCTCCCTTGCTTGCCCCCTCTTGCCAAAAGAAGAAGTAGAGGTGTCACAAGCCTCTCACTAACCACTAGAGGTGTCCCCTTTTACCTAATTAAGTGATACACCTCTCTAGTCCATACTTAGCCTCCATGCCACACTCCCACACTTGAACCAACACTTGGAACAAGACTATCTATGTGCATGAACCATGGCCATACATGATGGGGTTACATGACCATGCACACCCATGACCATGCATGCACACGCATGCACATCTACATACATGCATACACATACCTTAAAAATGCTAACCTTAGGCTAACTTGATCTATACTAACCCAAATTTAATTCTGAAACTTGCTAACTCGAGACAGACCTGCATGTAACATATATGAGTACATGCCATAAATAGTAGCTTTTGGCATTCGGATCCTAATTTTAAGGAAATTTAAGTTGGTGCACACTTTGACGAGCCGAACGACCCTAGACCATACCGGGAGTCGAAAACTTTCTATTTTTGGAAAATTTTCACAAAAATTAAATTTGACTAGAATTAAAACTTCTACAAGGATCACAACATGAAAATGATATCTGATCACTGAAACCTGCTAAAAATAGCTTCTTTTACCAAATTGATATTTAGACTTAAAATTTTACATAGGTAACCCTCTTCTAGGGTAGGTAGAGACCTTACATAGTTGATATAAAAAAGTCTAAATTCTACAAAAACTCTAAATCTAACATCAAGTAGCTAGAAGGAGGCTATGTGCTAGGTCTCAACTCAATTTTCCAACTAGGTACATGGATCGCAATCCATGTTCCTCTGATACAGATTGATGCAAAACTTACACCACATCTAAGAAACATTCTAGGGACTCTAGTGATCATTTCAAAACTGAATTGGAATATCCAAAATCAAGCCAAAAGTCCAAAATTGCCAAGCATTCTGAGCAGGTGCCAAAACTGACCTAATCTTAAATCTAGAGATCCTTTCTCAAAAAATTTGATACAATAGGACCTCTTAATCATGCTGATTCTGTTGGTACCAAGAAAAGTCAGTTTGGCCTCCCAACATGGATAGCGATTCATGTTCCTCTGAGTCAAAATAAGAGCAGACTTTGACCAAAGAGAGTGATAGTCCCCAGGACCCAGGTGAATTTTTCAAAATTGAAATTGGACCTAAATTATTGATGCTATGAGCTAAATTGTGGAGTATTGAAATATCTGATTAAACTTTGTTGATTGAAAGCTTGAACTAACAGGAGCGCCTATAAACTCATAGCCATCAAGCATTTTTTGATAGGATACAAGTGCTAGAGAGTACGACTTAATAAGTAAGGCCAAATCAGGGAATCAAGTCAGCCAATGAGGTAACAAGGCTTGGATTTTGTAAGATCAATTCTTCATGTATTTGCGATCAGGAAGATTGTTCCAGAATAGGAATCCCAATGTCATAGACCAAGTGAGCAATCACTCAACTAAAGGTAGCATGAATCAAAGACCAATGCATTCTCTAGAAGCTATTGACAAGCACAAGCGTGAAACGAACCCCAGCGGCCTCCACGCTAATATCGTGCACGCCAAACTCATCACGGGGGGTGAACAGGGGGCACCACCTAGCTTTGAGCGCCTAGGACGCAAATAGCAGCGATTCAAATAACATTAACACAACACACCGCAGAGATCTATATATATAAGTATAAATATATAAATAAATAAATAAGTATGTATATATATATATATATATATATATATATATATATATATATAGAGAGAGAGAGAGAGAGAGAGAGAGAGACGAAGACGTAGACATAGATGATGAAAACCCCTCGGGATGTGAGGGCAAACTTGATTCAAGGTGGTATTTACCAAAACCTTTGTTTCAGCGAGATAGAGACAGTGGAGAGAGAGAGAGAGAGAGAGAGAGAGAGAGAGAGAGAGAGAGAGAGAGAGAGAGAGAGAGAGAGAGAGAGAGAGAGAGAGAGAGAGAGAGAGAGAGAGAGAGAGAGAGGGAGAGAGAGACTATAGTGCGTTCTCTAGGGAAAATTCACGTGTGAAGAGATCCTACTCCTGTGCGTAGCGACCCTTGGAGTCAGTGTGTGTGCATGGCTTCCCTCTAAAGTGATGACTCTCTCCGATAGTGACCTCTTAGTGCTCTTTTATAGGTACATGCTGCATTAGTTTAATATAAATTGATTAGGTTTAGGGCCCTAAGCTGGAGAGACAAAGCGGGGCCGGGTCCTGGATGGTTGATGCTTTATTTTGGGAGGAATTAGAAAATGATACTCTCCTAGGTTGGCGTTTGTCACCATCACCTAGAGAGAGGTGGAATATACAAATGATTTTTTTACAAGGTTTGGTTTGAAAACTAGCAAAAGGATTATCCTACGGATGTTTACTGAAGAAGTGTGTCGTGGACGAGATGCCGGTGAATCACAGGCTTTACTGGTGCATCGGTGTAGCACGTTCGTCAACTTCAGTGCTGACTGGGGCATGCCTTTGGCATATTTCTTTGAATCGTTGTTGCCATCGCGTGATTTTCATGTCTTTTGTTGATGCATCGACGTCCATTTTTGTTGCTTTCTCTGCTTACGTGCGTGCTGTGTGTGTGCGTTGTTGGTGCATATGGTGTATGTACTCATGCATGTGGTTGTATATGTATGGAGAGAGGGAGAAAAGGCTGAATTTACTAAACAAGAGAGAGATGGTGACAGAGTGAGATTATGGATTTGTGAGAGGGTGAGTGTGAGTGTATGTGTGTGTGTAGGTGTTTGTGAGTGTGTGAGTATATGGTAAGAGAGAGAGAGAGAGAGAGAGAGAGAGAGAGAGAGAGAGAGAGAGAGAGGATTGAACGAGAGTGACAGATGGAAAGAGAGCGAGAGATGGAGAGAGAGAGAGGATGTATGTGTGTGTGTGTGTGTATGGAAAGAGAGAGAGAGAGAGAGAGAGAGAGAGAGAGAGAGAGAGAGAGAGAGAGAGAGAGAGAGAGAGAGAGAGAGAGAGAGAGAGAGAGAGAGAGAGAGAGAGAGAGAGAGAGAGAGAGATAAATTTGCGCTACTTGCTGCCGACACAGGAAAAGAGAGAGAGGGGGCGAGAGAGAGAGAGAGAGAGAGAGAGAGAGAGAGAGAGAGAGAGAGAGAGAGAGAGAGAGAGAGAGAGAGAGAGAGAGAGAGAGAGAGAGAGAGAGAGAGAGAGAGAGAGAGAGAGAGAGAGAGAGAGAGCTTGGTTTGTGGTGATAATGGAGGAGAGAGAGAGGGAGCGTGCTAAGCAAGAGTGTGAGAGAGAGAGGAGGTTTGTGCCAAGGGTGGCGGCCCCCTCTGTGAGCACATGAGCAAGGAAGGGGGCTGGTGGCGGTCTGCAATAGGAAAATGTTTTTTATTATTAAGCTTCCCTAGTGGGGTTAGTCCATGCCTACGGCGTTGAAAGCCGGCCATCATTAGCCCTCCCCTTCTGGCTAAAGGCATTCATGCCTCTAGTTCTGCTCCTGATTCTATAGCGGCGGAGTTGGAGGGTTCTCCCTCCTTTGGAATATCTACCATAAACTATGTATCAAACCTTAAGAAGTACCTTTTGAGCCTCCATCCATTGACTCTGGTCTTGTGAATTTGACCATCTTCTTCCATCAATTTGTAGCTACCATTGGAGTATTGCCTTTTGATGATGAATGACCCTTCCCATCTGGGCTAAAACTTCTTATCTTTCCTAGTGTCAATGTGTTGTCATATCTCAATACTAACATGCCTTTCTTCAGACCCTTTTCCTTAAGTCCTTGATTTAATGTGAGTCAGTATCGTTCTGCTTGCACCGTATAGTAGTTGATCGCATCTTCCCTATCTAACTGAAGCCTTTCTAGATCCAAGATGTGGTTGTGGAGATGGGCAATTGGGCATTCTAATTGACTAGCCATGACTCACAAGCTGGCTATCTGTACCTCAATGGGTAGAATGGCCTCTTTTCCATATACCAGATGGAAAGGGGTGAAACCTAGTGATGTTCGGAATGTTGTGAAGTAGGCCCAAAGAGCAACCATAAGATGCTTATCCCAATCACTTGTGTGGTTACTCACCTGCTTTGTGATGATCTTACAGATCATGCCGGTTACCTTTTCCACTAGACCATTGCACTGTGGATAGTAGGGAGTTGAGTGTTGGCGTGTGATACCTAGCTTTTTCATCATTTCTCCCACGAAGTCGCCTCTGAAACCTGGACCTCTATCAGATATTATCTCCAGAGGTGTGCCAAAGCGGCAACGAATGTGCTCAAATATGAACTTCACCACTTCTTGGGCTGTAATGCATGTGGTGGTTGCTGCTTCCGCCCATCGGGTCATATAGTCTACACCAACTAGAATGTACAGTTGAACCGACTGGCCCTTGGTAAAGGACCAATTGTATCTATTACCCATATGAGATGATAGGAGTCTGTGGCTCATAGGTTAGTGTTTGATCATTGGATACTTGACAAGCTCTGCATGTTTTACACCAATGATGCACATCCCTCTTCAGACTAGGCCAAGTGAATCCTGCGTGTAGAATCTTCCTTCTAGTAATATCTAGAGCAAAGTGACCGCCGCAAACACTATCATGGCAACTTGAGATCACCTCCCTGATTTCACTGGAGATTGGCACTCGCTTGAGAATATGGTCTTTGCCCTTGCAGTACAAGGTGTTGTTTATTATAAGAGGCGGTATCTTGTTGCCTTTTGGACAATCCATTGTTCTGGCCCTTGGTATACCCTTTAGGACATGCTGCTGTATCTAAGAACCTGATGATTTCAGGCATAGCATCGCTACCGTGAAAGAGGGGCAAGTTTATTTTGATTGCTCCTATGGGGACATCTTGTATTCTTTCCTTGGCTAGAATATTTTCTTCTTGATTTTCTACCCTAGGGACATGAAATAATTGCACTGCTTCAAACTTTCTTAAAAAATCCTTAACTTGGCATAATTGGCCAAGCAAAACCTGATTTTTACAAACCCAAGTGCCATTTATGTGCTTAATCAAGAGCATGGCATCGCCAAACACATTTAAGTGTTGAACCCCTTGCAAAACACATTGTTCTAATCCAAGAATTAGGGCCGCGTACTACTCTACTTCGTTGTTGGAGTGGGAGTGTAGTAGCTGTCCAATAGAGAATACCTTTTGCTTTTGCTCATTGAAAATGACAGTGCCAACTACAGCCTGCTGGTCCACTGTTCTTTTGTAAGCTCCATCAAAGAAAAGAGAGTAAGCTCCTTCTAGCTTAGGAACTTCTACCATTCGTGTCACTCTTTTGCCTTCTATGTTGACCTTTAGCTTCTTCTCATAGTGACGATGAGTAAGAATACCTGCTAGAGTAGCTCTCATGGAGTTCTCCACTTGCATAGTGTAATCGAACTCTTGTAATCTAACAAGCCACTTAGAGATTCTAGATGACACATCCATGTGTTGCATTACATACAGGAAGGCTTCTTCCATTGTTAGAATTATAAACGGTCTAGCCAATAGATAAGAGAGGAACTTTGTAGTGGCAATCATCAATGCAAGCACCATGTGCTCTATCGTGGTGAATCCTTTTTCTGATAGGGTCATGACATGACTAGCGAAGTAGATAGGATGCATGAAAGAGGTTTGGGGGTCCTTCTGCATTAGTATGGTCCCAAGTGTGTCACTTCCTACACTGGGTTAACATAAAATGGCTCGTACCATCTAGGGGGTGCAATGGTGAGAAGTGAAGCCAGGATCTATTTCACTTTGCTAAACTGTTGCTCATTTTCTTCACTCCATAGGAAGACATCTCTATGGGTGACTTGTTGTAAACGGAGAATCACTTGAGAGAGCAAGTGAATGAACCTACTCAAATACCTGACCTTTTGAAGGAAAGAGACCAATTGCTTAGCTATTGTGGGTGATGACAAAGATACTAAATCTTGAACCGTCAGCCTCGATTCCTTTGGCTGAAATTACATGGCCGAGAAGAGTGGCCTTGCTTTCACCAATGTGACACTTTCTACGTTAAGCTGGTTGCCCAAGGTTTTCAGCCTAGCCAGGCCATCATAAACCTTGCTCAAATGGAGGGAGCGAGAGCTGTAGATGTAGAAATCATCTATGGAAACCGGTATTGACTTACCAAAGTATGGCTGGAAAACAAAAGTTACATAGCGTTGGAATGTGGCTGGAGCATTGGTGAGTCCAAAAGGCATCACTCTATAAGCAAAACATCCACATGGTGTTATGAAGGTTGTCTTTTTTTGGTCTTCTTCTGCAATGCTAATCTAGAAGTAGCCTGAGTAGCCATCACATACTGTGTAGTGCTCATGACCTACTACCTCGTTGAGAATCTCATCTTGGAATGGGAGGGGAATATGATCCCTTTTTGTTGCTGCATTGAGAGGTTTGGAGGCTACACAAACCCTCCACTTACCATTTTTCTTCGGTATGACCACCACTGGAGAGACCCACTCTGAGTCTTTGACGGGGTAAATGAAACCTTCCTGTAGCAAATTCCTTACCTCTTTGAGCAATGCCTCTTGCTGAACTACCCCAAGCCTTCTGAGCTTTTGCACTACAGGCTTACTTCCTTCCTTGAGTCTTATGCAGTGTT
Source organism: Adiantum capillus-veneris (assembly GCF_014529385.1). Lineage (NCBI taxonomy): Eukaryota > Viridiplantae > Streptophyta > Polypodiopsida > Polypodiales > Pteridaceae > Adiantum > Adiantum capillus-veneris. The sequence continues at coordinate 134,069,753 of NC_140952.1, forward strand.
GCACCACTGTGATGCATGTGATCTTGTCATAACCATCAAAAAGTGTGGTGAAGTTACCCAGCATAGAGATGTATTCTTCTCTCTCTTCACTAGCTAACTCATTGGAGAGCATTTGATGTAACTTACTTGTATCCACCAAGGGCTGCATACCTGATGGTCCCTCTTGGATCTCCGGTGGTGCTTCAGATTGTGTCAATCTCTTTGGATCTCTAAGGATGACTCCCATCACTTCGATGCTACTATCACTCTCTTCCGTTGTTGTCCTCTCTTCTCCCAAGGTGGTCAAAGAGTCACTGGTGAATTCATCTTTTGATGCCTCTAAGATCATGTTACGTTGCTTACCAGTCTTCATGTTGTAGAATATGGGCTTTCCCTTAGCATCCTTCATTTGGATCATTTTGCTAATCCAGTCCTTCTTAGCCTCCATAGCCATGAGCCATGGTCTTCCAAGAATGATAGGGTGGCCCCCCCTTCGTGTGACATGACAAAAATGTCTACCTCCACTTCAATGTTGAATGCCTTCACCTTGATTGCATTCACAATGCCTACACACTTCACTTTGACGCTATTTTCTATTTTATCTCGGCAGGGTACCGGCCTATTTACCTCTAGGCCTAGATGGTGCATCATTTTCTCACTCATGACGCATATTTGTGCACCACCATCTATATAGATGTTTGAGATGTGTTGCCCCTTTATGTGGACATCCATGATATGTAGGATGTCGTGTAGATTCCTCCTAGAGATAACCCCAGCTATTCTTGGTCTTGACTTTCTAGTACTTACCATCTTCGTCCAGAATGTACTTAAAGCCAAGATCTATAAGGATGGAATGGACCACTACTGTGCTAAGTTTGGAAAACAAGCGAAGTGAGTTCAAGGACCTTGTAGATGTGGACTATGACGGAGATAGATACTTTGACCAGGAGGGGATGATGTACCTAGTCGTTCACAACCCTTTTATTGTAGACAAATGGGGATTGACTGGCACCAAGGACAAGGTAGATGAAGAATTAGTAGATGAACCACCCAAAATGGACAAACAAAATGCTATACTCAGGTGCACTAACAAGACGGAGTGGCTTAATACAGACACACTTATGTGGGGCTATATATAAATTCAATAATGGAGAACAGACACTCTATTATAGATGCGATGAACCCCGCATCATGGAGATGACTGACCACAAAAAACTATACGTGTTTACATACACGCAGGGGAGAAGTATCGAAGTGGTCATAATGGATAAGCATGGCCGAAAATACTCTCCTATGGACCCTAAGGAGCTAGAGCGATATACATATTTTGGTGGACCACTCCACTAATACTATGTAAATTCAAAAGAAGTTAAAACCACAACAACTCAAATGAAACCGGAATTTGGGTAAGTAAGTCCAGTAAGAGCCAAAGTGGAAGATTCATTTGGGCACCCGCTGTCAGGAGTTTTTTGGAGCAAGGGATTTTTCATATGTACATACACATGCATGGTGCATCAAATAAAGAATTGCCCATTTTTCAGAGCCAGGTGGTTACGTGGGGCCCACATGTGTACAGGTAGGACAGGGTGTACATACTGCATCGATTTTCACTATTACCAGTACCACTGTGTTTTTCTACAATAAGGAGGAGTTGGTAGCGCGTAAAACTTCTCGAGGAAGCTATCCGTGGGCCGACGACATGAGGTAAGCAGGTGCGTCAGATGGCATCGAGTGGCGTCAGGAGGTAGAAAGGGGTCAATACTTGTACGCGGAGAAGTATGGACACGAGTGGGTTTTTTCTTGTGATACTTATGCAGAAAGGTCATCATGAGGACCACTTTTTGGGGCCACTTGACGTGGTTGCAGGATGCATTATTTGGAAAAACTGAGTGCCAGGTGTGCGGATGATGCAAAAAGGTGACAACTATGCACTGTGAGGTCAGTTTTTGGCCTGTTCGGGGTCTGTTTGAGGTCATCTAAAAGGCCACGGGTGCCCAACTAATAAAGCTAAGTAGGGGAACTGAAAAAACAGAGAGAAGACCAGAAAAAACGTGGAGAAGAGAGGAGGAACAGCCGCAGGTGTGTTTTTGGGATTTTTCGAGCCTGTTTTGGCCGTAAACTGCTCATCTGAGGTCGGATTTGAGCACTTTGACATTGTAGACTAGGGTTTTGGGACGTTCCAGACGCGATGGCGCTGTCCATTTTGCCAAATTCCTCACTCTTTTTTTGCTGTTTTTGGTGTGTAAGTTTCTCCTATGAGCGAAGCTTCTGCTCCAGTCTGTGATTGTATCTAGCATATTTTACCCGTATTGTGTGAGATGCTTGCCCCATTGGTGTTGGCCCAAGCTCTATTGTATCTAAACATCAGAAATTCTCCTTTTTTGAGCTGAGTTTTTGAATGTGTGTGTGTGTGTGTATCTCTCTGTGTGGAGTGGGTAAACGAATAGTCTCTCTCCTCTCGCTCCATCGGTGTGTTCCCTGTCTCGGCCAGGTGTGTTGTGTAATCCGAGTGGTGCCCCATAGTGTGTGTGTGTGTATCATTCCAAGAGTGTGTGTCGGGTCGTTAAAGAGGCGTTGTGTGTGTTTTCATCCCGCTCACATTCTTTTGGTGCCCCCACTGAGGATCTTCTTCGAGTACCTTCTGCTTCGAGCTTCAAGCTTCGAGATTCAGGATTACAGGTTGGAGACTACAGGTTACAGGGACAGGTACATGTACAGGTGATTCACACAGGTACAGGTAGCTGGAGTAAAGTGGTATACTAGCAGTGAAGTCACTTGCAGTTGCCGTGGGTATGCATCATTGGGCGCTTGCTTGAGAACATTGTTTCTTGGTATTGTACGTTACTTGTGGAAACTGCCAATTGTACGCCTTTGTGGAGACATACTTGGTTTTATTTGGCAGTCCCAGCCATTTCTGAGACTTGGTCTGGAAGATAGTCATTTTTGAGACTTGACTATACGCGATTTGCATTAGCCTTCGTGTGAGGGTCGATAGCGTGAGGTTTTTATTGAGCTGGGGGATTCTCAAATGTGGAGATCCTTTCGGTGATACAGGTAGCTGGAGCACCCTTTTTGTGACCTTGCCATAGGCTATGTACTAGTGAGTCCTACTTGATGCTCGGGTTCTATTGTTGACAGTTTATGCATACATATACAGTCTATATTTTGGGTTCCTACTGCTCTATTTCTGGGGAAACTCTGCCAAAATTTTTCCAAGTTATGATGGTTGGTTTTTTGGTCTTTTGAGCCATTAATGCTGTTATGCTGCTGAAATTTTGGCAAAATCAGAGGTTAAGTCAGGTGTGCCTTCTTGGGAGCTTCATGGTTGGCTTTAATGGATGATCAAAATGGCCCTCAATTCACTCCATTTCATCTAAATCAAAGAATCCAGATAAATGTTCATGTGTCAAGGAAGATTTTTTTCCAGCAGTGCATAGTCTTTATGTTTGGGCCAAGAAGATTACGAGAGATCTTGGAATGTCTTTTGCCTGTTGTAATTCCGATGATCAACTATGAAAACTCATTTGATGTGCATGTGTTTGTCCTTATCTAAAGTTGAGTTCCATTGAAGTTTCTGGGGATTGGGTAGTCAAAAGTTTTGGGTTCTTGCACATGTGTTCAAAGGGGTTCTCAAAGCATTGTAACTTGGGTAGCCATGGATTTCTCTTATCCGGAGTTTCATGGAAGAAGTGATGAAGATGTGGAAGATTTTTTGGAAAAGATGGAGGTTGCTTGCATTAGCAACCAGATTCATGACCCTGCGCAGATGTTACGTCTTCTCCAAATTTTTTTGAAGAGTGATGCACGAGTTTGGTCTAAAGCATTTGAAGAGGAGTTGCATGTGGCTGATCCACCTGTAAGATTGAGTTGGGACAATCTACGGCATGGGTTGAAAGTGGAGTTTGTGAAGATAGAAGATCCTGACAAAGTGTGGCAAGAAGTACAAGGTTTGGTGCAAAAGGAAGGTGAGCCAGTAGATGCGTACA